>NC_083236.1:39266569-39911569 GCF_032191835.1 Heteronotia binoei | reverse complement strand
AGAATCTGTATGTCTGTCAACTCTGGACTTCTACAGCTGCCATGATGGAATACTGAAGGCTTTTAAATAGGTTATTTGTTTTTATTTGTACATTGTTCATTTTAAATGCTGAGTAAAATGTTCACTCTAGACTTCTCACTTCTTTCTCTCTGTTGAAAGAAAGGGAGATATATAGAAGTCACAGTGTGGCTAGGACATCAGAAAAACAAAAATCTTGCAGCTGATCCTTTCTAGTTCCCCCTGGCTAATTAAATGAATTAAATAAAATAAGAGGGCATAAGATTGCCTTCGCAATCCAGCCAAGACATGATGCAGAAAGAAATTTCAACTTAGATATAGATGGAACAGACCCACATTAAAAGCTGAGTCACTGAATCTAACCCAGGAGAGAATGGCAGAAGCAATAATAATTTGAAGGGATGCTTTTACTCGGAAAGAGTTTTCTTCAGAAAACATTTGCAATGCTGAAAACAATGAGATACACAGTAGAGAACTCATTCATAACTCATTCCCTTTTTTACTTAGAGCTACCACTGCCAGCTGGCCAGTTATTATTTATCATATGGCACAATTACACACAATAAATATATAATAATTTAAAACACATAAACAAGTTGATACAATGGGTATGCAGACCACCTGGGTAATTCCCTTAAATACTAATATCTAAATTTTTAATACACACATTTGCATCTGGGGAGAATTCAAAGAGCTCCATCACATCTCCCTGGAAAGCATGATGCTCACATTCCTGTGACAGATAGAAAATGGTTTGGTGGGCTGCATCACAATCACATTCAGGTTCTGGTATTTTGCCCATTTAAATAATAGGTCTGCACAACTGCCAAAGCCTGTTCGTATTGTATTGGATGTCTTCTATACTTTACGTAGCAAGTCATGTTCTGTGGCCTCTCATTGGAGTTTCTCAGGTTATGGACATCAGGTGGAACTGGTTGCATCCCTTTTCACTTGTTCTCTAGATCAAAAATTTGTGATTGCAAGATTTGCACAGATCTCACTGATGGGTGTCAGGATCTCAGTCTGGATAAGCCAACATCAGTCATGTATTCGCGGAAGAGTAACTCTTTTTTTAAAAAAAAAAGATGTATTTTTTATATTCATGAAGAAGAGCATCTTATCTTTGGAGATGTGGGGAAGGATGTAGCACATCATAGGTAGCCAATAGGCTGGAGGGAGTTTAATACATCCACTGCTGGTTCTTATACTTGGTTGGATGTCAAGTTCATGGATATGGGGGCTATTAAGCCACATTGAAGCACCATATTCTGCAGTACTATACACCAACCCCAAAGTTGAGCATTTAAGTGTTATAGTGGATGCACCCCAGTTGTACCACATAATTTTTGGAGAATATTGTTTTGCATGCATATTTTTGCTGCTACATTGGTAAGATGGTGTTTATAGCTAACGATCCTGTACAGGGTAATTCCAAGGTACTTAGGTGTACTGTTGTATGTAAATCAGGTGCCATTAAGGTAGACATTCAGTTCACAGTTGGCAAAATTGTTATTGAGATGGAAACAGGAACATTGTTTTTCCTGGACAGGGGACAAGCTGCCATTTACAGTAGTAGTCAACCATAATTTTGAGATCTCTAATCAGGTATTTCCTCATTTCTTTGAATTGATTTGTGCCTTACTGCAATCAGCATGTCATCAGCATAAGCAAACTTCCAGGATATCATCTTGGGAACATCAGAGATGTATAGATTGAAAAGAACTGGAGCGAGGACCAAGACCTGGGATAGACCATAATTCAATTTCTTCTGCTTGCTGATTGACTGACCCATAATTACTTGAAAAGTTCTATAATTCAGCATGTTATTTAGGAGTCAAAACAATATTCTGCAGGGAAAAACATGTAACAACATGTAGAACAGACAATTCCTGCAGACTGTGTCATAAGCAGCAGCCAGATCAATGAAAACTAACCTGTTACATTTCTTTGAGGGGGTGAACAAACATGAGGACAAAGGAGACTAGATAGATGTTGTTTACCTTGACTTCCAGAAAGCTTTTGATAAAGTTCCTCATCAAAGGCTCCTTAGAAAGCTTGAGAGTCATGGAGTAAAATGATAGGTCCTCTTGTGGATCAAAAACTGGCTGAGTAATAGGAAGCAGAGAGTGAGTATAAATGGGCAGTCTTTGCAGTGGAGGACGGTAAGCAGTGGGGTGCCGCAGGGCTCGGTACTGGGTCCCATGCTCTTTAACTTGTTCATAAATGATTTAGAGTTGGGAGTGAGCAGTGAAGTGGCCAAGTTTGCGGATGACACTAAATTGTTCAGAGTGGTGAGATCCAGAGAGGATTGTGAGGAACTCCAAAGGGATCTGTTGAGGCTGGGTGAGTGAGCGTCAACATGGCAGATGCGGTTCAATGTGGCCAAGTGCAAAGTAATGCACATTGGGACCAAGAATCCAAGCTACAAATACAAGTTGATGGGGTGTGAACTGGCAGAGACTGACCAAGAGAGAGATCTTGGGGTTGTGGTAGATAACTCACTGAAAATGTCAAGACAGTGTGCGTTTGCAATAAAAAAGGCCAACACCATGCTGGGAATTATTAGGAAGGGAATTGAAAACAAATCAGCCAGTATCATAATGCCCCTGTATAAATCGATGGTGCGGTCTCATTTGGAGTACTGTGTGCAGTTCTGGTCACCGCACCTCAAAAAGGATATTATAGCAATGGAGAAAGTCCAGAAAAGGGCAACTAGAATGATTAAAGGGCTGGAACACTTTCTCTATGAAGAAAGGTTGAAACACTTGGGGCTCTTTAGCTTGGAGAAACATCGACTGCGGGGTGACATGATAGAGGTTTACAAGATAATGCATGGGATGGAAAAAGTAGAGAAAGAAGTACTTTTCTCCCTTTCTCACAATACAAGAACTCGTGGGCATTCGATGAAATTGCTGAGCAGACAGGTTAAAACGAATAAAAGGAAGTACTTCTTCACCCAAAGGGTGATTAACATGTGAAATTCACTGCCACAGGAGGTGGTGGCGGCCACAAGCATAGCCACCTTCAAGAGGGGGTTAGATAAAAATATGGAGCAGAGGTCCATCCGTGGCTATTAGCCACAGTGTGTATATGTGTGTATATATATACACACACACACACATACACACTGTGGCTAATATATCTATATATTGGCCACTGTGTGACAGAGTGTTGTACTGGATGGGCCATTGGCCTGATCTAACATGACTTCTCTTATCTTCTCTTATGTTCTTAAAACTGCTAATGTCTTAAGATACTTCTGATATCCTGCCTCAATGAAAGTTGTTAAGTTGAAAACCTGGTCTTCACAACTATGATGGGTATAGTCAGGGATGTCGAACTCATTTGTTATGAGGGACGGATCTGACATAAATGAGACTTTGTTGGGCTGGGCCAAGTCAGGTTGGGCTGGGCCATGTCAGACTAGGCAATGTGTATACATATTTAGTTAGCAGAGATATAAATTTTATAAAGGATATGGACAAACACAATTAAAGATCTTTAAAAAAAATAACATAAAACATGCTTTTAATGTTAGCACTAATTGGTCTTAAAGGTGCTTTCTTTGTATTTCTCACATGGGATCTAGGAAACAAGGCAAAGGAAGCTGTGATTCTTTCCTTCTTTTCCCAGGAGACTTGGGGGGAGGAGCCTCAGCCAATAGAAGGAAGAAAGGCTTGACTCAGTAGCTCTGCTGTGTGATTGAGAGAGCCTGGAAAAACAAGCTCCGCCTTCCCCCCTTCCTCCCCAAGGGAGGAGCCTCAGCCAATGAAGAAAATAGAGGTTTTGCTCTGTAGCTCCTATGTGATTGAGTAAGGCTTGCAAAGCAAGCTGTGATGCAAAAAGAAGCAAGTGATAGGGAGAAGGAAGCAGATGACAGCCAGTTGCTCGGGGGCCTGATAGGAGCCCTCCGGGGGCCTGATGCATGTTTGACAGCCCTGGTCTAGTTCCTGCTTGCTCTATAGGGACATGTTCATTAATTCTGTCACTGATTCTGTTCAGGATTAGCCTCTTGAGGAGTTTATAACAGGAGTTCTGAAAGAAAATAGCTGTCACTTTTCACCAGATGTTTTGGTTTTCCAGGTTTCAGAATAGCAATTATCTTTGCTTTCTTGAAATCCCCTGGGAGTCTTCCTGTTCCCATGATGTCAGTGAGAAATTATGTGAGCCACTTCTTAGTGAATGTGGCATTGATGATCAGGGACTCATTATGGATGCAGTCAAAGTCTGATGCCTTTCCACTCTTGATGTCCTTCAACAGTGAAATCCCCTGACAGCTTGCAGTCTTCAGGGTAGGTGCGTTTCAAACTAGACCTTTGGAGCTCTGGATAGGGATATCAGTCAGGCAGCTACCTGATTTGATGCTACCTCTGGATTCCTAAGACCACAAGAGGGGTTACATCTATTTTTTTCTATAGGCTCCAGGTTTTCCTACTGAAATCCAAGTTCACAGTAGGTTTGATCAATTTTTGTCTATGAGCAGTATCACATTCATGGAGTAGTTCATCTGCTACTTCTGGGTCTTTATGGTCAAGGAAATTTTGATACAGCCTCTCGCTGTGATCACTCCAGCCTGGAATATCATCGCCCCCCCCAAAAAAAAAATCCTCAAAGAATGTGCCTTTTTGCCCTAGATATAATAGTTCCAATGAATTGGCGGTAGTTATTATGTGTTGGAGGGACCCATCTAAGAGATCTATCCAGATCATCGCTGAAACTTTTCCAGTTCATCCTCTTAAATGTCCAGCATGTCCTGGAAAAGACCTGATAGCTGGTATTTGGATTCCTGGCATTTAAAACCCAAGATGCCCAACCCTATTTTCACTCCTACCTGGCTCCATTCAGGATAGACATTGGCCTTCCAGACAAAGAGGAGGGTCAAAATTTCACCCTACCACCCACCCCTTCTCTGCCAGCCCCTTCTTCCTGCCTGGCCAAATGGCCAGCTTCCTCACTGGCTCTTCCCTTCACCCATGCAGTGCTGCAAATGGGGCTCCGTGATCACTCATAACCCCACTTCTCTTGTCAGATGAAAACAGTGCTAGATCAGGGTTGGACTTTCTATTCCATGCTGCTGATATGAAGGTGCCTCTGTCTTTAGTGCTGAAACCATGATGGAAACCATGTTCTTCATCCCAGTCAACAAATGCCTCACTGCTCTTATCATTGACATGGGTGGCCAGTGGTGAAATTCAGTCCAATGAGTAGATACCTGTCAGATTATTATTATTTTCACTGAAGAAGATTAATCACATCAGCATTACATATCACCTGGCATGCAAACCCCAGTCAATGTGAAATGTTTGGCCATTCATTGAGATCAGTGCCAAAATAGTGCTTTAGGGGAAAGATCCAGCTCTGCTCCAAGGGAAGTAGAAAGTAAGACTGATTCCATGCCAGTCTGACTTGAAACACATGACCTTCATGGAGTCAGTTTGGTGTAGTGGTTAAGTGTGTGGACTCTTATCCGGGAGAGCTGGGTTTTATTCCCCACTCCTCCACTTGCAGCTGCTGGAATGGCCTTGGGTCAGCCATGGCTTTGGTAGGAGTTGTCCTTGAAAGGGCAGCTTCTGGGAGAGCTCTCTCAACCCCACCTACCTCACAGGATGTCTGTCGTGGGGGGGGGGGAAGGTAAAAGAGATTGTGACCGTTCGGAGACTCTGAGATTCAGAGTATAGGGCAGGATATAAATTCAATATCATCATCATCTTCTACTACTACTACTACTTTTCTGAACATGGAAGCTAAATCATGAGACATCAAAGAAGTTGCATTGCTATTGGGATACAGTGTGTTGTCCAAAAGTAATAACTGCATACAAAAGTTAAAAAAAATAAAGTGAAAATTTTAAAATTGCATTGAACATATCCCACTGCTTGGCAATCTTACCTCATTCAATAGATGCTCAGCCATGAACCTGTAATTCAAATGACTCACCCATCAAACAGGAGCCCTCTTAGGAAGCTTGCAATTAGAGCTTACTCGCTTCCAGTACCTAGTACTCAGAGGTACACTGCTTCTGAATGTGGAGGTTTCATTTATTGGCAAGAACCAGGTTCAAATGTTAGCCTCGACTCAGTTATTGTCTCTCAGCAGGGCTCTTTTTGAGCAGGAACGCATAGGAACACAGTTCTGGCTGGCTTGGTGTCAGGGGATGTGGCCTAATATGCAAATGAGTTCCTGCTGGGCTTTTTCTACAAAAAAAGACCCTCTCTGTCAGCCACATAGTTTACTGCCTTTCCTTGGAATAGTCACAGCCTCTCTGCTTAACCTACCTCACAGGGCTCTCCAGAGGACATGGAGGAAGGGAATACAAACCTTCAGGATAATATAGACGAGTGACTGATTAATCATGACCAGCAGCCACAAATAGACATGTCCTTCATTCATCCATCTAAACCTCATTTAAAGTCATCTCAAGGCTGAGATATGCATTATGTGCACTTCCATTATTCTTTTTTTCTTGAAAAGCAGAATACAGTCACTGAGGCTGTGATTGAAAGAGCTGTGATTTAAAGACTCATACGCTGTTTGCGTTCCTGTGATTTTCAGCACTTCTTGTGTGCAAGTTAATGAAACAGACCCATGTAGACCCTTGACTCACGTATGATTTGTGACTGAGTGAACTACTAACACAATTGCATGCTGGAGTACAATTTTGTTGAGCAGTGTGCAAATGTGCATAGACTGTACCACCCTGTTAGCAAAGAAAAGGGTGAATAGGGTTGCTACTAGGAGTGTGCATTCGGTTCGGCTGAATCAAGAAAGCTGCCGAATCACCCCTGATTTGGAAGTATACAGCACCGTATATTTCCGAATCCAATTGGGACCCATTATACGGGAGCCATATACAGCTCCCCGTAAACTTCTGAATATATATTCAGAAATATACAGAAGTCCATGGAAAGGAGCTTCTGCAGCCTCAGGGGAGCTGCTTGCTTCCTTTCCCACCTTTGGAAGCCTTTCCCTGCCTCTCCCATAGCCTCCCTGGGATCAGGGAGGGAGGGGGAGAGGAGCCCCAGCAGCCAATCCAAAGCACACATTTGCAAAATGCATTGCAAATGCATGCTTTGCAGGGCTGTTGTGTAGCTGATGGCTGGGCTAATCTCCCAGCCATCAGCAACATTGTTGTTCTTTTGTTCTTTTGTTTACTTGGGTATCCAAGTAAACAGTATTCTCTGGCCAATCACAGAGTAGTGCTGTTTTTTTAAACTGCTCTGTGTAGAGCCAGAGAACCTTTTTATGGAGTCTGCCTAGCTGGACTCCATTCCATTGCTGCTGTGTTGGTGTGTGAGAGAGATTGTGCTGTGCTGGCCCTTGGCCTCAGCTGCTGCTGCTCTCTCTCAGCCTTGCCTAACTTGCCTGGAGTAGAGAAGACATCTAAGGTAAGACAATCTTGGGGTTCTTGTTTTTATTTTAGTTAGTAAAAGGACTTTTTAAGACTCAGGGTCCCTTTACTTATCCAGATCTGGGTGGGTGAGTACTGGGTAGCTTATTTGGGGTTAGGGGGTTCTGCTGGGGGTGGGGGCCTGGGGTAGGGGGTTGGCAATTTGCCCATATCCTTCTTTAGTGAGAGGACTTTTAAAAGTGCAGTGTCCTTTTACTTTTCCTGATTTGGGTGGCTTGGATTTCTTGGGGTTAGGGTGAAGGGGTTTTTTTGGGGGGAGGGGTTGGTAAAGTTCCTGTATTGTTAAAAATCTTTTACTGTTTTAAAAGGATTCTGTGTTTGATTTGTTACTGCTGTGTTGTGCTGCTGTTGTTCCTTTTCTCTTCTGGTTCTGGTTCTTTTTTTTTTGAGGGGGGGGCTGTTTGGCCTAATTTTCATTGTTGAAAAGGTCACTTTTTTAACAATTGATCTGTTTGGATCTATTCTCTGTTGCTGTGGGTTTTGCATCCTCCTGTCCTATTGTCCCTTTTCCTGGTTCTGGTTTTGGGGGTGGGTGGCTTAAAAGTTAAGTTTCTTTCTGTCACGTTTTGGGTTTTTTTTTAAATTACCTCTGGTTGGTGTAGGGGTTGGTATGTGGGCTCTGTGGGGTGTGTCACTTTCATGTTTTTATAGAGTTATTTTTGGAGCCTCAGGGTGCTTCTGGTTTGGCTAGGGCCACTAAATAGGCTGCCCCACTAATAAGGGTGTTTTTAGGGATTGTGTTTTTTGAAATTAAAAAAAAATCCAGTTTAGGGCTTTATTTTCTTTCAAAATTCAAGTAGGTCAGATAGGAGTGATTTAAAAAGATTTTAGGTTTCTCATAAAAGGCAGCGTGACTACTAGGCCACATCAGGCTCCCTTTAAAGAGACTAGGGTTGCGGTGCATCTTGCTTTCAGCCACTGAAAGCCGGTGCATCCTTAGATTTCCATAGGGTAAACCACAGCTTCTCTCTAGTTATAGGGGACACCTGATTTCTAGTTTGCAAGGAAATCTGGTTTGTCCCAGAATCTAGTTAGGAGAAGTTTAACTAGGAGGATATAACAAGGATTGCCTTCATCTCAAGGTACCCTTTTAAAAACTGTAGCCAGGTAGAGGCAGGATCACCTAGTCTCCTAAACTTTACCAGAATACTACTACGCCTTCTTTGTATGGCCCACCTTCTCTACCTCGTGGTTAAGTATGCATTGGGCCAGACAAAAAGCCAGGCTCGTCGGTATCTAGCCGTGACCCATGAGTACCGCCTTCTGCTCCAGAATTGTCAGCACATCACGGGTCACTTCTCACGCAGCAATACAGACTCGTATCTGCTGCATGAGAAACAGACACTGACAGGCATGCCAGGGCACCGCCTGATTGGTGACGTCAGCACACGCTGGAACTCCACCTGTGCCATGCTGGAGTGCACGGTGGAGCAGAGAACAGCCCTGGATGTCTTTGTCTCTGAGATGAGGGTCTTTCGGGATGAGAACCATCTCACCCATTTCTCTGATCATTTCTCAGACTGTGGAGGTTCTTGGGCTTTTCAGGACCCACACAGAAATGCTCTCGTCTGACACGGCAAGCATCGCACTGGTCGTCCCCATGGTTCACATTACCCATGAGGACCTGGCCTTGTTTCTAGTGCCAGCTCAAGGCTGTGCAGACGTTCTTCCAGTGGTGCATGCCCTGGTTGTTAGGCTGCAGGATGGGCTTGAGGCCCACTTTCAGACTTTCACCCAGGATAAGATCTACATGATGGCAACCATGTTAGACCCACGCTTTAAGGGCACAGTCACTGAGTGGGCCAACAAGCTCAATCGCTGGTGGGACAAGCTCTCCCAGAAGGTCGAGCATTGAAGAGTCAGGGGGCCCCTGGTAACTGAGGAGGAGGGGAGTGGAAGCAGCTCATCTGCCACTTCCACTGCTGTTCATCCCCAACCTCCCTGGCTAGGCAGTGTTTCCCACCAGACTCATGCCATGAAGAGTCCTGAGATGACACTAATAATAATAATAATAAATTTATTTTTGTATCCCGCCCTCCCCTGCCAAAGGCAAGCTCAGGGCGGCTCGTTGGCCTCTCTGGGAGCGGTAGGCCCCTGAGAGCAGAGACGGGTGCTGCGATGGGGAAGGACTATCTTTCGGAGCCCAATGAGTCACAGGAAACATTTCCTTTGGACTACTGGGTCACGAAGGAGGGGGTCTGGCCGTTCCTCTCCTCCGTGGCCAAGGTGTTCCTCTCATGCACACTGACGAGCCTGCAGAGCGAGCGCGTCTTTTCACATATGGGCGACATTGTCTGCCCACATCGCAATCACCTGTAACCCTGGACAGTTGAGCCGTTGGTCTTCCTGAAGGTCAATTTGCCTCTGTTTGGCTCCCCGAACGTAGACTTTGAGAGTGAATGAAGTGAGCACCTACTTGCGCCTGCATCCTCTCTTGGCCCACGCTTGGAAGGTGGTTGTAAAATGCTCTCTCACTAAAAATAGACTAGAGTCTAAAGGCAGCCCAAAAACTCACTCACAAATTGATTGGCAGTGCATCCCCCACCCCACCCCTCATCCATCCCCAAACCAAAAGTGAATGCTGGTTTAAAATCTGCAAAGCAATCCAAATTTCCCCAGTCCCCATCCACACATGCCTAATAATACTGAAAGGGCCATTGCAGCCCGCAACTGTAACCGACAGCATGCACAGGCCCAGCCAGGATAACCCAGTGTTTTTTTTTTCCAGGGGAAGGAGGAAGAAAGAGGGAGGTGCCAGTGATGATGACAGGCAGTCAGCAGCCATACCGATGCTGAGGTCCCTCTAATGGGACAGTGATAGCTGGTGTGCTGCTGCTGCTGAGCTGAGAGAGAAGGAATGGTTCCCTTTCTCTCACACAATCTGAGTCCCTCCCAGTGATCTTCCTCATTTGGGGTTCAACTCTGGCTCGCCTCCTCATGGTGCACCCTGGGTAATGCAAAAGAGCCTGGACCAGCCAACCATCCATTACTCAAGGTAAGTCTAAAAGCTTCTTGCTTTGTGTCAGATACAGAAAGATGTGGAGCTAGGTGTGGTCCACCGCTTCTCTTGTTTGAGAGTTGTGTTGTTTGTGGCAGGACTGGAGAGCTGGCATCTGTAGATTGTGTGTTCTGTGGCAGGGAATCTGGCACCTGGGTGAGAAACCCAGAACTGGCATGCTTGTTGTGCTTGGCCAACTCTCCCCATATTGTTTGGGGCAGGGCTGGAGAGCTGGCATCTGGGTTTACTGCAGCCAGGTCTGCAGAGCAAACCTTGAGCAGATTGTGTTTTGTGTGGCAGTGACGTTGGCATTGGCAACTGGGTTTATATTGGTTTCAGGCCAGCAGGGTTCATAGATTAGATAGATGGATGTAGTGCATTTGGATCCTATAGAGATTCTCTGATATGAAGTTAGGTTTGGCTTTGGGTGCCCCAGGAATTGGACCCCTTGGCCCAATCTTTTTGGGACTTGAGGGTTTTGTAGGGGAGAGTCCCCTGTGGGCTCCCTGCAGTTTTGGGGGCTCTCCCGCAAACCTCCTGCCCCCCAGTAGCCTCTAATTGTGCCCTATGTTGCCATTGATTTCAATGGCCCATAGGGTATAATGGTGGGATAGGGGCACCCTCTTTGGATGCCCCTGCAATGGGACCCCCTGGCCCACTCTTTTTGGAACTTGGGGGTTTTGTAGGGGAGAGTCCCCTGCAGGTTTCCTGCAAATTTGGGGGCTCTTCCTCAAACCCGCTTCCCTCCAGGCAGCTTCAAATATACCCTATTTTGCCATTGATTTCAGTGGCCATAGGGTATAACGGGGCCATATATTCGGAAATAGCCACACATCTACCATACATCTATTCCGAGTACCCGTATTCGTAAATATACGGTATTCTGAGTTTTTTGGCCCCGTATATTTCTGAATACGATTAATTCTGATTTTTTATTATTTTTTTTGCACACCCCTAGTTGCTACCTGCTGAGTGACTCCAAATGAGTCAAGGAAACAGTGCAGCAAAAACCTGATTCCTTATACACAACTGACCAGGGGGGGTTTTTTGTAGAAAAAGCCCTGTAGGAACTCATTTCCATATTAGGTAACACCTCCCACTGTCCTCATTGTTTCACACAGGGCTTTTTTGTAGGAAAACCCCAGTGGGTACGCATTTGCATATTAGCCCACACCCCCTTTCATCAAGCCAGTCGGAACTGTGTTCCTGTGCATTCTTGCTCAAAAAAAGCCCTGCAACTGACAAACAGGAGCCAAATCAATAGATGTTTGAGTACACTTAGCTTGATATAGTAAAACTAGATTTGAGAAAGGCTTTAATTGTCCTTCCATAACATTGACACACCTGAATTGAGGGCAAGTCACCAGGGTTGTTTGAGATTGGATCTAACTAACCAGTAAACATGAAACAATCTACTGATAGAATGGTGGAGTGCACCTTCTGCTTACCACTGGCCTAAACCAAGAGTTTAACCAAATCTTTGGAAGAATATGTTGCATCTTGCCATGTAGACCAATGTTTGCTAACATGCAAATTGGCTGAGGTGTATCATGGATGCACCTTTCATGTTTTAAACTAAAACTTACGAGGTACACACTTTTAAAGTGTCCTTTGTTTTCACAATGCAGGTAATTAGAACATCTGCATTAAATGTAACAACACATTCTTTTTTCCTGATAGGATAACCATCCTTAACATGCACTTCTAGCCTGCAGGCTGTAATAGAGCCCTTCTACATCTATCAGAGCAAATAATGTACACAAGAAAAATGATTTGTAAATACTCTTAGAGACTTGCTTTAGTAGTTCAGTCTGATTAAACATTGCTACAATGGCAGTAATTAATTTCTAAAATGAAATTTGCTGCAGCTCTTAACTGACAAGAAGTTATGGCTTTTCCACCCTAAAAAGCCTCTGTCAACAAATATCTAATGATCTGCCTTAGATGCATCCACAGCTTAGATCAAACCTGGATTCCCCCCCCCCCCCAACACCTTTGTTTTAAACTGTAGTATCTCAAGCCATATAGAAAAGTGGTTTTGAAAGTTTTTTTCTCAGGACTGAGAGCCAGTTTGGTATAGTGGTTAAGAGCAGCAGACTCTAATCTGGTTTGATTCCCCACTCCTCCACATGCAGCCAACTGGGTGACTTGGGTCTCTCAGAGCTGTTCTCTCAAGAGCAGTTCTCAAAAGAGCTCTCTCAGCTCCACCTGCCTCACAGGATGTCTGTTGTGGGGAGAGGAAGGGAAGGAGATTGTAAGTCACTCTGAGATTCCAAGTGAAGGGCAGGGTATAAATCTAAGTCTTCTTCATCTACCAAGCCTCTCCCTGATCCATATCATTCTGAAATTCCTCTGAACAGATATATTACAGACAACTCTTATGTGCTGTCTTGAGCTCCATAAGGGAGAAAGAAAGAAAGAAAGAAAGAAAGAAAGAAAGAAAGAAAGAAAGAAAGAAAGAAAGAAAGAAAGAAAGAAAGAAAGAAAGAAAGAAAGAAAGAAAGAAAGAAAGAAAGAAAGAAAGAAAGAAAGAAAGTTCCCAGTGGAGATATGGGCCCTACCGGATTTGTTACCTTTTCGTAGGGCCTGTAAGACGAGGATGTTCCACCAGGCGTTTGGTTGAGGTGGGCGGATGCCCTTTGCTTTATTGCCTATACCATCAGCTGTCCTCCCCCACAGTGATCTGTTATTGAACGATTGTATCTGGGCCACTGATTATACTCCAACCTGCACTATGAGCCTGCCCCCCTTTGTATACTGTACTGTGTTGTGTTGCTGTTTTAATTGTATTTTATTGGTTTTACTGTATTGTATTTGCTTGGTTTTATTTGAATGTAATCCCCTTTGAGCCCACCTGGGAAAGGGCGGAATATAAATTAACCAAATAAATAAATTAACCAAATATAAATTAATCAAAAATAAAAAGAAGAAGAAGAAATTGGATTTATATCCCACCCTATACTCTGAATCTCAGAGTCTCAGAGAGGTCACAATCTCCTTTACCTCCCCCCCCAACACACACAACAGACATCCTGTGAGGTAGGTGGGGCTGAGAGAGCTCTTACAGCAGCTGCCCTTTCAAGGACAACTCTTCCAAGAGCTATGGTTGACCCAAGACCAATCCAGCAGCTGCAAGTGGAGGAGTGGGGAATCAAACCTGGTTCTCCCAGATAAGAGTCCACGCACTTAATCACTACACCAAATTGGAATATTATCTTCAGTGCCATGAAATAAGCTAATACTGTCTTGGCCCTGTTGACTTCCAGCAGCAAGCTCAGTAGCTGGCAACCCTGGTTCTTCTTATTACTAAAACCATTAGAGAAAGAGAAGAAGAAGAAGAGCTGTTAGCTGTTATGTCTAACATGCTGCTAAAATTAATTTGTTTCATGTTTTATGGTTACTGAGTGAACAAATTGTTCCAGAGGCTAATATAAAAGGAAATGCTTGGATGCAAGCAAACCCAAGCAATCTGTTTTTAACCAACACATCTGGATCCAGAATCCAACTTTCACTTTTCCTCTGGGATAGGAGCTTCTCAAAATAACATTTGTTTGGCTGTTTTTTTTTTCTTCTCCAGACAAGAAATTTCTGTGGCAATAGATTTAGAAAATGCTAAAAAAATGTTCTTAATGTTACAAAACTCCAGCTATTTGATGTTTATTTGTTAAAAATATATAGCCTGCTTTTCCCAGTGGTTTTACTGATGCCAAGTGCACATCTGTGAAATTCCATACAAAAGAAATTCAATGACTTTGATGTGACCATACTGGTTTTTATTGTACTTATTCATATCTATGGGTAGATCAGCATTATGGAAAGGATTACCTGAAGGAGCTGAAAGCAACAGGTTTTTCAAACCTGCTTATCTTTAACCTAAATTTTCTTTTCAAGAAGATAATTATTGGACATCATAGTTTTGAAATGGTATGTAAATGGATGCCCCTTTTCCCCCCCTGATTGTTTCTTTCCTTTTCATACAGCTTTTTCCCCAGTATTTTCAATTGTCTACATTCTTTGTTCATTTTGTCCGTTGTGTTTGTTTATTTTACAGCATTTATACCATTTTGCTGGTTTTACCACCTGCCATTTCGTTAGATGTTTTACACCTACAACATTCCAACAGTATATGCTATTTTTCACGAACCATATGACTATTTTAACATCAGTGCTACAGTCAACTGCTATTGTTTTGATCATGACCATAATGCCATCCTGATAAAATCACAATGAAATTCCAGGTTCCGAACTGAACCAAAGTAAAAGAAAAAGAATAGTAAGGTTTTATACCCCACTTTTCACTACCTTAAGGAGGCTCAAAGTAGATCACAACCACCTTACCCTTCCTCTGCCCTCAACAGGCACCTTGTGAGGGAGGTGGGGCTAATAATTCTGAGAGAACTGTGACTGGCCCAAGGTCACCCAGCAGGCTTCATGTGGAGGTGCATGGAATCAAAGAAATTGTTTGTTCTATATGTTTTCTATTTTACTGTTTTAAATTGTTGCAAATTGATGTATTTTTAAAACCAAACTCTATGTTAGATTTTATATGTTGTGAACCGCCCTGAGCTGCTTCGGTGGGAAGGGCGGGATACAAATTGAAATAAACTGAAACTGAAAACCCAGTTCTCCAGATTAGAGGACCACTACACCATATTGGTTCTACAGAATAGTCATGAAATTCAAGAGAATTTCTAGTGAAGTTATACTTTCTTACTTTCTTTTTATTTGACTGAAAAGGGAAATAGCAACCAAGACATTTTTGTATCGTCTGAAAATTGGGATATATAGTTATATAAATTATTTTATTTGTTAAATGCTTAGGAGTGGTTACTCCCAAATTAACATTAGTCAGGGAAGTATCATCAAAAAACAACAACAGGAATTCAACCAGTATTTTCATCTCTGTTTTGTATTCTGGATCTATTCATAGATTTCCTCTATCTAGTCCCTAAAACTCCAGGGAGGTACAATCAGTAAGCATGACCCACAAGACTAAGAGAAAATCAATTTTAAGAGATAGCAACATCTGTCAAAGTGTGAGGAAAATTCAAAACTTTGCAGAGATGTGCATTCATGGCCATCAAGACCAGGAATTATGTTGTCCCTTTGATTCATTAGAAGAAATAAGATACAGGATGTGATTGGCTGGGTTAGCAATTACTCAGCCAATAGGTGATAGTTATGGTAATGGAAAGTTCTGTCAACTCACAGCCCACTCATGGCAACTCTGGAGGGTTTTCAAGGCAAGAGACAAACAATGGTGGTTTGCCATTGCCTGACTCTGTGTAACAACTCTGGACTTCCTTGGTGGTCACTCATGCAAGTGGTCACCAGGACTGACCCTGATCAGCTTCTGAAATGTGACAAGATTGGGCTAGCCTGTGTCATTCAGGTCAGGACAGGGGATGATAAGAAGGGCCTTTAAAAGCAAGCCCCTCCTTTCCCATGCAGGCATTCATTGCATACTGCTAATCCTCCCACACTTCCATTAGGCATCTGGTTGCTTTGGTGCAAAGCAGAAAGTTTTGAGTTTTTGTATAATTGGCCAGTTATTACCTCCTTTCACCTGCTTCATGTCATGGAGGGAGAATAAGTAGGGCCAAGTATTTGACTGGGTAAGCTATAAGTCGTTTGGCAGAAACAGGGTAAGTTGCCAAACACCATGAGGCATCAGGGATAGTGGAGGACTGTTCCTGTAACTGTGCATCATTCCTCTGGAGCATTTGGTTGGGACAGATACCATTGGTGCCAAGAAGCACAGCCAAAACCCTAATTTCTGTACTGCACTTGTGGGAAGAACATGAACCTTGGCACCTCTTGATACATTCCAAGTCCTGGCAAGGCCAAGGTCAGAGACAGAGTCGAATTGTCCAAATAATGTACCCACTGTAAGGCTACACAGTGCCACTTGCCCTTAAAGCCATTTAGAATATTGTCACAAGCAGGACTTTTTCCCTAGAAAAAGCCCAGCAGGAACTCATTTGCATATTAGGCCATATGGTCTGACAGCACCATTGTTTCACACAGGGCTTTTTTGTGGAAAAAGCCCAGCAGGAACTCATTTGCATATTAGCCCACAGTCCCTGATGCCATGCCAGACGGAACTGCATTCCTGTGTGCTCCCACTCAAAAAAAGCCCTGGTCACAAGTATGACAGAAATCAACCGTTTAAAGTAAACTCAGAATTAGTTGTCCCTTGCCATCATCTGAGGGGGGGGGGGGTTATTTATTTTTTTAAGAAAAAAGAGTATTGCTATGGGTATTCAAAGCAACCATAAACCCTGCTTCAGTGTACACCTGTTGTTTGTGTGTTGTCTGTTCATTCTTTTCAGGAGTTTCTTGTCCTAGAATATTAGTGTGTGGTTTGGAAACCTGAAGTCCTTCTGAGGTAAGTTACCTGCTTTTCAGGCCCTCCAATCATTCTGAGAAGATCTATATGACATCTATCACAACCATAATAGCCAATTAATCACATAAGAAATTTTCATACCTAGAATATTAAATGTGTCATTTTATAGAGAGGATGGAGTCCTTCTGAGGTAAGTTACCTGCTGCTTCATGCCCACCAACCAATCTGAGAAAACTGCCTATTTTTCTTTGTATGGAATACCCAACTCTTTACCCCGCCAGTGGACAGAGGGCTGCATGTGCATTACCACCTGTTCTCCAGACAATGGGGCAAATAAGCCTGAAACATTACATTTCCATCCTTAACAGATTTACAGCCTTCTATGTTCACTGAACTTGATTGACTCAGAAAGGTGTCCATTTAGGATTGCTGGGGTAGTAACTTGCCAGTAAGCAGTGTTCCCTCTAAACTGAGTTAGCATGAGCTAGCTCACAGATTTTAAGCCTCGAGCTCACACATTTTTGTCTTAGTTCAGAAAGGATGACCCCAGAGCACAATAATGTGTGCAGTAGCTCACAACTTTAATGCCAGTAGCTCACAAAGTAGAATTTTTGCTCACAAGACTCTACAGCTTAGAGGGAACATTGCTAGTAAGCTCTACAAGATCTCAGACCCTGGTGCAAGCCCTGTCAGACACACCACATTGGTTTTCATGCTTGAAGAAGCATTAATAAAAAACATCCATGCTTCTGTGCCCAAAAGCTCTCCCTCCAATCAAAGCTTCTTGTGCTGCGGGCATCTACTGAGTGGTCTTTTGATAGTTCTGAAGAGACTGTGCTTATCTCACTGCCAATATCCAACAGTTCCTCTTGATGTTGTGGGAGATAAGATTAGAGGCCTTCATCCTCCCCCCTGTTAGAACAACACCTCAATCTCTCACTGTCTCTCTTTAATCAGGTTCCTATTTTAGCTGCCACAAAGCTGTCAACAAAAGAAAATAAGCTCTCCTCCATCTAGGGGTTAAATTGGATTTCTCAGTGTGCAAATGCTCTTTGGTGGAAAAAAAAATCCCACCTGCACCCTCCATCAGGCAAATTACTTCTGACTTTTAATTTATTTCTCCAGGAAATGGAAAGGTATGGCATATCCAAAGTCAATAGGGAATAAAGAATGAGGAGTAATCAGACTCCTCACCAATTCAGAGCTCCCCTTCCCTGTCAGCTTTAATAGGTTCTCCAGCCACACAATTTATAGAATGCATGATGTGTCCTTTCTGCTGTGTGTTTTATTTTGGACTGGGCTAGTTAATGATCCCAACAAGTGACAAGTGATGTTTGTTTGATGCTGAGAGCTGTGTGAATGTGGACTGTGGGCACGAATGACTTCAGCTTTCATGCGAGGCTATTTCCACACTCGAGGATCAAGAATTGGAGAACTTTCATAGACAAATACAGAGTAAGACTACCTCTTTCTCTCTCTCTGTAATATAAAAGGGCATTCTCATCAACAAGCAGCACACACTTTATCTAGCGTAGTCATGGCCCTGAAATTTCTCCTGAATTCAAAGCAAATTTGGAGATTCTTCCTCAGGCAACATTTTTCTACAGAGGTACACACATCTGTGTGTGTGTGTGTGTGATGGATGAACATCGCTACTTCTGCCAAAAGAAAAAGTGGATCTGTGTATTTCTCATCAGGATAAACAACTAAATAATTCTGAGGGAAACCAAAGAAGTGTTACTAAGACAGATGGCATTTCTACATGTAATCTTTGCAAATCCCTAAGAATAAAGTTCCCAGACATGTAGAGCTCTTGTGAGGATGAATCAGATACACAACAAATACACTTTGCATAGTGAAAAATGCTAATATTTTTGAAGTACATAAGGCTTCATAGGCTGGAAATCCTTTTCAGATACTAGGATTTATTAGCCCGCCCTGATATTACATATTTCTATAATGTGTGTGTGTGTGTTTGTAGGGAGGAGGGAGAAGTCACTACTACTATCAAAAGGAAAATGGGGGTGGGGTGAATCTGTGTATTCCTCTTCAGAATAAACAACTGGAGGATTCTGAAGGAAACCCAAAGAGCGTTATTAAGAAAGATGACATTTCCACATGTAACCTTTGTGAATCTGTAGGAGTAAAGTTCCCATACATGTAGAACTCTGGTGAGGATAAATCAGATAGACAACAAATACACTTTGCATAGTTAAAAAAAAAAAAAAACTAATGTTTTAGAAGTACATAAGGCCTCACAGTTAAACTAGGAAATCCTTACTTACATACCACTGGCTCTCTGGCTACCTGCAGATTCCTCAGTGGCCACTCACTTCATGGACCCCCGAAGATGCAAGCTCCAGTGGCACCTCAGTGCACATTGCTCTTGGTCCTTGCTTTCTTACTCCACCTGGTGCTTCCTCTTCAGTCCTGCACTACCACATCTGCACCCTCCCCAGACAGACCACCTGGCCACCTTT
Organism: Heteronotia binoei; assembly: GCF_032191835.1. Lineage (NCBI taxonomy): Eukaryota > Metazoa > Chordata > Lepidosauria > Squamata > Gekkonidae > Heteronotia > Heteronotia binoei. The sequence continues at coordinate 39,892,316 of NC_083236.1, read as the reverse complement.
TATCTGGTTGGCCATCTTGGTCCCATCCTTCTGCTGGTGGCAGTTGTTCTCCCTCAGCCCATCCATTCCCAGTTCCACCCAAGTTGATGACAACCTGCCTCATCAAGCCAACCCTTGAAAGCCAATGTAGAGTAGCAGTTAGACCATAAGATTAGGATCCAATAGGCATGTTTGAATCCCCATTCTCCTATGGAAGCTCAGTGGGTGGCATCAGGCCACTTTCACATTCTCAGCCTAACTTATCTCACACAATTACTATGAGGACAAAATGGAGGAGAGAAGAATATTGTAAGCTGCCTCGCACTGTGGAAAAAGGTGTGGTTTAACTGAAGTAAATAAATAATATTGTTGCTGAAGATGGGGGGCAGGTAAACAGTAGGCTGGTGGGTGGTGGGAAGGAAAGCAGGAAGCAGAGGGAAATGAGGATATGGGGACTGCCAGGAGGAGAAAAAGAATAGTGTGAAAAAAAGGAATACAGGTTTTTCTGCAGACTTAAGGCTTTTTCACATTTGTAGAAAGAAAGTGTTGTCTGTTCATGGCTGCAATCTACAGATTTAACTATCTACAGATGGTGCCATGCTGGGAACTAGATACTTGGTATTCCCATGTTAGATGGGCAATGAAATTTGATGTATAATGCCTTGATTTCTTAAGAATTGAAAAGGTGCACCTCTGTATCACACTGGTGGACCTTACCATGGAATGGTAAAGGTTCAGCTGGGCCATCCAAGAAGTTGATATGTTATATAGATAATCCAAGTCTCCCCCTGAATATGGTAAAGAAAGAAGAAATATATAATCAGAATGGTTAAGGCACTTCCAAACCATCTTACATATATACTTTGCATTGGACTTTGTATATGCCCAATATTAGTTTTGCAAATGACTTAAAGTAGTAAGAATTTTGAGTTCAGTTTCTTGACCTAACAACTAGAGAAATCTGAAAAGGGTCATTTTTGTACTTTATATGGTATGAAGTTTATTTAATAATAGAGGATAGCATTCCAGATCAGAGCATATGTTAGGCAGAATGGTAAGACTTCTACTGCCTTTTCAGACCTGGATTTATGAGAAGAAAGCAGACATATGTACCCACAGTTTCTATATTTCCAGAACAGAAGCTTTGCATACTCATTCTGCATACACAACCCCATGGAACTGAAGGACTCACTCATGGAGGTAACAAAGTTGTTAGAATTATAGTATTTCCATACCTTCTGGAAATATTACATGGGATACATACATAGTCCCAGACACTGTGGTCATCAGACAAAAAATAAGAAATTTCAGGTAGAAGCCAGGAATATGTCTTATAAGCATATGTTATTAGCAGGGTGATACCCATATTTTCTCACTTCACCTTTATGAACTGGAAGCATAGATCTGGGTTGAGTTTCTCTTAAAATGCCAGTAGGTGGCACACTTCTGCATACCAGTCTGAGGAATTTAAGAAAAAAAAAACATTATTCTGTATGTCACAGTACACATCTCTCCCTCTGGAATTGTAAGTTCATGAAGGAACACATTGGATTAGTTCAGTATTCCTCCCCCTGTCACAGCTGTTTATTGTGGTTGTTTGGTACACTAACTGGTAAGAGCTTGACAAGATCTGAGTTTAATCTCAGTACCACCAAGAAGGCTAACGTTTCAATTTCATGCAATTTGTTTGAAATTTCAAAAAGGGAAAAGAAAAGGGAAGCAATTTTCCCTCCTAATCAGGTAAACAAAACAGAGAATCCAGGAAACAAAAAAAAATAAAGACAGATTATCTCCCGAAGTCTATAGCTGTTTTTTTTCCCTGTTTGTTCCACCTTCTATCAGTAGGCAGCTGACCGAGTACGACATTATAGTATTGATTCTCAGAGAATGTAGTGGATGATGTGCCCAAGTCTCCCTAGGCTGTTCACAGGAATTGTCAGGCAGATGCTAATTGTATATCTTTCAAAGCGTACCTTGAAACATTTTTTTTCCTTTTCTTTGAAGAATGCATGAGCTAAGGGAAGAGGATACCGACCTCTAGAGAAATGTTACTTGTCTTATTAAAATGCACTTTGCATTCTTCCAGCCAAAATAATGTCACCAACAACATTAGTCCTCAAACGCTTGCACAAAAAGGGAATCCCAAATTTCCCTTGAATTGCTTTCCTTTAGGTAAAATTCAGAAGGGCAGGAAGCTGGATTTTACTGGTAGTCCAAACACTTTGAACCCCATGGAGGGAGACAAGCTTGTAGCTTTCTAGCACAAAGTGGAATTTCCTTATTCTATTCCTTTCCTAAAGTTGTCAGCACTGTTGGGCATCCACCAGAGAACTGGTCTCTTGTACCCAGGGCTTTTTTTTTTTTGTAGCAGGAACTCCTTTGCATATTAGGCTTGTGAGTTAAAGCTCCAGGCACCCTGGCAACCAAACTGGTGATCACGATGTCCATATATAAGCAAAAATAGGGGGCTCTCACTCACAGGCTACACCCTCCTGATATAGCCAATCCTCCAAGAGTTTATAGAGCTCTTAGTACAGGGCCTACTGTAAGCTCCAGGAGGATTGGCTACATGAGGAGTATGTGGCCTAATATGCAAAGGAGTTCCTGCTACAAAAAAAAGCCCTGCTTGTACCCCTCTGGAGCCAATTGTGCTCTTTCCAAGCCCATACTGATCAGCAAGAAGGAGCAACATCAGCTGACAATTGCTTCCCTGTGACTTCCCCCCCTCTTCTTTGGTCTTAGCTGCTTCCAGGGGGGTTTTTTGTAACAAGAATTCCTTTGCATATTAGGTCACACACACCCCGATGTAGCCAATCCTCCAAGGCTTATTGTAAGCTCTTGGAAGATTGGATACATCAGAGGTGTGTGACCTAATATGCAAAGGAGTTCCTGCTACAAAAAAAAAACATGGCTGCTTCTGCTCCCATTTCTCAGCTTACTGGACAAATGTAATATTCCTTTTGCCTCTGTTTGTATGAGGCAAGGGAACACACAGGGGAATAGTGATGGCACATGTTCTCATAGTGGGGCAGGTGGTAGAGGGCATCTAGGTCAAGGCACCCCCAAAATCTGGGATCAGATCCATACTGAAATCAAGCCCTGAGCTGCATTGTGTTCCTTTTTATTTCCTGTTTAGATAGGAGAATTCTCTGTTGTGACCCCCACCTTGTAGAATAGCATGCCTGAAGAGACCAGGAAGGCTCCAAATTTCATGATTACTCATAAACTTTACAAAACTGCATTATTCAAGAGGTCTTTCTATGCAGGCAATGGTGTTGTACTGTACTAAATGAGTCACAAAATTACTTAGAAAAATTATTAGGGATTGTGGTCTATACTATTGACATACTATTGACATATAACGGCATCTGGATCGGGGTGGCTCGGCGGTGCTGATGCTGTTAGACCTGTCAGCTGCGTTTGACACGGTCGACCATCGGCTACTGACGTGCCGCCTCGCCGACGCGGGGATTCAGGGGTTGGCCTTACAGTGGCTTTCCTCTTTCCTGGAAGGTCGGGGACAAAGGGTCGCAATTGGGGGGGGAGCTATCCTGGAGGTGCACACTCGATTGTGGTGTGCCCCAAGGGGCGGTTCTCTCCCCGATGTTATTTAACATCTACATGCGGCCTCTTGCCCAGATTGCCCAAAGGTACGAGCTAGGGTGTCACCAGTACGCTGATGACACCCAGCTCTATCTACTGATGGGCGGCCAGCCGGTCTGCGCCCCGGAAAATCTTGATAGGGCACTACAGGCCATGGCTGAGTGGCTCAGACTGAGTGGGCTGAGGCTAAATCCTGCAAAGACAGAGGTCGCCGCGGGCCGGGAGGGGGAATCCCCCTACCAGTTTTTGATGGTGCGCCGCTGACAGCGGCGGACAGGGCCAGGAGCTTGGGGGTGCTATTGGAGCCTTCCCTAAAGATGGAGGCTCAGATAACAGCCACTGCCAAGTCCGCATTTTTTCATCTTAGGCAGGCAAGGCAGTTGGCCCCCTTCCTGGAGCGCGACGACCTAGCAACAGTGATCCATGCTTCGGTCACCTCGAGGTTGGACTACTGCAATGCCCTCTACATGGGGCTGCCCCTGTCCCGAACTCGGAAATTGCAGCTGGTGCAGAATGCCGCGGCCCAGCTGTTATTGGGTCTCCCAAAGTGGGGACACATTCAGCCGGGTCTTCGGACCCTGCACTGGCTTCCAGTGATATACCGAGTCCGGTACAAGGTGCTGGTTATTACCTTTAAAGCCCTATATGGCCTGGGACCTGCCTACCTGAAGGACCGTCTCTCCCCACATGTTCCCCAGAGAGTACTGAGGTCGGGAACACAAAATCTCCTCACTATCCCTGGGCCAAAAGAAGCCCGCTTGAAATCCACCAGAGAAAGGGCTTTCTCAGTTATGGCCCCTACATGGTGGAATCAGCTGCCAGAGGAGGTGAGGGCCCTGCGGGACCTTGTCCAGTTCCGCAGGGCCTGTAAGACGACCCTCTTCCGGCTAGCCTACACCTAGCTAAGATGAGAACTCAATGTAGCTTGCCAGACTTCTGTTTTATATGTATGTGGAACGTTTACTGGTTTTTAAGGTTTTAACTGTTTTAACTGTTTAATGGTTTATATATTTAAATATTGTTTAATTTTTATGTTGATCAATTGCTGGAAGCCGCCCTGAGCCACTTGTGGGAAGGGCGGGATACAAGTCATAGATAAATAAATAAAATAAATAAAAACTATTGTGCTGAACCTAGAACCCTGCTATGGAATTTTGCATCTTTTACTGTGTCATGTAAATATTTATACTTTGCTTCAGTTCTGTTTTCAAGTCATACTTCTGATTGTTTCTATAAGCCTAATTCCTATTGCACTTTTTATTGAATGTCCCATCCATTGATTGTTTTAACTCATTCTGTATAATCTGCCTTGAGTCCAAGTGAGAAAGGTGGACTATAAATAAAGAATAAAATAAAATAAATTCCAGATCTGAGGCTTGTTTGGTCTGGGGTATGTTTCAGTTCCTTTCATCCTACCCCCCACCCCCACCCCCAATATTACTTTAGCATCTTTTTACTCCTCTGCCATTATTTGCATTGGTAAAACACAGCATCTCTCTCTCTCTCTCTCCCACACACACGCACACAACTTGCTTGACTTCCTTAATCAGATGCAACATGGGCTCTTGTTCAGAGTGACTTGATAGTGAAGCTGAAGCTTTTGTTGAACATGTCATTTGTTGTCAGTCTTTGAACAGTTTGCCATGGAAGGTATTTTAATTGGTACTAAACCTTCATTACATTATTTCTACACCTAGCTGGTGTAAAGATTTAATGGCATATACTGTCTCAAACTGAGGTAAAAACAGAGATATACTTCTACCAGTGTCAGTAAACATAGAGGGAAAGTGGATTCATGTTCATAATGAGCAGACACTAAAGACACAGAAAGACACCTAAATAGTAAGTCTCAACTCAACTTGATTGTTTTAAGAGAAAGCCAGTTTGGTGTAGTGGTTAAGTGTGTGGACTCTTATCTGGGAAAACTGGATTTGATTCCCCACTCCTCCACTTGCACCTGCTGGAATGGCCTTGGGTTAGCCATAGCTCTGGTAGAGGTTGTCCTTGAAAGGGCAGCTTTGGGTTAGCCATAGCTCTGGCAGAGTTGGTCCTCTCAGCCCCACCCACCTCACAGGGTGTCTGTTGTGGGGGGAGAAGATATAGGAGATTGTAAGCCACTCTGAGTCTCTGATTCAGGGAGAAGGGCAGGGTATAAATCTGCAATTCTTCTTCTTCTTAACTACATGCCTTTTATGATTGGAGGTAGTGGTAGGTGAATAGCTCTATAACCATGTGAGAAGGCAGCATAGTTGCACAAAATGGACACATCTGGACACAAAAAAATCAGCTCCTCAATTCCAAACTGGCAGATGCTCAAACACACCCAGTCAACATCCCTTTTTTAAAACATAATTTTAATGATGTGCTAATGCACTCCTGAATCACACAAATAGCATCACACAAAAAGCAGCTTAGATACAATTGTATATACATTTACATCAGGATTTCTATTTTGCCATTGCTATCATTGCGCTCATAAAGAACAGTTGTTTTATGTATTCAATTGCAAACTGAAATTGGAAAATGAATTATTTCTAATACATTGTCTCAGCTTTGGAAACAAGATCTGGCATTTTGGAACTCCAAATGTGGGGAGAAATTTGAACAAGGATAATTTTTAAACATATCCAGTAATATTGTAAATTAATTTCTTTTACTCCTCCCCCAAAAATTCAACTCCTCCATTCTAATGTGTCAGACCATGTCCCAACTCCATGTTCCACAAGGTGACAAAATAGAGTGGTAAACAGAGGAATTGACTGAGACATACTGGGAAAAATAAATCCTGCTCAACCTTGAAGGGTAATTGGATAAAGCATTCTTCCATAGCAAGGCATAAAGTTTCTCTCATCTTGAGAAATTTCACTGATCTTGAAAAGGGGTCCCAAAATCCTCTGAAAGTGTTTTTGGAGGCCGACACCCTACTTTGTTTAACTGAAATTTCAGCAGCAAAGTTGCTCGTGATTTATCTGTTTCATGGGAGTAAAAGATGGTTAAAATATAAATATGTTGAAACATCAATACAATATACATAGTTTGTAGGAACACACCATCCCTGGCACATACACAAACACACATGCACACACATTTTTGCAAGTCATTATGAATGAATGAATGGTTTATTGTACATGGCCATTGGCCATTATGAAATAAAAGCACATTTTGAAAAACACAATATAGAATTTACATTCAAAAATACCAAGCTTAAAAACCAAGTCTTCAGGTTAAAACTATATGGCGCTTCTAAAATTTCAAGAATACAATCTTTAAAATAAAGTAATATTAACTATGCTGAACTATAGAGCTCAGTGTGATGCATTACTAGGAGCCACCTCGGATCTAACTTTTCTAGCTGCAAATGCATGAGACCAAGGGATTTGTATCTGACAGTAGGAAAACCAACTTCTTTTCATTGTCAGGTAACTTATATACTTGGCTTAAAATTCCAGATAGAAATCTGCTTCTTAGGTCTGACTGTAAAGAGCATATCATTATATAGTTGTAGAGATCTGCCACTGCAGTTCTGCATACACATACACATTGTTCCTGTGGTTTATTGGTGTATCTTCCAAACAGTAGTTCTTTGGGCATGGTCTGAAAATGGAGTGCAGTAAATGCCACTCTTAGGCTATAAACTGCAATATCTAACAAGTAACTTCTTAAATGGTCTTTTTTATTAGATTTTTTTTTTTGTTGCTGTTTCACTTGAGAATTTCAACAGTTTGACTGTGGAACAATTTTCAAATAAACCATAAAATATCACTTTGAGTGACAATTCAGAGGTGTGTGGAAACTAGGGACACTGGCAGGAGGGATTGGAGTGGGGAAATGGGAGGACATCCAATGTCAGATGCATCACTAAATTACTCCTGGGGAAAACCCAGAATTGATGGAGGGTAATTCTAGGCATAACTGGAAAGCTTATGGCAAAATCTATGATTTTCCTTGGAAGTGACTCAACAATGCAGCAAACAACACTTTCAATTTTTCTTCCATCACCATTTGGAGCAGTAGCAGGCAAAGCAGGCTGTTGGTGCAAGGCTGGTCACCCCGGTAACCAGAAAAAGGCCACAGGAAAAAAACCCACAGGAAAAAAAACTCACAGAAAAAATCCACAGTCATAAATGTTCACAGGAAAAAAAGCCCACATGGAAAAATGCCCACACAGAAAAATGCCCACATGGAAAAATACCATGTAAAGCACCACAGATATTTATAATTGTGAATAAACGTTCACCCCTATTTATGAGAATAAACAGGTATTACCTATATTTTATGTTATTGTAGGATTAAAATATGTTATATTCACATGCAACAATTTGTGTTGTGATTTTATCAAGTATAATTAAACAATAATTTTGCTAAATTATTTGTATATTTCAGGGGTTGCCAACGGTAGCTCTGCAGATGTTTTTGCCTACAACTCCCATCAGCCCCAGCCAGCATGGCCAATGGCTGGGGCTGATGGGAGTTGTAGGCAAAAACCATCTGGAGATCTACCGTTGGCCACCCCTGGTATATTTGATGGGCTCCAGAGGGATGTGGTATGCCCATGCCCGGGATGTGGGAGTAAGTGAGGTAGGTGGTGGCTTGTGGCACTACCTCACCTGGGGGTGCTGCTAGGTGCCCCTCCCCCCACCCCGCTGAGAATGGCTGGATGACGCGTTGGTGGGGCTCTCTTCTGAGCCTGGCTTCCCTTGCAAGAGAAGCTGCGGTCAGAGGAGAACGCACCCCACCTGGCTGCTGTCGCCTTGAAAATGAGAGCAGTCAAGCAGGGCACATTCTTCTCCTCTGAGCTCAGCTTCCCTTGCAAGGGAAGCCAAGCTCAGAGGTGAAGAGTACACCTGGCCCTGCCGGCTGCTCTCACTTCAGGCAAGAGCAGCCAAGTGGGGCACCTTCTTATCCTCCAAGCTCAGCTTCCCTTGCAATGGAAGTTGAGCTCATGAATAAAATAAAATACATAAAATGAAATAAAATAAATAAATAAATAATAATGAATAAATAATAAAATGAATAAAATAAAATACTTCATACCAACATTAAAATGGTCGACAAATTGTAAATTAGTAAATTTAAAGTATTTAATTTTATTTAAAATTATTTCTATATAGAGTTTAATTTCTGTTATTATTGTTTTTCTTTCTTAATAAAATCGATTGATAACAAAATGGTTGCTATTATTTCCTGTATTTTCCCTTCCAAATCTTTTCACTCAGAAGCATTAAAGTCCTCTTCATACAGGCCACATTTGTATAGTAATGAATTAATATACTTAGCAAAATTATGATTTACGTAATTATACTTGATAAAATCACAACACAAATAGTTGCAAGTGAACATGACATATTTTAATCCTGCAATAACAATATCAAATATAGGTAAGTCCTGCTCATTCTCATAAATGTGGGGGAATGCTTATCCTCAATTATAAATATCCATCGTGCTTTACATGGTATTTTTCCATGTGGGCTTCTTTCCTCATGGGCTTTTTTCTGTGTGGTATTTTTTTCTTCTGTATGGGCTTTTCCCATGTGGCTTATTTCCATGTGGGCATTTTTCCTGTGAGGATTTATGACTGTGGTTTTTTTTCTGGAAACTCTTGGGAAATTATGTATCTCATATTTGAAGGTATTTCTTTCCCTCCGAAAACCAAATATGTTTTACCAAATCAGGAACCTGCAATTTGCCTCAGTATTTTACTCAGGGTGAAATTCATAGGCAACTGTAATTGTAACCCAACCCCTGAGGTATACCAAGAAAAGAACTCTTGTTCTGTTCTGTTTTTCTTCTTAAAGGGCATCACCAGCCTCTCCTCCACAGCTCCTTCTTTGCCTTCTGCTAATCTGTCTCATTCCTACTGTTTAGAAATGTCTCGCCCTCCTCTTCCAGAGAGGCCTCTTGCTATTCTCTCCTTAGGCGCTACTTCTGAAAGTACAGGGTAAAGTTGGGCTGATGGCAGAATGTCCTTGGCATTACAACTGTGCCTATGTCCAAACAAATTCAACTGTTGTTTGTGTTATCCATTTATGATGGCAAAACTGAAAGTTAAATCATCAAAGCTTCACTATTTAAAATCCCCACCACAAAAGTGAGCAGGAGTAAGTTGCTCCTTACCGTCCCTACTCGAGGCGGCGATAGGCTGGGCGCTGGAGCACCCAAGGCTGGTGATCCTGGGTGACTTCAACGTCCATGCTGATGACCTGGCCTCTAGTTAGGCGACGGTCCTGGTGTCATCCATGGCAACACTAGGACTCTCTCAGTTTGTTGCAGCCCCCACTCACCAGGCCGGTCACATGTTAGACCTGATCTTTGCGGCCGGGGTTACGGTGGACGATATAACCACTGAAGTGGTGCCATGGTCGGACCACCACACCCTTAGGGCTCGTATAGATATGCCACCCCAAACCTGTTTAGGCGACGAGCCTATTATGGCTCGCCCGCAGAGCCAGATGGATCCGGAATGGTTCCAATCGGCCCTGCGGGATCCCTGGCCCTCTGGCGAGTCCCTCAATGGCCTGGTTGAGATATGGAACACTCAACTATCTAGGGCCATTGACAAGATCACACCTCAACGCCCTCTACGGCCTTGGAGTAGGCTGGTTCCGTGGTATACCCCGGAGCTGCGTCAGCTGAAACAAGGTCTCAGATGGCTAGAGAGGCAATGGCGATGCACCCGTGATGAAGTGACTAGAACATCTTATAGGGTGTTTATGAGGTCCTATGAGATGGCAAGGCCGCAAAGAAAACATACTTTGCGACCAAGATTGCGTCTACAAATTCGCGCCCGGCACAATTGTTTAGGATAATTCGGAATTTTACTACATTGCCACAAGGCAAGCCAAATGTTAAGGAATTGGAAATAGGCTGTGAGGCTTTTGTGAAATTTTTTGCAGACAAGGTCCAATCACTCCTCCATGATTGCCCGGCCATATTAGATACAGTGAGCGAACTCGAGGCTCCATGCGTGTCTTTTAATTCAACCCTGGACTGCTTTCCCCCACTCAGCTTGGAGGAGGTTGACAGAATCCTTGTAACTGCACGCCCAACTACGTGCGATCTGGACCCATGCCCCTCCTGGCTAATTAAGGCCTGCCAGGAGGAGTTAAGATGTCCTATATGGGACATCATAAATAGATCTCTTTCAGAGGGCTATTTTCCAATGCCCCTGAAGGAGGCAGTGGTCCGCCCTCTCCTGAAAAAGGTTACATCGGATCCAGCCAAATTGGCTCACTACTGGCTGGTCTCAAATTTGCCCTTTTTGGGCAAAATTATTGAGAGGGCTGTAGTGTTGCAGTTGCAGAGCTTTCTGGATGACACTTCCACCTTGGATCCATATCAGTCTGGCTTCCATCCGGGCCACGGGGTGGAGGCGGTGTTGGTCGCCCTCATGGATGACCTCCGGCGACATCTGGATCGAGGCGACTCGGCTGTATTGCTGTTGCTAGACCTATCGGCTGCGTTCGATATGGTCGATCATCGGCTGCTGACCCACCGCCTTGCCAACGCAGGAATCTGGGGGCTAGCCTTACAGTGGCTTTCCTCCTTCCTTGAAGGTTGGGGACAAAGGGTGGCGGTTGGAGGAGAGATGTCCTGGAGACACCTACTTAATTGTGGGGTGCCTCAGGGGGCAGTTCTCTCCCCAATGTTGTTTAATATCTTTATGCGCCCCCTTGCCCAGATTGCCCGGAGACATTGGCTGAGTTGCCATCAGTACGCTGATGACACTCAGCTCTATCTATTGATGGGCGGCCAGACCGCTGACACCCCTATAAATTTGGACCGGGCGTTGCAGGCCATGGCGGATTGGATCAGGCTGAGTGGGCTGGAGCTGAACCCAGCGAAGACAGAGGTCCTTTGCGTGGGTTGCTGCGGGCTGAGAGGGGAGATCTCCCTACTGGCCTTTGATGGTGCGTCACTGATACCAGTGTGCAGGGTCAAGAGCCTGGGAGTGCTACTGGAGCCCTCCCTGACAATGGAGGCACAGATAGCGGCCACTGCTAAATCCGCCTTCTTCCATCTTAGAAGGGCGAGGCAGTTGGCCCCCTTCCTAGAACGTAGCGACCTAGCAACAGTGATCCATGCAACGGTCACCTCGAGATTAGACTACTGTAATGCCCTCTACATGGGGCTGCCCCTGTGCCGAACTCAGAAGTTGCAGCTAGTGCAGAATGTGGCAGCCAGGCTGCTACTGGGACTACCTTGGTGGGAACATGTGCGGCCTGGGCTGAAGGAACTGCACTAGCTTCCAATTATATTCCGAGTTCTCTACAAGATGCTGGTTATCACCTTTAGAGCCAGTGGTGGGATTCAGCCGGTTCGCACCGATTCTGTCGAACCGTTACCTAAGGTCTTATTGGTTCGGCAGAGCCGGTTGTTGGCCGGCGCCTGGTGTTAATTTTTATCTAGAGCGTGCAGCTTGCAGCGGTAGCTGCTAGGCTGCTTTCGCTCCGTTTGCCTCCCTGGGAGGAGGAGGCGGAGTTTGTCGGTTTGGGCGCGCAAGCTTGGGGGCGGAGCAGAAAGCGCAGAAGCGCCGCTTGGCCCAGCCGGTCCCGCAGCTCCAGCTGCAGTCGGTCGTCCCACGAAGGGTCAGTTTCCAAGCCCAGAGCGGGAGACGCGGCCTCTCCTCCTCCTCGGTTTCGCCTTCCCTCTCCAGCAGCCACGGCCCCTGCTGAGCTCCAGCGCAGGCGACGATGCCGGCGAGTCCCGCTGTCCCTGAAGGAAAGGCTAGCTGACCGTTTGCCCAAGTAAACCTGCTCAGAATCCAGCGAGATTTGCGCCCCCCGCCTTCCGCTTTCAGCGCTTTGATCCAAGCCAGGGCTGAGTCTCCACCGGACCGGCCAGGGTTTGACGGCTTTATGCCACTTCCATTGTGGGGTGGGGTGGGGTCGGGGGGTAAACAGTACCGGGTCCATCCAGGACCTTCTACGCCGCCAACACAAAAAGGCCGTCGACGTCATTCGCCTCCTCCAGCAGCCCGATCTGCTTCCCCGGCGGGCCGGGCATCTGAAGGGTCGCCTCGTCTCTATTGCCGCCAGTGAAAGGGAACAAGCAGCTTGCTTCCCGCTTCCTTCTCGCCTCCTCCGCCAGACGGAAAGGGACAGATCTTGCCCCCCGGGGCAGCGAAGGATGCTCGGAGAGCCTCCCCACATTGTGCCAGGCCTTGCTGCTGCAGCAGCGGAAGCGAAGGCTCTGCTTGAGGGGAGACCGCCTCGGGAGGACCGGGGCGGGGGGGCGATTGCTCCCTTAGGAGGCACAGCCTGCAGGCGCCGCCAGCCCAGGGCCCACGAGAAGGGCTTGATTTCTTTTCAAATTAGAGGAGGGGGGGTGAACTTTCAGGGCCGAAGAGAATGCTTTTATCTCACATCACAAAAGAAAGCAATTTTAGAGTCCACGAAAATCTGTTAAATGTTTCCTTTAAAAGGAAAAAAATGTTACAGCGTTTGAATTTTAATTTAATTTTAAGCATATGTTTATATTATGATTATTAATATCGGTATTATTGTGGCAGGAGGGGCCCACGGCAGTCCTAAGGCGGCCCTTCTCAGAGCCGCTTTCGTCTCCGCCGGGCAGAGGGAATTCACACGTGCCCCCTTCACACGCTCCTCTGATCCTCCCACAGGTTGTTCGTGCGGCCAAACGGCAGCCTCAGGCGCCTGTGCGTGCGGTGCAAAACAGAAGAGGCTGCTGCTGTCCGAAGAGAAGGTGACTGGTTGCGGGATCAGTGGGTGGGATGGATGGAGACAGGGGTCATCCCACGTGGGCCTCTCCCGCTCCTTTCTTCGTGCCTGCCCGGTGGTGGGGGTGTGACTTGGTGGCTCTCTCGCCGTCCTGCCCCGCCCTCGCTCCCCCGGGAGGAATCGGCCGCAGAGCGCGGGGGAGGCACAGCGAGCTTTGCAAGGACTTGGCGACGACCGCCCTCCGTGGCTCAAAATGAGAATGTAATTTGCTTTCAAATCTCCCAGAAGAGATCAGAATCCAAGAAGCAGACTGTCTGGCACCCTAGGTATGAAGGAGGGGAAAATAAACTGGGGACACTCAGTACCAGCTTCTTATCACTGAAGTATGTGTGTGTGTGTCGGTGTGTGTTTGGTATAGTGGTTAAGTGAGCTGGTTTGGTGTAGTGAGAGAGCTGGTTTGGTGTAGTGGTTAAGTGTGCGGACTCTTATCTGGGAGAACCGGGTTTGATTCCCCACTCCTTCACTTGCACCTGCTGGAATGGCCTTGGGTCAGCCATAGCTCTGGCAGAGGTTGTCCTTGAAAGGGCAGCTGCTGTGAGAGCCCTCTCCAGCCCCACCCACCTCACGGGGTGTCTGTTGTGGGGGAGGAAGGGAAAGGAGATTGTGAGCTGCTCTGAGACTCTGTCCTTGAAAGGGCAGCTGCTGTGAGAGCCCTCTCCAGCCCCACCCACCTCACAGGGTGTCTGTTGTGGGGGGGAGGAAGGTAAAGGAGATTGTGAGCCACTCTGAGACTCTTCGGAGTGGAGGGCGGGATATAAATCCAATATCATCTTCTTCTTCTTCTTCCAACACACACACCTATACACACATGCATAATTTTTTAATTTGGAAATTGAAGAGTTTGCCAGGTAGCTTTCCAGTTACCTGGAAAGACTATGAATGAGAACCCATAAACCAGTGTGTACCATATAAGGCCCCCACACTAAGCCCACTTCCATCTGAAGTGGCTGTTCCCCGCTGTGCTTAAGACCCTCTTTACTGTCTCTAATTGGCTATTTTCCCTTCTGCTCAGTCCCCTCCCTTCAAGTGTTGGTTGTTTCTGGCTTTCCATCCAAGTTGACAGGGTACAAAGAGAATTGGCAGGTTCAGGAAAAGGGGACTGTAACATTTTTCTCTTCTCTGTGTGACCCCTTTATGACTGATACCTCACTAGCAATTGCTCTGCCCGTGGGCTACTGCTTTCCCCAACATTAAGGGAGCTTGGATTCTTAAAAGCTTATACCTTAAAAAATCTTGTTGGTTTCTAAGGTGCTGCTGGATTCAAATGACTTTTGATAGACAGGGATAAGGAAGGGCATAGCAGTAAATTATGTATTGGGGGATGAGTGTGGGAAGTTCACTAAACGGACAAGCTAGATGCAATGAAGATCTAGGTGGACTTCAGAAAATGGGGCCAACCATTTTCCAAAGGCCATTAACCATAATAGCACCTTGGTGTTCAGAAGAGGAATCCCTCTGATAACCTACTCCTACAGTGCAAAGATGGTTAAGGGTAAATCACACAGCTGATGATGCTCGGATAAAAGCAAAGAAAATTGCAGGTGAGGATGCCAATCAAACAGCAATATGGAAATATCTTCAATAACTGTCAGGTATTTAATATTATAAATCTTTCTTTAAACATAATCTAGTTGTCTTTACCTCTTTTACTGTTCTTATTGCAGTATTTAATGCGTGAATTATTAAACTACCTTTTGGTATAGTTAAAATGGTCATTAGGACATAGAACCTGTTGTTAATTTATTTGAATCCCACCACTGTTTAGAGCCCTATATGGCCGAGGACATGCCTACCTCAGGGACCGCCTCTCTCCACATGTTCCCCAGAGAGCACTAAGATCTAGCTCCCAAAGTCTTTTAAGGATCCCTGGACCAAAGGAGGCCAAACTGAAAGCAACGAGGGAGCAGGCCTTCTCTATAATGGCCCCCCACTGGTGGAATCAACTACCGGAGGAAGTGCGAGCCTAACTTACCTCACAGGGTTGCTTTTATGAGCACAATGCTGTAAACTGCTTTGGGGGCTCTCTGTAGAAGAAGAATGGGTATAAAGCTCCACAGGGGTTTTCTTTGTAGCAGGAACTCCGCTCCATATTGGGCTACAACCCCTTGATGTAGCCAATCCTCCAAGAGTTTACAGGGCTCTTCTTATAGGGCCTACTGTAAGCTCTTGGAGGATTAGCTACATCAGGGGGGTGTAGCCTAATATGCAATGAAGATCCTGCTACAAAAAAGCCCTGGCGCTAAGTATTTGATACATGCATTAGTTTATTCATTGTTGGTTTCTGCAATTGGATGTCAAGTAGCAAAGTCCAACAATGTGACCTTTGGGGAAGACAGAACAAGGAGATTCATGCACGAAACACTGCAGATTACCTTGTCCTTTGCTCTTGTGTTTTAATATTTGGAAATGAATCTGATAAACAGGGTTAAGTTTCCTGGTAGCCATCATTAAAAAAAAATGGATCACTGCTCATGTCTAGCAAGCAGAAGGGGAGCTAATCTGGAAGCTGTTCAAGCATTCCTACTACTTCTTCTTGTGTTCATCTTATTGGCAATATCTTGGTAGCAAAGCTGTACAGCAGAGAAGCATAGGTGGAAGACTTGCAGGCCATATGACTTATCAGCATTCCCTACAAATCCCACAACAACTTGCAGCTTTTTCTTTGGTCAGATTTAATGTCATGCCATCTGCAATCCTATGTGGAAGATTTCAAAAGGTACTATATCCAGCTAGAAACAATCCAACATTGAAACAATTTTACATATCCTCTTTTACTGTCCTTTTTATGCAGAAATTCAAACTAAATATCAAATTCTATTTTGGTAAATAAGATTGGATTCTCTGACCCCATTAAGATTCATTTTATCCTGAACGACTCTTCTCCAGGCATAACTGAGAAGGTAGCTGTATTTTTGCAATGTGCTACAAAGTTGCACTTTGATAAGATACAAAGCGTTAACTTGATGGTATATTTATCCAACTGTAATCCAAAAAGCAATCTGTATTTTATGTTCCATTTAATCTATTTTATATGCCAATAAAGGATTGATTGATTGATTGATTGATTGATTGAGGTGGAAGGCAAATAAACACAGGAGGCAAATATATTAGAAAAAAATGATCCGACTTACTTTCACTAAAGGAGGTCTACATCCATTGTAGTAAAGCTTAATCTAAAGACCACTTCCCCCACTAAAACTTGTTTAGCTTGCCTAGCATTGGGTGAATGCAAGTGTGATTTGTTTAGGAGAGTTTGATTGGCTCACACAAATATGGACATGCCTAGCATTTTGTCTTGCAGGAGAGACCCCCAGAGACATCTTGCAAGCAGGGCTGGCACGTCCCAGTAGGCCAGGTAGGGGGCCGCCTAGGGCACTACCTGGCCTCAGGTGTGGCTGGCTGGCTCCCCCTTGCCACATGCATCCCGCTGCTCCCAGTGCTCTTCCCCTGCCACTGCTGTGCTCACCCTTGTCACCTGCCTCTCTGCTGCCATCCTCCACCTCACCACCAAACTGTGGGCGGGTGGGTGGTGGTGGGGCAGCATGGCAGTGGGTGCAATTGGAAGCCAGTCTCTGAGTGTATGCACCACCCTGCCAACCTCACTCAGCCTTCCTCGGTCTGTGTTTCCACTGGAAGCACAGACTTGGGAAGGCTGAGCAGGGGCAGCACAGCAGCGGGTGCACTCAGAGGTGGTAGATGCTGCACAGCCTGTTGCCACCTTTGTTGCTGCACGCATGGGGTGGAAGCCTAGGGTGCCAGAAATCCTGACACCAGCCCTGCTTGCAAGATCATGAGGAGCAGGGGAGAACCCAACGGGATAGAAAGAGAAGATGTCAAAGGAACTTCCAACTTAGAAAAAGAGAGACATCCTATTCAGGAAAAATATAATACATCCACACACATGCAGTCTGGTTCCTTTTCAAAAAGAAATGTAGCACCCAAAGTGTTGAGGCATACTGGATCACCTTTACTGCAACCCATTTAATCATTTATCTTTTTTTTTTTTTTAATCATACTGCTCCACCATGGAATTGAAGATGGTTTTTCCCTTTCTCATTGTATTACAATTAGAACCCTGAGATATATGCAGGGGTCATTTTGTAGAAAAAAAAAAAAGTGGTGGAGTTCATCCAGGGATTGTTATGCAGCTGCACCTACTATTCAATGGGCGAGGTGGGAAGGAGGAGGCGGAACTCTCAGAAAGGTTCAGGAGCTGTGCTCCTGTGAGCTCCTGCTGAATCCGAGGCCTGGATATAGGGTAGGCTGAAAGAGACTATCCCAAGTTCTACAGTACATGATATGAATGAAGATACTCCTGCCCCTACATGTTTGGATCTGCAAATCCTTGCAACCAAATAGGGCTGTCATCCCCTGGTGGAGGCCAGGCCCTGCCCCTGGCTGCCAATCAGCTGGTTGGGGGAGGACTTACTAGGACAGAGTGGGAGGCTCAGAGACCATGCTGGTGATGTGATTTCTGGAATTCACTGGAAGTGACACTGCAGTGACACTCTGGTATTTGGCAAAAACTCTAAGGTAAAAGCTATTTTTACTGCAGAGTTTTTGCCCCAATACCAGAACATCATGGTGATTGATAGCACAGCATGATGATGTCACTTCTGCTACATGCTGGAAGTGACATTGTCACATCACTGGTGACTAGGGTTGCCAAGTCCAATTCAAGAAATATCTGGGGACTTTGGGGGTGGAGCCAGGAACAAGGGTATGACAAGCATAATTGAACTCCAAGAGAGTTCTGGCCATCACAGGGACAACACACCTTTTAAAATGTCTTCCTTCCATAGGAAATAATGAAGGATAGGGGCACCTTCTTTTGTGGCTCATAGAATTGGACCCCCTGGTTCAATTGTTTTGAAACTTGAGGGGTACTTTGGGGAGAGGCACTAGATATTATACTGAAAATCTGGTGCCTCTATCTAAAAAAAAAACAGCTCCCCCAGAGCCCCCGAAACTTCCAGATCAATTCCCCATTATACCCTATGAGAAGCGATCTCCACATAGGGAATAATGAATACGTTTCCCTCTCCTTCTTCCCCCACCCACCCGGTTTCTGGCGAATCTGGCCTCTCTACTCACAAGTTGCTGCCAGCTTCTTTACAGCAACACAGACACACCAGAGTTGAAGCCTTTCAATCGGAAACTGAAGCCTCCGGAGGTAGAAAGGCACATGATCCTCTGGGGGCGGGGCTTCCCCCTCTAGCCAGCTGACTGGGTGCGAGAAGCAGCCTCGGAAAGCAGAAGAACCTAACTGGGAAACTCAATGGGGAAGAGTGGAACTAAAATTGGCACCGTTTCCCACCCCGCCCACCCCGCTTCTGGATTTTTGGAGAGCGGGGGCGGAGGCTGCAAATCTGAGGGTCCCCCGCCAGGGTGGGGTGGGGGTTTGGGAAGCCTACTGGTGACATAGCCTGGGGCTCCCTCCCTTTTGCTTCTGGTAAGTCCCCTCATCCCCTGCTGGTTGCTAGGAGGGAACTGGCAGCCCTACTACCAGATCAGGAGTTTACCATTTTTCCTTCTCTCTCTGAATACTTGTTATACAGCTAATTAAACATCTTGTATTCTTTCCTATTTTTATAATTGGATTTACAGCTTAGATAAATCTTCTGATGGCCTTATTGTAACAAAGATGGAATACTGGACAAAGTTATAACAGATGCACACATTGGTAAAAGGGAGGGAAATTTGCAATATGGTGGGACAAAGTGAAAGAACATCTGGCAACATAAAATTATGCCAGCATCTGTATATACCCACAGTACAAAGCTGATATGGATTGCTAACACTGAAGTTCTGTATTATTTGTTCTCTGCATGGATGTGTCTTAAACAGAAACAAATGGGGGATTTTTTTCATATTAAATAATGGACTTGGCGAGAGTGAAATAGAAATAAAGTGGACTTTCCCTGTTTATTTAGATCCTGCTTTTCTCCCCAGTGGGAGCCAAAGTAACTTACAAGATCATTCTCTCTCTTCCTCCTGTTTTTATCCTCTTGACAACAGGTGGCCATCAGGTACAGACTGGCTATTTCTATCCCGCTTCTCCTAGTGAATGCTGCGTTGATTTATAGAGATAGAAAACTCAGTCTGGACTGCTCTAAGAGGTCTTCCTTGTGTTATTTTGGTTATTATTTGTGCCTCTATATACTCCAGAGCTGTGACATGAACACACTTTCTTCCCAGATGTTTAGTCCCACTTCACTAGCTAGTGAATCAGAAAGAATGCTGCTTCTGCTAACTTTACTGGCAACCCAAAAGAAATGCTTATATGAATTAAGCATTGGCAGTTGGTTAAATACTTCCTTCATCTTTCACAGAGAGTCAGAAAGACTATTCCCATGAGCCTGCAATGCCCTAAGGCTCCACCTCACTAGGTTGCTTGATCCAGACATGAAGGATTTCCAAATGCTGCCATAGCACAACTTTGTATGGAAGAGAGATAGTGTTTATTCTAGGTACCTAGGGATTTCCACCATACCTTTGTTTTACTGTTCCAGAATTTTACTCCTCATTCTGTTGTACTGTGTTTTACTTTCTTAATACTGGTTGAACTGGAACCATTTCTAAAGTTAATTCTGGAACCGGAGTATGTTCAGTTTGCAACATCTTTGACTTTCCTCAGTTCATATTTATCTTTTCTACACCATGTCTATGTGGTCATTATATCAAAAGCCTTTGTGTGGCATTTTACTGTTACACACACATTTGTTTTAAGTTTTTCAAGAAGTATGCCGGTCCATAGGTGGACATAAATAAAATACTACACTAAAGGATTCTTATGGGCAAGCACATTGTCACCCCTCACAAATTGTTATAGGACTTGAAATATGCACATTTTCTGTCAGCTTTCAGTTCAAGTATATCTTTTCCTGTTAAGACATTACTGTGCATTGATACATATGCTAGCATCCAGATTTTTTATCAGTAGAAGGCTGGAAGTCTGCTGAGGATTGCACTGTGTGAGAAAGATGCAAATTAACTAAAGGCTCTGAAAGATAGATAGATTTTCCATAGCATTATTGATATAGTGGGGCAGGGGTCCCCAGCAATTTTTGAGCCTGGAATTTGGAAAAGTGAGCACTACCCAAAATGGCTGCCACAGCAGATAGAGCCAAAAGGAATACCTCACACTTCCTCGAAAGAAGTAAAGCCTGAAGGGCCACATCCTAAGGAAAGCCCAAGCCCTTACCAGTTCTCTTAATCCTCAAGCAAACATGTTCATTGAAAGAGGGCAGTCACATTTAACACCTGAAGGAGGCAACCACAACATTATAATATCAACACCACAGCACTGACAGCCCAACCAGCATCATGATATCAGCATCTGAGTACCAACATAATAACAGTAATAATGTCAGCAATATGTTGAGCACCAATATAAGAACAGTAACAGTGATTTTAAAAAATCTTGGATGACTAGCTTGTAGTTCTGTAGTTCTGTATATTGTTGTTTTATTATATTGTTTTGTTTTTAAGATGCATTGTTGATTTTAAAATGTTGTTAGCTTCGCTGAGCTCATAAGGGGAAGTCAGGATACAAATCTAATGAAATAAATAAATTTATATAACAAGCCCTTACAAAATGGCCCCATCCACTTGGCAAGCACCAAGGGAGATATTGGTAAATACCATGTTAGGAAACCCCGTAATGTCAGTTTCCTAATCTAGCAATTCCACTTCAGGAATAAGAACAGGTAGATCAGAAATACTCATCTTCAGTTAAAAAAAATAAATATGAGGTTAGTTGAAAGACCTCTACTGAGACCTTGGAGAGCTGCTTGCTGTCAGAGTTGACAATACTGACTTGCGTAGACCATTGCTCTGACTCCACATAAGATAACTTCATGGGTTCATGTATGCATGAAGGTTGTTGTTTTTTTTTTTTGCTAAAGCAAAATATCTGAAGAATGTTAAGGTTTCAGGACCTACTGAACCCTCTAAATAAATTATAACGTTTTGGGAAAACTTTGGGGGCTTCTGTGGATTCTGCTAGGATGTCTGGCCTCTAAACTGAGTCTGAATTTTGAGTTAGAACACCTTTAGTAAAGATATTCATGTCCCTCTAGAATAAAGTAACATCACTGGAGAGCATGCGAGTATTTTCATTCCACCACTCTCTGCTTCTCAATTCCTTGTGGGTTCTGTATCAAAGGAAAATGTGCTCAATTCACTACTAACTTAGCACACTTTTCAAATTGTGTTTGCTTCTTACTAGAAAAGAATCCTTTCTGTAGGGCAGTCTCTCTTGATTTGGTGGCCGCTGCATAGTCTCATTTAAACACGCACATTCACACGCTGAAAAGTGAGGAAGCTTTTTCAAAGGCATGATCTGTCTTCATTTGTAAAAAAGAAAGCTTCCCCAGAGCTACCTGGGGCATCCATTTACTGTTTGTAATGCAACCTTACAGTCACCCTTGGAAGCAAGTCAAAAGTTAGTGGCAAGCCAAGGGACTGCAAACATTAGTTACAGTGACAGCCTAAATGTAATATAATTCCTGTAATATACACAGTTAGTTGCAAGTCCAATTTCAAACATCCTGCTTTGCTGTTGAAGAAAATCATGCTGTTATTGTAATGAGCACGCTGGCTTGTTGCTGTTCTACTTCTTAGTTTTATGTTCAGGATCAATTGGCTGGTTGTTTTAAGCTTTATAAAAGAGTTGTGGGAAGCATTCCATAGACATCGGCGCCAAGAGACCATTGGCACCCTGTCTCTTGTTATTGTCTGCTATTGTGGGGACAGCGGTAAGTCTCAATGCACATTTCTCAGAATGCATACAAGACATAGACAATGTAGCCCTGACCTGGATGGCTCAATCTAACCTGACCTTGTCAGATCTTAGAAGTTAAGGCCCTGGTTAGTAGTTGGACGGGAGACTACCAAGGAAGAAATTGCTTAGTTTACCAAGACAGAAATAGCAAGCCACCTCTATTCATCTCTTGATTTGAAACCCCATGAGGGATATGGTGAGATTCAGGCCTGATTTTGGGCAGGAACTCACAGGTGTGGAGCTCAGGAACCTTTAAATTTTACTGTGCTCTTTCTTTCTTACCAACCCCTCCCCCCCCCCCCCCCCACACACACTAATACTTGCTTCTGGGCTCCATTGTTCAAACCTCCTGTGAAAATTTTGCTGAACTCTAAGATTTGACAAACTTTTTAATATTTTTCCCCACAAAAAAAAAAAGGGAAAATAACCTAATCATATAAAGCAGACAAATGGAAAACTTCATCATGCCACTGTGGCCACATAGGAGAAAGTCATTTTAAAAGTATGATTGGAGTAAGGTTTTATTATGACAATTATAATTCAAGAAGCATTTTAAGGTAAATGCTGAGCTGATATAATTTAGTACACCTTCCAGTGATGTCAGGGGTGTGTGGCATATGCAAATGAGTTGTGCTAATGAGCTCCAGCACCTCTTTTTCTTCAAAATGACCCCTGATGAGCTTGACCTCTTCCCTCCATCATACACAGGATTTTCCCTTGGTTTCTTCTTTTATGCTGAGCAGCCCCTATATCTATTTTCTTCTTACCTATTGCTCTATGGCTGTCCCACTCTGTTGTATTATTTTCTATTTTTATGTTGGCCAAGCCAAGAGACTTGAGGAAAGAGACAAAATCACCTGCTAATATTCTTCTCCTGTAATGGCACACAAGAGGCTTTTGAAAGTTCAAAAATAAACAAAATATTTTATTTAACTGGGAAGAGAAAAGGTGAGGTGGGATCAGGGTAGGACAAATGAGATAGACTGAGAATAAAAACAGAAGTAACTTTGTTATCACGCTAAATCCAATTAATGTTGCCAATTAATAAGTGTTTTTGCTTTTCAACTAGGTCTTTGAAACACTGAGGAAAGAGGCTTTTTTCAGTTTTTGATTTAACTCACAAGCATAGGTTTCTGAGTTTCATTGACACTTCACGTTCAGGAGGCAGGAACATACCACAAAGTTTCCCAAATATATATATATATATATATATATATATATATATATATATATATATATATATATATATATATATATATATATATATATATATATAGACCAGGGATCACTCCTCTTTCAAGAGCTATCTCCCTTCTCATTGGGCAGGGATTACTTCTCTTTACAAAAAGCAATTTCTCTTTTCATCTTGAATGGGAATCCTCATTGATCCACCCATTCCATCTTCCGCTTTCCCTGTCCAGAGTCAGGGCTAAACTGTCTCTTATTCAACTCTCAGTTCCCAACTGTCCTTTCTTAACTGATGTGCTCTACAGAATTCCACTTGAACATCCTGTCACTCAAAAGTTGTTAGGCATTAACCCTTGACAGTCCATTACAAGGGGTTACTATAAGTCAGCTGTAACTTGATGGCACTTTCCACCACAATTTTTACACATTGCCCCCTCTTTTCTTCCTCCTCAGGAGTCCAACAGCTTTGAATTATTGACAATGCCATCACAAAACATGCCATTGTTTCTAAGATCTCATTCATATAGGTTATTTAACTCACTTTGGCATCTGGAGGCTAACAATTTTCTTAAAGGAGTCACACACCTAAAGGGTAAAGCACAGCAAAAAATAATAATTCTGGAACAAAATAGGTTTTTGGAAAATCAGATGAAGATTTCATTAATTGTGGGAGGACAGTGTTTCAAAGGCATATGAAACATTTACAAAAATCCATTTGCCTTCATAATCCAATGCAGGCTTTAGCATTAAGGTGTGTGAAACTTTAAATAAAATTAATGCACCTTTAGAAGTTGATTAAATACCCATATGAAAGGGACCCGTGAATCAGTCAGGCTTCAAGGTGGTGCCCATCCCAGCCTTGATAATTCCAATAGTCATTATTTGAAATTCTTTCCAGTGTTTTTGTATCTAAAATGTCAGTTCTTTTTAGATAGATAGATAGAAGATGGAGGATGGATGGTTGGATGGATGATGGATAGAGGATAGATAGATAGATAGATAGATAGATAGATAGATAGATAGATAGATAGATAGATAGATAGATAGATAGATAGATAGATAGATAGATAGATAGATAGATAGATGGATGGATGATGCAGGAACTGAAAGAGAGAAAGAGAATTCTGTGTAGCACAAGACTTGCTACTTAATTATCTGTGTTCTTTCTGGCTGCATTCAGACAGGCTATTTGGGCCAACACAGCCATCCCAACACCTGGATTAGAATGGTGCATTTACACATGCACATCTGGGCCCTGCTGTGCACTCACCCTTACTTCACCTCCTGATGACTCTGCCACTTCAAAAAGTCACCAGGTACTTTCTAGTGGCAAAACACTGGAGCGCTTCCCTGGTGCATTTCCAGACCATCTGAATGGCCAGGACATGCCGTGAAAGTGCCCTGCAAGTGCACAAGTGCCGTGATTGCTCTTCCAGGGCACGTACAGCCTGTGCCTCTCTTGGTGGTCAGGCATGCAATGTCTGCTCGTGGCAGGGTGCCTCAAACTGTGATGTCTTTTTTGAAAGCTGAGAAGCTGCTGCCGGTCTGAATACAGCCACAGTGCTTTCCCTTTAACTCAGTTAATCTTGCAGTCAGTTGTTGCCACTGATTACTCAGAGCTAAAAAGCAGCTGATGTATTCCCTCCAGTGTTGAATTTTTTTAAAGGACACATATAATTGTGCAGGCACAAACATAAGATGGAATGCTTTTCCAGTCAGTCAACTGAATGAACCAACCATTGCCCCAGAGACTTATACGCTATCTAGGAATACATAATTTTTCCTATAGAATGATTATCCTACTGACTTTGGAAGGCAGTAATATGTCCAAAGGCCAACTGATAAACAGTGGTATGTGATGAATGTCCAGTACAGATACTAATCCCCTTCTACTTCAGTACCAGATGTGCAACATGGAAACAACCCACTCCCAAATGTCATAAAAAGGACACTAACAGTGGTCACTAACAGGTGGCTGGCTCAGAACAGCATCAAGCCAACCTGGAAGTGAGCCGGCCAGAAAAGGAGTGCCCAGGAGCATCCCAACCACCCCCAGAAGAGGGACAGGCCACGGGTGCCCCAGGGAGCATCTGGAGCACTCATGTGCCCCATTTGCATCTCCCCGGGTGCTTCCCAGCCATCCAGACAGCTGGGGAGGTACCTCGGAGGTGCTCCAGCAAAAAGATATCACTGGTAAGTTGGGGACGGCTCGGGGGCAGGAGAGGGATGGCAGGCAGATGTGCGTGTGTATGGCTTTCTAGCCATCCCTGGGGTGGCTTTAACTGCCCATCTGTAAGCAGCCAGTGATTAGATAACTGAATGTTAAGAGAGTAAATAATCTTTATGCCTGTGAAGGCTATTCAGGCATATTCATGGACTTCAAGGCAACCTGGGTACAAGTGGAAAAACTGTTACACCAAACCTAATGCCTAAATTTGCAAGGATCTTCCAAAATAAAACTACACTACCTTCTCTTGTTTGTTTCTTTCGAATGTTTGTTTTGTAAGTCACTTTGGGTCCTCTTACCTATATACCTACTTAGACATAATAAAATGCATGCCTATTTAACATTATTCATGCATCAAGAAATCAGCATTACAAATTAATACCTATCATATATATAACTTCTATATAAATTGTATATAAAATGTACAATATGCATACAGAATGTAAACAAATCTATAAAACCAGCAGGGGAAAGCAAGGAACTGAAACTGTTAATGAAAATACCACATAAAACATGCCTCCCAGACAGCATCTGGAACATCTGCTTATCCCAAGCTTTATGCTAGGTGCTTGGCATTATTTCTAGATTTTGGTTAGGCTCAGATTGATATATGCCCAGATATTTGCTGAGAGAGAGAGAGAGATGGTCCCTGTGTATCTGAAAAGAACTGCAATGTAACCACTCTTGAATGCTTCAGCTAAAGCAATAATTTATTCTTGGTTCAGGATCCTTTCCTGCTGTTGCATAAGTTTTGGATTCTTTCCCGTCTGCTTGCAAGGCTTTGGTGAGACAGCAATGGCTAAACAAAAATGCTTTCTGGCCCCCTGAAGTGTTGGAATAATGGGCGAGTCAGCAAATTACTGTCAAGGATTCATTGCCGTGGATTGGAAAATGCAGCTCAGCAACCGAACTACCCATTATTATTGAGATGTTAAGTAAAATGTATTGCCTACTATCAGCCAGGTTTTATGACAAAAACATTCCCCCTGGATGTGTTCGGGTTGCGCAGTGGGATGTAAAGCATCTATGGAGAGAAATTGGGGGTTAATGTGAGGCAGGTCTCCTGGAGACTTAGCTAGCGGAGATACTTCTTTGGATAATCAGAGCACCATGATTGACATATATGAAAGAATGATAGGGCACCTTGGAGCAGGGGTGTCAAACGTGTGGCCCATGGGTTGGATCAGGTCTGTAAGCAAGTCTGCAAGCAAGGAGAGCCAGTTTGGTGTAGTGGTTAAGTGTGCAGACTCTTATCTGGGAGAACCGGGTTTGATTCCCCACTCCTCCACTTGCACCTGCTAGCACGGCCTTGGGTCAGCCATAGCTCTGGCAGAGATTGTCCTTGAAAGGATAGCTGCTATGAGAGCACTCTCCAGCCCCACCCACCTCACAGGGTGTCTGTTGTGGGGGAGGAAGGTAAAGGAGATTGTGAGCCATTCTGAGACTCTTCAGAGTGGAGGGCGGGATATAAATCCAATATCTTCTTCCTTATCCCTCTCTCTTGCTTCTTTCTGTGTCACAGTTTGCTTTGCCAGGATTTCTCAAGCACACAAGAGCTACAGAGCAAAGCCTCTATTTTCTCCATTGGCTGAGGCTCCTCTCTTGGTGAGGAATGGAGGAGAGGGAGAACTTACTTTGATTTTTTGTTGTTCAGTTGCACAGTCAAGTCCGACTCTTTGTGACCCTTTGGACCAAGTCACACCAGGCCCTCCTATCTTCCACCATCTTCCGAAGTCCACTCAAATTCATGCTGGTTACATCAATAATACTGTCCAGCCATTTGTTGGTTACATCAATAACACTGTCCAGTCATCTTTTGCCATCCCCTTCTTCTTTTACCTTTTGTCTTTCCCAGCACCAGGGTCTTCTCCAGTGAGTCCTCCCTTCTCATTTGGTGGCCAAAGTATTTGAGCTTCAGCATCTGACCTTCCAGGGAACAGTCAGGGTTGATTTCCCCTAGGACTGACTGATTTGATCTTCTTGCAGTCCAAGGGATAATATATATATATATATATATATATATATATATATATATATATATATATATATATATATATATATATATATATATATATATACGTGTCCTTTATAAAGTTTATATCTCAGCTACCTGGCATTACATTTTATGATACACAGTCTGACAAGGTCTCATTTATGTCAGATCTGTCCCTCATAACAAATGAGTTTGACACTCCTGTCTTAGATCATGTGCCAAGTGTGTTCTACATCTTCAAGGCCTTGACAGCTACATCTTATATGGTGGTGGTGGTGGTGGAAAGTGCTGTCAAGTTGCAGATAATGGAGGTAGGACCTGTGGACAGATATTTTTTCCCCTCTTTTCTCAGGTCAAACCTACCCTCCCTGCATTTTTTTTTTATTGCTAGGATGAAAGAGAGAGGATCTCATAACTTGCACCCCCCCTAGTCGGAATAAAGAGGCTGACACTGTATATTGGGTAAAACTGGCCACTTTATTAAGCACAACCATAACATAACTAGCACAGCAAGGGCTACCTAAAACTGGACAAGCCCCAGGTGGGTGAGCCATCCTGCCCCCAGCATGAGCCACAGTGATGTGGCTAATGTCAGGCCAGCCAGGCCAAAAGTCGGCCTCCCCCAACATAGGCCTCGATCACACAGAAGGAGCCAATTTAGTAGGGAGGCTTCACTGACGATTCACATTGAGCCGTGCAGCCCATCTGCCGCTCCTGCAGATCTCCTGCACTCAACTGATACTGAGCCCTTGGTGCTCACTTACAGCTTCAGTAACCCCTTCTTCCTTCTGCCAAGTGACCAATTAACTTAACATATCAACATGCCCCTAATTCTTCCACCTCAATCAAGCAGTACAAGGTAGGCAAAAAAACACTCCACCGCCAGCCAATCAGGTGAGAGTGAAAAAATTCCTATCTGGCCCCTAATAAGACGACCAGTCAAACCTGTACTACTGCAGGGTGGGTGGGTGAACTGAGAGCCAAAAACAACTGCATGGATTAGGGTGGGACCTGGGCTATTATAGCCCTGACGCTCCATCCACTGAGATTCCCCAGATGCCCGGGAAGCCTTCCAGCCTCCCGATCCTCTTGAGTAGCAAAGGTGGCCCCACGGCCTATAGCTGCTATCATGGAACGGACCCGAATTCCCTAAATATTCCTCCTTGAATAACACAACGTTTGGGAAGCTTAATATTAAGCTGGGAAATGATAGGAAAGGAAACAATTAGTCAGCCTCCATTTTCAGCTTGGAGTTGGTGCTACAGAGCAGCAATGAGCTGTAATCTGGGAAGTTGCAGGCTCTAGTCTTGCCTCTACCACAAACTTCCTAGGTGGTT
The DNA here is from genome assembly GCF_032191835.1 of Heteronotia binoei. Lineage (NCBI taxonomy): Eukaryota > Metazoa > Chordata > Lepidosauria > Squamata > Gekkonidae > Heteronotia > Heteronotia binoei. The sequence goes on along the minus strand of NC_083236.1, from coordinate 39,863,467 downwards.
TTAGGCAAATGACTCTCTCTAAGCTTCAGTATCCAATCTCAAATATGACGAATAATAAGGATGGCCTACCATACAGGGCTGTTATAATACATTGAGGTATTATGCATTATTTATTTATTCATTCATTCAAAATATTTGTGTGCTGCTTTTGGCAGCTCACAAAATAGAATGTGAGAAAGTAATTAAAAACATAACATTGTTTAAATTCACACTTTCTAAGAAACCAGCTCATAGGAACCCAGAAGCACTGGTTTGTGTGTATGTGGGGGGGGGGGGACTGCATAAAGAACTAAAGACACAGAAATTGCTTTTTAGCTCTCTTTATAGTAGACAGTGCCATCTAGTCTCAGCTGACCTATGGTGACCCCTCATGTCATTTTTTTTTAAAGACAAGAGACATTCAGAAGTGGTTCACCTGTCTCTGGGTGTGGTCAGATGGGGATGTTGTTACAGCAGGATCTTGGCTTTAAATAAACTGCTTGAATTTGGGGTGGTTTACGCCCATCAGACACCACCCTCTAAGCCAACATCATAGTGCCATGGGCCCCTGGTTGGCCATCAACATCGCAAATGCTCCACAACCTTAGACCCACAATTGGGTTGTTTTTTGTTTCCAAATTCCCATTGTGCATACGCAGAAGCAGACAAGTGCACATGGTCTCCTGGCCATGTTCTATGGGGGCGCTGAAGTGCACACTGAAGTGGAGCTAAAAACAAGGACACACCAGAAATGGAGTGGAACTATTACACTGCTCATGCATTTCAGACAGCCAGAAATCCACCATGGAAGTGCTTCACCGGGGAAGCCACCAGAATTTGCTATTTAATCTGCTTAGGAGTCATTTTGGTGTGAGGTAAGGATGAGTGGGGCATGGGAGCCAGATGTGCATGTGTGATCATGCCCATTTAATCAGGAGAAGAGGGGTGGCTATGTTGGGCCAAACTGCTGGTGCGATCACACTCTCTGTGCAGCAATTTCAGACTTCTTTGGTGGTCTGCCATCCAAAATCTAACCAGGACCAAGCCAACCCTGCTTAGCTTCTGAGATCTAATAAGCCTGGGCCTGGGCCACCCAGGCCAGGGCAATTCTATTTATTGGATGATTATTATTTCTGTTGCACCCTTTTCAGGACTTAAAACAAGAACTGCAGAGTTCAGTGTATGTTCTATAGCCTGCATCAGAAGACTAGGTGAGAGGCCCTCTGCATTAGTCTGCCTTGGACCAATTGCCATTTTCCTCCTTTTTTTCAATCTCCTTCCATCAGCAACCATTTTACTTATCTGCATCAGACCCCTCTCATGGATCCTCTCTGGGCCATGCAGCCGGTTCCCTCCTAGAACAATCTCCTGCAGGTGCTGTTTCATCAGATCACTATGGATCAAATGATATAGTCATTTAAAATGTAGAGCCTGGAGAAAGGAGAAAGTTCAACGGCTCCTCTCCAGTCTAGTCTTTTTCTTTTGGTCCCCAGATGGCCACACATGAACTGTTTGTTTTCAAAACAAAGGGAACTGATACCCTCTGCATAGTTTGTAAAGAAGAGGGTCTGTTAGACTTAGGATAGCCAATAGGCCTGGGGAGGGGAAAAATGCTTTGTCCCTTTAATAGAGGTGTGGAAATGCGTAGCTGTAGTGATTTGTGGCATGATGCAGCACTGTCAACCTTCAGGTGGGGCCTGGAGTTTAGGAATTACCATTAATCTCAGATGACACAGATCAGTTGCCTGGGAGAAAAATAGGATTTCTGTCCCATCTGGAAACCAGTGGGGAATGGGGGGACTTACTAGGAGAAAGAGGAAGCCCCAGGGCATGTCCCCAGCTTAGCACTGGAAGTGACATTATCACTCTGTGATGCTTCTGCAACACTCTGGTATTCAGGGCCTTTTCGAGCCGGAACGCACCGGAATGCTGTTCTGGCTGGCCTGGGTAGCATTCCGGCCGCCTTAGCCAGTGTTCCGGCTCAGGTTCTCAGATGGCTTGCAGGGCTCAGCAGGCCAAGCAGCGTTTGTTGGGCAGCCTTCCAATGACGCACTGGCCGGCAGGACTCTGGAGGCCCAGCCGTGCCTGCCCGGGGGCTTCCCAACATCACACGCGCCGGCAGGACTCCAGGGGCCCAGCCATGCCTTTTCAGAAGCATCCCCATGCCGCCCGCACCAGTGGGACTCTGGAGACCCACCCGCGCCTTTACGGAAGCCTCCCCACATCGAGCGTGCTGGCGGGACTCCAGAGGCCCATCCACACCTTTACAGAAGCCTTCCCACATTGCACACACCGGCAGGACTCCAGAGACCCATCCGCACCTTTACAGAAGCCTCCCTGCATTGCGCGTGCTGGAGGGACTTCGGAGGCCCAACTGCGCCTTTGCAGAAGCCTCTGAACATTGTGCACGCTGTGGGACTTCGGAGGCCCAGCCATACCTTTTCAAAAGCCTCTGAACGTAAGTGTGTGCCAGCGGGACTCCGGGGGCCCAGCTGCGCCAGCGCAGGGGCCTCCCAATGTTACACATGCAGGCAGAACTCCACAGGGCTTCCTGCGAATCAGCAGTTTTACAGGTGAGTCTTCTTTCTTTCTTTCTTTCTTTCTTTCTTTCTTTCTTTCTTTCTTTCTTTCTTCCTTTCTTCCTTTCTTCCTTTCTTCCTTTCTTCCTTCCTTCCTTCCTTCCTTCCTTCCTTCCTTCCTTCCTTCCTTCCTTCCTTCCTTCCTTCCTTCCTTCCTTCCTTCCTTCTGCACTACACCATGCTGGCTCTTGTGACTGAGTAGTGTGTTGGAATTTGATTTTTTTTTCTGGGATGGCTATATATTTATGGCTCTATATACTGTATATATATGGCAATGTATTTCTGGACTTTTTCCAATGCTAGAATATCTTTTTTGAGATGTGGTGACCAGAATTGTCCACAGTACTATTCTGGTTACCACACCTCAAAAAAGATATTATAGCACTTTTGGTGATGTCAGAGGTGTGGCCAAGTATGCAAATGATAGTGATTTCAGAGGTGTGGCCTAGTATGCAAATGATAGTGATTTCAGAGGTGTGGCCTCACATACTAATGAGTTCCTGCTGGACTTTTTCTACAAAAAAAGCCCTGCTGGTATTTGAACAAAAACTCTATGGTAAAAAATGGCTTCTAGTATAGAGTTTTTATGTAAATATCAAAGTGTTGCCTGGATGTCACTGGCATGATGATGTCATTTCCTGTACAATGCCTAGGCCATTTTTTCCCCTAGTAAGTGCCCCAGTTTGCTAACTGATTTGCAGCTGGGGGCAGGGTCTATCAGCTTTAGACTTGCCTCTGCTAAGGAATCTGGCAACCCTAAAGAAAATGGCTGCTTCAGAGCATGGACTCTTTACTATTGTACTTTGCTGAAGTCCCTCCTCTCCTCAAACTCCACCCTTACCAGGCTCCCCCCCCCCAAAAAAAAAACTTGTGACCCTCCATCTATTTCCCTGGAGAAAATGGCAGCTTCTGAGGGTGAACTCTATTAAATCCAGGGCTCTTTTTCTAGCAGGGGCTCCTCTGCATATTAGGCCATGCCCCTGTGATATAGCCAATCCTCCAAGAGCTTAGAGGACTCTTAATACAGGGCCTACTGTAAGCTCCAAGAGGATTGGCTACATCAGGGGGGGCATGTCCTAATATGCAGAGGAGCTCCTGCTCAAAAAAGAGCCCTGATTACATCATATCCCTACTGAGCATCCTCTTCTCGCCTCCCCAAACTTTGCTGTTCCCAGACTCCACTTCCAAATCTTCAGGAATTTCCCAACCCAGAGCTGGCAACCCTAGCATGGCAGTAAATAACTTAACCTGTTAAATAACATGCCATTAAGTTTCTATTAAAGGGACAGGGCATGTTGGCAATTGGCAAACCCCATTGGACTGCCTTTCTTTTCTAGTATTTCTCCACAGCTCCTAAGCTTATAAAGAAGTTTCAAAGCAGAACTCCAAGTCTTTAAATAATGGCTGGAAGAATACTGAACGAAGGGGAAATAACATCCCACTGCAATAATAATCTCATTCTTGTGCTGAAAATTGGGACTTTGGAGATTGCTGAGGGTAATTGCAAGAGAAAGCGGGGTGGGGGGGCACAGTACTGCCTTTCCAGTTCACCTGCACTTATCCATTCTCCATCACAACCAAACAATATGAAGAAGTCAATGGCATACAACTGTTAAAACAATGTCTTTGACTTCAGCCAAGCAGTGGCTTTCAAATAGGATTCTAGTAGCTCTAAGTGGAACAACTACAACAACAACAACAAAAGCTACTCTACAAACCTGCATAAACAGCATTCAGCCTAGAGAGCTTTTGAAATGCTAGTATTCAAAGAGCATCTGTAAAGTACCTGGTAGGTTACAGAAGGATGTAACAAAATACACTGGCAGTAGCAAATTGTCTTAGGTGACTGCAAGGAAAGTACAGTGGGATTCAGGGGAGGTTAGGAATTTCCAGGGGACATTTTTGGTAGACTGCAAACACTTGAGAGCCTGAGTCAGAGTAACAAGCTATGCACCTGCCAGTCTGACACATTTTTGTTTGACATATGCAGAGGTCCTATGCACATATAAATGTGTGCCCATCAGGGTTTCTTCCTGCAAAGGATACATCCTACTTTGCATATAAAAGCCCCCAGGTTCAATCTTTCAAATGAGTACTTGGCAAAAGAGCTCTCTCTGTCTGATATTCTGGAGACAGGTCTCCTACTGATACCCCACCTGTATGCCCTGTTCACACATATGCCTTGTGGAGGCTGCACTGCGGTCCCTCCATAACACTTGGCACCTGTGACACTGTTGTACTCTGGATCTGGACACCCTGTGCCAGACTTGACACACAAAATGGAGACTGGCAGTAGGAGTGTGCAAAAAAAAATTTTTTTTGGAAATAATTTGATTTGGAAATATATGGGGCCAAAATATTCAGAATACTGTATATTCCCGAATACCGGTACTCGGAACAGCTGCATATACAGTAGATGTACGGCTATTTCCGAATATACAGCCCCATTATACCATATGGCCATTGAAATCAATGGCAAAATAGGGTATATTGGAAGCCACCTGGAGGGGAGGGGGTTTGAGGGAGAGTCCCAAAATTTGCAAGAAACCTGCAGGAGACTCTCCCCTACAAACCCCCCAAGTCCCAAAAAGATTAGGCCAGGGGGTCCCATTCCAGGGGCACCCAAAAAGGGTGCCCCATCCCACCATTATACCCTATGGGCCATTGAAATCAAAGGCAACATAGGGCACAATTAGAGGCTACTGGGAGGCAAGGGGGTTGAGGGAGAGCCCCCAAAACAGCAGGGAACCCACAGGGGACACTCCCCTACAAAAGCTCCAAGTCCCAAAAAGATCGGGCCAGGGGTTCCCTATCCTTGGGCTCCCCAAAAGGCCCATTGGCACCAATGCTGGAGAAAGCCCAATTAGCCACTTCCTCCACTATAATTGCTGTGGGGAAAGTTGCTCTGGCCAGAGGGGGGTTTGAGGGAGTGGCCCCAAAACTGCAGGGCAGCTTCAGGGGACTCCCCCGCATGCAATCCCCCTGATCCAAAAAGACTGCACCCATCTGTGGGCACCCCAAAAGGAACACTGTTACCAATTGTGAGAAAAAAAACAATTAGAGCCACTTCCCCCACTGTAATTGTCGTGGGAAAAGTGGCCCTGGGGAGCAGGGGTTTTTGAGGAGAGCTCCCCAAACTGCTGTGCAGCTTCAGGGCACTGTCCCATACAAAACCCAAAAGGTCAAAAAAAAAATTGGACCAGGGGGTCCAATTTCTGGGGCACCCAAAGCCAAACCTAACTTCACACCAGAGAATCTCTATAGGACCCAAATGCACTACATCCCTCTATCTACTCTATGAAACCTGCAGGCCTGGAACCAATACAAACCCAGTTGCCAACGTCACTGCCACACAAAACACAATCTGCTCAAGGTCTTCTCTGCAGACCTGGCTGCAGCAAACCCAGATGCCAGCTTCCCTGGCACAGAACACACAATCTACAGATGCCGGCTCTCCAACCCTGCCCCAAACAACCTGGGGAGAGCTGGCCAAGCACAACAAGCATGCTGGCTCTCGGTCTCTCACCCATATGTCAGCTTCCCTGCCACAGAACACACAATCTACAGATGCCAGCTCTCCAGCCCTGCCCCAAACAACGCGGGGAGAGGTGGCCAAGCACAACAAGCATGCTGGGTCTGGGTCTCTCACCCAGATGCCAGCTTCCCTGCCACAGAACATGCACTCTACAGTTGCCAGCTCTCCATCCCTGCCCCAAACACAACTCTCAAACAAGAGGAGCGGTGGACCACACCTACCTCCACATCATTCTGTATCTGACACAAATCAAGATGCATTTAGACTTACCTTGAGTGATGGATGGTTGGCTGGTCCAGGCTCTTTTGCGTTACCCAGAGTGCACCATGAGGAGGCGAGCCAGAGTTGAACCCCAAATGAGGAAGATCACTGGGAGGGACTCAGATTTGTGAGAGGAAGGGAACCATTCCTTCTCTCTCAGCTCAGCAGCAGCACACCAGCTATCACTGTCCCATTAGAGGAACCTCAGCATTGGTATGGCTGCTGGCTGCCTGTCATCATCACTCGCACCTCCCTCTTTCTTCCTCCTGCCTCTGAAAAAAAACTGGGTTATCCTGGCTGGGCCTGTGGGTGCTGTTGGTTACAGTTGGGGGCTGCAATGGCCCTTTCAGTATTATTAGGCATGTGTAGATGGGGACTGGGGAAATTTGGATTGCTTTGCAGATTTTAAACCAGCATTCACTTTTGGTTTGGGGATGGATGGGGGGGGGGTGTACTACCAATCAATTTGTGTCTTTTGTGTCAATTTGGGCTGTCTTTGGACTCTAGTCTATGTTTACTGGGAGAGCTTTTTACAACCACCTTCCAAGCGTGGGCCAAGAAAGGATGCAGACACAAGTAGGTGCTCACTTCATTCACTCTCAAAGTCTATGTTCAGGGAGCTGAACAGAGGCAAGTTGACCTTCAGGAAGACCAGCTGCTCAACTGTCCAGGATTGCAGGCGATTGCAATGTAGGCAGACAATGTTGCCCATATGCGAAAAGACGTGATCGCTCTGCATACTTCTCGGTGGGCATGAGAGGAATGCCTTGGCCATGAAGGAGAGGGCCAGCCAGACCTCCTCCTTCATGACCCAATAGTCCAAAGGAGACATTTCCTGTGACTCGTTGGGCTCCAAAACATAGTCCCTCACCATCGCAGCACTCGTCTCCGCTCTCAGGGGCCTACCACTCCCAGAGGGGCCAACGAGCTGCCCGATGAGTGTCACCTTGGCACTCTTCTTGGCGTGAGTCTGGTTGGAAACACTGCCTAGCCGGGGAGGTTGGGGATGAACAGCAGTGGAAGTGGCAGATGAGCTGCTTCCACCCCCCTCCTCCTCAGCTACTGGCACTGGGCCCACCCTTACTCTGCAGTGCTCGACCTTCTGGAAGAGCTTGTCTCGCAAGTGATTAAGCTCATTGGCCTGCTCGGCGATCGTGCCCTTAAGGCACAGGTCTAACATGGTAGCCATCATGTGGACCTTATCCTGGGTGAAAGTGTGAAAGCGGGCCTCAAGCCCATCCTGCAGCCTAACAACCAGGGCGCGCAAACAGCTGGAAGAATGTCTGCACAGCCTTGAGCTGGCACTAGAAATGAGGCCAGGTCCTCAAGGGCCATGTGGACCATGGGGATGACCAGTGCGATGCTCGCCATGTCAGACGAGAGCATTTCTGTGTGGGTCTTGAAGGGCCCAAGAACCTCCACAGTCTGAGAAATGACCACCCAATCCTCTTGGGTGAGACAGTTCTCATCCCGAAAGACCCACGTCTCAGAGACAAAGGCATCTAGGGCTGCTCTCTGCTCCACCATGAGCTCCAGCATGGCACAGGTGGAGTTCCAGCGTGTGCTGACATCACCGATCAGGCGGTGCCCTGGCATGCCTTTTCATGTCTGTTTCTCATGCAGCAGATATGTGGGGGCATGCAGCTATGGAGTGGACGGAGATGGAGGCACCTCTTGTGTCTCCATATCTTCCCCCTCCACCCCATGCAACCTCCCCTCCTGGCCATCCCCAGAAGGACTGCTGGTGCCCAAAGGAACCAAAGAAGGGGGCTGGTCCTCTTCAACCAGCTTCTCCTCCAGCTCCTGTATGACACTCTGCACCCTTCTTGGGGTGATTGTTTTGAAAAGAAAAGCTGTCCTCAAAGCTCATCTCCAAGGAGGGCTGCTCTTGCTGCCCCTCTTCCGGCTCCTGAGGCCGAGCGACATCAGCTGGAGGAGTGACTGCCCGAGCAGCAGACCCCTACTCAGTGCCAGCACCTAAAGGCACCCCAGCAGCAGCCTTGATGAAGGGCCCAAGGCGGGACTTCTTCATCACACTCCAGCCAGAGGTCGGAGTGCTGGAAGGTGGCTGTGGAGTGGCCCTATGCACAGGTGGGGGGAAAAACTGGGTCCACTCCCTCCCCTCCACCCCTCTAGTCTTCTCCTTGGCCTTGCCCCCCGGGCCCCTCTTCTGCTGCCTGTCACTCATGTCACCCTTGGCCAGTCTCACACAACCTGAACTGAGAGTGTTTTTTTTTTTTACAAACCTAACTCTCTACACTGTACCCTGAACCAACAGGTGCCCTGACTTCTTTTTAAAAAGCCTCCCACTAAAACTTGTTTGTTTTTTTGGTCCCTAACCTGTCCTTTGGGTTGGGGTAGTAGTATTCTGGTAAAGTTGAGGAGACTAGGTGATCCTGCCTCTACCTGGCTACAGTTTTTAAAAGGGTACCTTGAGATGAAGGCAATCCTTGTTATATCCTCCTAGTTAAACTTCTCCTAACAAGATCCTGGGACAAACCGGATTTCCTTGCAAACTAGAAATCAGGTGTCCCCTATAACTAGAGAGAAGCTGTGGAAATCTGCACCAGCTTTCAGTGGCTGAAAGCAAGCTGTACTACAACCCTAGTCTCTTTAAAAGGGAGTCTGATGTGGCCTAGTAGTCATGCTGCCTTTTATGAGAAACCTAAAATCTTTTTAAATTGCCCCTATCTGGTCTAGTTGGATTTTGAAAGAAGATAAAGCCCAAAACTGGATTAATTTAAAAAAAAAATTCAAAAAACACAGTCCCTAAAAACACCCTTATTAGTGGGGCAGTCTATTTAGTGGCCCTAGCCAAACCAAAAGCACCCTCAGACTAAAAAAACCAAACTATAAAAACATGAAAGTGACCCACCCCACACAGCCCATACACCAAACCCAAACACAAACCAGAGGTAATTTTAAAAAACCAAAAAGTGACAGAAAGAAACTTAACTTGTAACCCACCGACCCACCCCAAAACCAGAACCAGGAAAAGGGACAACAGGACAGGATGCAAAACCAACAACAACAGATCCAAACAGATCACTGAGAAAAGGCCAAGAAACTCAACTGTTAAAAAAGTGAACTTTTTAACAATAAAAAACCTCAGGTCAAATCAGTCAACAACAACCCCCCCCGCCCCCCAAAACCAGAACCAGGAAAAGGGACAACAGGACACGATGCAAAACCAACAGCAACAGATCCAAATCACTGAGAAAAGGCCAACAAACTCAACTGTTAAAAAATGACCTTTTTAACAAAGAAAATTAGGCCAAACAGCCCCTCTCCCCAAGAACCAGAACCAGAAGAGAAAAGGAACAACAGCAGCACAACACAGCAGCAACAAATCAAACACAGAATCCTTTTAAAACTGTAAAAAAAAAACAACCTTGACTTTTAACAGGAACTTTACCAACCCCTCGCCCCCAAAAAACCTTCACCCTAACCCCAAGAAATCCAAGCCATCCAAATCAGGAAAAATAAAAGGACACTGCACTTTTAAAAGTCTTCTCACTAAAGTAAGATATAGGCAAATTGGCAACCCCCACCCCAGGCTCGCACCCCCAGCAGAACCCCCTAACCCTAACCTCAAATAAGCTACCCAGTACCACTTACCCAAATCTGGATAAGGGACTCTGAGTCTTAAAAAGTCCTTTTACTAACTAAAATAAAAACAAGAACCCCAAGACTGTCTTACCTTAGACGTCTTCTCTACTCCAGGCAGATCAGGCAAGGCTGAGAGAGAGCAGCAGCTGAGGCCAAGTACCAGTGCAGCACAAGGTCTCTCTCACATCAACACCAACACAGCAGCAATGGAATGGAGTCCAGCCAGGCAAACTCCTTAAAAAGATTCTCTGGCCCTACACAGAGCAGTTTCAAAAAATACCACTGCTCTGTGATTGGCCAGAGAACACTGTTTACTTGGATATCCAAGTAAACAAAAGAACAACAATGTTGCTGATGGCTGGGGGATTACCCCTTTTCCATTGTTCTCCTCTCACCTTTCTGGCTATGGGCTATCAACACTTAATAGTCACGCCCAGAACCCATCACCCAGGCTTCATGAGACCTTTTGTTTGTTTCAGCAAAGCCCATCAGCTCACTCCTGCACACTTTGTCTCACAACTCTATTATCCTATCTCAAATTGTTCCAAGGAAGATCCTGACCCTCTTTCCTTGAAGGTCGGGGACAAAGGGTCGCGATTGGGGGGGAGCTATCCCGGAGGCGCACACTCGACTGTGGTGTGCCCCAAGGGGCGGTTCTCTCCCCGATGTTATTCAACATCTATATGCGACCCCTTGCCCAGATTGCCCGAAGGTATGGACTGGGATGTCACCAGTATGCTGACAACACCCAGCTCTATCTACTTATGGGCGACCGACCGGTCTGCGCCCCGGAAAATCTGGATCGGGCATTACAGGCCGTGGCTGAGTGGCTCAGACTGAGTGGACTGAGGCTAAATCCTGCGAAGACAGAGGTCCTTTGCTTGGGTCATTGGGGACCGGGGTTTTTTGACGGTGCGCCGCTGATGGCGGCGGACAGGGTCAAGAGCCTGGGGGTACTATTGGAGCCTTCCTTAAAGATGGAGGCTCAGATAGCAGCCACTGCCAAGTCCGCGTTTTTTCATTTTAGGCGGGCAAGGCAGTTGGCTCCCTTCCTGGATCGCGACGACCTAGCAACAGTGATCCATGCTACGGTCACCTCGAGGTTGGACTACTGCAATGCCCTCTACATGGGGCTGCCCCTGTGCCGAACTCGGAAATTGCAGCTGGTGCAGAATGCCATGGCCCGGCTGTTATTGGGCCTCCCAAGATGGGGACACATTCGGCCGGGTCTTCGGACTCTGCACTGGCTTCCAGTAATGTACCGAGTTCGGTACAAGGTGCTGGTCATTACCTTTAAAGCCCTATATGGCCTGGGACCTGCCTACCTGAAGGACCGTCCCTCCCCACATGTCCCCCAGAAAGTACTGAGATCGGGAACCCAAAATCTTCTCGCTATCCCTGGGCCAAAAGAAGCCCGCCTAAAATCTACTAGGGAAAGGGCCTTCTCTGTTATGGCCCCTACATGGTGGAATCAGCTGCCGGAGGAGGTGAGGGCCCTGCGGGACCTTGTTCAGTTCCGCAGGGCCTGTAAGACAACCCTCTTCCGGCTAGCCTACACTTAACTGATATGAGAAACTAAATGTAGCTTTGCCAGACTCCTGTTATACATACTGTTGTAATGTTTAATGTTTTTAAGGTTTTAAATGTTTTAAATGCTTATATATTTAAATACTTGTTTAATTTTATGTTTGACTATCTGTTGTGAGCCGCCCTGAGCCACTTTCGTGGGAAGGGCGGGATATAAATCATAAAAAAAATAAAAAAAATAAAAAATATGCCCCAAGGTTACATTTTTGTCTAGACTCTCTGGACATGGAGAGCCATTTGGGTGTAGTGGTTAAGTGTGTGGATTCTTATCTGGGAGAACTGGGTTTGATTCCCCACTCCTCCACTTGCACCTACTGGAATGGCCTTGAGTCAGCCACAGCTCTGGCAGAGGTTGTCCTTGAAAGGGCAGCTTCTGTGAGAGCCCTCTCAGCCCCACCCATCTCACAGGGTGTCTGTTGTGAGGGAGGAATATAAAGGAGATTGTGAGCCACTCTGATATTCTGAAATTAGGAGTGGAGAGCAGGATATAAATCCAATATCATCAGGGCTTTTTTTGTAGAAAAAAGTCCAGCAGGAATTTATTTGCACATTAGGCCACACCCCCTGATGTCACCATTGTGCCACATGGGGCTTTTTAATAGAAAAGGGCCAGCAGGAATTCATTTGCATATTAGACCACACCCCCTAACACCAAGCCAGGCAGAGCTGTATTCCTGGGCGTTCCTGCTCCAAAAAAGCCTCCTCCTCCTTCTTCTTCTCCTTCTTCTCTGTTTGGGTACCTTCCAAAGTGGGATGCTGGTCATTCTGCTACTCTTCTCCATGGACTTCAGCTCTCTAGGACAGGTAAATATGATTTTCTCCCACAAACCTCACCCCCTTTTGCTCTGCTAATCCCTTAGAACTAGGCCCGTAGCCATAGGTGGGTGTGGGGGGAATGACGTCCCCACCAGAAACCTCCTTTGATCTGTATGGCCCCTCCTGGCAACCTTGCTCTCCCCACTGCTCTCGCGGCCCCTTCTCCCTCCACCCCAGCTGCTCTGGCAGCCCTGATCTCCCCACTGCTCTGGCAGCCCCCACCCCCTCCAGGGCTCTTTCAAGGTGTTTTCCCCCACCCCCCTGTCAATCGCTGATTGGTGGGAAAAGTCGTGCCGAAGCTGCCACTCCTATGCCAGCCTTTGGGCACTCTTCAGACCAGCAACCCTCTGCAAAAGCACCCACCACCTCCACTGCTTCCTCCCCACTTCTTTCTCTGGGAGGGAGCAGAGGCGGTGGGTGCTTTTTCAGTGACTTTATTATGTGAAGATGACCCTTAGTGTGGAAAAGAAAAGAGAAAGGGATGCTGATTTGGTTCCCATCAACAACACAGTCTATTTTCTGTAGGGAGGGAAAGAAAGAAAGAAAGCTCCACCTATCTCACAACATGCCTGTTGTGGAGAGAGTAAGAGAAGAAAGAAACCCTTATTTAATTCCTATCTGACATCAGATCCAGTATCTCCCTCTGTCACCTCCTTTTCTTTGTGTTTCTGTTTACGAGCTCCACTTTCTTGTTTTCTGTGTTATGAAGAGCTTCAATTACTTCCGTGTCAGCAGTAAATGAAGGCATACGAGCATCTTTATGTTGCCTAACCAAGTTTTATTTGCCTCAGCATTTCCAGGAAAATAAGAGATCCAATTTTGTGCCACTCTCTCTCAGTTTCTTCAAATATGATATGAAGCTCCAACTCAGAAGCATCTGTAGCCTAATTGAAAAGAATATAGCCTCATAGTTGTTGAAAGATCCTGAAATTGTGTGACCACTGGAATCTTCAATCAAGCAAACCAGGCAACTAGATACTTTGGGCTAATTCCAAAGGAGACTTTAAAAGGTAGCAGAATTGTTACCTTAAACCTGATAAGCAAAGATAGATTGGCCATTAAAGACACTGGGGAAAGTTCCAATCTGTTGATGGGCTGCCCCTCTTCAGCAGCGCCATCCCAGCTCTTCTCAAGCAGTGTGACCCTGGCCTTGCCCCATGATATGGGCAGAAGCTGGTGCTTCAAGCCAGGCAGTCTGCTTTTCATCCCTCTCTCTCTCCTCTGCTGGGGTCAAGCTCTGGGACAGGGCACCTTTCAAAGGCTGTTTTTGCCTTCCAACTGGCCTTGATGGTAACAGATGCATCCCAGATTTTTCTGAAAATGAGTGACTTATTCTTATTCCTTTATGATGGCTAAGTCAATAGGCCAGAGACACTCACAATAAGGAGCACACCCACTGAGCCTACAGCTCTGGGGATTCATGAGTGTCATCCCATTTTATCTTTTCAACCACCCTTGCTTAGGTTCAGAGCTGGACTAGCCTGAAGTTACATGATCAGTCAGGGATTCGAGCTAAGTACTTAGGGGTTCAAGCTAAGCCAGGGTGGAATAGTGGTTAGGAGCAGCAGACTCTAAACTGGAGAACTGGGCATGATTCTCCCTTCCTCCACAAGAAGCCTGCTGGGTGATTTTGGGCCTGATCTAACATGGCTTCTCTTATGTTCTTATGGGCCATAATTCTCTCAGAAGTCTCTCAGCTCCACCTACCTCACAATATGCCTATTGTTGAGAGAGTAAGAGAAGGAGACCGTAAGCCGCTTGAGATGCCTTAAGGTAAAGAAAAGTGGGGTATAAAACCCCACTCTTCTTCTTCTGCTCTACATCTGATCTAGTCAGGGTGCCACACTATTCTTAAAATAATGACAAAGCTGCCATCTCAGGTACAAAATCAGGTACAGTTACTCAGGAGGCAGTCCCACTGAACTCAACATGACTGCCTTCTGGGTAAATGTGTCTTGAATTGACCTGCTTTCAGTACTGGGAGTATTTCCATGTCACACATTAAAAACCCAACAAGATAGTTATAGCTTCCCTGCAAGCACATTCCTGACAATCTGACTGTTGCTGTTTGCATTCTATCAGCTACAGAAGATTTATAGGAACCAGTTTTTACTTTGTAGAGGTTCATTTATAGGAACCATTTTTTTTTTACTTTGTAGAGGTTCATGTTCTTTCTTTGAGGTCCAGCTGTCCCTCCTCCTTAATTTTTGTATTTTGCTTTCATTGATCCTGTCCATTTTAGAAGCATGTAGTCCTTGTGATGTTTTCCTTTTTTCTGTGTGGAGAGTTTTCTGCCATTTTTAGACCTTTACCTCTGTGCCGTGTTTCCAGATCAATGGAATAATGCATCTCCATGCTCTACCTTTGAGACTCTCCTAAGCTACAAGAGTCCACCATCTTTGATTTCCATTTGATCCAGATGAAAATTGTTCACTGCCCCTCCGAACCTCTAACATATTGGAAACTTGAAAGATCCTTAAAGAGATTAGTATAAAAGCATCTACCAGTTTGGAATGAGCTTATATTACTTCCTCCACCCCGGCCTCAGTTGATTTTTTAAAGCAATCTTACAAGACTCAACAATAAAAACAAAAATCAACAATAAAAAACTGTAGGTTGCTTAATTTTTTTTATCTATCAATATCAGGATCACATTTTTTTAAAAAAAATCACAATATCAATAGCATGACAAAATAACAAAATACTGAGAGAAGACATTAAGAGAAATCCTAAATAGATCTATTCAGGAGTCTACTTTGGTCTATTCAATGGGATTACTCCCGGGAAACTTCATAGGAATGCCCTGAAGAGGCCATCTTCAGAGGAAGGGAAGTATGCCTGGGGTTACACAATAGTCAATCAACCAGCAATTCCCATGGTTTATTCATGCACCTTTTATAGACCAATCATTATGGCCAACCCACTACATTCCAATATTTCCTGTGTTGCTTTTCTTGTAAAGAGCTTTGCACTTTTTACTAGTTTCCCTTTAGACAGTCAAAATCATGTAAAGGTTTCCCAGGGCTACTGGGAATCTGTCTTCCTTTCCATTTTCAGGTTTCTTGGTTTTCTCCCATGAATAATTGTCCCTTTGTATCCTGGTTATCTTATTTATAGTGCCTCTCATTTTCTGACTGGGGTA
The DNA here is from genome assembly GCF_032191835.1 of Heteronotia binoei. NCBI lineage: Eukaryota > Metazoa > Chordata > Lepidosauria > Squamata > Gekkonidae > Heteronotia > Heteronotia binoei. Next base: position 39,847,959 of record NC_083236.1, on the reverse strand, counting down.
TAAGCGCTCATTCCTACCTGTATCCAATGAAGGGCATTGAGTCTTATGGCTTATATCCTGGAAATCTTGCTGGGCTTTATTTATTTATTTAGTCATATTTATATCCTGTCCTCCCCTAACCAGCTCAGGTGTTATAGAACCTTACTCTTCTACTGCAGACCAACATGGCTACCCACCTGAAACCATGGTTACCCACTTGAAATTGGCTTGAGAGCCAATTTGGTGTTGTGGTTAAGAGTACAGACTCTAATCTGGGAGGACCCGGTTTGATTCCTCACTCCTCCACATGCAGCTGCTGGCATGATCTTGGGTCAGTCACATGTTCTCTCAGAAGTGTTCTCTCAAGAGCAGTTCTCTCAGAGCTCTCTCAGCCCTACCTTCCTCATAGGGTGTCTGTAGTGGAGAGGGGAAGGGAAAGGAGATTGTAAGGCACTTTGAGACTCCTGATTAAGGGTAGGGTATAAATCCAGTCTCTTCTTCTTCTAATTTGATTATCCATTCTTGTTGGGGAAGAGGGCATATGAACTTTTTTTTTTTTTAATGTAACACATTCATTCATGGTTCATTCAGATTTGGCATGAGAAATCAGTGAGTGTCTTGGGCTCATGCCCAACCCATGGGAAGGACTGAGGAAGATGTTTATAAGAAGGATCCAACTTTCCCAAGTTCATGGCCTCCTGGACATGCAGTCCACTGATTGGCCTCAGGATAGTTGCAGTCTCTTAGGTCAACCTGCCTCACAAGTGTGTTGTGTCAAGTCAATTAGTAGAGAAGATATGCTGCTCTGAGATGCTTAGAAGAAAGGTGGAATAACAATGAAGTAGACAGCTAGACAGGATTGGTTTCCATGCTAATGTGGTTCAAGTTTGATAAGTCCCCTTGAAATGGATGGAACTCAGATGCTGGGAATTGTACTGCACATACACTGATTTAAATAGAGTCTTGGAGAAGTCTAATCTTTTTTTCCTTTCATATTTCTTAGTGCCTATATGAGCCAGTGCTCTCTTGAAAGTACCTTATAAAAGTGCTGATCAAAGGGAGTTAATTCCATTTCTAGCACAAGAGTCTTTATCCTTCTTTTGCTGTCTTCATAGCAAAGTGATGTTGGGAAGACAAATAGTCTTTCATCTGCTGCTTTATCCAAAGTATTGCTTTAAACAACATTCAGGGACTTTTGAGTCTAGGTTGTCATGTCTTCACAATGTTGGTGTAGTAGACTTCCCAATCCCCCAGATCCCAGTGGGGGATCCTCCGGTTTTGCAGGCTTCCCCCTGCCCCCAGCCAGTTGGCCTGCGGGGGGAAGCCCCACCCCCACAGCCACCAGTACCTCTAGATCTCCCACAGGTTTAGAAACAAGTCCGGTTTTAAAATGTGTGTGTGTGCGCGTGCCTTTAAAGTTGAGCAGGAAGTACCTCATGGGGAAGGGTCAGCAGCAGACTCTGGGAACAATCACTCCATTTGTTTTGCTTTGGTTTCAGAGCAAGTAAGTGTGTGTGTGTGTGTGTTAGAGAGAGAGAGAGAGCGCGAGAGCAGCATAGCCCCTGTTATTTTCAGATGTCGTTGTGGAGGAACCAGACCCAGTGAGAGCGAGAGAGTGTGTACTTTTCAGAAGTCTTTGTAGCTTGTGTCTGTCTCTGTACTTGTTTTGCATTGTTTTCAAAGTCTTTGTATAGGAGCCTGTTTATGGGATGGAGGAAAATTCCACCTCTCTCTCTTTTTATTTGCCTGTGTTAGCCTGAAGAACAGCAGTTCCTATGAGTAAAGCCCCAGGGAGATCACAAAAATGTGAGCTTGCAAACTCTGTATTTTGGCTGCTTTTTGTGTGTTTACACTTTCATTTACTAGAATTGCAGCTATTGGTGGATGAGGAAATGATGACTATTCAGGTGAACTGCACTACTGCCTGGCTCCACCCCCAAAGTCTCCTCATTCCACCTTCAGAGTCCCCAGATATTTTCTGAATTAGACTATGGTGTATGTAACAGATATAATTTATTTTATTTATTTAGCCCCTGGTTTATCCCTAATAGGACACAAAACAGTTTACAATATTGTTCTCCTGACCTCTGATTTATCCTCACAACAACATCCCTGTGAGGTAGGTTAGGCTGAGAGAAAGTGACTGGGACAAGGTTGGTTTTTTTTTTGTAGCAGGAACTCCTTCGCATATTAAGCCACACACCCTTGGAGCTTACATTAGGCCCTGTACTAAGAGACCTGTAAGCTCTTGGAGACTTGGCTACATCAGGGGTTTGTGGCCTAATACGCAAAGGAGTTTCTGCTACAAAAAAAGCCCTGAACTGGGCCAACGATACCTGGGAAACCTCATCAGCATGATGGAGATTCAAACACTGATCTTTCAAACCCTAATCCTAACACTCCAACCACTATATCACACTGGGTCAATAGATACAGCTGTATACACAGAGACAGTTTTACTTCTTAGCATACAAGTAGGCAAGAAGAAGAAGAAGAAGAAGAAGAAGAAGAAGAAGAAGAAGAAGAAGAAGAAGAAGAAGATATTGGATTTATATCCCACCCTCCACTCCGAAGAGTCTCAGAGCGGCTCACAATCTCCTTTACCTCCCCCCCCACCACAACAGACACCTGTGAGGTGGGTGGGGCTGGAGAGGGCTCTCACAGCAGCTGCCCTTTCAAGGACAACCTCTGCCAGAGCTATGGCTGACCCAAGGCCATGCTAGCAGGTGCAAGTGGAGGAGTGGGGAATCAAACCCAGTTCTCCCAGATAAGAGTCCGCACACTTAACCATTACACCAAACTGGCTGAGTGAGAAGTCTTCAAGAATTAAGGAGGTAACTGTCATAGACTCACAGTCATTGATTGTGCATCAAGCAGAATGCTCATGAGGGTCAGATCGGGAGATCATTGTGAGGGCCCCATCATGATGGAAAATAAAATTGCTAGTGATAGTGCATTATTACCTGTAAATTATAACTCAGAGAAACACCATAGTATCACAGAGTTGAAAGGGACCTACAGGGTCATCTAGTCTGACCCCTTGTACAATGCAGGGAATTCATAAACACCTCCCCCGCACACATGTTTTTATTCTGATTCTGGGGATTGGTATGTTTCTACAACGAGCCACAATTTGTTTCTCTTGTTCCTTTTTTTGGCAGAAGTTCCAAATACACAATGAATTCTCAGTAAAAGAGAAAAAAAACAAAACAAAATAATCACTAGTTATGATATCTTTGATGTTACATATTAAGGTTATGCCACCAGGTTCTCCAATGGAAGAGACTGACAGTGAGGTTTGGTTAACCTTTGGAGCAACCTTCAGTAGATCTATTTGGAAGTAAGTGGCATGGTGGTCAATAGGGCTTATTCCCAAGAGCCTACAGAAATGGAATCTTAGAGTGTCTTCCTAAGGAAAGTTGCACCATTCTAAATCCATTAGGATGATACTGCTTAGGGTGGCAATGGGTGCAATCACATGAGAGATTGGCCCAACCTAGCCACACCTCCCATCCAGATTTAATGTGCTTGATCACACCCATGCATCTGTTTCTCAAGTCCCACCTGTACCTACCTTGTCTCAGGACAGGCTGGGCTGGATTAAATCGCTACCGGGAACTTTTAGGTACCAAACTTCTAAATTCCATAGGGCACATTTCTTGGCTGTCTGAATGGTTGAGAATAAACTGCACCTGCCCCACACCAGCCCAGCTTGTACATGAGCTGCCTGAAGGCTCCTCTAATGGGTAAGTAGCCAGTGCCTCTCCCAGCAGAAGGGCTGGGGCTGTATGAATGCCTGGGCATGGATAAAAGAACTGGCTTTTTCAGAGCCTGGATGATGCCATGCCTAATCTCCAGTGTGATCACACCCAGTGTTAGTCTCTCTGCTACCCTACATGGAGGGAACAAATCTGTACTGCAGTGCTACCAATGCAGATGGCTAGAGGCTGGTACCAGTCTAGGAGATAGAAGGAGCCAATAGGATTCTCTCTGGCTGTAAAAAGCTACACATTCTAGCGGCACTCTTCAGTCTCTGAGAAATGTGTAGCTCAACTGTAAGCAGAATTCATTGTTGCTTTATCCTGGAGGAATATCAGACCATCAGCCTGAAGATCTTGATTGTCTGAAAGTATAAAGTATGGGTTTCCTTCCCTCCAGAGTCTAAAGTTCTTTGTGGAACAGAAAAGGCAGTATTATAGCTACTTGGTTGTTGATATCACTGTTCCTCTGTGTGTGTGTGTTTGGTTCTGAAATTTAATAACACCCCCCTCTTCTTCCACGCAAGGCAATTAAGTGAAAAAAAATGTTTCATTTTGAAAAATAAGCAGCCTGTATACCGATTTTAAGCTGATGTTGCACTCGCAGCTTGGCGCTTACAGTCTAAGCGGGAAAATAAAAAGCTGTTTTTTCATCACTGCATCCAGCGCAGTTAGGACTTTAAAATGCATGATCACCGGCTATAGAGTTAGATGGAATGTATTTTTTTAGAACTCAGATGTTCTCTTGTGTGCGTTATGTCCCCCACTTCAGCAATTCAGCTAAATAGTTTAGTTGTGTGAAACATGTAAACACTCATAAAGCCATTTAAAGAGAGCATAAGGAGAAATAAGGCAGCAGAATAGTGTGGATTCATTCATACATACACACAACCCCCAATGCAAATGTGTTCATGGATTTATAAAACTTTGCTTATATGTGACCTTGTCTTCTCCTCTTTCCAAATTTCCAAAATAGGCAACTGAGTGGAACAACTGTGAAATTGCTGCTCACCAGACTTTTTTTTAAAAAAATGCCCACACTCCTACAATAAAAAAATGAAATAAAACTGAGACTGATTCCCCATTGGGAAAAAAAGCAGCATATAAATAACTAAATACATACATACATGCATACCAACATACATGGAAATGGTGGGCTATTGGAGCAGGAAATAGTGGGGGAGTGCTTCCTTCCCTTTTTCCCACCCACCAACCTACCTTTTATCTTCTCCTATCTTTCCCTATCATTTTTACTTCCTTTACACACACACATCTCTGTGAGCAAAGAAAAAAATACAGTAATTCTAGGATAACATGCAGCAATTGGCAGTTGCTTTCATCTTCCCCTTGAGATACTCTGATTTGCATAATGTTTTAACTATCCCTTTTAATATATTACTGTTACTGGAAGACAGCCTTGTGTCTTAGAGCTGTGTGTATGTCTCAATACAGGAGTCAGTATAAGAGGAAATTGACTGTGAATGTGTACCCAAGAGCCAGATACAAGCCACCTTGGTGTTTCCCTAGAAATGAAGTGGAATGCTATAGTGTGAAATTTATTCCTACTGGCAGAACAGAGAACTCATTGGGGATCCACAGCTTCCAAATATCTTTGGAGACTATTAAGGAAAAGAATATTGAGTCCTTACACAACAAAGTTTCTGACACACTTTCCTTTGAAGTCTCCTTTTTTTTTGTGGGAGGGGATAGTCATTCATTATTCTAATATATCATTCTCTTGTGATCATATTTTAATTTTCACTTTACATTGACGGGTATATTTGCATCCAACAGGAAGATGGCTGCCTCCAAAAGTGAGGGACATGTGGTGGGCATACATTATGCACCTGGTTGGAGGGATGACTCTCTGCACAGTGTTCTTCCTTCAGTCATTCCAGGACTGCCCTGACTTTTTTTGTGAGGTAACTTTTTGGGTTTTTTGCACCAGAAGCTGACATTTTGAAAGGTGTAGTACAGTTTTCTGTGAAAGACCAGCACATTCCCAGGGATTTTTAAAAAAAATCTCCCTCCCCTCCAGGAATTCAGTCTTTGTCATAGTAAAGATCTTGTGAAGGGAGTACAATGGGTATTGTGTTGCTGATGGTTTTTATAGTGACTAGAACAGCCACTGTAAAGGAAGGGACCCACAGCATTATACAGAGCATAACCCTTATTGCTCGCAGTGCTGAAGATGGCTTCATCCAAGCTAAAGTGCTTCACAAAAGATTTTTGCAATAGGGACTTGTTTTGTGAGAGAAAATATGTTTCACAAGATAACGTTTTGGATTGCCCCTAGCTGGCCACAGTTAGAGAAAACAGAACATTAGGAAAGACTTTGGTATGATACATTAAATCCATTTTTCATGACTCACTTCCAAGTAAGATTAGAGTCAGTGCAGGTCCCAAGATGCCCCCAGTAGAGTGCTATGCTCAGGCACAAAAAATCTTCTGATGGTCCCTGGTCTGAGAGAAATTTGGCTGTCCTTGATCAGGATCAGGGCCTTTTCAGTCCTGGCCTCCACCTGATGGAACTCTCTGCCAAATAACATCCATGTCCTGCAGGGTCTACTGCCTTTCCATAGGGCATGCAAGGCAGAGATGTTCTGCCAGGATTTTGGTTGAAGACAATGGGACAGCAAGTAGTTTGGTGCTCCTGGGCTTCCCATCCCACTTTACATGCCTTCCAAACACTTTTGGGGAGTTGCAATTTGAATCTAAATTCTTGTCCATCTGGAATGGGTTTTATTTTGGGAATGTGTATTATGCTTTTTATTATTAACTTAATTTTAACTAATGCACATCGTTGTGTTTTTACCTTGATGTTAGCTGCCCTGAGCCCTGCTTACAGGGAATAGTGGCCTAAAAGTTTTAATAAATAAGATGAAGAGTCCCTCAGAGGCCCAACTGAGGTCTTAGTACACCAAACATTATATGACTTGTCCAGCTCCATGGTGACTGGAACTCCAGCATTCTTCACTATAGTCACCCACATCCATGATCTGGTACACTGTGTGGCGTAGTAGTTAATGGTTAGTGAGCCAGACTAGCAACAAGGAGACCCAGGTTCAAATCCCCACTCTGCCAAGGAAGCTTTCTGGTGACTTTGGACCAGTCACACACACTCAGCTTAACTAACCTCACAGGGTACTGTGGGATAAAATGGAGGAGAGGAAATTGTAAACACTTTGGGTCCCCATTGGGTAGGGATATAAATGGCTTAATAAATAAATAGATTTCTGATGGCTAATATTGCATTAATATTGATTTCATGTCACATACGATGTGAGCATTATACCTGCAGTGACTTTCCATCAAGTAGCTAATACTGAAATCCCATGTAAAGTTATTCCAGTTTAAGCCTGTTAACTTTCAATGGACTTAGACTGCACAGGACTGAACTGCAAGAATATGAACTTAGTACATCTGCACAGGACTGAACTGCAAGAATATGTGGATTTAGCCCTTGAATTGAATCCAACCTCTGATATAGGGTTGCCAAGTCCAATTCAAGAAATATTTGAGGACTTTGGGGGTGGAGCCAGGAGACTTTGGGGGTGGAGCCAGGAGACTTTGGGGGCGGAGCCAGGGACAAGGGTGTGACAAGCATAATTGAACTCCAAGGGAGTTCTGGCCATCACATTTAAAGGGACAGCACACCTTTTTAAATGTCTTCCTTCCATAGGAAATAATGAAGGATAGGGGCACCTTCTTTTGGGGCTCATAGAATTGGACCCCCTGGCCCAATCATTTTGAAACTTGGTGGGTAGTTTGGGGAGAGGCACTAGATACTATACTGAAAATTTGGTTCATCTACCTAAAAAAACAGCTCCCCTAGAGCCCCTAGAGCCCCCGAAACCTCCAGATCAATTCCCCATTATACCCACATAGGGAATAATGAAGTGCTCAGCAGATGTTTCCCTCCCCCCTCCCCCTGTTTCTGGTGACTCTGAAGCGACGGATTGGCATCTCTACTCATGAGTTGCTGCCAGCTTCTTCAAAGTAACAAAGACTCACCATCCCAAGAGGAAGCCTTTCAATCGGAGACTGAAGCCTCTAAAGGCACATGGTCCTCTGGGGGCGGGGCTTCCCCCTGCCAGCCAGCTGACCGGGGGCGGGAAGGAGCCTGGGAAAGCGGAAGAACCCCCACTGGGACTTGGGGATTGGCAAGCCTACTCTGATATGAACTTTGTCTTAAGCAAACAACTACCTTGCATTTAGAGACCTTCATGGATTATGAAAAAGAAGGAGGAGAAGGAGAAGAGAAGAGAGATTGGATTTATACCCCACCCTTCACTCAGAGTCTCTGAGTGGTCTATAATCTCCTTTCCCTACTGCTCCCCACAACAGACACCCTGTGAGGAAGGTGGGGCTGAGAGAAGCTCTTTTGAGAACTGCTCTTGAGCAGAACAGCTCTGACAGTGCTATAACTGACCCAAGATCACTCCAGCAGTGGCATGTAGAGGAGGCAAGAATCAAACCTAGTTCTCCCAGGTGCACTTAACCACTATACCAAACTGGTTCTTATGGGGATTAGAGCACTGACCTATCCTTTAATGTTCAAAGTAAAGATGACTGTAGCAATTTCAAAGAAGAAGAAAAATGTGCCATGGAGCCAAAATCACCTCATGGTGACTCCAATCATGGAATGTTCAAGACAACAGGTGCATAGAGATGGTATGCCATTGCTTTCCTCTGCACAGAAACCTAGTTTAACTTGGTGGTTTTCTGTGTAAGCACAGATCATGGCCAGCCCTGTTAGCTTTCAAGCCCTGATGAGCTCAAGCCAAATTATTTACGCTGCTGTACATTCAAAAGTGCTGTATAAATGCTCAGCTTCATTTCTTGTATTGTTCATTAGGCGAGAATTATTTTCCAAGCAATCCAGTCTCTCTTTGACATCAGACTCTTCCAGTGTTGTGGCTGTCCCATATGCTTCCTTGACTTTAAATACCACAGCATCCTAACTGTTTAATAAATATTTCCACTCAAATGGTAGGGTAGCAATCAATAGATTAAGTAGCATAATTTCCATGATATTCCTCGAGGTCAAACATTTCTCTTTAACTATCCCACAAGTAATTCAGTCTTAACAGTTTAAATGCTCAATAATGGTCTCATTTCTGAACATCAAGAATTCACCAAAGCTCATTTCTTGTTAATGAGATGGTAGAGATATTATACACTGTTCTCATTTTGGGGGTGGGGGGGGAAATCACTGTGTGATATAAAGGCTAATGACAGATTTGTGTTCCTTCTGTTCAGCTGGGAGAACACAAGTTTTCCTTGTACGAGCATATTTAAAACAATTTAGGCTTACCCCAATTCCCCATGGAAGCCAGCTAGCCAAAAGCTTGTCATTCCTCTTTGTTGTAACCCTCTTGGTGAAACGGCGCCGTGTATTTCTCAGAAGGATGTTTTAATAAAGCATCTGTGCAACAAAAGGTCTTTAATGCAAAACAAATGTGATGAAGTCTTCAAGTTGCATTAAGCCAAACAACATGGACTTTGTAGCGATTTGGGGAGTGGGAGGGGATGGATATAAACTGGCTTAGGGTACACCTCACGCAGATTGAGCTGTAAAATTTAGTTTTGCTCCCTGAGGACATTGCCTTTCTTATTGAGCCTTTGAGAAGATAGGGGAGAAAAGAAAGAAATCTGTAGCAATTTGTGCCCATTTCTGTGCTCTGAGCAAAATCCTAAAATGAAAATAGAACAATTGAGGAATTTGGAAAAGTTGGAAAATAGACTGAGTGATTCAGAAGGGCAATGTTCTGTGAGAAATTCAGATGAGGATAATTTTATCGATCATAGGAGAGAGGGAAATTTCTTCTTTGGCAAGAGAATGCTGCTCTTGCCTCTGCCTAGAAGGGGTTGGGGAAAGGAGACAGGTCTTTCTGGTGGCCTGTGAAGGAGTGGAACAGAGCATATTGCCACATGCCAGTGACCCAATGGGTGAGGGGTCTGGGCAGGTAGCAAGAACTCCTGAACTCTTTCCTGATAGTTGCAGTACCCAGCGTTAGCCTGTAATTACAATGAGGAATGGGCACAAACCAGGAAAATGAGGTTTGGTTCGTGGTTGAACCATGAACTGAACCAGGAGGCTTGCTCATGAATTGAACTGGTTTGTGTGGTTTGTGCCCTGCAGAAATTCTGAAAAACGGCTGAGCACAGGGGAGCACCTTGATCCCCGCTGCTCAGCTGTTCAAGCTGTCCTGTGCAGTCCCTTTAAACTTTAAAGGGACTGCAGAAGGCAGCCTGAAAAACAACTATTCAGTAGGGAGGTGCTCCCCACTGTGTAGCTCTTTAAAGAAACTGCACAAGACAGTACAGAAAACAGCTCTGTGGTGGAGAGCAGCTGAGCAGCAAAGAGTGCTTCTGTGCTGCAGGGAACAGATATCAGGGGCTTAAAGGGACTTGAAGTCCTTTTAAACCACCAGTTTTCATTCCATCCATGAACCACCACAAGCCACATGAACCACTCTAAAAGTTCATAGAAGTTCTTGATGGTGAATCTGTCACAATTTCCGTTTGTGAATCATAAACAAGCCAAAATGTATCATGAATTTTACTTTGTAGTTCAGTTCATGCACATTCCTAATTACATGGCCTCCAGGCTACAGAGATCTGTTCTCCTGGAGGATATAACAACTTCAGATAGTGGACTCTATGTTATCATGTCCCCAGTTTTGGTTCATGGTTTGGTCCTCAAACTCCACCATCCCTTGGGACTGCCCTCAAATATCCAGGAATTTCACAAACTACAATTGGCAACCCCAGTAACCTTTGGAGAAGTGGGAGAGATCCTCCAGTATCTTTAGGGAATAGTGATCCTTTCAGAAAACTTCAAAGCTAGAAAGAAGAAATATGGTATGCTTCCCTCAAATATTAGTAATGAATGTCATAGAGAGGTTCCTGAGAAGGTGACTTCTGGACTCACCTAGATTCCTAGACAGAACTGATCTGAACCCAGACATTAGACATCCCACCCTATTAAGGTTGCCAGCTCTGGGTTGGGAAATACATGGGGATTCTGGGCAAGATCTGAGGAGGGGAGAGACTTCCAAAGTTGCTATTTTCTCCAGATTAATTTATCTCACCTGGAGATCAGTTCAATTCCCAGGAGAGCTACAGCCATTATCTGGAGATTGAACCTTATACTCTATAGGTAATTTCATGTTTACTAATTGCAGATCATTGCTGAGATAGTATGTAAGGAAAGTTGGGACTGTTTATGCTTTCAGTTAATTTGTTGACTCTTTTTATTCCATGGCAGACTTCAATGGGCAGCTTCTTTACTTGAAGTTCTGAAAATGGATTAAAGAACAAAATGGGTTTTGACCTCTCAACATCCAACTAGACTTCAGCTTTACTTTTTGTTGGCTCTTGTCTTCTTTGCCAATAATAATCTTTTGGTTTTGTTAACATCCAAGGAGCAGTAAAGGGTTTGCTATTGCTGTTGCTTTTTAAAAACAAAATATTTAACACCATGCAAAAGGCAGCAGAGTAAATGTATACACTTGTATTTTGGCAGTGCTTCTTTTCATTTGGAAAGGTGGTGAATAATTCCTCTTTCCATGTGCTTAGCAAAATAGGTCTAGGTCTCTTGTGTTCCATTGATTATCATGTGAGATTCTCAGTTTTGCTTATTACCTTGGGAAACTGTGACACTTACCTTCACAGCCAGATTCCAATTTACAGACGCTGTTCTTTATGTACTATGATATCTGCATCAAGATGTTGTGCCAAATTTTACTTATATTGTGAATAGATTTTCCTCCCTTTTAAAAAAGCAAACTACTGGACTGTTGACTAGTTTGAATTCTAAGGACAAGACAGTTCTGGAATTCTCTCTCTCTCTTTCTCTTGTCTCTCAATCCAAGTGGATGCTGTTCATTTCCTTGCATTGTCCTGCTCTGGTGACTTCCCCCCCCCTGCTTTGGGAATGTTTCTGTGCCCCAGAGGGATCCAAGCCAGTCAGGGATCAAATAGCAAACATGGTGATGTCACTTAGCTAAGAAGAGTTGGCAATGTGATGAAGTCACTGTGGCACACAGACAGCATCGGAGGTCAGAGGAGGGCCTCACCTACTGGACAAAAGGAAGCAGTTGCTCCAAGATAAGGTGGTGCACCTTGCAAGAATGTGGTAGCAGCCTAATGGCCCCAGCAGGGGGTGCAATATCTGCAGGAGAGTCTACCTGCAGCAGCTGTGCATAACAGCAGGGGCAAGAGGCTTACCAAACCAAGGTATTAGCTGGGAGCATGGGGGACAGCAAGGGCCCCTGGCTAGCCCTATGCAAACCCAGCTGGAGTGGAGCAAGGCAAGGAAGGGGATAAGAGAGGAAAAGGGCTCAGAGAAGGGAAGGATGATCATGGGTGGATCCCTAGGGATAAAAAAGGGGAAACATCATCTGTTTCAGGCTGTCTTGTGCAGGCCCTTTAAACAGGGCTGCACAAGGGAGCCCAGTACAGCTGAGCCCATGGAGAGAAGTCTATCTGCAGGCCCAGTTTCAGGCTCTAGAGCTGATGGTTGGTCACTGTGTGAAACAGGATGGTAGGCTAGATGGACATCTGGTCTGATCCAGCAAGGCTCTTCTTACGGAGTCTGGCATTTGTGGGAGGGAAATGACACATAAAGGAACACAGGGAGATAAAGCTGACATTAACTGTCATTGAAAGTGCAAAGGAAATATAGTTTCTATGTGACTAGGAGAGGGATCCTAAAAAGGTCTACTCAGAATATTAATAATATTCAATAGGGAATTCTTCCAAGAATTCCTCTTAGGATTGCACTGTACCAATGGAGTCTTCTATAAGCCTCCACTGTAATTTAACATGGGCCTTTCCTATACTAGCATTCCAGACCTTTCCATTCTAACAGGCCAACTCAGCTAATCTTCTCTAGGCAACTTCCTATGCAAGAAAGTTTGTTAAATTTTCAGAGCCAGATAACTAATAATGAACCCATTAATGACCTATGCCCATCAGAGTATCACCTGCAAATGTTGTTAGTAAGTCAGTATTTCCCTTTACATCAAGTCCTTCAGGAAATGATCCTGTACCAGAGGCATTTGCCATAGTAACATTTTCATCATAACTAACTCAAGCTAATATTGTGTGTAAAATTACCCCCATGAATTAACTTTATGTCAGTAGAAAATGGGATTGGGTGTAATTACTGATTCCCATTCACAATAAACTAAGCAAATTATCTCTTACAACACAAATATGTCATAAATTTATTTGGAGGCATAATGAAGAAATAAATTTGTGAAAGAAATATGGACTGAATCTGCCAAACGATCGTAAATGATTGCTTCTTTAAACTGAAGGCATATAATTGCAATTGGAAAATGTTATTCTCTTAATGGGTGCATTATTATTTAGATAGACCAATCATCCTTTTTTCCCCCTGGAATTTCATCTCTAAAGTATTGACAGATTTTAGGCATCTTAATATCAAACTGTGATGTGATCAATAAATGGAATGATTTACCATGGGCAGAATTAGAATTATCACAATAGAATTGGAAGGGTTTAAAAGCCACCACTGAATGGAATCCTTGCACATCATGGGCTGCAGAGGCTATACAGTATATGTTTTCATCTATAGAACTAGGTGGTTACAGTCAGCTTCTTCTGTGGTGCAAAAAGGTGGAAAAGGCTATTTTTGGCTGGTCCCACACCGCCAGTTCAGGGCAGCAGCGTACCAACCCGGAAGTGAGCCGGCAGAAACAGGAGTGCTTTAGAGCATCCAGATGGTGCACAGCCCATCCCTGGAACAGAGACAGGCCATGGGCACCCTGGAGGAGCTTCCAGAGTGCTCATGCACCCATCCCCCACTCCCTGGGTGCTTCCAGAGTGCTTCCTGGCCATCCAGCGATTAGGTACCACTTTGGAAGTAGTATCTTTTTGAGCTGGCTGCACTTCAGTTAGGGATGGGTTGAGGGCAGGGGTGAGATGACAGGCAGACATGTGTGTTTGGATGTGCTTTTTTTGTCCACTCTCCTACCATCCTTGGGGCAGCTTAAACCACCCATCTGGAACAAGCCTTTGACTACCAAAACAGCTATGCTAGATATCACATAGGGTTTCCAGCTTCCAGGTGGACGCTGAGATTCTTCTGAAATTACAACTGATCTCCAGATGACAGACATTGGATTCCTTGGAGAGAATGGTAGCTTCAGAGGTCGAACTCTATGGTATGCCATAGATTCTAGGTGATATACCTCTCCAATTTCCACCCTCCACAGGCACCTCCCAGAAAATCACCATTAAAGTCCAGACCAGCTGGCAGCTCCAGAATCATGGGACCTGTGTGAAATGAATACATGTGAAATGGGCCTAGAATTGGGTCAGATTGAGTGAAAAGGCTGACTGGATCCAAACCATTGAAGGTTGGGTTGTGTCTCCCTTTTGCTGTGACTCTCTTCTTCTAAGTATTCCTTGAAGGGAAGAGGAATCCTGCAATGGATAATAACTTTTTTTTTTCTGATAGAGAAAAAGCTTGTTTTGTTAAAGGAATGTGATTTTTGTTAGAGGAAGACTTGTTCTCATTTTACTAGTTGTTAAGTTCCTGTTTCTTTGAGGGTGTTTTGGACCTCTAGTGGTCCATTTGATGTCAAACAACTTTATCCCCAGTTTATCTCCTTGTGGTTCAAATCTGCAGGGAAATATTATTATTATTAGTTTTTTTTTATTATTAGTTTATTTATATTCCACCCATTCCCCCATGGGGGCTTAGTACATCAGTATAAATAATAATAAAGTCACAATAAAATTGCAATAAAATCAGTTACAATAGTACATCAGGATGGTCCAATAGGATGGTATAGTAAGATGGTACAAAAGTGTGGTACCGCAGGGGAGGCCAACCGATCTAACAAGCAGATGTCCTTCATCTCATCCAAAAGCCTGGTGGAACAGCTCCATTCTACAGGCCCTATGAAAGGCTAACAAGCCAGGTAGGGCCTGGATCTCCATAGGGAGCTGATTCCACCAGGTCAGGGCCAGGACCGAGAAGGTCCTAGCCCTGGGAGAGGCAAGATGGGCATTTCTTGGACAGTGTTCCCTCTAAGCTGCGTTAGTATAAGCTAGCTCACAGATTTTTAGCCTCCATCTCACAGGAAAAATGGCCCCAGAGCACACTAATTTATGCAGTAGCTCACATATTTAATGCCTATAGCTCACAACTGTAATGCTGTAATTCACAAAGTAGAATTTTTGCTCACAAGACTCTGCAGCTTAGAGGGAACATTGCTCTTGGGCCAGGGATGGTTAAAAGATCTTGGGAGCCTGAATGAAGTGACCTTCAGGGCATATATGAGGAGAGACAGTCCTGCAGGTATGCTGGTCTCAGGCCGTGCAAGGCTTTAAAAGTCAAGACTAACACCTTGAAATGGACTCGGTATTCTATAGGCAGCCAATGAAGGCTGCAGAGTGCCGGCCATATGCTCACCCATACAGGTGATGCAGTCAGCAGGCGAGCTGCTGCATTCTGCACTTGCTGTAGTTTTCAGATCAGCTTCAAGGGCAAGCCATTAGACCAACTGACCATTAGAGGAAGCAAAATAATCATGGAACAGGACACCCCCCCCCCAAGAAACAAAAACTTAACAGCAAGTAAAATGAGAATGCAGAAAAGACATTGGTGGGAGATCCAGTTGAAGGGAGTTATAGCACCCAACCTTATAATTGTTATACTTCAGACAATTTCCTCCCATTGAAATGTGCACATTTAAACATTGCCCCCCCCCCCCTGTAAATTGCATATAAAAGAGTTTAAACATTTAAAAATTGTTTTTTTTCTGTAAATTGCATATAAATGCCCATATAAATGCCACATAAATATATTAAAATAATATTAAATGGCATAAAATAAATGCCAGGTGCATTAACTACAATGGAAAAATGGGGGGGGGGGTGTATTGTCTGAAAATACGATAAAGACATAAATGAAAATGCCCATATTGTCTTAATGACTCCACATTCCCCATCTCCAATGCTAAACAGTGTGTTGTCCAAAGTTTAATAATTCCTGCATTGGGTGTTGATTTAGACAACACCATACAATGTTTATATCAAGAATGGTCCTCCAAAGTGAACCTTTTATCTTTACATTGAAATAACAAGATCCACTTGAAATACTCGGTGAGGAACAATGAGTTTGAGACTCTGTGAGATGTTTTATATTTGTTGTGGGAGTTATGCATCTTAATGAACTGATTCGTTGCAAGCCAAGCATGTACCTTCCACTGAACAGCCATTTTAACTAATGGCAGCATTGAATGTAATAGTAATAATAAAAGGAAAGCTCCATCTTGGATACAGCATTTTAAACCAAATGAAGTACTAGTTATCATGATCCTGGAGATGTAAGGTGCTTTGAAGCTCACCAGGATTTTCCTGGGACTCTTTCAGCCACTTACTTTCCCTAGGAAGAAGGCCATAAAATGCACTAGAGGTTGACAAGAACAGAGATGTGTTTCTATAAAAAGTAACTATTTGTCTACCTGCCAGGAAGGAAAAGATGGATAGCTGATGTAAAACATGATCTGGGTAGTGAGATGTATGGGACATGCACCCTGGGCTGATTGGGAGACTGGGACTCACCTTCCCATGTGCAAGCAAGCACCTTCCCATGGATTGGATCAGAGACTTCCAGCCAGCTAGGGGAGAAAGGGAATCAGATTCCCCTGCATGGATCAGTTTTGAATCAGGATGGGTATTTGTTCCATGGGCATCCAAGGTAAACATCTGTATTGTTAGGTCTAGCTTAGTAATAATGATTTGTCCTGTTTTCCCCTTAGATCTGCATAGCTAGTGGGCATGGTAGTAATTTTCTCTTTGTCTTTTGCTCTAATTTAATATCTTATCATGAATAAAGCATTTCTGTTTAAGCCAGCACACTGTGTTTCAAATTTCTTCTTGTACACCTGCCCTCTCACTCATGCTATCATGATTATGCATAGGTTGAAGTAATTGGGAAACTCTGCCCTTTGGACATGCCCTGTCACAGGTTGAAAAAAGCTGATTTGGCAACGGCTGTGACCTGGGCCTCCCTGGATAATGAGGCATCTAGTATCACCCCAAGGCTCCTCACCTTCATCTTTGGTACCACCATCCCCAAATAATGTAGCCTCCCACATTACCAGCAGCTTGAGGAGCACTAGTAAAAGCTGCCTCTGAGTTTGTACAAAGGCTCCACATCTTCGGCACTGATGTCAATATTGCCCACCCAATGTTGGGAGCCATATTTCCTCATCTAGTTCCCCACAACTCAGGTACAGGACCTCCATCTTCATTGTATTCAACTTCAACCAGCTTTGCTGCAACCAACCAGCCACCGGTATTCGAGCCCTGTCCAAAACATCTGGGGCCAAGTCTGGCCAGCAGTCCATTAACAGATAAAGCTGGGTGTCATTAACATATTAATGACATCCTAGCCTATTTGCAGCTGATCAACAAAGAGGTAAGGTCTTTTTATGTTACTGCTTTCCTACCAGCAAAGAGGAACTTCACCCTAATTAAGCTGGAGTGCTCCTGGACATGGAGTTGATATCCTTTCTGAAATACCAGGCACCCCCTGTTGTGACTCAAACAACAAGACAAACTCTCAGAAGTGGCACCAGCCGAGTCAATGCTCCTGGCGAGTGTTCCAAAAAACATAAGGAGCGATGCTAAGAATCTGGCATCACAAATTAGTTGCTAATGAGAAAATGACTCTCAATCATTCAGATAACCAAAGGAGAGCATGTAGTTTGCTGTGTGACATCCTGGGCAACAAAAAGAAAAGGAACAGTGAACAATACTTGAGGGTTATATTGCTTGTTATTGGATTATGAAAGTCATTTTTGTTCTGGATTTTGTTACCAGGAGTATCCATAAGTAGCTAGAATTTATAAATTATAACCACTTGCATATATCAATTATTAATTGCTAACAAGCATCTGAGACTTTGAGTGATCCAAAAGGGAAACATTTTTTCTGTAAGATCTCTGATATACAGGAACAGAATTCCATGATATAAAGTTGATAAGAGCATATTACTTAGTTTAGTGATGTCTGAACCTCACCCAGTTTGCAGTTGTACATTATGAATTCCATTTATACCCAACCAAAATACTAAGTGAGTACAATATACCAGGGGTGGAATTCTAGCAGGAGCTCCTTTGCATATTACACCCCTGATGCAGCCGATTCTCTAAGAGCTTACAAGGCTATTTTTTGTAAGCTCTTGGAGGAGTGGCTACATCAATACTACCAAGATTTGTGGAAATCAGTGACACTCATACATATATAGTCATCGCTTGATCTGCTTTGTGGATAAGGATTCAGTGTATAAGCTAAAATTCCCCAAACACCTCT
Source organism: Heteronotia binoei (assembly GCF_032191835.1). NCBI lineage: Eukaryota > Metazoa > Chordata > Lepidosauria > Squamata > Gekkonidae > Heteronotia > Heteronotia binoei. Next base: position 39,829,858 of record NC_083236.1, on the reverse strand, counting down.
GGATGAGACTTACTGTGCCAAAAAAAAGATCCAATGAGTGGAAGCCCTTGAACATTGACTTCAAATCAGAAAAGATCACATGAAGAAGAGATATGGATACAATTATTTTAGATTGACTCAGAACATACACACACACACACAGTGCTAGAGTCAATAGAAATGCAACTGTTTAACATTGCTGCAATGAGCAATTGATACCCTCGTATGCTAAAAAAGACATATTACACAGAGCTCCCATCAATCATGTGGTGGTATAGGAATATAAAGTCACTGTAACAGGAGGATATTGTATGATGAATAACTTCCTCCTTGATTTTTTTTTCTTTCATCTCAGTGTTTAGGTTTGATACATGACTACTCAACACCTTGACATTTTTAAAAATAGAATCCGACTATTGCCCTGTGACATTCTTCATTCATAGAAGACAGCTCATCATGCCTTGTTTGTGAGACAGAGAAAGAGAGGGAGAAAGGATGGATAGACAGCCCTGTGTGATCCCTTAAAAAAAAGAAAAAAGAAATTGCTTCTTCTGCAGCATTTGTATGCCATTGATGCAAAACAAATTGGGAAAAAATACCTTTATTTCAATGAGAAAGTCCAGTATGAAGAGAAATGGTTGCAATTAAAAAAAAAACCTTCAATATTAAAGTGGCTCTATTCTAACTGCCTGGTGGCCCTTAGGAGGTTAAAAAGGTGGGGTATGATTTATTTTGTAAACAAATGCATGAAATAAATTCTAATTCAATAAAACAAATCAGGCTAACTTTGGCAATGTGGTCCTGCTCTTTATCTGAGATACAGATACAGAACTAATCTGAAAGATGAGGTGTAGCAGATATTTATGTTCTCCAACAGGGAAAGATCCAGCATGGTGTAGTGGTTAAAAGCAGCAGACTTTAATCTGGAGAACTGGGCTTGATTCCTTCCTTCCTCCACATGAAGTCAGCTGGGCAGCCTTGGGCCAGTCATAGTTCTCTCAGAACTCTCAACCTCACCTACCTCACGAGGTGTCTATTGTGTGGAGAGGAAAGGATGGCAATTGCAAGCGTCTTTGAGACTCCTTAAGGTAGAGAAAAATGGGGTATAAAAACCAACTTTTCTTCTACTTTTCTTCAGATCAAGAAATGATGCTATCTAATTTGGGTGAGATAGATTAGAAATGTGCAACGACTGGAATGTAAAGTGACTCCAAATGCTATAGAAATGGATTGATTATTTTTAATTCCTAATGGAGTGTCAAGTGCTTTAGTGTTGGTATTTTTTGTTTTCCTTAATGGAAGTCACTTTTTTTGGGGGGGGGGTTTGTTTCAAAAGCAAAGTTTATTAAGAAAGTAGGAAATAGCGAATGCAGCATGAAAGGCTAAAATATGAATACACACAGATATCAGATAATGAGGGAAAAGAGTGTTACATACAATGGAAGTCACATTGTTAAGAGAAATTCTCTTTACCCAGTTTCTCCCTCAAACTCAACAATTCATTTATTTTCCTCTTTTTTAAGAATTTTGGAGTCATTCGCTAATCAATTGTTTGGATCAAAGAGAAGTTCAAAGGAACAATAGGCAGGCAATGTATTTCATCCTGCTGATGCTCAGAGGCATTGGGACGGGATACAAAGATATGGGAAATAAACATTGTTAAACTGTCAAATTATCAGATTGTCAAGCCTTGAAGTAGCATCGTACAGTGTAACCTCTTTGGAGGAGTCGAATGACTGCTTGCCTTAAGGAGACAATTTTCTTGAAGGGACCACAGAAAGGACTTTTGCCATACAGTGAAACCTCTTTGGAGGAACTGAATAACTATTTGTCTTTAGGAGACAAGGGACAATTCTGCCCAAAAAGACTGGAGAGAAAACTTAGGTCATATTTTGGATTTTTGATAATTGATGGAATTTTGTATCATTATTGTATGTGTTCATTATACAGTGAGTGTCTTCATATGACTATACATGAATTGTGAATGAATTCCCTATAAATTTTGGATGCATGAATTTCTAGTGGAATAATTAGTAATTTGGTCACAGTTTTTGTATGTTGTTGGATGCTCTTTCTGGAACCTTCCTGTCCTCCTGCCAGAGCACCACTATGTAATATGCAAGGGCTGAAGTTACAAAAGGATGCATCAGAGATAAATATATAAGAAATCTCTCTTTTAAAAGAGAAGAAAAGGCACTAAGAGGAATCAATAGCTATATGTATAAAAGTTATTATCAAAAAGACATTTTCCTTCTCATAACAACATTAAATGAAAGCAATGTGAATGTATATCTTTTAAAAATGACATTGTTTATACATGTAATTGCCCTGTGATATGTGGGACACGCAGGATAGTGCAAAAACTCATGCAGAATTTGTTTGGGTTTTTTTGTGATATTATATTTAAACTATATTGTTTGTTTTAAAATATTTGGGGTTTTGTAATATTATATTGTTTGTTTTGAAAATGTCTGTAAACCATTTTGTCCATGTAAGAAGAAAGATTGCATCGAATTATCCTAGCGAACAAATAAATATTGTAAATTTTTTAAAATCTCTGGTTTTTAAATTGTGTATTTCTATAATTCTGTGTGCTTCTAAAACCTGTATTATGTGTTTCGTTTAATTCTGCATATTTTAATTGAGGCATTTTATAGTCTTGTTCATTGGAGTTTTGTTTTGGTTTCTTCCAGCCTGGTAATGCATTGCTGGGCATTTGGAATCTGAAGAGATGTTTAAAATTATTCATTTGTATATATTCATTTGTGCATTTATTTAATTCATTTATAACCTGCATTTTTTGCTGAGATTAAGGACAGGTTACAAATAAAAGCAATACATTGAGAACAGTACAATACATGGCACCAAACAAATTGGAGAACAAGAAGTGGGAACCCACAAGGACTTGCAGGAGGCATCTCCCTTCCCCCTCTCCCACTATTTCCTCTTTCCCTTTCCTGAAAGCCCCTGAAAGCACCTGGATCAAGGTGGGTTGGCACTTCTGTTGCTTTTAGATCTGACAACAGCATTCAACACCACTGACTACAATTGTTGACCATCACCCTGCTGATATGGGGGACTGCTTTACTCCTTTCTTTATGGTCAGGGACAGAGGGTGGCACTAGGGGAGCAGATGTTTCCATGATAACCTCTTGAATATGGCGTGCTGGGGCGTGATCCTCTCTCCAGTATTATATGACATCTACATACGCCCCCTCATCCAGTCAGTCCAGGTGTTTGGGTTGGGCTGTCATCAATATGTGGATGACACCCAGCTCTGTTGATGGTTTTGACCTTCAAGGCCCTATGCAGCCTGGATCATCATACCTGCAGGACCACCTCTCCTCATATGAGCCCCAGAGAGCTTTAAGCTCTTCCAACCAGCAATTCCTGGTGGTTCCTGGCTGTAAAACATTCTATTGTGTACAATAAACAGAATAATAAAGCTTGATTACAGAATTAGAGGGCAATGTCAAAACAAACAAACAGTTTGATTTAAAGAAAGAAGCAAAAATGAAGCAGGAATTTTTCAAAGCAAATCAAGAAACCTGAGAAATTCAAAATCATCCCCAAAGGTTTGGGGAAAACAGATTGCTTATGGCTAATTTGTCTGTCTGTATTTATTAAATGAATTTATACTTCTCTCCCCAATAGGGTCACAAAGTATCTTACAGTTTGGTGTAGTGGTTAAGTGTGTGGACTCTTATCTGGGAGAACCAGGTTTGATTCCTCACTCCTCCACTTGCACCTGCTGGAATGGCCTTGGGTCAGCCATAGCTCTGGCAGAGGTTGTCCTTGAAAGGGCAGCTGCACCCATCTCACAGGGTGCCTGTTGTGGAGGAGGAAAATAAAGGAGATTGTGAGCTGCTCTGAGACTCTGAGATTCAGAGTGGAGGGCGGGATATAAATCCAGTATCATCATCATCTTCTTCTTCTTCTACAACATTCCCCTCCATTTAATTTCACAACAATCCTTTAAGGAAGTTCAGGATGAGCATGTATGACCAGACCAAGGTCATCTAGCAATCTTCTTGAAAGCATATGGATTCAAATATGGTTCTCCCAGGCTGATAACAGATGGGCATTCTGGGGCGGCTTGGAGGCATTCCAAATCGGGACAGCTCAAAAAGACCCCTCCTGGACCCTCCACTTACTCACCCACATGCCACATGCATCCCATCCGTGAGGCGGCTGGGCACCTCCGCACGGGAAGGCAACCCAGAAGCCGGATTCCTTTTTTTCACCCTGAGGGGCAAGCACTGATGCACACAAGCACTCTAGCGCTCTGAATAGTTTCTTAGGGCAGCTTGGCAGTTCCACACCGCCACCTCAGTTATGCCCTTTCCCCTCCAGTCAGTGGGGAGGTGACTGACAGCCAGCTCAAAGATTTGGTACCACTTTGGAAGTGGTAGCTTTTTGAGCCAGCCTCAGGCACCTGGAGGATGGGAGGAGGCCAGCTGGCAGATGTTACCATCTGAACAGATTTTGGGGGCCGATTTCAGAGGTGTCTCTGAGTTGGCCCAAAGTGCTGGTCTGTAATCAGCCCCAGATTTTGACATTTATTTAATTATAAAAACATTTACACCCCACCTTTCCTGGTGGTTCAAGGTGGTTTGCAATAATAGCTAAAAACATTTTCTGTTTAAAACAAAACGAAAATAACAAACCCCAAATCTCCCTCCCCCCAGTCTTTAAAAGATGCCTGTTAATTCAAACTCCCTCCAAAACCTTGGCAAACAGGCAGGCCTTTCAGTGCCTCTTGGAGATCTCCAAGGAGGGCCTCTGTTCACTTCTTCAGGGATTCTATACCACAGTCAGAAGTGGCCAAGCTTGCTTAATATAAGAGCCACATAGAATAAAAGTCAGATGTTTGAGAGCCTCAAGACATGAATGTCAGATGTTGGAAGGAAGAAAGAAAGGAAAATAGATGGAAGAGGGATGGGGGAAGGAGAGGTAGAAAGAAAGCAGTTTTAACTTTAAAATCATTCTCCAAGTTGCTGGCTGGCTTGGAGAAGTGATTTAGAGAGAAATACCTTCTCCAAGCCAGCCAGTGGGTTGGTGCAGGCTTCAAGAGCCACACAATATGTGTGAAAGAGCCACTTGTGGCTCCCGAGCCACAGTTTGGCCACCTCTGCCACAGAGCCATTATTGTAAATGTCTGGGTTTTGTTTGATGCCAGGCTAGTCACCCTCAGTTGTAGGATACCCAACAGGAGGCTCCCTGGCCACTGCAGTTTCTTCGTAGGAACATGTAAAAGGAGATGGACATTGTAACCCTAACAGCATGCTTCATCACCACATATTTCAGAAAAATGGCAATTTCCCCTCATTGTTCCTGGGTGTATTGAATCAAGAATGATACTAAGCAGCACTGCGCTGGTGGATATATTGTGCTGTGGGTTTTTGTGTGTCTTCTTTTTTTTTTTTTTTGCAAACCGTGTATGCCATCGCTGCGCAAATCAATAGACCTGAACGATTATGTGAAAAGAGGAGGGAGACACTACATAAAAAGTGTGATTTGGCATAAAACTTTTATTGGGGAGTATTTGAGCTGATTATATGCCACACATGCAGAGAAGTTAAAATTGATTTATATGGGTCATGCTAAGTGAAGACCAGTAAAACTGTTGTACCATGCCATGAGCCTTATGAAGTTTTATTGCTACTTGCTTTACAGGGAAAATCTTGAAATAAAATGCCATTCATGAGAAATTTCATTTCCACTCCTCCCCACCCCAAACCAATAAAGGCCAACATGACTTGGAGTGTTTCCAGGATCTTCTACCAACATTTTCTTGAGAAAGGAAGGATGAAGGGTGGAGGTGATATTCTGGGTCAAGGTGTAGACCTAACAAAGAAGCAAAAAGTGAGCATACTGGGCTGGGAGGAACCTATACTGGCCCATACTAGGAGGAGCCATAGCTTGGCATGCAGAAAGTCCCAGGTTCAATCTCCAGCATTTTCAGTTAAAAGGATCAGGTAGTAGGTGATATGAAACTGAAAAGACCTCTGTCTAAGGCCCTGGAGAGCTGCTGCCAGTCTGAGTAGACAATACTGACCTTGATAGACTGATGGTCTGGTTCTGTTTAAGGCAGCTTCAGGTGTTCATGTGTTCTTATAGCACCTATCTTTTAATGGTAAAATTTTCTTCCAGCTCATAGAGTCCTTCACTAGCCCAAGTCTTCCTGTGTTGGAGGAAAATGCCCCCATTTAGCAAAAAAGTACTGCAGAATCCACATGAATATATGATGTTGCCTCCTACAGAGTCAGAGACTATTCACTGCTTGGCAGTAGATCTCTAGGGTCTCACACAGAGGTATTTTAAATGAAAAAAGCATTTTGGCTTTTTAACTGGAGATGTTGGCGACTGAACCTCCTGGATGCAAAGCAGATTATCTATCATTGAGCCACAGCCCCTGTTCCAGGGCTGTAGCCATCAGGGGACACTTTTGAATATGCAACATTCCCATCCCGATGGCCCACTCTAACTATGATGTGTCCTCTAACTTACTCTATTTGCTGCAATTTCTACATGATGACTCACTGCCATCATGTCAACAGTCTTCATCAGGAATGGCTTTAAATTTCTCATCCATGCTGTTTTGATTCTATAATCCCAGTTTCCATTTTGATTTTCCTTTGTGCGCTTCTTTATTTCTATTCATGTGCATTTTCATGTATTTTCATACCTATATCTGCAAAGGATTTATGTTTTAATATTTTATATGTGTTGCTCCAGGATTTTGTAACAGAATAGTATGCTAGCCCAGTTCAAGTAGTCAGTTCAACTTGTAGGTACCTACTATGAAAACAATCTGATTTTTTTTTCCCCAAAAGAGAAACAACATGTGTCAATGTGTTGTAACCAACTCATGGTGACCCCATGCACAGGGTATTTTGGGCTAGATAGCAGCAAAGTTTGTTTGCTATTTCCTTCCTTTGCATAGCAACCTAAGTCATCCTTGGTGGTCTTCCATCCAGAATCCAGATATTGACTTTGGCCAACCCTACTTAGCTCCCAAAATCTGAAGAGCTTGGGCTAAGTTGGGTTGTTCAGGATACTACAAATCAGACCAGAGTTATCATTGTTTAGTGCTGACACTCCTTTGTGTATACATAATAGCGCTGATGCATTGATAACAGCATCTGATCTTTGGGACAGTTTTGAACATATGGCAATGACGTACTTTCTTGTGCATTTTCAAAGTTGCTCCCCAAACTATCGGAGCTTATTATTCCTGGAGATACAATTGGAGTTCATGAAAACCATTTTGTTCATAATTGCAGATGAGCTGCACATGATTGCACATAGTTTACACATGATTTCAGTTCAATTGCAAAAAAACAACACAGCCATACAAACAATGAGTTCACTTTACCAGATAATACTTGTAAATGGGTTAGTTGTACTTAAAATCATTAGCTTAAATTAGTTTAAATATTTTCCAGTGACAAGTTCATGCAAGACAGAGAGTGAGGGTCTGGATTATTATATCAAACCTTTACAATTTTGTGGGGTCTTAAATATTCTTAAATAATTGTAAATATTTACAATTTCTGGGGTCTTAAATTCCCCATTGAGTTTCTGATGTTCAAACTTTTTTTTTCTTTTTTAAAAAAGAGCATTGGCGCTATTTTGGATTCTTGGTCCAATGACCCCTCTAGTCAGAAAAAAAGGCTCATGTTCAATATTGCTAAACTTCTCTTATTCTTATTATGAGGCCATGAGGATAGTTTAGTCTTATTTCTATTGTAAGACTGTATTTTTCATCCTTTTGTAAGGATTGTTTTTAATTTGCTGTTGTGCATTTTTGATATGCTGTTTATTTGTTAGATTGTTTTCCATTTGCATATATATCCTGAGAGTTTAGACCCTCTCTTTTTTTCTGCATAAAGAACTAGTTGTACAGATTCTGTTGTGTTTTACTATACCATCCAAAGCAGTTACATCTGTCTAAAACAGGTTTTGTAGAGTAGCACCCCATGTTTTCCTTCTGCATTTGAAAAAGTGAGTAGGCTTTTGTTTCATGAACTGGGCCTAAATATCCCAAAATAACAATATCTTCTAGATTTGTTCTAACAATTGGGACCTCTACTTAGATGCTCCTCTTGAAAGGAGGGGGAGAAAATCTGCCCCATACTACTTTATAGATAGGATTGCTAAGTCCAATTCAAGAAATATCTGGGGACTTTGAGGGTGGAGCCAGGAGAAATTGGAGGTGGAGCCAAGATCAAGGCTGTGACAAGCATAATTGAACTCCAAAGGGAGTTCTGGCCATCACATTTAAAGGGATGACACACCTTTTCAATTCCTTTCAATTCCATAGGAAATAATGAAGGATAGGGGAACCTTCTTTTGGGGCTCATAGAATTGAACCCCCTGGTCCAAACTTTTTGAAAATTGGGAAGTATTTTGGGCAGAGGCACTAGATGCTATACTGAAAATTTGGTGCCTCTACCCCAAAAAACAGCCCCCCCAGATACCCACGGTTCAATTCTCTATGATTTTCTATGGGAATAAATCTCCATAGGGAAAAACAGAGTTCCCAACAGAGATTTCCCTCCCTTCCCCCCTGCTTTCTGACAACCCTGAACCGGGGGGAGGGCCTCCAAATCGGGAAATCCTCTGCCTCCACCTGGGGATTGGCAACCCTATTTATAGATGTGTTTATAGATATAGACATGGGTACAAACCGAACCATGAATCATGATTCTTGCATGAATTGGGTTGATTCATGATTTGTTCCAAAACGGTCCAGACCTTGGTGCTTCATTTGGTTCATTTTTGCAGTTCGTTCTCCCAGACAGCCTGGTGCTGATTTAGTCAATTCCAAACACTGCTGATGGTGGAGTTTATTCTAGAGTAATGATAATATGAGCTAGCTGTGTTCCTATCATCATAACTAGATGTTATGTGGCAATTGCATCAAAATATCTCTCCATTCTGTAAATTGGAATGCAGTCAGAAAGTTCAGATTATTTGCACGTGTGGAGCCATCTAAATAAAGCCCAGAAATTAAAAGGCTGGGAGTGGGGAGGGGGGGGAGGAGAGAGAAAGAGGTTGTTCTACAAATAAACATCAGTTGATTCAAAACACCAGAACCTGGAAATAAATTTGTATAAAGCACTGTCAAGTTGCCGCTGATTTATGGCAATTCCAAGAGGCTTTCAAGGCAAGAGATGAATATAAGTGGTTTGCCATAGCCTGCCTCTGCATAGCAACCCTGGACTTCCTTGATGGTCTCCCATCCAAATATTAACCAGAACTGACCCTGTTTAGCTCTGAGATCTGATGAGATCATGCTAGCCTGGACCATCCAGGTCAGGATAGAAATAACTTGAGAAGTGGCATATATAGTAACTTTGTATATTTTTTAATTAGTGCTACTTAGTTCTTTCCTATAGTGAAATAACATCTCACGTCACGGGTAATGTGTGCAAAAAATGATGATTAACTCTCTTTCTGCTAAGATGTACAAGAGCCAGTTTGGTGTAGTGGTTAAGTGCACAGACTCTTATCTGGGAAAACTGGGTTTGATTCCCCGCTCCTCCACTTGCACCTGCTGGAATGACCTTGGGTCAGCCATAGCTCTGGAAGAGGTTGTCCTTGAAAGGGTGGCTGCTGTGAGAGCCCTCTCAGTCCTATGTACCTCGCAGGGTGTCTGTTGTGGGGAAGGAAGATAAAGGAGATTGTGAGCCACTCTGAGACTCAGGGTTGAGGGTGGAATATAAATCCAATGTCGTGTTCTTCTTAATGGGAGTCATACTTTTCAGAGGACTAGGAAAAGCACAGTTTCCTAATTTTAAGAAGACTTCTCAAAAAGCAAAGTGAATTTGGGATGCAATCTACTGAACACTTTAATGGGAGTAAACCCCATCTGAATGAACCTGTTTAGGATTGCTCATGTGGATTTCAAGAGTACTAAATCAGAACATTTCTACGAACCTCTGGTGGTAGCTGATGGTGGAAGGATTTGTTTTTGTCGGGGGTCATGGAACAATGCTGGTGAGGGGGACTCTTCATTGACGTCTAGTGGCTTGGGACTAGTTCAGTAGATTCCCAATCCCACATGGCAGAACAAAGATGCTTGGAAGGCCCCTTTTCCTGGCATTCTGTCTTTTAAAATGGGGTTATTCTAATCTGGAAAACATTTGTGTTGCTTCCCCCCACACACCAATTAATTAAAATACTCAAAGTGATGTACAAACCTGACCCTCTCTTTTATAGCAGTCAAAGCTTCCGGAGGTGTCTTTTAAAGAGCAAGAACAAGGAAGACTTTCCCCTGTAATGCAACTTTAAATGTCCTGAAAGAAACTGTAGGTCAAAATGAGAACTGTTATTAACAGATGTAACCTGTGATCTCAGCGGGCATTCAGTCGAAAGGATGGGATTGTGAATGTTTTAAAAAACAAAATAGAAACCACTGTAATTTTGCAGGTGCCTCCTGGTGATATGGGAGGAAAATATATATAATTATATTAGAAAACATTATTTTTTTAACAGAGGGAATTATTAATTAGAAAAGAGCTGTAAGAGGTATAAATGTGTTCTTGTTAAAGATGAAAAACAGCTTCACTGTTAATTATGCCCATTGAGACCAACATGGTGATAGAGAGAAGAGGTGGGGTGGGGGAGGTAGAGGGCATATTTCAGAATTGTTGGCCCTAAACAATTTGCAAAATTATATTGATGGTTTGCAAGGAGGACTTAAAGTACAGTGGCATTGTCACGATGGTAAAAGAGAACATAAAGGTTACCACTGTTAGTAACAAAGAGCACTTTTTTCTCCCCCCTCCCTTTTTTTAGAATTTTCTAGTTAACATCAGATATTATTAGTCTGTGGTTTAATTTACCCATTCTGTGTCTCAACTCAAAATGCCAGTTATTTACAATAGGCTGGATCAGGACAAGATATATTATCCTGACTTCATTGGCCAGTTCCTACTGTGAAATCCTGGTTACTTGATCATTGCCCCCACAGATGGAAGGAAGGGCACAAGGGTTTGGGTAACTAAGGGCCACTTTCTTTATTATTAAATTAACAACAAGGGCTATAAACATAACAGGCAGCATGGCAGGGCCAGGGGACGAAATACCCCTCCCCTGCCGCATGACGGGCGAGCCACTCTGCCTCTAGGTATAGCCAAAATGCATGGCTCGTACCCAGCCAGCCTAGCAAAGGTTACGCCCTGGAGTTCCAGCCCTCATCCGTATGGCTGAAGGGCGGATCAATCCATGCAAACCCGAGGCAGTCCGCTTCATCATTCAACTAGTCCGCATGGGCCAGGAATGATTTAGCTAGACCCCGTGCCCCAAAACTGGGGTGCTATTGGTACTCACCGAGCTGCATAATGGAAGTTAGGCAAAAAAACTAGCCAACCTGAAAGTGACCAGCCTATTTAAACCAGTCACATCCTAGCCAGTTCCACAATCCCTTCTGCAAGCAGTGAAGTAGGCAAAAAACACCACTTCCAACAGCCAAACAGGAAGAGATGAAAAGATTCCTACCCAGTCCCCTATAAATTAAGAGCAACCAGCTATCGCCCACACTGCCTCAAGGATGGGCCAAGCACGAGGCAAAGACAGGTAGGCAGAAACAGAGACAGCCATTAAGGCATGCCTGCTCCGCCCTCACCTCCCATAATGCCCTGCCCACTCCTCCTCCTTACGAAAGGGCAAAACGGCCCCTAGAGACAAGGCTGTGCAGCCTGCCTCCTGTTAGGAGCCGCATTGCCCCCACAGACGGAAGGAAGATATGGACACAAGGGTTTGGGTAACTAAGGGCCACTTTCTTTATTATTAAATTACCAACAAAGGCTATAAACATAACAGGCAGCACGGCAGGGCCAGGGGACGAAATACCCCTCCCCTGCCGCATGACGGGCGAGCCACCCTGCCCCTAAATATAGCCAAAATGCATGGCTATACCCGGCCGGCCTAGCAAAGTTTATGCCCTGGAGTTCCAGCCCCCATCCGCATGGCTGAAGGGCGGATCAATCCATGCAAACCCGAGGCAGTCCGCTTCATCACTCAACTAGTCCGCACGGGCCAGGAATGATTTAGCTAGACCCCATGCCCCAAAACTGGGGTGCTATTGGTGCTCACTGAGCTGCATAATGGAAGTTAAGCAAAAAAACCCAGCCACCGCAAGGCCAAGCCTCTGCTTAGGCAGCTGTGCCCACTAAACGCCTAGCACTTCCCAAAGCCCAAGTTTTAAGTCATCCAAAAAAGTGTAATTTCCCTTATCGGAAAGATGGACGCCATCAATCCTGTATAAATCCGTGCAATCAGCACTGATCCCAGGATGAGGAAGAAAGTGGCCCAACCCCCCCCCCCTCAAGGGCTTTTTTAATTTCTAAATTGGCCTTGCGGTGAGCTCTCTCAATCGCCCATGGATCCCATGCCCACGCCAAACCTGGCATGGGAGCATGGCCGACCAAACAATCAAAACCTGAGGCCAATGACTGCTAATTACTCGAAAGTCATCCTTGGCCTTCAGCACAAGGGCTTTACCCTTGAGCAAGCCTAGACTGTTTCCTCCCAAATGTATCACCACAACATGTGGTGGCAAAACGTGACTGTTTTCAAAAAGCAAGGGCAACAGGCCCAAACAATGGGGACCCTGCTGTCCACACCACTCTATGGTAGCCCACTTGCTGAGCCCCAGCTGTGACCCGGCTGAAGTCCTCCTGGCCCTATGAGCAGCCCAGAACACGAAGCTGTGCCCTCTTATGAGGATGTATCGTCTCTCCCCACGGACAACAGCACCTGAGAAAAGAAGAAAACAGTGAATAACCACACCCTCAATAACCTGATGCCAGTTACTGCAGCGCCAGAGGGTGGACATAGCCTTTATAGGCCGAGGAACGTCACCTACCAAGCTTCTGAATGGATGGTAGGGCCCCAGAGCCACCACCGTAGAAGCCGCCCCCATGCGGAAAGAATGAGTGCCAAACTTAACCCCAGCCAGGCCAAGCCTAGTGAGAGCTTTGACAGTCAGAGACCAAAACTGATGCTTCGTCAGGGGACTACTGTTCCCTGCCAGAACAACAGACCAGCCCCAGAACCGCGGGCAGATAGATAGCGCATTAAAGCCACTACAGGACACAGTTCCCCTCAGAACAGGAGCCCAAACTAATAGTGTTTCCCCGCTGCAACTGGTCAGTCTTAGAACGAAGCACTGTGATATATCCCACTCCATCAGCAACGCGAATGTCTCCAGCCAATAAGGCCCTTCCAGAAACATCCCCTCTGGACTGAGTTACCAGCTCACTCACCTGGAGAGCCCCAAAAAATGCCACCAGGGAGGCAGCATGAAAGAGAAGTGTTTCATACTCCGACCAACACACCTGGCCCCAGACCGACCGTAAAACTCTAGGAATTACGGGTGAAATCAGCTGCCTTGCATCCGACCTAACCCCGGCCTCTCTGGCCCACCCTTCGAGCATCTTCAGAATACAGAAATCACTAGTTAGTTCCTGTAACCCCATGGCTTTACTGGCAAAAGCCAAAGCAGACAACCGACCCCGAATGGATCGAGCTGCCAGGCCCCTGCGCTGCAATGATTTGCAATAGTGGAGTAAATGCTCCACTGGAAGAGCCCATTCCATGCTGTAACCTTTGGTGCTCCTAAACTTCTCAAACTGGCTCACTGCCCTTGTGTATGATTTTCTAGTGCTAGGAGCAATAGCGATACTTATCACTCTGCCGGCCTTGACCCGCCAATTGTCCAAATCTCCAGGGGCATCCTTCTAGGAAAAAGATCTGTGTCTGGGGCGAGCTGATGAAACCTCTGCATCTGTTTGTGAGAGAGAGCGTCAGCCACCCCATTATCCACCCCAGGCACATGCCTAGCAAAAAATAAAATATTCCGCCTCAGGCATTGCAGTGTGAAAGCCTGAACTAACCTCATAACCCTGGGTGATTTAGAAGTGAGGGAATTGATGACATGCACCACAGCTAATTGTCACACCAAAAGTGGAGTGTGTGGTCCGCCTACTCATTTCCCCACAACCAAACGGCCACCAAGATCGGGAAGAACTCTAAGAAGGTCAAGTCCCTGATCCACCTGGCATCTACCCATTCCATAGGCTAGTCCTCCACGCACCAGTGTCCGTGAAAATAGACGCCAAATCCCAAGGATCTTGCAGCATCAGATGTAAATTGAAGCCTGGCTTCCAACCTCAAATCCTCCCTGCAAAAGGAGACACCATTAAATGAGGTCAAAAACTCCTGCCACAAGAAGAGGTCCTCCCGTATGCATCCGGAAATCCTAATTCTGTGATGCGGCTGGCATAGACCAGCCATTGCATCACACAGCCTTCTCAAGAAAGGACAACCAGGAGTGACCACCTTACAAGCAAAGTTTAGGTGTCCCACTAGCTGCTGCAACTCCTTCAAGATTGCCTTCTACTGCAACAAAAACTGGGCAACCAGCCCCTGGAGCCTCAAAGTTTTTTCCTCTGGGAGGCGAGAGGTTTGCTGCAAGGAATCTAGTTCAACACCTAAGAATGTCAATTGCTGGGTAGGGCCCTCTGTCTTCTCATAGGCTAAGGTTTCCGATCAGCAGCCTTGACAGCTTTGGATGAAACGCCCTTCTTACCCCAACCTCTGTGATATGGGGCTTGTCACAAGAACCCTCCAAAGCAGCCAACCTAGCTAATACAGACTGCTCAAAGGAGTCATCCTCGTCCTCAGACGACATAGGCTGAGGTGCCGGGTGCTTATGAAAAACTGGCCGGCGAGGCTGGGATTTTGGTGCAGGGCTCTTGCCCTTTGATTTTCCTTGCCCTTAGGCATGGCTAGCGAGCCCAATATCTAGACTGCAAAAAACAGGGGTGGGGGTGGCTCTAAGCAGAGACTAACAAAAAATGGCTACCGCCCTGCCTAGCAACAGGGAAGTAATAAGCAGAGAAAATGGCCACCGCCCTGCCCAGCAACAGGGAAGTAAAAAGCAGAGAAAATGGCCACCGCCCTGCCCAGCAACAGGGAAGTAATAAGCTGAGAAAATGGCCACTGCCCTGCCCAGCAACAGGGAAGTAATAAGCAGCAAAAATGGCCGCTGCCTCGCCCAGCAACGGGGGAATAATAAGCAGGGGAAATGGCCACCAGCCCGCCCAGCAACAGTGCAGACCACCCCAACAATAGGACAGGGGGACTGAAGAGGGCCCCAAAACTAGACCCAATATTCCCAGCTACAGAGGGGAAACAACCTCCAGGAAAAAGCAGAGAAAAAAACATTGGCTGAGCTAAAGAACTCAGCCAGCAGCAAACCGCCATGCCAAAAAGTGCTCCCGCTGCCTCCACGCAGCTGAAACCTGGGTGCTCTCTGTCTCTCAATGTCCAAAAGCTGCTGCGGCCACCAGAAAACCGCCATCACTGAGCTACAGGCCCCTCCTCTGAAGCTCAGCCGAGGGATCGCCGCCGCGGCTTGCCACGGCACGAAAACAAACACGCTGAAAAGCCCCGTGCCAGGCAGGACAGGAGGAGCTTGTCCAAGCTCTCTGCTCCCCAAGCATGAGGCAAAGACTGGGAGGCAGAAGTGAAGACAGCCGTTAAGGCATGCCTGCTCCGCCCTCAGCTCCCATAATCCCTTGCCCGCTCCTCCTCCTTACGAAGGGGCAAAATGGCCCCCGGAGACAAGGCTGTGCAGCCTGCCTCCGGTTGGGAGCCGCATTACTTTCAGTTGTGAAATCCAGTTTATGCAATGTAATATGCTGGTTTTATTGGATTTTTTTCTTCAATTCTCCATCCAGCTCCATTGCCCTGTTCTTGGATGGTATTATGTTGATTCTCACTGCATTGTTTGTATAGTTCTGTAATCCGCCTTGAGTCACTACAGGGAAGGTGGCAGGGATTTTTTTGAGCAGGAATGCACAGGGACACAGTTCCGGCTGGCTTGGTGTTAAAGGGTGTGGCCTAATACAAACAAGCCCTGAGCAAAAGTGATCTTAGGGGGTGTGGCCTAATCTACAAATGAGTTCCTGATGGACTTTTTCTACAAAAAAATCCTGGAAGGTGGTAATAAATGAAGCAGACAGACAAACAGACAGATTAAGTGCCTGCCCCTCCTCACTTTTTGTTATTAGGATGCAGTTGAAGACAGTTTGATTTAGGACTGCAATTGACTGGTTTTGATTCATTAATTCATTTATTTTATCGGCAATATTAATGGTGATTTAAATTATGGTCTTGTATTTTTTTTTTTAAATGCTGTAATCCACCATGAGTTCTGCAAGGCAGAAAGAGAGCTAATAAATGTTTTAAATAAACAAATAAAATGGCTTCAGATAGCATGAAAGGAATCAATAAATGGGAACATCAGTAGTAAAAATTAAGTAAAGTTATATTTAAAAACTCAGATGTGATAGTAAAACAAAAATAGATGAAAAGGCCATATCATATTTATTCAAAAGGAAGATGATCCTGAACATGACAACTACCCCTAGAAATGTTATACACTGAATCAGGGCTTTTTAAATAGAAAAGGCCCAGCAGGAACTCATTTGAATATTAGGCCACACATCCCTGACATCACACAATTTAGTCACCCCTTTACTAATAAATATGGAATTGCTAAATGTGTGAGCCCAGGTGTCATGACTACTATCAGATACAAATGATCGTATCACCCTCTCAGGGGCAAAATTTATAGGTGCAATAATCAAATAAAGAGAAACAATATTGAATAAGGTCTTAAATAATTTTTGGTTCTAACTTCTGTTTAAGGCTATAGTCGTATAAGTAGTACTAGATTGATAAACAGAAAGGAAGGGAAAGGAAAGGGAAGGGAAGGAAGGAGATAGACAGGCAGGAAGTCAGGCAAGTGGGGACTTGGGATGGCTATGGAGAAAAGGAATGGAAACTCCAGGAAATGGAGCTAGAACTCCAGAATCTTAATTTACAAAGGCTGGATGTAATGAGAAAAATGCTGGAGATGCAATCAAAATGTAAACCAGAAATCCCTGACTTGCAGCTGTGTGAAAAAGCTGCTCATAAAAACTTTCCATTATGCCAGCCCATCTCCAGAACCGATAAATAACCAATTTGATTTTTATTATTTAGACAGGTTCCTATGCCATGAAAGTTATTTGGAAGAGGTGGAGGAAGACCTGCCTAGCCAGTAAGGGAGGTGAAGGTGCTTCTGGGAAGTTGTGGCTACACAGAACAGAGCAGGAGGCTGAAAATAGAGACTGATCAGAGATCATAGCATGCATTGTTAATGTAGTTGCATGCCTCCGTTATATCTGATACATCAGTATATTTATGCATCAACTATACAAGCCTTGTAAATGGCTTCAGTCTTTACATAACTTTGATTTTTTTAAAAATCCCACCAAAATGAAATATTATAATATTAAGAAAAGGGCAAGAGGGCGAGTATTTTCTGCATTATAGACCATAAGAATTTCTCAATACTCTTGTCTCCTTTTAAACCAGGTTATTCTTTTGCATCATGTTCACTTTGATAAAAGTATAATTACGTAGATTCTTTGGAACTAGTCAGCTATTTATTCTGTGTTAGAATTCCCCCCCAACAGGAACCAGTTCCCTCATCTTCTTTTGTTGCTCTTAATGGACTTGCACAAAAGAATTGTTATAAATTATCACTGTCAGATAGCATAACAAAGCATGAGATTACATTATCAGGAATGGTATACTATACTCAGTTATTTGTCTAACAAAATAAGTTATTTCTAAAAGTGTGTATAGAAGGATTTTTTTTTATCAGTATAGATAGTAATAAATAAATAAAATGAAAATAAATAGGCAGTAAAAACATTAGTTTCCATGAAAACAAGATGGTGTCAGTCATGGTACTGTCACTATCTTGCAGAACAGGTGAAAGCAGAAGTGGAAGTGGGGTTGCCAAGATGGAACCATTGCTGCCCTTAGCCAAATATCAGGGAGAACATCTCTGCCTTACAGGCCCTGCAGAATGGTAGTAAGTCCTGCAGGACCTGGGTGGAGTTTTGCAGAGAATTCCACCAGGTTGGGACCAGGGTAGAGAATGCCCTGGCACTGGTTGAGGACAGCCAGATGCCTCTTGGGCTGGGCACCACCAACAGATGCTGATCACCAGAGTACAAAAGTTTTCTTTGGTGTAGCACAGGGGTGGCCAACGGTAGCTCTCCAGATTTTTTTTTGCCTACAACTCCCATCAGCCCCAGCCATTGGCCATGCTGGCTGGGGCTGATGGGAGTTGTGGGCAAAAAACATCTGGAGAGCTACCATTGGCCACCCCTGGTGTAGCAGATAAGTGTGTGGACTCTTATCTGGGAGAACCGGGTTTGATTCTCCACTCCTCCACATACACCTGCTGGTGTGACCTTGGATGAGCCACAGGTTCTCTTAAGGCTGTTCTGCTCAAGAGGAGTTCTGGGAGAGCTCTCTCAACCCCACCTACCCCACAGGGTGTCTGTTGTGGGGAGGAGAAGGGAAAGGAGATTTGAAAGCTGTTCTGAGACTCCTTTGGATAGCTAAGGGTGTGGTATAAATCCAATTTCTTCTCTTCTTCTCTTGGGGATATACCAGGAGAAGCAGTCGCAAAGATACATGGGTCCCTGGTCATTAAGGGCCTTAAAGGTCAATAACAGGACCTTGAACTTGATTCTGTACTCCACTAGCAGCCATTGAAGCTCCCATACCACAGGAAAGATATGAGCTGTAAATTGGAGTTTCCGGGTCAGCTTCAAGGGCAGGCTCTTGTAGAGAGATTAACAGAATCCAACCTGGAGGTGATCGTTGTATGGATTTCAGTGGCTAGGTTGGGGTGAGACAGATAGAGGGCCAGTTGCCTGGCTTGGCAAAATTGCTAGAACACCAGCCTGACAGTGGTGGAAACTTGGGCCTCCATTACCAGAGAGGCATCTAGGATTACCCCCAGACTTCGTGTGGAAAGTCGGGGTTTCAATGGCACAACTTCAAGAGTCAGGAGTTGGGGCTCCTGGTCAGAAGCTCCCCAACAAGCAGATGTTAAATAACAACAAGGAGAGGATAGCTCCCTAAGGCACACCACAAGTTAAGGGACACCCTCTGTCCCCAACCTTAGAGAAATTAGGAGAGCCACTTCAGGATAGTCCTATGGACTCCTACATTGGCAAGGCAGTGAGCCAAAAGATCATGATCAACCATGTTGAAAGCTGCTATGAGGTCAAGCAACAGCAGCAGTGCCGACCCGCCTCGATCCAGCTGCCCATGAAGTTCATCTGTGAGGGCGACCAAGGCAGTTTCCATCCTATGGCTGGGACAGAGACTGGGCAGGAATAGATCCAGTGCTATAATAATAATAATAATAATAATAATAATAATAATAATAATAATAATAATAATAATAATAATAATAATAATAATAATAATAATAATAAATTTTAATTTATATCCCACCCTCCCCGCCGAAGCAGGCTCAGGGTGGCTTACGTGACATAGTACATTGTACCATGATACAACAATAAAATTCAAAGCAATTTGCAATTAAAATACAATTGCATAAAAACAACATTTAAATTAATAATTTAAATTACAATATAACATAAAATGGTGCTACAGTCTTAATATGCATATGACCACAGTTTTTGTGGTGATGGTGCAATGGTTCCACCTTAAAAGGCCAGCTGAAAGAGGATGGTTTTACAAGCTTGATGGAACTGATTAAGGCTCCGTAGGGCCTGTACCTCCTCTGGTAGCTGGTTCCACCATTGGGGTGGAGAAGGCCCGCTCCCTTGTCGCTTTTAGTTTGGCCTCCCAGGGATTTTCAGCAGATTTTGTGAGATAGATCTCAGTACTCTCTGGGGAACATATGGGGAGAGACGGTCTCTAAGGTAGACAGGTCCTCGGCCATATAGTGCTTTAAAGGTGATAACCAGCATCTTGTAACGAACTCAGTACACAATAGGCAGCCAATGCAGTTCCCGCAGCACAGGCCGCATATGTTCCCGCCTAGAGAGTCCCATTAACAGCCTGGCTGCCGCGTTCTGCACTAGCTGCAGTTTCCGAGTTTGGCACAGGGGCAGCCCCATGTAGAGGGCATTACAGTAGTCTAACCTTGAGGTGACTGTTGCATGTATCACTGTTGCCAGGTCATCACGCTCCAGGAAGGGAGCCAGCTGCCTCGCCCGCCTAAGATGAAAAAAAGGCGGATTTAGCAGTGGCTGCTATCTGGGCTTCCATTGTCAGAGAAGACTCTAGTAGCACTCCCAAGCTCCTGACCCTGCGCACTGCTTCCAGTGGTGCACCATCAAAAGCTGGTAGGAGAATTTCCCCTCCCAGACCACCATGGCCCAGGCAAAGGACCTCTGTCTTCGCTGGATTTAACTTCAACCCACTCAGACTAAGCCAGCCTGCCATGGCTTGCAGCGCCAGGTCCAGATTTTTAGGGACATCGTCAGTCCGGCCATCTATCAATAGAGAGAGCTGGGTGTCATCAGCATACTGGTGACAACCCAGCCCATATCTCTGGGCAATCTGGGCAAGGGGGCGCATGTAGATGTTAAACAACTTTGGGGAGGGATGATGGCTCAGTGGTAGAGCATCTGCTTGGGAAGCAGAAGGTCCCAGGCTCAATCCCTGGCATCTCCAAAAAAGGGTCCAGGCAAATAGATGTGAAACACCTCAGCTTGAGACCCTGGAGAGCCGCTGCCAGTCTGAGAAGACAATACTGACTTTGATGGACCAAAGGTCTGATTCAGTATAAGGCAGCTTCATATGTTCATATGCTTCCTGAGGCACCCCACAATTAAGTAGGTGTCTCTGAGATAGTTTTCCCCCAATCACCACCCTTTGTCCCCAACCCTCAAGAAAAGAGGAAAGCCACTGCAAGGCCAGCCCCTGAACCCCTGCGTCGGTGAGGCGGCGGGTCAGCAACTGGTGGTCGACTATATCGAATGCGGCCGATAGGTCTAACAACAACAATACCGCCGAACCACCTCAATCCAGATGCCGCTGGAGATCATCCATGAGGGCGACAAGCACTGTTTCCATCCCATGGCCTGGGCGGAAGCCAGACTAGAATGGATCTAAGGTGGAAGCGTCATTCAGAAAACTCTGCAGCTGCAACGCAACTGCCCTCTCTATAATTTTGCCCAAAAAGGGCAAATTGGAGACCGGCCGGTAATGCGCCAATTTGGTTGGGTCTGATGTAGCCTTTTTCAGGAGGGAATGGACCACAACCTCTTTAAGGGGTGTTGGAAAAAGGCCTTCCAAGAGGGATCTATTGATGATGTCCCGTATAGGACATCTTAGCTCCTTCTGGCAAGCTTTAATTAGCCAGGAGGGACATGGGTCCAAATCACAGGTTGTTAGACGTACAGTAGAGAGCCGCCCTGAGCCATTCGTGGGAAGGGCGGGATATAAATTCTAAATAAAAATAAATAAAAAAAATAAATTCTGACAACTTCCTCCAAGCTGAGTGTGTCGAAGGGATCTAGGATCAAACCAGAAGACAGGCACAGAGCCTTGAGTTCACATACTGTATCTAATGTGGCGGGGAAGTCGTGGCGGAGCAACATGACCTTGTCTGCAAAAAATTTCGCAAAAGGCTCACAGCCTATCTCTAATTCCTTAACATTTGGCCTGCCTTGTGGCAGTGTTGTGAGATTCCGAATTGTCCTAGACAATTGTACCAGGCATGAATTTGCAGACGCAATCTTAGCGGCAAAGCATATTTTCTTTGTGGCTTTGACTGCCATCTCATAGGACCTCATAAACTCTCTATAAGATGTTCTAGTTGCTTTGTCCCAAGTACTCGGTCTTTCACCAATCACGGATGAGCGGGCGGGGGGGAGGGGTAGCATTACTCATACGGGAGGATTACTCCTTTCGGGCTCTCCCGGACCCAAAGATTGACGGGATTGAATGCACCGGTCTGGCATGGGATGTCGGAGAGGGGTTGGCAGTTTGGCTGGTGTACCGTCTGCCCAACGTGCCAGCTAACGCCTTACCATCACTATTGGAGGCAGTGGCGGGCTGGGCGTTGGAGTACCCGAGGCTTATGGTCCTGGGTGACTTCAACGTCCATGCCGACGACACGGCCTCCATTCAGGCGATGGACCTAGTGTCGTCCATGGCGACACTGGGACTCTCTCAATTTGTTACGACTCCCACGCATCAGGCCGGGCACACATTAGACCTGATCTTTGCAGCCGGGATTTTGGTGAACGATATCGCCGTAGAAGCGGTACCATGGTCGGATCACCTAGCCCTTAAGGCCCGTGTGGGGATGCCGCCCCAACCCTGTATGGGCGGAGAGCCTATTTTGGCTCGCCCTCGGGGCCTGATGGACCCGGAACGGTTCCAAACGGCCCTGAGGGATCCCTGGCCCACTGGCAATTCCCTCGATGACCTGGTGGAAATATGGCAGGGCCAGCTGTCCAGGGCTATCGACGAAATTGCACCCCGGCGCCCTCTGCGCCCTCGTATGAAGCTGGCTCCATGGTACACCTTGGAGTTGCGCCAGCTGAAACAAGGGCTCAGACGACTAGAGAGGCAATGGAGGCATACTCGGGACGAAGCAACGAGAACATCCTATAGAACGTTTATGAAGTCTTATGAGATGGCAGTCAAGGCTGCAAAGAAAGATTACTTTGCAACCAAGATTGCATCTGCAAATTCGCGCCCAGCACAATTATTTAGAATAATTGGGGATCTTACAACGTTGCCACAAGGCAAACCAAATGTTAGAGAATTAGAAATAGGCTGCGAGGCATTTGCGAAATATTTTGCAGATAAAATCTCGCTGCTCCGCCAAGACCTGCCTACCACATTAGATACAGTGAGTGAAATTGAGGCTCCGTGCCTGTCTTCGGGTTTAGTGCTGGACCACTTCGACCCACTCAGCCTGGAGGAAGTCGACAGAGTCCTCTCTGCTGCTCGCCCGACAACATGTGATCTGGACCCTTGCCCCTCTTGGCTGATTAAATCCTGCCAAGGGGAGCTTAGATGTCCTTTACGGGACATCATAAATAGATCCCTTTTAGAGGGGCATTTTCCAACACCTCTGAAAGAGGCTTTGGTCCGCCCTCTCCTGAAAAAAGTTACAGCAGACCCGGCTGAATTGGCGAACTACCGGCCGGTGTCCAATTTACCGTTTTTAGGTAAAATTATTGAGAGGGCCGTGGCGCAGCAGCTACAGGGGTTTCTGGATGACGCTTCTGTCCTAGACCCATGTCAGTCTGGTTTCCGGCCGGGCCATGGGACGGAGACGGTGCTGGTCGCCTTAGTGGATGACCTCCAACGGCAACTGGATCGGGGCGGCGTTGCGGTACTGATGTTGTTAGACCTGTCGGCTGCATTTGATACAGTCGACCATCGGTTACTGACGCGCCGCCTCGCCGACATTGGGGTTGAGGGGTCGGCCTTGCAGTGGCTTTCCTCCTTTCTCCTAGGTCGGGGACAGAGGGTGGCTATCGGGAGCGAGCGGTCCCGGAGGCGCACACTGGATTGTGGGGTGCCTCAGGGAGCAGTTCTCTCCCCGATGTTGTTTAACATCTATATGCGCCCCCTTGCCCAGATTGCCCGGCGGTTTGGGCTGGGTTGCCATCAATATGCAGATGACACCCAGCTCTATCTACTAATGGATGGCTGGCCCGACTCCGCCCCAGGGAACCTCGACCGGGCATTACAGGCTGTTGCGACATGGCTCAGGCTGAGTGGGCTGAAGTTGAATCCAGCGAAGACAGAGGTCCTATGCGTGGGTCGCGGCGCTCTGGGAAGGGAAATAGCTCTCCCGACCTTTGATGGTGCGCCATTGAAAGCAGCGCGCCAGGTAAAGAGTCTGGGTGTTTTACTGGAGCCTTCACTATCGATGGAGGCCCAGATAGCAGCCACTGCCAAGTCAGCATTCTTCCATCTGAAGCGGGCAAGGCAGCTGGCCCCTTTCCTTGAGCGCCGGGACCTCGCAACAGTGATCCACGCAACGGTCACCTCAAGACTAGACTACTGTAATGCCCTCTACTTGGGGCTACCTCTGTGCCGGACCCGGAGATTGCAGCTAGTGCAGAACGCGGCGGCCAGGCTGTTGTTGGGACTCCCAAAACGGGAACATATACAGCCGGGGCTACGTGGACTGCACTGGCTGCCGATTATATACCGGGTCCAGTACAAAGTGTTGGTCGTTACCTTTAAAGCCTTATATGGCCGAGGACCTGTCTACCTGAGGGACCGTCTTTCCCCATACGAACCCCAGAGAGCACTGAGGTCAACCGGGAAAAACCTAATGACTGTCCCTGGGCCGAAGGAAATTAAATATCAGAGTACCAGAGCACGGGCCTTTTCGATCGCGGCCCCTACCCTGTGGAACCGACTCCCAGAGGAGGTGCGGGCCCTGCGGAACCTTGAACAGTTCCGCAGGGCCTGCAAGACCACCCTTTTTAAATTAGCATACTCGGACTGCTAGGAAAAACGGTAACCAAGGGTCCGCCAATGCGATCTAAAGATCTATACCACATCACAACTGTATTATTGGATTGGTTTTAAGTTAATATTTTAATGTTTTATTGCTCTATATTGTAATTTTAAGGTTTTACTTGTTATTGTATGATTGTAGAATGTTGTTAGCCGCCCTGAGCCTGCCGTGGTGGGGGAGGGCGGGATATAAATGAAATAAATAAATATAAATGAAATAAATAAAGTACGCTGCCACTGCCTCTCTAGCCATCTGAGTCCTCGTTTCCGCTGGCACAATTCTGGGGTATACCACGGGGTCAGCTTAGTGCGAGGTCGCAGAGGCCATCGAGGTGCGATCTCATCGATGGCTCTGGAGAGTCGGCCATGCCAGGCATCAACCAGGTCATTGAGGGAATTGCCAGGGGGCCAGGGATCCCGTAGAGCCATTTGGAACCATTCCGGGTCCATCTGACTCCGCGGGCAAGCCATAATATGCTCGCCACCTAAACAGGTTTGGAGTGGAGCATCCACACGAGCCTTAAGGGCAAAGTGGTCCGACCATGGCACTGCTTCTGCAGTTATATTGTCCAACAAAACCTCAGCCACAAAGATCAAGTCTAACATGTGCCCCTTCTGGTGGGTGGGGGATGTAACAAACTGAGAGAGTCCTAGTGTTGCCATGGATGACACTAGGTCCGTCTCCTGACTACAGGTCATCAGCATGGACATTGAAGTCACCCAAGATCACCAGCCTTGGGTACTCCAATGCCCAGCCTGCTGCAGCCTCAATCAGGGATGGTAAGGTGTTGGCTGGTGCGTTAGGCGGATGGTACACCAGCCAAATCAGCAACCCCTCTCCAGCCTCCTATGCCAGACCAGCACATTCAATACCCTCAATCTCTGGAGCCGGGATATCCCTAAAGGAGTAAGCCTTTCGTATAAATAGGCCCACTCCTCCCCCCCCTCCCACTAGTCTGCGATTGGTGAAAGACTGAGTAACCCGGGGGAGCTGTTTGTGAGAGAGCCACAGTGTTTCCCTCCTGAACCCAGGTCTCAGTCACTCAAGCCAGGTCCATGTCCTGCTTGAGTAAAAACTCTCGGAGGACAGAGGTCTTATTGTTAATGGACCTGGCATTGCATAAGACCAATGACAGAGGTGAGTCATTCAACCTGGCCCCTCTACCTGTCACCCTCGGGATGGGACGCAGACTGGAAGGCGGTCGAGCACTGTCTGGTCTCAGTCTCCTTCCCTTGTGTCGTTGTCTTCCCACCATCATACCTCCCTCTCCCCAGGAGCACTGGAATCCCTAGGCCAGTAATCTCCCAGTGGTGGCTGCTTCTGTTGTAGCTGCTACAAGTACACAACTCCCACACCACACTTGGCTAACTCCCCAGGCCACTCCGCCCAGCCAGCTGCAATTTTTTCAAGTCAATCAACCCAGTTAAAACCCTACCCACAATCTCCCTTTTAAATTAATTGGCTAAAATACTTAAATTAATTCTAATGGCTAATGATTTAAATATAAATCCCACCCTAACAATAATCCACCCTTAATAATTTGCCAAAATATATATATATTATTCTGAAACCAATCAATCCAACTAATCTATGAGTTAATTAACAAACCTGATGTGTCATATAGGAAGTTCTGGAGCTGTTCAGCAATCATTCTCTCAAATACCTTGCCCAGAAATGGTAAATTTGAAACTGGGAGGTAATTGGAAGCAGGCCTCATTTTGGGCAGGAGTTCACAGGAACAGAGTTCTGGAACCTCTAAATCTTATTGTGCTCTTTCTTTCTTTCTTTCTTTCTTTCTTTCTTTCTTTCTTTCTTTCTTTCTTTCTTTCTTTCTTTCTTTCTTTCTTTCTTTCTTTCTTTCTTTCTTTCTTTCTTTCTTTCTTTCTTTCTTTCTTTCTTTCTTTCTTTCTTTCTTTCTTTCTTTCTCCCCCCCATACTTGCTTCTGGACTCCATTGTTCAAACTCCCTGTGAGAATTTTGCTGAATTCTAAGATTTTACAAACTTTCTATTATTTTCTCCCACAAAAAAATGGGAAAATAACCAAGACAGATTAAAATCTTTGTCATGCCACTGTGGGCACATAGGAGAAAGTAATGTTTAAAAGTATGGTAGAAGTAAGATTTTATTATGACAATTATAATTCAAGAAGCATTTTAAGGTAGATGCTGATATAACTTAGTCCACCTTCCAGTGATGTCAGGGGTGTGTGACATATGCAAATGTATTATGCTAATGAGCTCCAGCACCTCTTTTTCTACTAAATGACCCCTGTTTGGAAGGATCCTGTGGATCCAAAGTTGGTTAGTGCAACAACTATGGCCTCTTTCAGGCTCTCCAGAAAGATCCCTGTCTCTAGGGCAGATTGATTATGTCCACTAGAGGGACCTGTATCTTATACCCACCAGCTTTCACTAGCCAGGAAGGACACTGATCCAAGAGGCAAGTGATTGGCCTAGCAGCACCCCAGAATCCTATCATCATCAGACAAAGAGAGAGCCCTTGTCTTTGTGCTTTTGCCAGTTTTGCTGAACAGAGGCCAAGGCTTTTTTTTTGAGCAGGAATGCATAGGAAAGCAGTTCCGGCTGCCTTGGTGTCAGAGGGTGTGGACTAATACGCAAATTAATTTTGCTGGGCTTTTTGTAGAAAACAATGGTGATGTCAGGGGTGTGGCCTAATATGCAAATGAGTTCCTGCAGGGCTTTTCCTACCAAAAAAAAAGCCCTGACAGAGGCTAAGGTTTCCAACTGTCCCCTCCCACAAAAATACACAGGCAGAGCAAGGCAAGAGAGAGCTCAGATCTTTCTATGTGAGAGGATGTGTCTAGTAGTCTAAAAGCAGCATCATGGGGAACTCCACATTTCTATTACAGCCATTCATATGTGAATAATGATGAGGATTGAGGGGTGTATGAAAACAACACGTCAGGTGCAGCCAGCTGTTTTGCACAATCTTGCCCATTCAGCTCTTGACTAGAAGCCTCCAACCAATACATCTTTTGTCCATGTGGATCCCCTGATCCCCAGCATAGCCTTTGGTGGGGGGGGGTGATCTTTCCTTTTTCAAAGGTAACAAAACAACAAAACAGCAGAAGGGGTGACAAAAAAAAGTTCAGCTTCTTGCCTGCTATTTCCTTCTTTGAAGCAATTCTGCAGACCAGACTGCCAGCTCTTCGAAGGATACCTGGATGTAGGTTTAATTATGTATGAAGTGGAAGAAATGTGCAGAAATTAATCACACTGGTACACAGGGTTCATGTGTGTGTGTGAGATAATATTACCAACAGAAAGCTCACCCAAGTTTCCTGATGCTGACTCCCAAAAGTTTGTTTTCCATTAATGTGACAATATATGCAGTAATGAGATACTCAGATTATAACTGTGTTGAGTGACACTTCCATTGGCTCAATGAGAGAACTATTCTCTCCCTTATAATTGGAATGAAAACCTCAGGAGTTGTACCCCAAATATAAGGCAGTGTTCTTCCCCTCCCACAGTTTTCATGAATATAGAAATGATTTCACTCTAGAAACAATGTCCTGAGGATTCTCCTCTGAGCACCGAACACATTATTTTCCATGTTCCTTGTTTCTTATGCATGTCTAGGCTTCAGTACATTATTTAATTTCAACAACTTTAAATACTATTCATGTTTAATGTGAGCTGGTTGAATGAAAATAATGTCAACATTTTTGTTCATAAATAAGTGCCGGGAATTTCCTTCTCTTATTTGGGAGGTGGAATCTGATGTTCAACATTTATTCCTTCAGTTGTCCCACGACAATGGCCCATGTAAAATGAACTATTCATTGACTCAATATTTTTTAAGTTTTCTTCAGCAGTTTGAATAAATATTCATTATTTCTGAAAACAATTCTTTGTCTTCTAGCAAATGTATCTGCATCTTGCTTGTTCTGTATCGAATGCTGACCAGTTTCATAATTCATTCTGTTGGCTGGATCCCACCCACTTTTCTGCTGGTGAAATAGGAAAATAGAGGCCTACTTTCCAAAATGGCTATGTGGGGGAATGTGAGATACAGCTAAATAAAAGCCACATGGGGCAGGTGCTCCAGTGAGGAATAAAATGAGGCACATTCAGGAAGAAATGCTGGCAGGATCCATCCCCGTGTCCTCAGTTTTAAAGCATTCAAGTCCCACCTCCCTGAGTTTCAGAGTTTTATTCTGAAAGGATGGACTGTGTTCTTTGCACATTTCAGCTTTCTAACTTCTTACAGAATTACCATAACTATCTCAATACTGAATGAATGTGTGGTGGCCAAGAGAGAGAGAGAGATCTATGCACTTCATTTGATTTCAAGGTCAATGGACTGAATGATAAGGATAGATAGAATGCAGGGCTATTTTTGTAACAGGAACTCCTTTGCATATTAGGCCATACACCCCTGATGTAGCCAATCCTCCTGGAGCTTACAGTAGGCCCTGTACTAAGAGCCCTGTAAGCTCTTGGAGGATTGGCTACATCAGGGGTGTATGGCCTAATATACAAAGGAGTTCCTGCTACAAAAAAGCCCTAAAAAGGTGTTTATAGTAGGAAATCATACAGTCATTTTGTCCCTATGTGGAAAATATTTTTTCCCTCATCTCTTGAATGTCATACTTCATATTCCCTGAACTAAGTGCAAGTCTTTTCTAGTTGACTCCAATGGCCTTTGGATCAAGTCCCCATTTGCCACCAATTACATCTGAAGAACATTTCAGAATGTTTGACGGCTTCCAATGAGACTGAACAATAATATACAAAATCGCAATTAACAGTACTTAAGGATTCACTTCACTTAATTTCGAGAAAATGGGCATGGTTTCCTTAAGTGACTAATTGAAATGACATTTGTAAACCATTACGGACTCTAAATTATTGTATGTGACAATCTCCACTTTACGCATGCACAGCTTTTAACTGGCTGGAACTAAGCAGGGAAGAAAAGGCACTTCTTTTGAAAAAAAAACCCCAATAAATAATGCAGCCCATAAACTGCACTTAACATTTTGTTGTTCACCTTGATCTGGGTGAATCCATATCAGATACTAGGACTTTTTGCATCCAAAACTTATAATCGTATAATTTAGTGCTGTCTTTCATCACATTGAGATGGCTTTTTCACAGTGTTTTATTAGGGCTCCCTTTAAACTACTACGGAGCTCCATGGCGCAGAGTGGTAAAGCTGCAGTACTGCGGTCTGAACTCTCTACTCATGACCTGAGTTCAGTTCTGGTGGAAGCTGGATTCAGGTAGCCGGTTCAAGGTTGACTCAGCCTTCCATTCTTCCAAGGTCAGTAAAATGAGTACCCAGCTTATTGGGGGGAAAGTGTAGATGACTGGGGAACGCAATGGCAAACAATGGCAAAAAGTCTGCCATGATGCGATGTCACCCCAGAGTTGAAAACGACTGGTGCTTGCACAGGGGACCTTTCCTTCCCTTACACTACTAATGCTTGTATATAGGGAGGACAGGGTTGCCAGCCAGGTCGGGTAACCCCTACGAGACTGGAAGAGTGAAGATTCACCCAGTTATCATGGGATGCCAAAATATCTGTTCTGGCTTTGTAACTGGAAGTGACATCACCACATTGTGGGACACTGTATGATTCTTCTGAAAGCCTAGAATGTTCTGTGACATGGTGACATAAGATTTGGCTATACAGCCAGAAGTGCAATTGTGGTATCACAGGATGCTTTTTATTCCCCCCCTCCGCAATCCCCCTCACCCTTTTGAGCAACAAGAAGGGGGTGAGGATGAGATCATCCTACTGTGAGGTATGTCTGTGAAGACATGGGTCCATACACGTTTTTAACCATTTGCTAAATAAATACATGTATTTCTGATAGGATTTACATATAGGTCACCCCAGAGTTGAAAACAACTGGTGCTTGCACACGGGGCTACCTTTACTTTTTTTTTTTTTAATTATCAGCCCTTCATTGTTTTGCAGTTAACCTTATTTATTTAGTTAGTTAGTTTATATCTCACCCTATCCTGCAAATGGGCTCAGGACATCTCACAACCTTTTTGGTTTCTTGATTCAATTCTTCTGGGTTACGTTCTCCCCTTCTATTTTCTTTTCTTTTTTAGAGTGGAAAGTGGAACCTGGGTCTCTCAGATCCTGCTCCAGCTTCTGAACTACTACACCTCTTTTGAGGAAAACTGCTTTCTTCCATTTTCAGCCCCTTAATTGCTCTTCTGAATTACTGTGGTGTCTTTAGCATTTCTTAGAATGTGACTTTCCCTCCTATCCTTTTTAACCACACAGTCATCTTCTTCTTCTTCCTCTTCCTTTTTTTCTCCCCTTCCTCCTCCTTAGAATTATAGGAAAAAATATCTGAGAAAGTTTGTGTGGTAGAAAAAAAGCAGGAAAAGGCAGCACTGTTTGAAATGACTGTAGCACTTCAGAGATGGTTCATTAATGGAAGGAAATTTGCTGTATGAACCCCCTGTCCCTGTATCACTTTACTCAAAATTGGGCCAACAACAAATAACATCTGGCTTAGAATGGTAATATGAAAAGCGTCCTAATCATTAAACTACATGGGCTCTACTGTTCTGTGAAAAGGTTCCAGTAACAAATGCTTGCATTCTTTGGGGGGAATTTTTCCACAGGCAACACATCACAACACTCAAAATATATTAAAAGTGGCTTAAGGAAGCAGCTTCTTCAGTATCTGAGTAAATGTCTATGAATAGAGAGTATTTCTTGAGATGAAAGTGGATGAACAAAATACACTAAAAAAAGAGGGAGATATAGAGAGAGCAGATTAGCAGCAACCTTTCCCTTATGAAACTTCAGGTTGCAGGGAAATTGTGTGTGCGGGGGAGGGGTCTTGAGGATGTAATATGTGTGAAAAGATTAAATGAAAAGGAAGTGCCTGCCAAAGGTTACAAAGCATGCTGAGCAGGTTAGCAAGGGATCAGAGAATCAAGCTTCAAATGGAAGGGATCAAAGGTAGAGGAGCCAGGAGGTGTAAACAAAAGAGATAATTACAGATAGCAAGATTATTGGGATTAACAGGAATAATAATGTTTTGCCTCTAAATAGCACTTAAGCATTTAAGAACATCCAAAGGCTTTCAGATCTCCTAGAAACAATTTTTAGCCACCCTGTAAGATATTTTCATATTTCAGTTTATTCCAGTGTATGGGTGTGATGCACCATCACTGAAGAATCTTACCAAGTTGAGGTCTCATCCATTCATAGAAAGGAACTTCTAGGGAACCCTGTAGGTTGGATCTAGCCTGGTTTTTCACTCAGTCTTGCTCAGCTCTCCTCCTTTGGCGATACAGGTCACATGATCCCTAGCATAATTTTTTGGGAGGTGGTCAGAGGGGAGACTTCTTTTCTTTTTACCAACAGTACCAACCCAATGTATGCTTCTCTGGATTCCATGAAAGAAGAAGGACAAGGTATAATTGCAAGACACACATAATAACTAAGCCTGACAATAACAGATAAATAACTGAGAAGAGGCCAGTATGATGTAGCTATTAGAAAGTCTGAATAAGATTTGGGAACCTCAAGTTAAAAATTCTACTCTACTGTGAAGCTAAGTGGGTGATGTTGGGGCAGTCTCTCTCTCTCTCTCTCTCTCTCTCTGTCTCTCAGTTTCATCTACCAGTGAGGATAAAATGGAGAAGGGAAAACATATTATTCCCTGCACTCCTTGGATAAGGTTGGGATTTTAAAAAGAATTAAACATAAACAAAGTTAGTTTATACTGAATCAGACCTTCAGACTGCCCAGATGCCTTACCCTAGAATTATAGAATCATAGAGTTGGAAGGGGTGGGCCTACAATCCCCTTCACAATGCAGGGAATTCACAAATACTGCCCCCATCCTCCCTAGTGGCTCCTGCTCCATGCCTAGAAGATGGCAACATGATGTAACTTGATCCATGTCCATTAATCATTGTTCTATATAGGTAAAGATCCTACTGAACAGAATGTTTTCACTATTCTTTGTGTATGCACAGTACCCAGATCAACAAGTGAGACTATTACACGATGACAGTATGTCTCATTAATAAAGGATTTAAACAGTAAGACTGTATCTTATAAATCACTGCTGCTGAGATCAGAAATTTCACTCATCTCCCATATGCTTAAATCACATATACATTATACCGGTTACATTTTTTATTTATTTATTTTTGCATATACCTTGACACAAGTTCAAGGTGAAATATAAGCTAACTGCTTGCATCAGAAAAGGAATGCCAGTTGAAAGGAAACTGTAAACCATGTCATTGGGCCTTCAACATGTCCAAACAAATAAGGCAAGCCAGAGGAGAAACAAAACAGTATTTAAGCAGAATTGCAACTTGTTGTCATGAATTGCAGAGGAAATTATCTTTAGAAAGCTCTGGAGTCAGTTGTTGTGAGATGTCAATATACAATTTTGCTTTCCCCCCCATTTTATAAATAAAAAGCAGGATTTGCCTACAGGGGAGCATTTTATTAATAACAACAAATAAAAATCTGCAAACCCCTTCCAATTATTTTTTCTCATTAACTTTGTATTGAATTTTTCAAACAAGACAATCATCTCACAGAAAGTCGAGTTTCTTCAAAAGATTCTTAATGCTGATTACAAAAGATGTTTGCATGGGATAGCCCTGAGCTACTCTTTTGGTACAGCAAAACTTAGAACATTGCAAAGGAAACTAGGGATGGACGCAAAATAGCTCATAAAGTAAAATTTGTCACAATTTTTGTCTGGTTCACAGTTTACAAAGCAAAGTTTGTGGAAGGGAGCCTGGCACAAACAATCCACAAACTTTGGTATTGTTCATAGCAGTTTGTGGCAGTTTGTGGATACATTTCCAGATCGACTGTCTGCTCAATTAAACTGTTTACAAAACTCCAAGGCAATTGGAGGAGGCAGAATTCTCCAGCCTTGGAAACACATGGTTCCCATTCTGCTCTATAAGATTAGAAAGCTGTCTGTCAGCTGTTCACATCGCAATTACACAGAGAGGAAGGGAACTTGTTAAAAGCTTAGTGGAGCACATTCATTTAATCCCTTCTGACTGTGAAGTCCTCTTCCCTGCTGGGGTTTGGGTGTTAGGTGGACTCTGGGCCCAATGAGAGCCTTGCATGACCAGTACTCCAGGGGATTAAGTCTCAGGGGACTTGGGGAAGTACTCCCTGCACTATCACCTCTGCCAGATCCTCCACCACTGGATGCCTGGCATCCTCACCACTGCTGACCCCACAGTTCTTCTGACTCCCTGTAGTGGGGCTTCCTCCTGGTTGGACTCCTTGAGACAGAGGTGCTGGGCTGTGGCTCCTCCTCACTGTGGTGTAGTGGTCAATCTGGGAAAATTGGGTTTGATTTCCCAGTCCTCTTTCAAGAGCAGTTCTTGAAAGAGTTCTCTCAGCCTCACCTACCTCACAGGGTGTCTGTTGTAGGGTGAGGAAAGGAAAGGAGATTGTAAGCAGCTCTGAGACTCCAAGTAAAGCGTGGGTGGGGTATAAATCCAACCTCCTCCTCTTTTCCAGCCTCTTCCACCAACTGTTCCCTCTGGCCACATCTGTTGGCCTGAAGCCTCCACAGGCTTTGCAGAGCTCACACTTCCATTGCAAGAACTATGCATTCTGGAGAACAATGCTACAGTCTATACAGGCTAGCTTGTACTCCCCTTGATTGCGGAAAGGATGCAAGCTGGTGATGATGCCCACCTGCCACCTCTCTGTCAAGACCCTGCCCTGTGGGAGAATGATCAGCTCCAATGAAGAGGCCAGCACCCAATCCATCTCTTGAATTAAAGGGTATGACTTGTCTCAGGCTGGCTGTATGGGTGCACAGCACATCAGTAGTGTCCTGGAAGGACTTGAGAACATACACTATTTGGGAGAGGGTCAGTCAGTCATTGAAGCTGATGCTGAGTCCCCCCCCCCCTCCCCAGTTCCTCATCTCCCTCCCCCTGCCTCTTGCACAGCAGATGGGCAGACTTGATACTGTACTGGAGAGGGGCAGCCAGATGCCAGAAGATCTCAAGCAAGAACTGTGTCTTGAAGGGGGCAGCATCCCAGGTGGCCTTGACAATGCTCCTGAGCCCCAGAACATCTTTCACCACTAGGTGAACTGTGTGTGTGGCAGGCAGAGGATACCCTTGAAGTGCACATGCTTCACCTGTGCCAGCATGTTGGTGGCAGCATCTGTGACCATGTAGCCATGGATGATGTTGCCACTTCCACTCACTCCCTCAGGCTTCTCTGTAGCATACAGCAGCAATATTTTGTGTGGTGCGGTCTGCATCCATCCCCTGCACATGGAGCAGAACCACCTTTTAGCCTGGTGGCAGGACTGTTTCCTCCTATCACTGGGAGGTTGCTCTAGAGGTCTGTCATGAAGTGTACAGTTCTGCCTTGCACTCTAGAGACCTGAGACTTGACCATTGCCACTGCAGTGAGTGAAAGTTACATCCTCTACATCTTGCCAACAGTGAGATTCAAGAACTCGAGCCAGGACAAAAGATCCTTGCACATACTGCATGTGATCATGATGTAATGATGGGGTGTCATTATCCCAGCCATGGATTTGCTCAGCCAAGCACAAAAAAGCCCACCCAGGGGAGACTCCCTTGCAGGCGAAATTTAGATGGTCCAGCACCATCTGAATTTCCTTTGAGACACACATTTTTGTTGCATATGATTCCAGACAGCAGGCTTTTTACAGCAATTTTTTATTTTCTACTTGGAGACCTATCAAGCAGAGATTATGAGAGATCTCTCTTCAATTGGTCAGTTAAAGCACATCTTTCCCCAGCTGTTGGGAATTGCAATCAAAACTTTGCTCCACCCACTTACCTCTGTATGCTGGGATAACCTAAACATCGCAGAGCCTTCACCCTTGCCCAACTGAATATCCTTCCATATCCCTTGTTACAGGGAGATTTGCTCAAATTCTGAATGAGAAATGTCTCTGCCCATGCCTTTTAGATATGGTAGAAACAATCAAGCATGTTTTATTATATTGTCATTTTACCAGAATAGTAAAAATATTTATATTACTCCAGTTTTATCCAATTTCCCAGGTAGAACCAATCAGTTTTATATTTCTCTCCTTCTTAGAGATTGTTGTAATGAAACAACAAGTAGCCAGATTTTATCCTCAGGTATGTTTAATTAGACAGAAGTGTATGACCCAGTCTTAATATTTTAACCCAGTATTGCATTTTATGCTTAGTGTATTTAGTATATTTAAGATATAAGGCCAATGTAAATGTTTGCTGAGGACTTTGATTCTGAGTTCTGATCTTGGATTGTAATAAACTAAACTTAATTTCCAGGGAGGCTAGAGGTGCCCCAAACTGAAACCAGTGCAATGCCTAAATATGTTAATTGTGTAGCCAGGCCTTCAGTCTTGTCCTGAGCAAGTGAGACTTTTGGGACACTGGTTGTCTTGTGCGAGCAGAAAGCTGAGAGTGAAATGGCTCAGAGCTATTTAACCCCCTGCCTTCTGCTCCCCATCACTTTTCATGGAGAGCAGAAAGCACGGTTTTAAACTTTAAATGGCTCATGAACTGATATGAACCAAACCACAAAAATGCAGTTCATGCCTATCCCTAAAAATTTCAGTAACACCTCTGGGACTCTGAAGTGTCAAAAATTGGCATGACAATTCCCAAATTCAACATGGAGTCTGTAAGTAATTTCAGAAAAAAATGCAAAAGGAAATTTGGGAACCACTGAATTATCTCTAGACCAGCATCTGGGTGACTCTCACCAGGTTTTCTGCTCAGTTTCACATGATTCCCCTTCTCATTGCAGGGTATTCTGCATGGCGATTTTCTACATGGATTCCACGGTCCATAACATAGAATATCTGGTGGTCAAAAGTGGCTTCTCTTTCCTTTTTCATTAGCCTATCTATTCTGCCTACTGCTTTTTCATACCTACAATTTATTCTTCTTATCTACAAATGACTGCAAGCTCTTTGTGGTTTGACCAAAGGAGTCCACTGCAACACAGACTTTTTCCTACCTACCTTTCCATTTCCTTATGCTTCTGTTCACCTGTTCAGTTCTTTAATCTCTTTATCTGCCCATCCATCCACCTATTCTTCAAATTAAAGGAATCCAACGTAGATGTCTTATTGCATTTTATATTTTATGCTTCATGTGTCAGATACTCCGTTTAATTTAGATTTCACAGAGTGGAGTGCCTGTAAGTTATGATTGTTTTTGAGTGATGGGAGAAGTATTAATATTGATTTATGCAGGATAAACTGAATTGAATTTGGTGAACTTTATGACAGTGTGTGTCTTTATGAGGAGGTTATAGCTACAAAGGCACTGCATTACAGGCTATAAATTATTATTTTTAAATTTTTTGTGTGATTGCCATATAGTCATAGTCAATAGCAAATGAAAAGTAAAACTAAGTAGTGTGCTGGGGGAAAAAATGGCAAAACCTAAATTCTGTTTTATCAGCGAAATCTGATATAGTTCTCAGCTTGTCATCAGTATATCCGCAGTAAATCAGTGTTTCTTTGGGTCACACTGGTGTTACTGCATTTCATTCGCATTCTAAGCCCTTTTAGGTCTAGGACACAGGATAGCATTGCTAGATTCTTAATATGGAAACACTGGGTTGGATCTGGTGAACTTTTCTGCCAGCGAAAAAGGAAAGAAGTTGGTCACTTTTGACCACCAAAAAAGCATACGCTGGAGATTATCGGACCTGCATGAATCAAAGCCATATAGTTTAGAGACTGTACTAAGAAGAGGAACTGGACATGATTTAGTGGAAGGGAATACCAACCCTGACTGATGACAACCAATGGACATATATTACAAGACAGTCCAAAGCATACAAATGGTCCCATGTAGCCAGTTTGCACAATATACCAAATAAAATGATAGTACCTCTTACTGAATGCTCTTTAATGCAAAGTGGAACCTGCAAAGAGAAACCTAGCATCCCCAAATCCAATTAGCACCCCACAAGATGTTTATCACCTCCTCCGCTGTTTTTAGGAACCAGGCTACATTTACAGACTGTATTGCTGTTGGTTGTGAAGAGGTTTTTTTGCAACATTTTTAATGCTGCTTCACTTAAAAAGGGCCTCTGAATATAATACCGTATTTAACACATCAAGGTCAGATGACAGGCAAGAAAAATATGCATAATTTACGCATATCATAATTCTTTTGTTGCACTACACAGAATTTAAATATTTCTTACACAGGGTAGATAATGCACCCCATTTCTAAACAAGCAGATTTCTCCCTCCCACCCCCTTCACATTCAGGAACTAGTAGAATATATTCAATGTTTTAATTTTATAGAAGTATATTCAATAAGGTTAAAAATCTGACCTGCTGAACATTTGTGTGCATTGAGTCATTTTTAATTAAAATTTAATAACAATGATATTAAAATTTCTTTGATGAAATGTCAAGGTAGTTGGAAGAGATTAAGATAAAACTACAACAAGCTGGATCGCTCACAAAATAGTTATTCTTTTAGCAATCCTATAAACAAAAGAAAGTGTGTAAGCCTGCTCATCTGTCATAGAAATACCTTGCAAAACATAAATCTCTCTTGATAAGAATTAATTAAATGGAACCATCTGGCTTACAACGAAAACAAGTACACTTTCTTAAGAGCAAAGTATATGTTAAAATATAGCAGTGACCTTTTTCATTTAAGGTATTTGAGTTAACTCTAATCTAGCTGTGTGGGTTAGGATGATGTGAGTTTGAAAACAGATAGTTAAAGTCTTTTGCTTTTCTCATTTCTCCTTCTCTGCAGACCCCCAGAAGGAAGATATGGAAGACAGATGGCTGGGTTAAGGACCATGACTATGTCAAATTAATATGGATCTGCCTAAGAGTATGCTTCATGAGCATCTTTCTTTTTACTCTTAATTGCCTGTCACTAGATTTTTCCAGGTAACTCTCAGAGCCATCGTAAGCAGAGTTCCGTCCCTCTAAACTCATATACTTCAAGGGTATAACTAGGCTTAGAGTGTATGATAGGGCTGTACTCCTAAGAACATTTCCCCCCTCTTTTGTTCATCAGGCTTCTTACTTATACCAGTTAGGCTTTTGCTGGGGAATTTGGTCATAGTATGGATGTTTGGCTGCAAAGGAGGGGAAAGTAGTGAGTGCTTTGAGATATTGAATGATGAACAGAAGTTCCACAACTAGTATTACCACCAGAATGTTGTGCCAGGAGTTCTCCCAGAATTACAAATGGCCTCCATTCTACAGGGATCAATTCTCCTGGAGAAAACACCAGCTTTGGAGGGTGGACTCTACAACATCACATCCTTGTTGAGCTTCCTTCCCTCCTCAAACTTTCCCTGGCATTGCTGCCATATTTTCAGCATTTCCTAACCTCATCCTGGCAAACTTATCTACAAAGTAGCACCTCACAGTTGTCTGAATCTAGGGACTGATGGTGATGGACTCTCACCATCCGTGAAACTTCAAATTTGGGAGGATAGTGATGGGGAAGGTGAGGAAAACTCCTATGGTCACAATGGTGGTTTGGAGGTGAAGAGATGTGAAGTGTGACAGCATTGGCAGCCAAAGCTTTGAACCAGAGTCGGACTGGTGAAAATGCAATAATGCTAATGGACATATAGTAATCCAGTAGACACGGCAACACACACAAATGTATCTGTATGCAGATTAGCTGTTACTTATAAACCCAGTTCATCTCATGTCTATATCTGGCATTTTCATTTGTGGGGGTGGGAATACAATCCATGATTCAGAGACCCAATAAAATCTGATACACAGTGTGGTATAGTAGCTGGACAGTCTTATTTGATTCTAGGATTTTCCCACCCTCTTCATTCCTCTTTCATAGAAGTTTTGATTCTGTTTTTACTGGCTTTATTGTTCCTAGATTATATGTTCTGCTCCAAATTGATTCTATTTTATTGATTTTTTAAAAGGTTGTTCATTGCACTGTGGGGGGGAGCAATGGTTGAGGGTGGCATAGAACTTTCTCAAACAAACATACAAATAATTTAAAAAAGAAAAGTCCATGGTTCCCAAACATTGACATGAGACAAATGTAACCAACACAAAGGGTAAAATATACTGCAGTGGTAAAAAATCTGCCAAGGGACAAGGAAAACAGCAATAAATTCATCAATAACTATATAAATGTCCCCCAATGCTTCCTGTTCACTTCCAGATGTATCTCACCACAGTCTGGCGCAGTCTGAGCATTCAACAAATTAAGAACATAAGAGAAGCCATTTGGATCAGGCCAACAGCCCATCCAGTCCAAAACTCTGTGTCATGTAGTGGCCAAAAAAACCAGGTGCCATCAGGAGGTCCATCAGTGGGGCCAGGACACTAGAAGTCCTCCCACTGTTGCCCCCTCCAAGCACCAAGTCCCTCACAGTGCTGAATTTGCTCTCAGTTGGTCAGACCTCTGAGTTCTGCTATCCACATCTGAACATTTCAAAAAGATGGCAGTTTCTTCCTCCTCAGAGTTTTGCACACTTCTCATATCTTTAAAAAACTGGACCCAGTCAGCACTACCATCCATACAGATGTCTCTTATTTTGCCTCAGAATTAAAGAAGACATTGGGGGATCTGCAATTCAACCTTGAATCTTGCCAGTATTTTTAAAAGAAATTAAATTAAAAGTACATTTTGGTCATGTATGAACTTGATTCAAATTGGAACCAAGTGGAGGTTTAATCTTTTCATCCTTGAATGGTTTGATTTATAGAACATGCCTCCCCCCCCCACACACACACACATACACACATCTAGCCTTGGAGTGGGAGAAAAGATGGACAAAAGACACCACAGGAAGAGCCATTTTGAAAAACAAAAAAGTGTCAAGGTAAAAAGGATCCAATGTACTCAGACCTCTCCCACCTGGTTCTGCTCTGAATCAGACTCATGCTTGAAATGTATGACTAAAATATGTGGTTTTGTGTCCTGAGCCCTTTCAAATTGGTGCGTTGAGGGGTCACCCCTCGAAGGTCAACTTGACTCTGGGGCCCAGGGAGGGTCCCAGAAGGCAGGGAAATTGGAGCAGTGGATCGGGAATGCCAGCGGAGGTGGCTGCTTCCTGATCCCGCTCTTCCCAAGCCTCAGCATCCTGATCGCCATTTTTAAATGGCCAAAAGTCAGCCACTGGTTTTACTTCCCTTTTTCTTCTTTCAACACTCTGCATTCTGGATCTTCAATCAACTTTAAGATAAGTGACATGGATTCTTCTACTAGTGTAAGTCTTGACTACTATATTTCTTCTGGATGTATGTCTGAGATGCAGGAATAAAGAAGTTGCAGACTTTAAGTGAGGCAAAAGACTGAGAAAGCGGCGGGGGGGGGGGGACTCTCTCCTATTCTCTTTCAAGGCTTTCAAAAGTTTCTGCCTATTTTGAACACTGAAATTACCTGCAGGAGACTATACCAATCTGTATATGAGACTTGGTGGCTGAAGTTAATTGACTTATTGCAAATCTGCTGGAAGGAGGAAGAGGCTTTGGAGGAAGATTCCTATTGATAAGTATATATGGATGTTAAGAGGTTTGGCTGTAAGATTTCTTGAAGCAGAAGCTGAAGCATTGAAGTGTTTAAACTGTACTTACAAATTGATGGTTACCTGACATTACATTTTAGGATTTTTGGCTGTAAGAAGAACTTTATATATATATCTTTGTAAAGTGGATTTAGTCCTATTTTGGTGGAATTTATGGAAAGTCTTAAAACTTTAAAACTTTAATGCTCTGGATGGGAAGTGAATTTTGATTTAACTTTGTGGATGTCAAGGACATAATTTTTTTCTTTTGGATATAATTTTTTGAGCTTGTTTTCATTTTTTTTCTTTTGCCCTTTGTTTATCTGTGATTGGATTATTTTTACCTGTGGATTACTTTTTATCTGTGGATTTTTTTTCTCACCTGTGGTTGGATTATTTTGGGTTTTTTTTTTCTCTTTTTGGTTCTGCTGGATTTTTTTCTCTTGTTTGTTTGGATTATTGTTTTTCAGTTAACTTTGGTTCTCATTTTTGGGATTATAAATAGGGTATTTAGCCTTGGATTACGAAGCTATACTTGCCTACTGCGGTGCTTAGAAGATATTTGAAAGTTGAGGTGGAGAGTTGACTTGCTTTTGAACTAATGTTGATGGAAATCACTGGACAGTGAACTGTGGTCTGTACTTTTGTCTATTGTAAAAGCAGAAATTGTAATATAGAGTATCCTTATAAGCAGGGTTTTTTTCTTTCTTTTTTAGCAGTAATGTATAGGAACACAGTTCAAGCTGGCTTGATGTCAGGGGGTGTGGTCTAATATGCAAATGAGTTCCTGATGGGCTTTTTGTATATAACAGCCCCACACAAAACAATGTAGATATCAGATATCTAATATGCAAATGAGTTCCTGCTGGGTTTTTTTCCTACAAAAAAGCCCTGCTTATCAGGATCCAGGTCAATAGAATTAAGGGCTGATTCGCACATGCACACTAAACTTTCACAATCCTTGGTTAATCAGAGCTGAAGAAATGAATTGCTTCCATCAAAAAAGCTGGCTGAAAGGGAAGCCGAAAGCTTTAGCTACAGTGTTCATATCCTATTGCATTCTTGCAAATTATTCCATGAAAGAGCACTCCTCTAGAGAAAAACATACAATGGTGAACTCCTCATTATGCCTAAGTGTAGATAAGGGGCCAGCTTTTGCACTTGGTTCCTTTCCTTAATATAACCCTTATTCTACATAGCCTGTCCGCACTAAGGTTGCCAAATCCGGAATGGGAAATTCCTAGAGATTTGGGGGAGGAGTCTGGGAAGGGCAGGATTTCTGCAGAGGAAGGACCTCTTCAGGGTATAATGCCTTCTCCAAGGCCATTTTCTCTAGGGGACCTGATCTCTGTCATCTGGAGATAAATTTGTAATTTCCAGACATCTCCGGGCTCCATCTGGAAGC
Source organism: Heteronotia binoei (assembly GCF_032191835.1). Taxonomy (NCBI): domain Eukaryota; kingdom Metazoa; phylum Chordata; class Lepidosauria; order Squamata; family Gekkonidae; genus Heteronotia; species Heteronotia binoei. The sequence continues at coordinate 39,787,556 of NC_083236.1, read as the reverse complement.
TGGCAACCCTATACACAGGTCTCATGACTCCCCCCCCCCCAAAAAAAAAAAGATCCTCTTTCTAATTCTACCAGCAGAAAGACTAGTTGAATTCAAGTCAGAAATTACCTTGCTGGATAAGGTCCATGCAATTCAGCTTTCAATTTCTTTTTTTTTCAACACTGACCAGCCAAATACTTTTAGAAAGTTTACAGGCAGGGCATGAGGTCCCAAGCTGCTGATATTCAAAGGTATCCCAGGGAGCTCTCTGTTAGCTATCACAATCAAACTGATTGCCTAATGGAATTCTACAGCCAGATACTCTGTCGGCTTTTTACAGAGATAGATGAATTCCCAGTTCAGCAAGACTTGGGATTCTACCTTAATTTTTTTTCCTCCACCCATTTCTGGTAGATTTATTCTGTAAATTATTAAAAGTAACTTTGAAGCAGCAAGCTATGCGAAGAGCGACCAGCCCATCTTAAATGGAGAAGTGTAATCTCTTTGATATATTAGGCTCTGAGATGTCGCACCTTGGGCTACTTCTCACGTAAGGCTGTTACTGCACATTAATTTTGAGTGTTGGGAGCTGCCCACCACACTTCCCACAGTAAATGCCATTGCAATAAAGAATAATCACTGCAGCAGTCACACTGCTTTCGCAATGGCTCTGCCAGCATTTCCATTATCAAGTCGAAGCCCCCATCTTGACGGATTCTGAACTTTCTGCCGCTCGTTCGCCACGGGCTGCAGCTTCCAGTGTGCCGCCTGACTCTCAAAGAAGGGAAGATTTTCCAGTGGCTGCAGCTTCAATGTCTTTTTCCTCCTTGAATGTGTCAATTCCTTGATGAAAACTCTTGGTCCACACCCAAACATTCTGAAACAAAGCAATTCACACCATAATAGCCAAGGAAAATAAAAGATGATGCTTGACATTTCCCCCAGCCTGCTCCCTTTCTATGAATAAAAAGGACATTAAAAATTCTTTTTTCCTCCCCTGGTGTTTATTTATGTGCTTTAGTACTACAAATGCAGCTTGTTAGCCAAGTATAAATAAACCCCCCCATCAAAAAGTGTTGCTTTGCTCATCCTTCATTGCTGTGCTGGTAGTTATTTGCCTCCCCATGCTGACTGGTTAGCTAATTCTTATCTAGCTCTTCAGTCTTAGCCATGACTTACTCTTTACCTGGTGCATCAACTACTGTTAAGCAGAAGTAGTGTTAATATGGACCTGAATGACCAAGGAAAGCTCAGTCAGTCAGTCACTACCTCTATTGGAACAATTTTAAAATCAAACGAAACCAATATTTAAATATACAAAGTATAATAAAAAAAAATCATCTCTCCACGTCTATCTTGTCAGATCTCAGGGGGTTTGGCCCCTGTGTGACACAGAGTGTTGGACTGGATGGGTCATTGGCCTGATCCAACATGACTTCTCATGTTCTTAAGTCAAGCAGGGTCAATTCTGGTTAGTACGTCAGTGGGAGACCACCAAAGAAGGAAGGAAGGTTGCTGAGCAGAGTAAGCAATGCAAACCAAGGCTCATTTTGCACAGCTACTTTACATTGCATACTTGTCAGAGTTCCCTCATCTTTATTCAGTGGTTCTACATCTTGTGCTGCTGTCAATGTGCCTATCTTGCAGGGTTCTGCATTCCTCTTTTAAATTTAGCATAAAACTCACCCTCCATCCCCATTTTATGCGGGTTAAACAAGAGTGCTTTAACAACAAATTAAACCATTCCTCTGCTTCACAACCCCTGGAAGCAGACGTTATTGTGAAGTTTCCCCTCCTTTCATGCCCCTTGGTTCTCAGCCAATCTCCATGAAGCTCCTCCTTCTCCATCTCCATTCATTCACCCTCCTGCAATTCACAAAAGGCTGATCTGACACCAGGTGTCAGCCTCGCTTCCCCCCTTCATTTTTAAAGTAACATTTTTGTTTATTGATATGAGTTAATTGATAAACTCAAGTGGGTAACTGTATTCCTGCTCCACTATCCATACTTATCTCCAGCAAACCCTTCCCCAAGAATCATGTAGACTTCATGCTGACTGATTTTCCCCTCCCCGCTGGCAGCTGAGTTCAGCTATGTTTCCAACCCACTCTGCACTGGGATGGCCAAAGGGGAGAATGCAGAGGGGATGGAAACCATGCTATGGGGTGGGTGCATGCTGGCTGTTTTTCTTTCTCCTCACTGGCAGCTGAGATCAGCTATGTTTCAAACACACAGTGCAGTGTGATGGCAAGGGGGGGATGCAGGGGGGATGGAAGCCATGCTATGGGGTGGGTGCATGCTGGCTGCTCTTCTCCCCCCTCACTGGCAGAAAATATCAGCACCTTCAACACGGTGTGCAGAGTAAGCAATTCACTCTCGGAATCAGGAAAATCTTAAAGGGACACTTTTATGCAGAATGGTAGTGTTTAATGCTAAATAAAATGAGACAAATCCAGAACTAAGAAAATCACATATAGAAAGAGTGTAAAATGAGCCCAAGTCTCTCTTGCCTTGAAAACTCTACCCAATGACCATAAGTTGGCTGTGGCAATTGTTAATATGACTATCACATTTTTTCATTTTGTTCTTAGCCTTTTAAGGGACTGGTGTTACCCAATTGGAGCTAAAGAGAAATTTGATGACTGACTTTTTCTTCCCAAAAGGGCACAGGTACAACTGAGACTGGTACCAATTTATTTTCTGCATAGGTGTTTGGGATTTCATCTAGTATGCTTATGCATACCCTAACCCCCCCCCACACACCTGTTAACATCCAGCTCCCCCCCCCCCCTGAAAAAAAAAAAGATCTGGAGAACTTGAAACCTCACACACTGGTTTGTGCTATTTTGGCTGTTCCCAATAAAACATGGGTTTTGTTTTTAATTAACTTGTTAAACTTTACTCAAAACACCGACATGCTGGAACTTTTTGAAGCATGCCATTGATGTGTTACTCTAGTCTCATGTTTCAAAAAGTCTTTTTAAATAGAATCTACCATCAGTGTTTGGAAACCTGTTGTTTTGTTCAGGGCACTTATCCACAGATGTGAGTATGCAATTTTTACTCCCTAAAACTAAATTATTGATTGCACCATCTGAGGCTTTCAATTAGAGATGTGCACTACCCTCCTGAGAACTTTTGCAGTCTTACCCAAACCCTTCTGATTTTCCTTGAAATTCCTTTGATATTCCTACTAACATTTCAAAGTTAGTCTAAATTTTGTTTTAGGTTACTTATGGTGGAAATGGACCTTCAGCCTAGTGATTTTGCTATGTACATATTGATCCAATAATACAGGTACCTCTTTCCATGCCTAGTCACTTGCAAAGTTTCAAATAGTCAGTAAATTATAGCAGGGATACGTCAAGTCACAACTGACTTATGGCAACACGAGCAAGAGATTTCCAAGCCAAGAGAGAGGAGAGATGATTTGTCATTCCCTTCCTCTGTAGTTTCCCTTGTTGGTCCCTCATGCAAATACAGACCCTGCTTAGCTTTCAAGATCTGACAAGATTGAGCTGTGCCATATCATTCCACATCTCAGTGATTTCACTAGTCCTGTTGAAACATGACGTTTCTGCATTTCTCCTTATCTAAATTTCCCCCTGTATTCTGAAGATCTAAGTTTATCCTTCTTACTTTCAATGTGGATGCCATGTGCTGTATTTAATGTATCCATGACTATAGCTTGGCAAGTGGAGTTGGTTGTAAATTTAATGTCCTTCATTTTTTGCATCTTTCTATACCCTTTTCAACAGTGTGCATGTGTGTATGAAGAAATCATTGCAGGTTGAGTATTTTAATTTGATTTTGCTTGAGGATGAATCAGTTTTTGTATATGATGATATATTCATGTAGGTATGCCTATCAGTTAAAAATGCAAAGAAAATTGTGATGCAGTCATACACACAACCATATCACTTTTGTAGTCACAGTACAGGCAGAGAAATATGTGAATGAATGGAAGGATTTCAAACCAGGGACAAAATGAGCATATTCCAACTCAAGAAATAATTTTAGCAATTCCTCCAGTGAAACCAGAATGAAGAACAAAAGAAACCTGGGGCAGAGTGGAATTCCAGAAGAACCAAGGATCAGGCACTCAAAAATCCATCCTCACCAACTAAAACCAAGCTGATTTTCTTTAACACTCCTCAAATGCACCCTTGAACAAGAAATTCTCAAAGCATTAATCGAATTTCATTGAAGATGAAATCTGGTAGCTCTGATTCAGAAGTCCCTTTTTCCCCACCCCTCAAAATTCCTATGATGTTTCTCTTGAGAAGGGGGTTTCCAAAGTCACTTCCAATTTTCCATGAGGAGAAGGTTCCCTGCTATCACTAGTGAAACATATGACGCTGCTCTGTATAAAACAAGGCCATTGTTTGATTTAGCTTGGTATTGCCTATTCTGCTTCCCCATGGTGACAGAAATAGAGAGGGTCTTTTGAATACTTTGTATTTGATGTCCTTTGAGTGGAGATATGAGTAACATGTTCTCTGCTACTGCACAACTGCAAAGGGAGCACAGTCAGGAATTATGTAGACTAAGAAACTTCCCTCTTTTTCTGTCTGCTCTGTAATTAAAATTGAAAAATGTGCACAGGAACTGGCCAAAAACATGCAAGCCCAGAACAATTTCTCTGCCATAAATTGATCCAATAATACACATATCTCTTTCCATGCCTAGTCGCTTGCAAAGTTTCAAATAGTCAGTAAATTATAGCAGGGATACGAGAAGAGCAGCTTCATGATTGGCTGACTGAGAGTTCTCCTTTAAATGAAAATCTTGTCAAGTCTAATATATTCTGCTTCAGAAGTGATGGAGGGAATCGTGACCCTGAATTTCCACTGCTAAACTAGATTCCTTCCCTCCCAACGGAACATAATTAATTAATTTCAGCTGGAGGGAGCTTCTCCCAGTCTGTAATTAATAGCATGTGCCCCCACTACACAAGTGCTATCATGTGGGGGAGGGCTTGGTAGAGTGATTAATGAAATCAGAACAGTCTCCTATCCATCTCTTCCTCAAATTCCATTAGTGTGTGTTCCAATTACTTTTGAAGAAGAAGAAAAAAACACTAAACTAAAGTAGAAGCTTGTTCACACTGAGTTTACAAGCTTGTAATCCCCTTGGCCACAGGGAAACTAAAGGACCAATTTGCAATACTCCCACTGGTACAGAACTTCCCCCCCATCCAATCTGTGAAAGTCATTGTTGTTTTTAATAACAATAAAATGAATAGTAAAGAAAGAACAGGAGAAGATCATGAAATACTAAGGCCTCCGGGTAAAGAAGGTTACCATTGTGCCAGTTGTTACGGGAGCCCTTGGACATTATAGACATTGAACAAATAGCACCAGCTCAGCTCCAGAAGACAGTGGCTGTTTTCGCACTGACCTTAATCAGCAGCGACGCCCCTCTTCACCGCGCAGGATCAGCGCGGATTTCGCACTAATTGCCGCGGAGCACCCGGAAGAGCCGGAAAGTCCCGCGGCTTTTGCGGCGCAAACGGAAACCGCCAAAAACCAGTTTCCATTTGCGCCGCAAAAGCCGCGGGACTTTCCGGCTCTTCCGGGTGCTCCGCGGCAATTAGTGTGAAATCTGCGCCGATCCTGCGCGGTGAAGAGGGGCGTCGCTGCTGATTAAGGTCAGTGCGAAAACGCCCAGTGTTGCTTAGAACAGTAAGAGTACTGTGAGGATACATCTGCAATTCCCAAGGACTTGGCTAATTCTCAAATTGTAGTCAAATATCTGACTGTGATGATGACTATGACTACTACTACTACTAATTATGATAGTAATAATAATATGCAAGAGGAGAACCAGACATACACATTATTAACATTCATTCGATGTATTTTCTCTAAGAATGTAAATGCCTTTACTAGCATTCAATTGTCATTCTTTCTGGATAAGGACATAAGAAGAGACCTGCTGGATCAGACCAATGGTTCATATAGTCCAGCATCCTGTCTCACACAGTGGCCAACCAGTTCCTCTGGAGGGCCAACATCAGGGCATAGAGGCTGAGGCCTTCTCCTGATGTTGCCTCCTGGCTCTGGGATTCAGAGGATTAGTGCCTCTGAACATGGAGGTTCCTTCTGTCACCATGGCTAGTAGCCATTGATAGACTTATCATCCATGACTCTATCTAATCCCCCTTTAAAGCTGTTCATTCCTATGGCCATCACTACATTCTCTGGTGGCAAATTCCACGTTTTAATCACTCTGTGTGTATATATTTTAGGTTTGACAAGCTCTTTGTATTAGCTAATGTTGAGTGCATGGAGAGAGAAAAAATGCTCCTTTCTCTTTACTAGAGGCTTAACAAGTTGCTGTTACCTGGTAATGTTATTTATATTCAGTGCATGAAAAGCTCCAGTTGCCTCAAGTAAAGGGACAGGAAATTTTTCTCCAGAACTTTTGGTAACCTGAATTCTGGAACAAACCTCACCATGTATACAAGCAGATGAAGAGACAGGAACAATACTAGACATTACCGAGTACACATTATAAAATCTAGGATCCCTTCTTTCTGTCTTCACCCAGGCTAGCCTGATTTTGTCAGATCTCAGAAGCTAAGGAGGGTCATCCCTGGTTAGTACTAAGATGGAAGTCCACCAAGGAAGTCCAGAGTTGTTACTCAGTGGAGGGCAATGACAAAACATCTCTGAATAACTCTTGCCCTTAAAAGCTGCATGAGGGATCACCATAAGTTGGCTACAACTTGATGCCACTTTACATACACATACACACATCCAGGGCTTTTATTTGTAGCAGGAACTCCTTTGCATATTAGGCTACACACCCCTGATGCAACCAATTCTCCAAGAGTTTACATTAGGCCCTGTAAAAAGAGCCCTGTAAGCTCTTGGAGAATTGGCTACATCGGTGTGTGTGTGTGTGTAACCTAATTTGCAAAGGAGTTCCTGCTACAAAAAATGCCCTGCATACATCAATTGGACATGGGTTATGGGTTCTCATCAGCTTCCTCATGTGCAGTCCCCTATTCAGCTTACAACTGTAGCATGCATGGAAGAGGGACTTCAACCTTCCTCCTCACAGCATTTTTTCTGACCCAAAGCAGTCTGAAGGAGGGGATGCTATTTCCCTTTAAGAAAACCCACAAGTGTACACATAGGTTTATTTAATAGGCCAAATAGTGGTCCCTGAGACTGTTTCATTACAGAAACTGTACTGAGGGGAAAGTTGAAGCCTCTTCTCCATATAGTCACAAGGTCTGAACCTTGCCTTAGGTCCCTAACCTCCCTTTCACAGAGAGCCCTAAGCATGAGCAATTTGCCCATTAGCTGTGAGATATTTGCAAGCTTCTTTGCAGATAGTCTTGTTGCTCTGCCATGACCTGCCTGCCAGTACGGGAACTCGAAGTCCCTTGTCTGTCTTTGGATTCAGTGTTCAACAACTTCACCCAATTCAGGATAGTGTCAACATGATCCTTGTTAGGCCAGTCATGTGCCTCTTTGACCCATGTCCTTCACGGCTGGTGAAAGCAGTCACAATGGAATACATGGCCCCCTGATGGATATTATTCAAAACCCAGTTTTGAATCTTTCATTTCTGGGCAAGGTGATTGAGAAAGTGAGTCCAGGGTTTCTTGGAGCACACATCGTCCCTAGATCCATTCCAGTTTGACTTCTGCCCTGGCCATGGAATAGAGACAGTGCTGGAATTTGTGGATTAGCCTTGAAGTGGTTTACTTAATTCCTCCAGGATTGGTGACAGAGAGTGGTGCTTGGAGAGAGAGTGTCATCCTCTCTCCTATGCTGTTTAACATCTATATGCACCCTCTCTCCCAACTGGTGCAGAATTTTGGGCTGGGTTACCAGTATGCTGATGATACCCAGCTGTATCTGATGATGGGTGGTTGGCTGGCTATCACCCAGTCTAATTTTATGTCAGATACAGCTCTCATGACAAATGAGTTCAACACTCCTGGGTTACAGAATAAAAGTAATGCACTCCAGTGACATAAGACATCCAATGAACAATGCAATGGCACAGAATTAAAAGACAATGTGAACAACACACCGCCTGAGGCAGTACACAATAAACAGTGCAGTAAATGGAATTACAAAGGTAGCAAACAGTGAAACAGAAGTAGGGTAATACCTAGAATAATCCCTTTGAAATGTATGCTTAACATATCCGATATTATTATATTACTATTCCAAAGTAGATTTAACATCTGAAGGACTGTCTCTCCCTGTATGAACCTGTATGCATCAATTACACTTTTCCCATCAGCTCCTGCTTGCTGTACCTCCCTCCCTATTAAGCTTTTATTGAACTCTATGTCCTCCCCGACATACACAACAATGACACCTCTAATATGCCTTTTTCTGTTGTTTTTATATAGTTTATCTCTAGGGATGGCTGCGTTTCACTGCTTCCTGCTCTCCCATCCTACCAGGTTTCTGAAGTACCCACTGTATTTATGTTCTTATTTAGCAACAAACACTCCTGCAACTGCTTTCTCATCTTAGCTTGGAGGCTTCTAACATTTGCATATAAACACCTATACTTTGTTTCTTTCTTCAAGCGCTTTCAGCATACTCACATCACGTTTTAGCCAGTTGGTCTCCTTAACCAGCTGGACATTCCCAGATAACTTTCACAGTCAACTTTTAATCCATCCCCATGTAGACTACACAGACAAGTTAATTCATCTTCTCATTATGAATCAGATGCTCTACTGACAGCTATCCTCCATGAAAGCTACTCATAAGAACATAAGAGAAGCAATGTTGAATCAGGCCAATGGCCCACCCAGTCCAACGCTCTGTCGCACAATAGCCAAAAAACCCAGGTGCCATCAGGAGGTCCACGAGAGGGGCCAGGAAAAACTAGAAGCCCCCCCCCCCCATTGTTGCAACCCCCCCCCCCCCCCCAGCACCAAGAATACAGAGCATCGCTTGCTCCAGACAGAGTTCCATCTATACCTTGTGGCTAATAGCCACTGATGGAACTCTGCTCCATAAATTTATCTAACCCCTCTTGAAGCTGTCTATGCTTCTAGCCACTGCCACCTCCTGTGACAGTGAATTTCATGTGTTAATCACTCTTATGGTAAATAAGCATTTCATTTTACCTGTTCTAACCTAACAGCTCAGCAATTTCATTGAGTGCCCATGAGTTTTTGTATTGTGAGAAAGGGAGAAAAGTACTTCTTTCTCTACCTTCTCTATCCCATGCATATTCTTTATTTAATTTTATTTAATTTTAACTTAACTTATGAATGTAATTTTATTTGTTTTAATCGCTTAATTGTTTGTTGTAATATTGTATTTACTATCATGGCATATACCGTGTCGTGTTAGCCGCCCTGAGCCTGCCTTTGGCGGGGGAGGGCGGGATACAAAAATAAATTTATTATTATTATTATTATTATTATTATTATTATTATTATTATTGTTATTATTATTATTATTATTATTATTATTGTAAATCTCTATCATGTCTAATCTCAGTCATCATTTCTCCAAACTAAAGAGCCCCAAGCGCTTTAACTTTTCTTCATAGAGAAAGTGTTCCAACCCTTTAAGACCAAGTTTTATTTAGAATGGAAGCTTTCATGTGCTAAAAGCACACTTCATCAGACAATGAAATGGGGTCCAGTGAGCAATGCTACATATAGCTTGTGGGTAGTGTTAAGCATGCAAAATCGTATAAAGTTAGAATCCACTGGCAAAATAGTGAAATTAACAAATTTAAAGAATGTGTGTGTGCGTGATACATTACTACAATTATACATAAATGGTTGTCTTTTATGAACACAAACATAAGCATAGACATAGGCAATCATTCATGGTCATCTACTTTGACTATTATATTTATCTGCATTTTATTCTCTCTGTTACAGTTATCAAACAGAACATTTCATTGCAGACAAATTGTTTAGATATGCTCTAGATTTTTACTTCTTGTCCCCTGCCTCACTTTGCAGAAAAATCTTCTTACTTTCCATTTGTTCCCAATCCACATTTCTAAGTAGTCACAGATCAGACCATTAGATATATTGATGATGGCAACCCCCTCCCCCCCCCAACTTCTCTTTCAGCCAGTCACTGTAATAGTGGATCACTTTCTAAAAGGAGGTCACAAAATATGCTAGTCAGTCAGTTGTGATGGAGATTGAATAGTCTGTGGTGAATGAAATATATGGGGGGTCTAGGATCACCTGGGGTATCATTAACAAGGTTTGGGAAAGAGAAATTTTCCAGACTGTATGTGGGAGTCAGTTTTTAGGACTTAATATATTTATTGCAGATGAGTATCAGAGAGATTTGGTAACTTCAGTATTATTTGGTCCACCGTAATAAAGAGAGTACAGTACCCCCTTCAGGCAGTGCATACCAGGTAGCCAGCAACCATACATATCAGGAGCACATAACTCCCAATACTGTGTTGTCTGAGCATGGTACTGCATGTATTTTGCATTGAGAAGAAGAGAAGATTGTATTTATACCCCACCCTTTGCTACCCAAAGGAGTCTCAGAGCAGCTTACAATCTCCTGTCCCTTCCCTTCCCAATACAGACAACCTGTGAGGAAGGTGGGGCTGAGAGAGCTCTCCCTGAACTGTTCTTGAGTAGAACAGCTGAGAGATTTATGACTGATCCAAGGTCACTCCAGCAGATCCATGTGGAGGAATGGGGAATCAAACCCCATTCTTCCAGATAAGAGTCTGCTCATTTAACCACTTCACCAAACTGTACATGTACAAACATGTATATCTTTGGCATATGTGAATAAGTACATTGAAAAATCCAGTGCTGGGTTTGGACACACTAAAGCTCTTTGTGCATGCAAAATATGCATGGTGTCTCTGTTCAGACAACATGGCAGCCACATGTATCAAGAGAGGCACACTCCAGTATACATGGTGATAGCATCTAGAAAGGGTTACTATTGAACAAAATTGCCATGTTTACCAAGTTCAACATTCCTGAGAAGCCTACATAACTTACTATTAATAGCAATGCCAGATGGAGAATCCAGAAGAAAACTAAAGCCAAAAAGTTACAACTCTCCTTCCTTTTTTTGAGTAGCACAAAAACAGGTGGAGCCACCAAATAGGAGTGTGGTAAATAATTAGCGAGCATTCAGTTCTTACTGTAGAAGGCTGTAACAGGGTGAATTAGAATGAAAACACATGAATAAGAAATAATCGAGGGGCCTCTTTTTTTCCACCTTGAGGTAAGGAGGTTTCACTTGGAAGAAATCATTTCACTGAGTTCCATTATTCTGACTCAAGAAAATTAATGTCAGCAGACCTAAAGATAGGAAAAAAAATAAAGTTGTATAAAAAGCATCCCCAAGGACAGAGCTGATTGTCTATGCACCATTATTTAGGGAAGCAGAACCAAGATAAAACAGTTCTACTTTAAGATGCACTCTCTCTCTCTCTCTCTCTCTCTCTCTCTCTCTCTCTATATATATATATATATATATATATATATATATATATATATATATATATATATATATATATATTTCCCCCTTGTAAGAAGGCACCAAAAGAAAGTTGCTGGCTGTTCCATATGGATTACATCCTGAGCATTCTAAAGAGGAATTGTAGAGATCATAGGGAAAATAAGCAAAGAAATAATGTAATGTAAATTAACTTTTAATATACAACATGGCAGCTGGAAGCAGCAGAGTGCATCCGAGCAACAGTGAAAATATTATGTGGGCTATGATTTATTTATTTTATTTGTTTTGTTTCCCTTCCGCTTTTACCCCCTCTAATATTTTATTTCCAGCTCCTAAATTAATACTAACTTTGTCCCCCCCAGTCGGAATAAAGAGGCTGACACAGAATATTGGGAAATGGGCCACTTTATTTAATTAACACAACTAACACAGCAAGGGCTACCTGCAATTGGACAAGCCCTGGGGACTTCCCATGACCCCGCCAAGTCCAATAATGGGCGAGCCACCCAGCCCCCAGCACGAGCCATATGACTGTGGCTAATGCCGGGCCAGCCAGGCCACAAACTACCCTCCCCTTCAACTTCAGCCCCGATCACCAGAAGGAGGAGAATTTAGGGGGAGGCATGAATATGATCTGCATTCTACAGCACTGAGCCATAAAGCCCATCTTAGGTGCCCAGACCTCCTTCTAAGGCCTTACACAGGGCTCGGTTAGCCTTTCATCTGGCCCACTCGATCCCCGCAGGGTCCCAGGCGGTCCACCAGACTCTTCTTGGAAGGATGGCAGACCAAATTATACGGACTCCAGGCCACCTCCGCACAATGGCCCGAAGATCTGACACCGCCTGCAGTGAAAGGGCCTTCCCCTTCATCAGCCCCAAGTCATTCCCACCCAGGTGGATAACTAGTATATGAGGCGGGGAACCAGCCCTCCCAAAAAACAACAATGGCAGGAGCCCTGGCCATCTTAGCCCCCGATGCCCCTGCCATTCAGCCACGGCCCACTCGCTTAACCCCAACTGGGTTACGACCAACGATCTCTTTGCATAGTGGGCCACCCAGAAAATCATGCTGTGCCCGCATATGAGGATCTGCAGCCTCCCCTGCCAAGACACAGCACCTGGAATGAGAAAACAGTCAAACACAACTGAACTTTAACTAACTTAACACTAACCGCCATCCCCCAAACCACCTAAGGGGGGCACCAGTGGGCGCACATAAGCTTGGAAAGCTGCCGAACACCAATGGCCTACCTTTTGTATGGCCAGACCCGGATAGCCCATTGGAGCAGCAGTTGACGCAGCCCCAATTCGAAAAAAATGGGTCCCAAACTTAAACCTTGCCAAGCCCAACTTGTCTAAGGCCCTAGAAGTAACAGCCCAAAACTGATACTTGGTCAAGGGGGACCCACCCTCATGGCAGAAAAGTGACCCCTGGGCATACCCCCTGACTGCCAAATAATGCTGCAATGCTTGGACCGGGCAAAGACCGGCCTCCTCACAGGGACCAATCATGATCTTAGTGCCCTTACATCTTTGGTCTGTTTTGGACCGCCGGACTTGCAACACCACATGTCCGCCCTGAAATTTGACATCCTCACTCTGCAATGCCCAATCAGATTGGTCATTCCATGACAGCTGCACCAGTTTGCAGACCCTTAAGGCCCCCCAGAATGCCGTTAGCGCTGCTGCATGGAACAGTGCCACTTCATAGTCAGAACTACACACCTCAGGCCAAACCTGGGCCAACCCCCTCAATAAGGATGGAGAAATGGGTTGCCGGGCATCCGCCCATGACCCCTGTTCCCTGGACCAGCCTTCAAGCATGTTTTTCAACCTGAAGTCCCCAACCGCTACCGGAAACCCCTGGGCCTTACTGATAAAAGCCAAGGCGGTCAACTGGCCTCGAATGGACTTAATTGCTAGACCCTTACCTTTCAGATGCATGCAAAACTGCATTAGATGCTGAACTGGAATGGGCCAGCTATCCTCCAATTCTGCCATGTGTCTGAAGACCCTAAACTGTAGAGCAGCACACTCATACGCTTTCCGTGTACTCGGGGCCAAAGCTAACAAAATTGCCCTACCGGCTTCAGCCTGCCAAGCTACCACAGGTCCTGGGGCATCTGAACCAGCTGTGGATCGGCCTCCAGGGCTAGCTGGAAAAAGCACTCCATCTGTCAGCGAAACAGAGCGTCTGCCACCCCGTTACAAACACCAGGGACATGCTTTGCCAAAAACAACATGTTCATTTGAAGGCAATGCAACGTAAAAGCCCTCACCAGGTTCAGAATCGGTATTGACTTGGAGGATAAGGAATTAATAATGTGGACCACTGACAAATTGTCACACCAAAAGTGCACAACCTGGTTGGCCAGCAGTTCCCCCCAAATCCAAACGACCACAACAATAGGAAAAAACTCCAAAAAGGTTAAATTCCTGCAAAGGCCATGAGTTTGCCAATCCTTAGGCCACTGCTCTGCGCACCAATGCCCTCTAAACACAACCCTGAAACCAGTAGAACCCGCCGCGTCCGAGGAAATCTGGAGGTCAGCTTCAACCTTCCTGTCCTCCCGCCAAAAGGACACCCCATTGAACAATTCCAAGAAGGTCTCCCACACTTCCAAATCACTGCGCATACTTGCCGTTATATGCACCCTATGATGGGGTAGACGCAGGGACCCCATGGCATTGACAGGCGCCGAAGGAATGCCCTGCCTGGTGCTACTACTCTGCAGGCAAAATTGAGATGCCCGACTAGTTGTTGCAGTTCCAACAGCGACACCTTGCGTTTCCTCCAAAGCGCTGCCAGCTGTTCTCTAGGTCTCTCTGCTGGACCTTTTCCTCCGGAAGTCAAGAGGCTTGCTGCAACGTGTCCAGCTCAATGCCCAGAAATGTCAGCCATGTAGCCGGGCTTCGTTTTTTTCATGAGCCAATCACACACCGAGCTCAGCTGTCAGTTCCATAAACAGCTCAAGCAGTCGGGCGCAATGCCCAGTCCCTGCCGCACCCACGAACAAAAAATCATCCAGGTAATGAACCATTTCGGTACACCCGGATCTAGTCTTCAATAGCCATTCCAAAAAGGAACTGAACCTCTCAAAGGCTGCACAGGATATAGAACACCCCATGGGCAGGACTCTATCCATGTAATATTTTCCCTCAAACTTAAACCCCAACAACTCAAAGTCCTCCAGGTGTACTGGTAAGAGGCGAAATGCTGACTTAATGTCGCATTTGGCCATTTCAGCTCCCAGCTCACACCCCCACACTACTTTGACCGCTTGGTCAAAGGAAGTGTACTGAACTGAACATAGGTGGTCAAGAATTCCATCTTTCACCGATCTTCTGCTGGGATATGAAAGATGATGAATCAACCTGTATTCACCCTCAGCCTTCTTAGGCACCACTCCTAAGGGGGAAACCCGTAAACATGGAACTGGGGGGTCATCGAAAGAACCGATGACTCGCCCCTCCAAACATTCCCTCGCAATCTTCTCTCTGACCACATGCTTGAGCTCAACAATAGAACGAAGGTTAGAAGCCCTACAAGGCGCTCTAGGCCCTTGAGATGGGATCCTGAATCCCAAGGTGAATCCTTCCCATAAGTAGGCTCCATCCGCTACCCTGGGATAACCTTCCAGAAAACGCTTAAGAACTCTCAGCCGAATGGGGCTGGGCCCCTTTTTCAGGCGTCTGCAAATTGCCTCCGCCCCCAGGACGCTTAGCTCCCTCTTTTTGCTTAGCCTTACTACATGCCGAGAATGCGTGGGACCCACCACATACCAGGCATTCATGCCTGAATTTACATGCTTTTTGGGAGCACACTCCCTGCAAAGTGAACTCCCAGCATAACAGCCAGGGTTGAACTGGCTGACCCGCTGAAGAGCGGGCTATGGAGACACCAGGTTGTTTATGCACCAAGTGCCCACTGTCGGCCCTGTCCCCCGCATTGGGTTTTGCTGAAGCCATCAGCTGTAGCCACAGCTGCTGATTGATTTGGTCCCATGGTAAGGCCAGATTAATTGCTGCCCTCATTCTGCATGTTTCATCGTATTGTAACCATGCAGCTCCCACAAAATCAATATACACCCTGTATATAATATCACAATATTGGAACAAAGGCGCGGCCCTACAGGGCTGAGCCCTAGCAATGACTCCCACGTATATAAAAAAACCAGGTAGCCAATTGGCCCATGTACAGTCAACCTTCCTGTGTTTAAGCTTTTCCTTCTCCTTTTCATCCATTTCTTCCTTACTCTTCTTCTCTAATTCTCTGTACAGGAGACTAAATATATCGACGTATTCCCCCCTCAGAATTTTTTCCTGCGTTGCAGGGGTCAAATGATCCCCTAATGGCATTGCAGGATCACCAAAGGGGAGGGCCAGGAAAGGCACCGACCCGTAAGGATTTGGGGGAAAACCCCAGGCATTCCCTTGCGCACCCTGCCACCCCATAGGCTGGGCCATTGCCATGTGCCGACCCCAAGGGAGAACCCCCATCACTGCTGACGATGCAGAAGATACTTGGGCCGCCTCCGCCCCTGTTAATAATGCCGGTGGTGGACACCATCCCACTGGGCTACCTTGTACTTGCCCAGCAGTGGAACCTCCCGCTGCCCACACCAGAACAGGTTGGGCAGGAAAAACCCACTGCCCGCGCTGGTCCGCCAATGTAGCAACTTGTCCTAAATTAGAAGGTCCCGGTGACGCACTGTAGCCCCATGGGCCCCATGGCCAAGCCTGCAAGTGTTGTGTAGGTGCAATTTTACCTTCAATTCCTGCTGGCGTAATTGCCACCGCCTGAGCCGGCTGCTGCCTTTTCTCCACAACCTCCGTGTCCTCGCTTTCGTCACCCGTCAAGGCGTCCTTACTCATCTCAGCCTCCTGACTCCGGTCGGGGGCCGTCTTGGAGCCCATGCCTTCCTGCAACACAGACAGTCGCGCCAATACCTCCCTTTCAAAAGTAAAAGCCCCCAACCGCCCTGAAGCCCTGTGGCGACCAGACCAAGTTGAAGGTGCCCCAACTGCACTCCTTTCTCTCTCCAAGGCGCACAGCTTCTCCATTATGGTCTGCCTCGTATTGCTCTCATCCATCTGCTCCTCCCCTGAGCGAGCCCACTTTCTACTGCCCTTGGCAGGTTTGCCTTTTGACGGGCCCTGCCCCTTCTTTGGGCCCATAATACCCCCAGTAACCTGCCTTCTCACAAGAAAAATGCAAGAGGGTGAGAGGGGGTGAGGTCCCTCCCCTATTACCACCAAGCCGCTTCCTTGGTCACAAAAGACCCAATTCTGGGGATGTGAAAGGTGAGGGGGGGGGGAGAAGGCAGGGGGTGTAGCATATGTCCCCAACTCTCCCCTTCCCAACTTGCTCCGCTTTTGTGCTTAGGCACCCCGACCTTACCGGCCCTATCCCCAAACCATGGAGGCCTGCTGCCTCAGGCAGAACTACCACCCCCGTGTAAAGGCCTCACTGGATGCCCCCACTACTGCGGGCGGCACGACGCTATGCCGCCAACACAAACGCTGCTCCTGTCGTGCTGAGTACTCCGATGGGGGCTTGCCCGGACAGTCACCCCAGCTGACTGTCAAGCCTGTCCCACGCTGCAACCAGCCACTGCTGCCGCTCTTCGGCCCGACACCGGCCAAAGGGCCAGCTGCCAACTTCCTACCTCGCTCTTGGCCCAGACGCTCAACATACGTCCAACCCCGCTGAGAGTGAAAACCAACTGCGTTGTTTTGGACAGGATCAGGGCTATATCGCACCACCTACATGCAGCCCCGGATGCCTGGGAAGCTCTCCAGCCTCCCATCCTTCTGGGGAGGCAAAACGTGGCCCTGCAGCACATAGCCACTTCACGGCCCCACCAGGGCGGGGCCAAAAAAACAGCCAGCTGTAGTTCTCAAGCTTCCTTGAGTGCTGCTGTTCTTTCTCCCTTGTTGTCACTTATGCCTGGAACTGCCCCCTGGGAGGTGATGCCACCACCTTCCCTCACTTCCTTTGAATCCCTTCCCAAAATGCACCTTGGAAAACACTCGCATTTTGGCCAGTTCTCAGGAAAGGAGAGAAAATGTCAGAAGAGGAACATCTTTGTCAACTTTGTAAAAAAAACTATTGAAAATTAAACCTTGGAAGTGGCCACAGGTTCTTGAGAAGGAAGGGAGAGAAGGGCTGAGTCCAGACTGGCATTTGAGCTGGTAGACAGAGGGGACATGGGTTGACCAAAAAAGTGCAACCAAAAGCAAACATCCACCTCCTGTCCCACTCCCACCCCCAACCCATCCGAGGGCTGTTCCACTCATGCTGCACAAAGCTACCACTTTGGAAGTGCTGCACGAGTGGGAGCTTTACAGATACATTCAGTTAGCATTATACTATTAGCATTAAAACTGAAAGGAAGATTCGCATTGCTTGACAGATGGCCCCGGTAGCAGGAGCGGGATGGGAAGCTGACTCATGCATTTGGTCCTGCTTTTTTGGTCTGCCCATGTCCTGTCCATCTCCAGCTCAAAATATTGGTCTGGTCACAGCCAAGGAGTGAGAGGAAGAACATCCTTTCTGGGGGTTGCTTTTTCTCTTCCTGTCTCAGATCCATTATAAATCTTGGGAATGGCCAAAGGAATGAGCTGAGGGGCAAGAGCAAAAGGGGTCTTGGCTCTTTGGTTCCTTGTCCTGTGGCTTGCATCCTGCAGCTAAAGTTGTCAGATCTATTCTGGCCACCAGTGGGGGATGGGGGGGTAGTATTGCCATATCCAGGTTGGAGATTGGAGGATGGAGCCTGAGGAGGACAGGGACCTCAGTGGGGTATAATACCATAGAGTCAACCCTTGAAAGCATGTATTTTCTCCAAGCAACCTGATCACTGTAGTCTGGAGATGAGTTGTAATTTCAGGAGATCCCCAAGTCCCACATGGAGGCTGGCATCCTTACAACTTCCATCTGAGGAATCCCAAAGTGACTTGAGATGTACTTGCTTTGCTCACACTCCCCAATTGCTGTTCAATGCTTTATGTAAACCACGTGGGGTCCTTTTCAAAGAAAAGTGGGATATAATATTTAAATATTTAAACAAATAAGAAGTTTGTCTTAATGACAACCTCCTTCCCCCCCCCCCCCATTTCATATGGTTTCTGTCCATGCAGATGCCATGTTCCCCAGCATTGCCTGTTTGGTGGTCATAGGATATCCTTCCTTCCTTTTTCAACAGCAGGAAAAGCTGGTCAGATCCAGCCCATTGGTTAAAATTCCCAGTGCAATCAGAGCCTCTCAAGATCATTGTTGCTCTTTTTGTGAGTGTCAAGAGTGGGGGGAGGCAAGCCAGAATTTCATGCGCTGCCCTGAATTTCTTGGAAGGATGGCTGGAATTAAAATGAGACAGGCTGAATCAACAGATATTTATCTACCTCTCACTGTTGTTCTGAAAAACAAATTAGGTTTAAACATGGTTGAGCACCCTCTCTACGTCGAAAAGGGGCTCCAGGGAATATTAAATGAACACAAAGCCCTGTGGATGCTAATCCCCCATCACCATACTGTCAGCTGTGTTTCAGGTACAAGTTCTTTCACAGCCCATCATTCCCCGTTTTGCTGCATTAAAGTGGCAGGAATGGACGAGGCAGACACTTTGTTAGAGAGAAAAAAGAAGGATTTGTATGTACCGACATCCACTTTCCACTTTGACTGGAGGGTGTTTTCCTCCTTGTGAAATATTGAGTTCCTCTAATAGCCATTCTCCTTTTCTGTCATAGCACAATTTCATGAAAAATAGGAAGAATGATGCTTCTTAAATATGATGAAAACCCGTGTAAACAGTCTTCCTTGACAGCCCTCCCATTTAAGAGCCCTTGTTGTTGTTGTTATTACCTTGTTCATATACATACATCAACAAATGTTAAATATGAGGTCTTCAAAATAGCAAAGAGATATTTTATTAGAGACGCAAACTCTGGCAAATAAGCGCCTCCAGGCATCCCTGGGAAATACTTTCAGAATTACTTCTGTTATCCTCCTTGGAAAGAACAGCCGCCCACGAGCTGCCAATATCAGTATATTTGTACGACTGGAGAATCTTGACTTTCAAAAAGAAAATTGGCCCAGGACAAAAACATATTTGGATGCCTGGGGAAAAAAAAAAAAAAAAACAACAGCTGACACATGCTTTGGGAACAAACAGTGTTCTTACACCCAACTGGAAATGCTCATTTAAAACAATTTCATTGAGAACCAAAAAATGGATTTCAACTGTTGCCTTCCTACCAGGTGGCAATCTTTTCACTCTGCCACAAATTGGCCTTGGAAAAATATTGTCTGAAGAGATCTAATGCAGCAGAGATGCTTCCAAATTTTTCCTTGATAGGAATGTACCCCAGAACACACTGCTCTGGTCTAAGTGGGCCGTGTTGCAATAGAGAAATCCATGTATATAATTTTCACCCATTTTCCTATGGGATATTCCAGATCATTGGGGAGTGGAGGGTAGGAAGTATGCAGTTGGATACACATTCTCATTAGGGAAAGTCTATAAAAGGATGGCTTGCTGCACACATCTGGCATGTGTAAAGTAGGCATTCAGATGCAAATCATGTAGGCATCTGTATCAACAAAGTTCATAAAAATTCCAGCAGGTCAATGGAAGGATATTGAATGGACCTTTCAGCAAAAACACAAAGTGTGTGGAAAATGAAACCCTTTGTTCACCATGGTTTCCAGCTACAAATGGTAGACTATCAGTGTTATCAAATGATTGTTATATAACCAGTCTTGGTGCATTTATGGAAGCCCAATGAAACTGTGGATATTTATATAGATAAATGGCCTCATGATGTCTCTGTCTGACTATGAACATCCAGTGATTATTAAAGGGCTCTGGATCTGTCCTGCTTTAGACAACTAGCTAATTAAGAATTAGGGGGAACTTTAGCATTCACAATATGATTTCAACAACAGTAAGAGGATGGCTGTGTGCATTGATTTTTTTTGTAATAATGGCAATGCTGCTGTTGCTACTACAGCTACTAAATCCATCCACTCACCAACTCACCCACCCACACATCTATTTAAAAACTTAGAGGTGGTCCTGCCTATAAGAGCATTTCTGTTTCTTTCAAATCCAGTCTATAAAGTAGTCTTACTCTAAACTGACTTCCTGGAGGCAAATATTTTCAAGGAGGACTAGGGATGGGCATGAACCACCTAAAGAACTAAAGTTCATCACAAATCTTGGCTGGTTCATAGTTCACAAAGCAATGTTTGTGAATGGAAGAATCACCACAAACTTTCATTAATTTTTATGCAGTTCATGGTGGTTTGTGAAGATCAAAAGGAAGGGGTAATTCACAAAAGAACAGCTGTGCAATGAGGAGTTCCCTGTCACTCAGCTGTTTGGTTTAAATAACGAGGAGTCATTTAAATGGTTAACCATTTAAATGACCAGGGATCATTTAAACCACTGCTTTCCACTCTCCACAAAAAGCCATGGGGAGCAGAAAACAGGAGTTTAAACTTAAAATGGTTCACAAACTGACACGAACCACATTGTGTTGGCTTGTGTTATTTTACTCTTTACTCTTAACAACAAAGAATGAAGCAGTTCATGTCTTGTGTTATTTTAAATGTTTTTCCTATTTCAGTTTTCTGCTACACTATTTAATTGATTGCCATTTTGAGTCAGTTTGGCTCTTGGGGTCAGCCACGAAGAATGAACCAAACAGCAAAAATGCTGTTCATGCCCATCATTGAATAGGACTTGTTTTCAGGTGTGATACCTGATCTCTTATGGTCATATCCATGACCTGGATAGCCCCAGTTAGCCTGATCCTAACAGATCTCTGAAGCTAAGTAGGGTCAGTGCTGGCTAGTATTTGAATGGGTGACTTCCAAGAAATACTCAGGATGTGATACAGATGCAGACAATGGTAAACCACCTCTGAAACATCTCTTGCCTTAAAAACAAGTCTAGCTCACCACCTAGTGGTGCATAATGCTAAAAGAGCTAAAACATTTGGCTACCAGACAATCTTAGGATCTCCTAGCTAAACTACACACACTGCCATACAATAATTATCAATTATAATCATTATTACAGTCATAAGCAGACAGGTAAGATGCAAATTATCTTGGAAGAAGTAGTTGATAAAACCTGAAAATAAATTGTCCTTAAGAACCCACTCAGTACTAATCAGCTGATGAAAATTCAAGAATTGTATTTCCATTATTATTCTAATTTTTATGAATCTAATTTTACCAAAGTAATCATCTCACACTTGTCTGAAGGATTTCGCCTTGACTCTCATGAGTAATCTTTACTCTTAACAACAAAGAATGAAGCAGTTCATGTCTTGTGTTATTTTAAATGTTTTTGCTATTTCAGTTTTCTGCTACGCTATTTAATTGATTGCCATTTTGAGTCAGTTTTTTCTCCCCTTAGGTTGAAATTGTGATAATAAAGGATGCTACATTGACAGGGAACTTTCACTATGTTATCTCTTATATTTGACTTTTATGAAGGATGCCAAGGAGCAATATAACTGTTAACTACTAAAATGTCTGATGGTTGTATATGAAATAGTGGTTTTGTTTTCCCGGTTAGTAAAGGCTTTTAACAAATTGATATTGTCTGATTATCAACATACGATCACTCTGATAAGATGATACATGCCCTGAACGATATTTTAAAGGCTGTTTTGTGATGGTGGTTGATTTTCCAGCTTAACATAAAGATTATCATTTGGCATTCAATTGAATTCTATAAGCCAGAACTAATTGTTATATATTCATTTGTTACATTTAATTGCTTCAATGCTAGGAAGGCAAGTGCTCAGAAAATATATAGAAATTGCTGCACAATAATGGATTAGTTATAAGAAAATCTGTTTTGGGTTGTTGTTTTTTGGAAATTCTTAAAAGCACCTCTTCCTAAAGAGTTTAACATGTTCAGCTATTGCAGTTTATGAATATAGGCATAATTGAAGGTAACCATTCTGTCTACATATAAGGAAGAGGAAGAAGAAGAAGAAGAAGAAGAAGAAGAAGAAGAAGAAGAAGAAGAAGAAGAAGAAGAAGAAGAAGAAGAAGAAGAAGAAGAAGAAAGCTGAAACTTTGCTTCACTTCCCATTAAGATAGATCCAGATGGACAGCTGTGTTGGTCTGAAGCAGTAGAACAAAGCAGGAGTCAAGTATCACCTTTAAGACCAACAAAGTTGCTTGCCATTTCATACTATTGTCTGATGAAGTGTGATTAGAGCACATGAAAGCTTACATTCTGAATAAAACTTTGTTGGTCTTGAAGGTGCTACTTGACTCTGCTTTGTTCTATCACTTCCCATTTGTTGCTGCAGAGTTCACAACAAACCTGTAAAGTAGGCTAGTGTTTTCTGCATTACATACTGGTGGGTTGAGAGTGAATGAGAGTGAATATTTGTATGTGTTGCTTCATGAAATGGAAAGAGATTGGTTGATCCCAGTTTTTGTTTGGTGCCTTTATTTATTATACTGCCACCAGATAAGCTCCCAAAGTAGCTTACCATTAAAATTGACAGCATTCTTTAATGCAAGCTAATTGTTGAGATACATTTTTGTAAAATAATAATAACAATAATGACAACAACCTCACCAAATGTTCACCAAGTGTGTGTCCAGTGACACCTTTAAGACCAACAAAGTTTTATGCAAGGTATTAGCTTTCATGTGCAAGTATACTTATTCAGATATAGTGAAACAGAATTTCCTCAACCATTACATATAGACAGTGGGGAGAGGGTAGGGGGGTTAAGTTGCCAGGAAAGGCCAAATACAGTCAAGATGGAGACAGAGACAGTTTCCCCACTAGCCTTATCCCAGTCTCACACTCCTCCTCTACATGGGGCTTCCTTCCAATTTTGAAGAAGCTGCCTTGGGGCTGCAACTTGCTCTGCCTCTTTCATGTGGCAAGCAGAAACCAGTTTTTAGAGGCTCTTGCTTGCCATGCAAAAGAGGTGGAGTGAGTTGCAGCCCTGGGACAGCTTGTGTGAAATCAGAAGGAAGCCCCACGGAGAAGAGGAGCATGAGACTGGGACAAGGCTAGAAGGGAATTGGTCAGAAACAAAATGGAAATTATCAGCCCATATGGATAGGTAGAGGGTGAGCAGTAAATTATCATACAACATAATTGAGATGTTTAACAGATTCAAGGATCAAGCAGGAACAATAAGCTGAGTTTATATGGTTACCATTTTGACATATTTATTTCCTTTGCTCCCCCCTACCCCGGCTGAAGCGAACCTAAACAAGTGGTAAAATTATAAACCAAGTTTATTATTCCTGTGCTTGCACATGGAAGCTTATACCTCGAATAAAACTTTGTTGGTCTTAAAGGTCCCACAGGACTCAAACTTTGTTCTGCTGCTTCAGACCGACATGGCTATTCACCTGAATTCACCAAATGTTGTGACACTTGCTAGAACCTCGCAAATTACTGAGAAGCTGGTCAAAATTATAGGGACAGAGTCCTATGTTTTAGACATCCAATCCAGCCTACTGTCCACATGATGCTGGATCCTATATTTGGTGGCATTCAAGTCTCTGGTCCTCTCTGTCTAGAGATCACATTTGTACCAGACTCTTCTCGCATGGAACTCAGGGCAGTATCCATGGTTTCTCCCACTTTCATCTTTATCCTTATACTAATGTCAACAGAGCAACAGAACCAAGACCGTTCAGTAAATTTCATTTTTTTTTATTTCTTTACTTACTATATGCCACCTTTCTGCCCAAACAAGGGTTCCCAAGGCTTTCTGAGGATTAGAACCCAGGACCCTCCTGCTCTGACATTTCAGCCACAACTTCACCATGTTTCTTCCCTTCTGAAATGTTGCCTGCTGATATACAAAATCCTGCCAGTTCATTTCCAGCATAAACTTCTTGATAACTCTCTGCATAATCTTTGTAATATCTTGGCAATTCATTGCAAATGCAGATCAGAACAGCCAACACTCAATGTGTGCTTCTGCAAGCCAAGAAAGCGTGTCGCCTCGGGGCTTGCTTTAAATGAGTCTTCCAGGAGCCTTATGAATGTTAGCTCAGGCGCCATTTATCTAGCCCTGCGAAACCAAGAACTCACATTCTTTGCCAACAGCCTTAACAAACACAAGGCTCTGCACCATCCCCGATAAACTAAACTTACACAGTCTGTGCAATACTGAGCTATATTAGCAATTGGGGTGGGATGAGCAGGCATTTGCAGTGACATAAACAAATTGCAGCCCATCCACAAATATGAAATCGACATGCTGGAGCAGCAGTCCAAAATAAAAGAGAGGGACGGGGGTGGAATGAGAGAGGGGTGAATATTTTGCTTTGATAGGATTTCCAATCACAGCCAATTGGCTTGCTGATTCGTGATTTGTTTGATTGATTTCTATTTAAAGTGTGCATCGTTCATGATGCTTGCTGGGAAATGAGAGGCTGCAGGGATGGGATATTTGGTTTGAATGTAATGAAAACTCAGGACAGGCAATTCTGAATCTCCACAGTGACTAAAGACACATAATCCTGTGTTTTGCATGGTTCACTCACTTTTAAAATTATTAATGTACAGCACAAAGATCCCCCCCCCCCTTTTCCCCTTTCAGAATCTACGATCATCTAGTACAACTAAAATGTTGCCTAGGGGCTGATGCATGTAGCTGTTGATTTCATGGTGAAATGCATTTTGTTGTCAATGCGTAATGGAGATCTACGTATAAATTCGCTGTATGGTGAAGATGGATGTTTAACTAGAATTCTGCCATTCAGTCAACACATACTTGAATAAGTAATGTTGGGAGTCCTCCAGGGAACAGCTTCCAGGAAATCTCATCTCCCATTATGCCACTTGTTCCATTTTTTGTTTTTGTTTTTCTTTTTGTCAGGGCTTTTTTTTGAAGCAGGAACTCCTTTGCATATTAAGCCACACACCCCTGATGTAGCCAATCCTCCAAGAGCTTACAGGGCTCTTATTACCGGGTCTACTTTAAGCTCTTGGAGGATTGGCTACATCAGGGGTGAGTGGCCTAATGTGCAAAGGAGTCCCTGCTACAAAAAAAGCCTTGGTTTTTGTTTTGTGGGGAGGTTTTTTTGCTTGTACACAGGAGCATTCAGGGCCTGTGGCCTGCATTGTAAAGGAGGGGTTCATCTGCCTTTATCCTGTAAATGGACTCTCAGGGGTGAGAAGAAGAATTTGCAAATATCACACATTAATCTGTGCTAATGATGTTGTCAGTATGTCCTGACATGTTATGGGGTTGCCAACCTTCAGGTGGGACCTGAAGATCCCCTGGCATTACAACTGATCTCCAGACAATAGAGATCAGTTCCCCTGGAGAAAATGCCTGCTTTGGAGGGTGGGCTCCAGGGCTTTTTTTGAGCAGGAACACACAGAAACACAGTTCCGGCTGGTTTGGCATCAGGTGGTGTGTCCTAATATGCTAATCAGTTTCTGCTGGGCTTTTTCTACAAAAAAAGCCCTGTGTGAAACAATGGTGATGTCAGGGGGTGTGGCCTAATATGCAAATGAGTTTCTTCTGGGCTTTCTCTACAAAAAAAAGCCCTGGTAGGCTCTATAACACTGTATCCTGATATTTTTTTAATCAGGTTTTTATTAAACACTGTACTCTGATGAGGGCTCTCCCCTCCCCAACCCCACCACCCCTAGACTCCACTCCCCACATCTCCAGGGATTTCCCACAAAGAGTTGCCAACTCTGGCTCCTGAGAGACTGGGTACTACAAATTTCTGTACCAGATTTCACCTGCTTTCTCCTCATCAGGGTTTTGTCCCACCTGGATGTTGTCCACATGTGTCCCTCAATTCCCTAGCATAGTTTTTTTGATGGCAGTTGTTTTCCATAGGCTTGCTAAAGAACAAGTAAAAATGCCATCCTTGATCCCAATCATATATCAGTTCCTCCAACACTGCAGAACTAATTGATTTCTCTTCTTTCCCCATCCAAATATAGCAATACAGGGTTGGATTTGCAATGAGGTTGGATTCAAGGGTGTGCATCTGTTCATAGCAAGCATCCAGTCACAACTAGAGTTGCCGAGGAACTGGTGGGTAGGTTGGGGAGAGCACAGCATTATGGGGGGAAATACAACCTTGTGTACTCATTGGGAGTTGACATAGGAAGTGACAAAGGTCACTTTAGGAATCACAAGAAACTCTGCGATTTTACTATAGCATTTCTGTGATTCCTAGAATTGTGTCACTTTCTATATCAACTTCCAGTGAGGACACAACAAGGCTGCATTTCCCCCCTTTATTTACCCCCATTGCCACTCCAAGTGGCAGCTGGTAACAAGACCTGTGGAGGATCCCCTGCCCCCACTGGAGGCTTGGTAGCCATGGTTACAATATCTCTTCTGAAAGAGCAAATGAACTTTTGAGTCCATCCTAGGCTGTGTACTGCAATTTATGGCCAACCTAGATGTGAGGGCCACCACCATTTTTTTTTCCCAATAGGAGTCAAAAAGGTTTAATGATGACAGAATTTTATCAACAACTATTGTACAAAACAAAGTAATCAGTGATAGTCTCAAGCCTGGGGAAAATACAATGCAGGGAACAAAGGACAGTAAAATTCATTTCAGAGACACTAGGGTTGGAAAAGAAAACATAAAATCATTGGCCCCCAAGTTGGAATGAAAAGTCGAACACAAGGTATTGGTATAACTAAGGGCCACTTTATTAAGTATAATAATAAACAGCAAGGGCAACCAGAACTGCGGCCTGTTCAGGGCCAGGGGTCTCAACAGACTGCTCCCCTGCCATTAGCTGGTGAGAGACCCAGCCCCCAGCCGGAGCTGTATGTCACAGCTCCCGCCAGGCTGGCCTAGCAAGGAGGCAAGCCCCAGAGGGCCCAACCACCAGACGCACATCTCAATGGACCAACCTCCCTTCCAATGCCTTCCAAATTTCTTTATTAGCTTTGTAATGGGATCCCAAACAAGGCGGGGAATCATGGTTGACCAAATTATGGTGGTCCTGGGCCATCTCTCCCTAATGTACCAAAAATCCTCTAGGGCCTGCAAGACTAAAGCCTTGCCCTTTACTAGCCTGAGATCATTCCCTCCCAGGTGAATGATTAGAATAATGATTAGAATGGAATAACAATGGCAGCAGGCCAGGCCCCTGAAGACCCCGGCGCCCCTGCCATTCAATAGTGACGTATTGGCTGAGTCCCAGCTGAGAGCCGACGAAGTTCTCCGAGTCTGATGTACGGCCCAAAAGACATAGTTGTGTCCACAGACGAGAACTCGGCTCCACTGGCCAGGAACAACAGCATCTAAAAAGAAAAAAACAGTCAAATTAGAAACAAGAACCATAACATTTGAACTACAAACAAATGAAGCTAGGAGCTGAGCAGAGGGCAAACATAAGATTTACAGGTTGATGACTGCCAACGGCCCAGGTGCTGAATGGAGGAAGAAGGTTATCTCAGGGCAGCAGCTGTCGATGCTGCCCCAATTCTAAAGGAGTGGGTACCAAACCACACCCCGGACAACCCCAGCTTAGCTAAAGCCCGGGACATCACGGCCCAAAACTGATGCTTTGTCAGTGGGCTGCCATTGAGGTGACCAAACAAAAACCCATCATTGGGCCCCCAAACTGCTAAATAAGCAGCCAAACCAGAAACTGGGCACAACTCAAGCTCAGAGCACGTGCCTAGCTCCAACACAGTCCCTTTATGATGCTGGTCGGTCTTAGAGCATTTCATGGTAATGACTGCCTTACCCTCAACTAACCTCAGGTCCCGTAGCGACAAAGCATTACCAGAAACATCATTTCTGGAGCCTGCCACTAACTCACGAACTCTAAGGGCCCCAAAAAAGGCAACTAAGGAAGCAGCATGGAACAGTGCAGATTCAAAATAAGATGCACACACTATGCCCCAAACCCCCTTTAGGCCCTTAAGAATCAGAGGGGAAATAGGTTTCCTAGTATTGAGATTAGTCCCAGCCTCTCTGGCCCATCCCTCCAGCTTTTTTCAAAACCGAAAGCCTGCTGTTTCCTCCTTGTATCCCAATGCCTTACTAGCAAAAGCCAGAGCACGGCCAATCCCTTACCTTTTAGAGAAACACAGAAGTAGAGCAACTGCTCCACCATGAAGGGCCAAATGATGTGATTCTCTACCTCTGCCCTAAAGTCCTTAAACTGCCGCACAGCACATTCGTAAGACTTCCTGGTGGTAGGTGTTCTGCAGGCCTGAGCTCTCCAATCAGCCATAGCTCCCGGGGCATTGCTGCCAGCTCTCGATCGCCATCTGGGGCTAGCTGACGAAACCTCTCCATCTGTTTACAAGAGAGAGCATCAGCCAACCCATTGTTTACCCCAGGAACATGCTTGGCTAAAAACAGTATGTTCAGCCACAGACAACGCAGAGTGAAGGCCCTCATCAATCTCATAACCCGTTGAGATCTGGATGAAAGGGAATTAATGACATGGACCACAGCCATGTTATCGCACCAAAAATGTGCGATTGGCCATAAAATTCCCCCACAGCCAAACTGCAACAAGAATAGGAAAGAACTTGAGAAATGTAAGATCTCAGTTCACACCTGCCTGAACCCATGAATCAGGTCATGTATCCGCACACCAATGTCCACGGAAATAAACCCCAAAATCTAAAGACCCAGCAGCATCAGACATGACCTGAAGCTTCGCCTCAAGCCTTATGTCATCTCTTCACAAAGAAATCCCATTGAAGAACTCAAAAAATTATTTCCATACCCTTAAATCCTCCCTCATGCTGCTGGTAACCCGTGTTCTATGTTGGGGCTGGCGGAGACCATAGCATCACATAACCTACGAAGAAAATCTCACCCAGGAGCAACCACGTTGCAAGCAAAGTTAAGATGCCCAACCAGCTGCTGGAGCTCAAACAATGTGACCTTTTGCTTAAGAAGGAAGGAATTAATCCTACTTCTCAAATCTGCCACTTTTTGAATAGGTATTCTGGACAATTGCGCCAGGTATCCAACTCAATCCCTAAAAAGATAAGTTTTTGGGTCGGACCTTCCATTTTATCCTGTGCCAACAGAACCCCCAGTTCTGCAGCCAGCTCGATGAAGCCAACAGCTGTGCACAACATCCAGTCCCTGCAGGTTGCACAAAGTGGTAGTCATCCAAATAATGAACAACATCCCACAAGCCAACTTTTTCACGAACAGCCCATTCCAAGAACTTGCTGAAACACTTAAAACCCACACGAGACAGAGCAGCCCATTGGCAAAGCTCTGTCCATGTAAAATTGCCCCTCAAAGGAAAATCCTAAAAGCTCAAAATCAGTCGGATGGACTGGTAGAAGGCGAAATGCAGATTTAATATCGCATTTAGACAACTCTGCCCCCTTACTGCAGCGTCATACCACGCCCATGGCCTGATCAAAGCTGGTATACCTGACTAAGCATAAGTGCTCAGGCATCCCATCGTTAACTGACTTCCCTTTGGGGAAGCAGAGATGGTGAATCAAATGAAATTCACCAGGTGCCTTTTTTGGCACCACACCCAAGGGTGAAACCCTAAGGTTAGGCATCAGGGGATTGGAAAATGGACCCAAAATCCTGCCCTCTGCCAACTCCTTGGCAATCTTATCCCTAACTACATGCTCTAAACCTTTAACAGAACCAAGATTCCCAGACCAAAAAGCAACCCTGGGACCTTGAAAAGGAATCCTAAAACTGAACTTGAAACCTTTTAACAAGTAAACGCTATCAACCCTTCATAGATACCTGGACAGCCAGTGCTCAAGAAGTCCCACCTTTATCGGACTGGGGCCCCTTTTCCAGCCTGGAAATTACTTCCACCCCCGCCTTGCTTCTTTTGGTTCCTACGTAGCCATTCTTTGGGGCAGTTACTGAAGGAGTGAGAGCCACCACACATGGGGCATTCATGCTTAAACTGACAAGCTTTTCTATTGCACACTCCTTGGGAGCTGAACTCCCAGCACATCAGGTGGGGTTGAACTGCCTGCCCCACAGAACTGTGGGAAGAGGCTGACGAAGCTGAAGAAGTCGCCGCTGACCAAATTGGCCCCCTATTAAAACGCCCCCAACAGCCACTCACTACTGAAGAACAGCCCCAGGAAGCTGAAAGTGCCTGCTTATGTGAAGCTGTCTTATACTGAATCAGACCCACAAAATGGATTCCCTTCTACAACTCTATAAAATGGCTGCCGTCCCATAGAAGAAGAAGGGGAAGCAAATATGGCCACCGCCCAGCAGTAGAAGAAGGGGAAACAAATATGGCCGACTCCACCCAAGACAGCCCAACCTGGCCCCAGCAGGGTAGTCAAAAACACAAAATCCACTCCCTATAAAAGAAAGGAAGGACTTTAACTAAAATTGGGTGTGTGAGTGCATAACCACCCTCACAGAACACAGATCTTAAGCGAAAAAGGGGGCGGGGGATAGAATTGAAATTGGAAAGCGGGGGGGGAAGCAACACAGGCCATTGTCTGGAGCTCCTCTCCTCCCGTCCGCAGAGCACTGCAACCCCTGAAAGCAAGGTTGGTCTTCTGACCAATGCCATGGAGCCCAGAGGCACTGTTGCCGCCACTGAAGAGCTGCGCCTTCCTACCTTATCAGTGATCCGATTGTTGATAAGGGAAACTGACAAAAGGGGGCCCGAGGAGGAGCGAATAAAATGCTCCCCCTGGCCCTGCAATTGCCCGAAACAATGCAGATCGGCCCCAGAGTGAAAACCAATGCTCCCGATGATTCTCACAGTCCACAGCAACAAAAATAACAAGAAAAAATAGGAGCCAGCACACAGTGCTCCTATTCCTCTGAGCTTCTGCTGTGGACTGAGATAGGGGGTAGATGATCCTGCCACTAGTACGGCAAAGCCACGCCCCCTCTAGAGTGCACAAATGGGCTGCAAAAGTCCTCCCTTCCCTTTCAGCCTAGCAGTGTAGCTGCTGGCTGCTAGAAACGGCATCACAGAAGAAAAGAAACAATAGCATAATTGGTATCTTATCCAAGATCACCACAACATCTGGATCTGGAATTCTGCCAAGTAGTCATCTTACTTGGGTTGTCCCATCAAACATCAAGGAGCTTTGAGGGCCACCATCATTTTAACACCTAATGAAGTGATTTTAAAATGTTGAACGGGCCCAATCCTGACTGGACCTACAGCACAGTGGGATGAGGTGTTCTTGTTTCCTCATGTGACTTTTCAAGCAGAAAAATACACAGAGAGAGAGAGAGAGCTCTTTCAGTACTTGAAAATGTGTGAAGGGGGAACAAGAGTACCTCATTCTCCCACGCTGTGAGCCCAAACAAGCATTTTAAAATAAATTCATCAGGCTTTAAAGAGGAAGAAGAGAAGAAGAAGAAGAAGAAGAAGAAGAAGAAGAAGAAGAAGAAGAAGAAGAAGAAGAAGAAGAAGAAGAAGAAGAAGAAGAAGAAGAAGAAGATGATATTGGATTTACATCTACATGGGGCTGCCCCTGTGCCGAACCTGGAAACTGCAGCTAGTGCAGAATGCAGCAGCCAGACTGCTATTGGGCCTACCCCGGTGGGAACATGTGCAGGCTAGGCTGCGGGAGTTGCATTGGCTGCCAATTGTTTACCGAGTTCGTTACAAGGTGCTGGTTATTACCTTTAAAGCCCTATATGGCCGAGGACCTGTCTACCTTAGGGACCGCCTCTCTCCATATGTTCCCCAGAGAGCACTACGATCTAGCTCACAAAATCTCCTAGAAGTACCTGGGCCAAAGGAGGCCAAACTAAAAATAACTAGAGAACAGGCCTTCTCTATAAAAGCACCCCAATGGTGCGGGCCCTACGGGACCTTAGTCAATTCCGTAGGGCGTGCAAAACCGCCCTCTTCCGGCTAGCCTTTCAAGATGGAGCTTGAAATAAACATCACACCATCACAAATATTAATAACTGAGATAACACCGAATAGAGATATTTTAGACTGTTTTTAGATTGTTTTAGATTATGTAAAAATTTAATAGTAAATTGTAATTTTATTGAATCGTATAACTGTTTTATTGTTCAATGGCTTTCCCATGCCTGTAAGCCGCCCTGAGCCTGCCTTGGCGGGGAGGGCAGGGTATAAATAAAATTTTATTATTATTATATTATTATTATTATTTATATCCCGCCCTCCACTCCGAAGAGTCTCAGAGTGGCTCACAATCTCCTTTACCTTTCTCCCCCACAACAGACACCCTGTGAGATGGGTGGGGCTGGAGAGGGCTCTCACAGCAGCTGCCCTTTCAAGGAAAACCTCTGCCAGAGCTCTGGCTGACCCATGGCCATTCCAGCAGGTGCAAGTGGAGGAGTAGGGAATCAAACCCGGTTCTCCCAGATAAGAGTCCGCACACTAAACCACTACACCAAATTGGATTTATACCCCACTCTTCACTTGGAGTCTCAGAGCAACTTACAATTTCCTTCCCTTCCTCTCTCTACAACAGACACCCTGTGAGGTAGGTGGGGCTGAGAGCTCTCTCAGAGAACTGCTCTTGAGAAGAACAGCTCTGAGAGAGTTATGACTGACCAAGGCTCATACAATTTTAAAATCACCTCATTAGACATTAAAATGGTGGTGGGCATCACATCTAGCTTGATCATAAATTACAACATACAGCCTAGGATGGACTCAAAAGTTCATTTAAAATGGAGTCATCATTCAAGGGTCAAACCCATGGACGCTGTTACATCAAGTTTGAACATTAGTTGCAAGTATTTCAATAGAAACAGGCTGCCAGAGCCACAGCTGCTGCAGCGGATGGGGCAGTGGTTTCCCCGCGTGGAGGTAGTGCCGGCCTATGGCTGTCCACCATCTGTTGCCCTTCTGGTGCCCCTACTCCTGGGGGGTCACCCCCGCCCCGGTGCTGCTCTTCCGCCCGATCAGTCGGAGCGGTTGGCAGGGGCAGAGTAGCCCTCAGTGTGGGTGCGGCTGTTGGTTCATCCTCGTTCCGTACTACAGCCGGCTCTTCCGGCAAGGTGTGGCAGCACATCTGATCTATATGCCTCCACAGGATTTCCCCCCCCCCATTGAGATGTCATAGTGGCGGGACCCGGTCATGCGCAGCACCCGACCCGCTACCCACTCGGGGCCGCTTGAGTAGTTTCTTGCATACACTGAATCCCCTGGAAAGAACCCCCTAGCCGCTTCCCTGATCTCAGGAGAGCTGCGGAGGTCGGTGGCCCGGTCAGGGTGCAACTGGTCTAACCTTGTGATTAGCTTCCTTCCCATTAACAACTCGGCTGGGCTCATCCTGTGACTGGGTTGGGGGTGATTCTATTGTCAAATAAGAAGGCGGCCAGGCAGTGGTCCCAGTCCACCTGTACTATGTGTCCCAGGGCCTCTTTTGTGGTGCATACCATCTGCTCTGCTTAGCCGTTGGTGGCCAGATGGAAGGGGGCATACCGTATATGCTTTATTAGGTATCTCTGCAAGAACTCCCAGAATTCCCGGGAGGTGAACGTGGTCCCATTATCCAAGACGATGGTGTCAGGAATCCCATGTCTGCAAAGGACCCTGCGCAACGCTTGGACTGCCGCCGCTGTTGAGGTGGAGGCTACGGGGATAACTTCCAACCACTTGGTGTAAGCATCCACCAGAATGAAGAATGTTTGGCCCTGAAATGGCCCCACAAAGTCAATATGTAACCTAGACCACGACCTCCTATGGGCTTCCCAGCAGTGGACCGGGGCACTGGGCGGTTCGGGCCGGGACTCCTGGCAGGCTTGGCACCTTTGAATCCACCCCTCACTCTCTTCGTCCATCCCCGGCCACCATACATAACTGTGTGCTAGGGCCTTCATCCATACAATCCCAGGATGAGTTTCATGTAGGGCCTCCAGCACTTGTTTCCGCAATGGGGGGGGGACTACCACCCTGCTTCCCCAGAGAAGACACCCCTTGTGTGTGGACAGTTCTTCCCTGTGTGTTGTGAATGCCCTGAATTCTTTGGCCTGTTTTCCCTCAGGCCATCCCCTCCCCACCCAGTTGAGAACCCGTGCAAGTATTTTGTCCAGCCCCGTGGCCTTCGCTACCTCGGCGGCATGGAGGGGTCTCTCCGGTAGCGTGGGCTGGGGCCGGGGCCAGGTCCATGGAGGGCAATGACAGGCGACTGAGGGCGTCTGCGTGACCCATCGCCTTGCCCGAGTGGTGGACCAAGGCATACGAATAAGAGTTCAGGAACGGATTCCACCGCAGGACGCACTGCGACAGAATCTGTGGCATCTGGCAGTCTGGGGCGAGGAGTCCCAGGAGCGGCTTGTGGTCCGTGGCAATCGTAAAACGTCTACCGTACAGGTAGTCATTAAATTTATGCACCCCTGCCATGATTGCCAAGGCTTCCTTATCAATCTGGGCATAGTTGCACTCTGCGGGGGTCAGGGTCCTGGAGTAATATGCTATCAGGACCTCCCTCACGTCTGGGAGTTGGTGACCCAGGACGGCGCCCACCCCGTAGGGTGACGCATCACATGCTAAGACCACCGGCAGGGCTTCATCAAAATGGTGGAGCACGTTATTGGATATGAGGAGCTCCTTGACCGCCTAAAAAGCGGCTGTCTGCTTCTTTCCCCAGACCCACAGGGCGTTTTTATCTAAAAGCCTGTGGAGGTGTTCTGCTATGGCCACTTTGCGGGGCAAAAGTGAATGATAAAAATTTAATAACTCCAAGAAACTTTGTAGCTCCACCTGGCATGTGAGGGCCGGGGCATCCACTATGGCCTTGGTTTTGTCGGCCGTGGGGTGGATCCCTGCAGCGTCCACTGCAAACCCCAAGAACTCCACCCTCGGCACCCTAAGGGAACACTTTTCCCACTTGACTTTCAGTCCGGCCGCCTGGAATCTGCGGAGTACCTCTTGCAGACAGTTGCTGAACTCCTCCGCATCTGGTGCGGCAATCAGAACGTCGTCAAAAAACGGTTGCACCCCGGGGATCCCTTTGAGGAGAGAATCCATCAGGCTCTGAAAGACCCCCGGAGCCACACTCACCCCAAATTGCAACCGCCGCACCCTAAAAGCTCCCCTGTGGGTCACTATGGTCTGGGCTTCCGCCGTCTCGGCGTCCACTGGGAGCTGCTGGTACGCCTGGGCCAAGTCCAGCTTCCCAAAACTTTTTGACCCCGCTAGTGCTGCCAAAACATGACTGACTACTGGGACGGGGTAAAGGTTATCTTGTGGCAATCGTAGTGCCTTGTAGTGCCTTATTTATGGTGCACTTGTAATCGGCGCATATGCGCACATCCCCATTGGGCTTCACCGGGGTTACTATCGGGGTTTCCCATGTGGCATAGGAAACCAGTTCTAGTACTCCCTGGGCTGTGAGGTGATCCAGCTCTGCTTCAATTTTGGATTTCAGAGCAAACAGAACCCGCCTGGCCTTTAGCCGTATCGGCCGCACGTGGGGGTCAAGGGGTAAGGATATGGGAGGACCCTTGTAGCACCCTAGGGCCCCATCAAACACCTCTGGACATTCCCTGCACACATGCTCGAACCCCTGCGTCCCCAGCTGCTGCACCCCCACGATCTGAATTCCCAACGGTCGAAACCAGGCCAGACCCAGCAGTGTGGTGAGCTGGCGTTTGGCCACAATTATATCCAGTTCCCCCCTAAAGCTCTTAAACTCCACCCTCACCGTGGCCCATCCCAGGATCTGCATGGGGTTCTTTTGGAAGTCCCAGGTCGCAGCCTGGGCTGGCCATGTTGGCACAGTTTTCTTAGGGACTCCTCCGAAATTATGGAGATGGAGGAGCCCGAGTCCAGTTCCATCAGGCAGGGGCTGCCTTCGATCCTGATCAATACCTTGACCATGTCGGGGGTATTGCTGGGCAAGTTCATTACCTGCAGGCTGGTTGAGGCGGTCGAGAAGTCCTCGGTCGATTCTTGGTTGGTGGACTGGCGACTGCGGGTGGCCTTGGCCCAGCAAGCCCGCACGATGTGGCCCATTTTCCCGCAGTTCCTGCAGTCCACGTTGCGATAGGGGCAGTCCTGACGCTCGTGCGGGTCCCCGCAGCTTGCGCACTTGGTGATGGTTGGTTTCTCCATCGCTCATGGCCGCTGGGTTGCTCTCGGTCCCATCCCTGGTTGGCAGCGTAGCTGGTGCGTCTCCTCCTCCTCTGGGTGACTCGGCGCCATCTCCTCCTGGTGGATGGCTTCTGCCCGTGGGTTGTGGAAAGCTTTAGTGGCTCTCTTGAACGTGGTAGCCTCTTTGAAGGCGCCCTGGAGGGTGAGCTCTTCCTTTGCGAAGAGCTTTTGCTGTAGTCTTTCGTCCCTCAGGCCCCAGGCAAAACAGTCCCTCAGGGCCTCCTCTAGCTTGTCAAAGCTACAGTTTCCCACGATTTGGCGGAGAGCGGCCAGGTATTCGGCTGCTGTCTCTCCCGCCTCTTGGTCCCTCTTGTAGAAGAGGAATCGGCGGGCGATGATTGAGGGCTGGGGCAAGAAGTGCCCAGTAAGGAGTCGGACTATCTCCTTGTACGTCTTCTCCGTGATCCTCGCGGGGGCCGAGAGACCCTTGGCAATCTCGAATGTGGCCTCGCCGCAGATACTCAGGAGCACGTCTCTCTTATGGCTGTCGTCCGTTATCATGTTTGCTCGAAGGTAGCAATTGACCCGCTCCATGTAGGTCTCCCACCTCTCCAGTTTAGCGGGGTTGAATTCTTCAAGACGACCCATCGCTCCGCCCGGGTTAGCCATGGTGGCTGCAGTGGTGGGTGCTTCCGTCTCCCTAGACAGTGTACCTTCTTCGTCTCCGGCCAGCTCTGTGAAGTCCTTTTTTGGGAGTTACCTGATTAGGATCCCATCCTCGTCACCACTGCAATGTACTGAGTCATGAAACGGTTTGAAGGCAACATGCTTTGTTCGGTGGTACGTTACAAGAGAGGGAACATGCGGGCTGGGTCCCACTTATATACATTCCCCAGAACTGCCCCCCCAGTCTGACCAGTCCAATCCTGGCCAGTCAAACTTCCCACCACAGATCTTGATGGACGGGGCGTCTAGGGAGCTACATCTAGGGACCCATGGGTTTCCCTGGGTCGCCTCTGTAGCGATCGCCATGCTGTACATAAGCTTATGTTTCAAGACATAATACCATGCATAATCTTGTAAACCTCTATCATGTCACCCCGCAGTCGACGTTTCTCTAAGTTAAAGAGCCCTAAGCGTTTTAACCTTTCTTCATAGGGAATGCGTTACCTCCCTTTAATCATTCTAGTTGCCCTTTTCTGCACTTTTTCCAATGCTATAATATCCTTTTTGAGGTGCGGTGACCAGAATTGTACACAGTATTCCAAATGAGACCACACCATCAATTTATACAGGGGCATTATGATACTGGCTGGTTTGTTTTCGATTCCCTTCCTAATAATTCCCAGCATGGGAATTATTGCAATCGCACACTATCTTGACATTTTCAGTGAGTTATCTACCACGACCCCAAGATCTCTCTCTTGGTCAGTCTCTGCCAGTTCACACCCCATCAACTTATATTTGTAGCTGGGATTCTTGACCCCAATGTGCATTACTTTCCACTTGGCCACACTGAACCTCATCTGCCACGTTGATGCCCACTCACCCAGCCTCAACAGATCCCTTTGGAGTGCCTCACAATCTTCTCTGGTTCTCACCACCCTGAACAATTTAGTGTCATCTGCAAACTTGGCCACTTCACTGCTTACTCCCATCTCCAAATCATTTATGAACAAGTTAAAGAGCATGGGACCCAGTACTGAGCCCTGAGGCACCGCACTGCTTATCGTCCTCCACTGTGAAGACTGCCCATTTATACTCACTCTCTGCTTCCTATTAATTAGCCAGTTTTTGATCCACAAGAGGACCTGTCCTTTTACTCCATGACTCTTGAGCTTATTAAGGAGCATTTGATGAGGAACTTTATCAAAAGTTTTCTGGAAGTCAAGGTAAACAAGATCTATTGGGTCTCCTTTGTCCACATGTTTGTTCACCCCCTCAAAGAAATGCAACAGGTTAGTGAGGCAAGATCTTCCCTTACAGAACCCATGCTGAATCTTCCTCAATAACTTGTGTTCATCAATGTGCTTACTCATTCTGTCCTTGATAATGGTTTCTACCAACTTTCCCGGTATTGAAGTCAGACTGACTGGCCTGTAATTTCCCGGGTCTCCTCTGGAACCCTTTTTAAAGATGGGGGTGACATTTGCTACTTTCCAGTCCACAGGAACAGAGGCAGATGTCAATGAAAGATTACATATTTTTGTCAGAAGATCCACAAGTTCAACTTTGAGTTCTTTCAGAACTCTTGAATGTATGCCATCCGGACCTGGTGACTTATTAGTTTTTAATTCGTCTATCAGTTGTAGGATCTCCTCTGTTGTCACCTCAATTTGACTCATGTCTTTCAACACCCCTTCCAAAATAAGTGGTTCTGGAGCAGGCAAACACTTCTCATCTTCCACGGTGAAGACGGAGGCAAAAAATGCATTCAGCTTCTCAGCCATTTCCCTATCCTCCTTCAGTAATCCTTTTACCCCTTGGTCATCCAAGGGCCCCACTGCCTCCCTGGCTGGTTTCCTGCTTCTAATATAGTTGAAGAAATTTTTATTGTTGGTCTTTATGTTTTTTGCAATAGGCTTTTCATATTCCCTTTTTGCCTGCCTGATCACAGTCTTGCATTTGAATTGCCGCAGCCTGTGTTCCGTTTTATTAATCTCACTTGGACTAGCTTTCCACCTCTTAAAGGAGTCCTTCTTACCTTTTACAGCTTCCATTACTTTGTTTGTTAACCATGCAGGCCTTTTCTTATACCTGTTTGTGCCTTTCCTAACTCGTGCTACATATTTTATCTGAGCTTCTAGGATTGTAGTTTTAAATAGCCTCCAAGCTTCCCCAAGGGTTTTGACTGTATTTACCTTTCCTTTCAGTTTCCTCTTCACATGCTTCCCCATCTCAAAGAATTTACCCCTTTTAAAGTTAAACGTGGTTGTGCTTGTCTTTTGGAGCAACTCTCTATTTATAAATATGGTGAAATCAATAATGTTATGGTCACTGCTCCCAAGTGGTGCGATCATTTTTACATCTCTCACCAAGTCTTGGGCATTACTTAGGACCAAATCCCGGATAGCCCCACCCCGGTAGGTTCTGTGACCATCTGTTCCATAGCACAGTCATTGAGAGCATCTAGAAACTCAATCTCTTTCTCGCGACCAGAACACATATTGACCCAATCAATCTGTGGGTAGTTAAAGGGAAGAAAGGAAGTCAAAGGTGGAAAGAAAGCAACTTTAACCCCCACCCCCGATTCAGTCAGGTCCATTTTAGAGGGATCAGACAGCTACAGCTGGAGTGGCAGGATCCCAGCAGCTGTCTGTGGTTGCGCATTCAGACTGCTAGCATGGCTCAACCACGGATCCCCTGGGAAAGGGTTCATTTTTTTAAAAAGCCCCCTGGGTGTGCATTCAAGCAGAGAAGCACACAAGTGCATCTTGGCATGGGGTTGGGGGGTGGGACTCGGACCCTGTTGGAAATAAGCTTGGCTCAATCACACAACTCTTCCACTTATGAGCTGCCCTGGGGCATTCAGACAGCAGCTAATTATGTAACCTACATGCAATTCAGGGGGATACTACTGGGAAAATCCAGGTAGTTTTTTAAAGCGGATAGGAGGTGTCTGGAGTTGGAGTGAGAACGAGTGCGGCTTGGAGGGCAGATGTGCTCGTGTGATCATTTGCTTTTAATCAAAATGGGAGGCAGGGCTAGGTCGGGTCAAATCTGCTGTGTGAAAGCACCCCTGGATTGAAATCCTTTCTCCACTGAAGCTTGCTGGATGACCTCAGGCCAGCCACATATTCTCAGGGTAACCTACCTCTGAGGGAATAAAAGGAGGATAATGTTGTAAACTGCTTTCAGTCCTCTTTGGGGACAAAAGTGGAGCATAAATGAAGTTAATTAATTGAATTAAATAAATAAAAATAAGAGATACAGAAAGATAGGCATATATGTTAGTCAGGTCTTGCCCCCTATGGCTGATAATAACTATACAAAGGTAGGAACTAAATTAAGGGAAATGGTAGCAAATAGGGTGTGAGTAGATTCCAGCTTTTGCCTCAAAGAGGGAAGAAAGGCAGGACAGATATTTTGTAAATAAATTAAAATGCTAAGTTGAAATGTTTCCCTTCCTTCTAAAAGAGTTTACTTACATCCATTCAAGAGCTTCTCAAATTGACTAAGATGTTACATACATGTAAAGTGTTTTATTCGTCATGAAGACATGTTCCCCAATCCATAATGCATATTTATAGACATGAGGGTCAGAAGCCTATGCTAAAATTGATGACTGCTTTCTATTTATATAAAGTTCTTCCAACGTTACTATGATTTATACATCCGTACAAGCCAATGTGAAATACTGCAGGGCTGTTTAATTTTGTGACCAGATTTGTGACTACTTTCCAGACAAGCAATTATTTGCTTGATCTAAGGCATCTTCGTTAGACTACGTATTGCAGTAAAATTTAAAAAAAGGGTGACACTTGCTATGCTATTGTGTTTATTGCTTTCCCCAGAAGCTTTCATTTTTTTTTGTCATGTAAAATATACTTCCCTTTAGACATAAACCACCTTTTTGTACAAAGAAACACAACATAAATTCTATGATCTGAGCTAATTCTGCTTTTTTTTGTTCACAAAAAAATATAACTGACATTGAAAACTATCAAAGACAAATGTAAAAAGAAAAAAAAATCCTGAAATTTCAGTTCCCCTTATTGTTTTCTTATTTTTTATTTATCTTCTCAGGGTTTGTATTTTTTTTCACCTGTTTGCTAATTTGACTTTTGCTTTTACTTAAATAAACATGAAATGCATAGGCCTACAGTAAGCTCTCTTGTTTTATTCTCTTTGCACTGTACGCCACCGCAATCAATCTATTAATTTTTTATATTTTATTTTCCAAGACTTTCTTTTGTTATATGAGCCTCTGAAGTTTGTAGAACCAATACTCGTTCATTATGGATGTATTGTACCGAACCGCTGGAACTGGGTTTCTTTTCACTGGAAGACCTTTATGTGAAAGAAACTGCACAAAAATACATCTTGGGAAATAGTGATATAAATATGTAGGTTGTTTTAGAAAAAAAAAAAAAGAGGGTGGGAAATAGCAAATCATATAATGGGAAATTCTCTTAGGACATAGAAATTGAGGGTGGGGGGAGGTAAATCTTTATAGAACTGATCGAGACAGAATGTTTTCCTAATGCAGTGCCTATGGCTTCAAGCTAAGAAGCTGGCTGCTTAAGTTAAAATGGAGTTGACAGCTTTCATTCTGCCTTTTCTTTTCTTTCTTTCTTTTTTTAAAAGAGAAAGCATTGACATTAGGCACACATTTATCAAATGCCAGTTCTAGCTTATGCACAAGCATCAGTGGAGCAGGTCCGCTCATGTTTGTGCAAGTGAATTTGGAATTCTGATTCAGGGTAGTGAGCGCAGCCACAAATGCTGATTGGTGAGAACAGCCACAAAATAGCTACCATAGAAGGCAGAGCCTGCCACAAAATGGCTGCTGTTGCTTGCCTTCAGACACACAGTGAAGACCCCTGTTCTGTAGTGGTAGCTGCTGCCAAAGCAACATTTAAAAAAAAAATCTGCACAGCCAATCAAATATTCAATAGCCAATCAGGAGATTAACTTGGCTTGCTAACTTGCTAAAAACACTTGGTGGGCAGGCACCAGGAAAGCTGTCAGTGGGTCTGCTATAAAGTTAACTAAGAAGTAAGGTAACTGGCAAAAGGAGCTTTGACTCCTGAAAGCTTATACCCTGAATATCTTGTTCACCTTTAAGGCACTATAGGGGCAATACCACACAGACGTTTAAAGCTGCCTCGGGGACGGGAGACAGGCGGATCAAAAAAGCATGTCCACATGAGCACATCTGCCTACCGTCCCCGTCCCATCCGCCCGAGTCCCGTCCCAGGTTTGCCGGAAGCCAGCTTGAAAAGGCACCACTTGCAAAGTGGTGCGCCCACAATTTGCTCCTCTCCTTAGCGCCATCAGGAAGCTCTGAGGCACTCTATTTCCAGTTGGTTCTCTTTGGGGCAGCTTCAAGCTGCCCCAAACCGGCCATCTGGTATCAGCCCAGGACATGAATTTTGCTTTTCCATTGAAGACCACCATTAATGCATTAGTGACTGTCCTGAAAAGCCTGCATGATGAAGGCATAAAAGGCTTAAATAGATGCTCTCGGTCTCCCACTGATTGTCTGGGCAGCATGTGGTATTTGTCCCAGCACACATAGGAGCTTGCTACTCATTGAGGAGAGGAATGAGCTTCTTCTTTCCTTCTCCTTTTCTAAAGAAGAAGCACCAAAGGTCAGTACAGTGGGTCATATGCTGAAGCCCACTGTCCATTAGAGGGCCTACCCCTGGCCCCTGACCTGGATGGCCCTAGTTAGCCCAATTTCATCAGATCTTGGAAGCTAAGCAGGGTATCATTGGAGACCACCACTCAAGTCCAGGTTTACTACACAGAGGCAGGCAATGGCAAACTACTTCTGCTCGTCTCTTGCCTGGACTTCAGTGGTGGTCTCCCATCACACTTGCTTAGTTTCCAAGAATGATGAGATTGTGCTAATCTGAGCCATCCAGATCAGGGCCCAGAAAAATTCCCTGCTTAAGAGAAGGTAAGACTAAGCAACCCTAACTGCAATATTCACTGGAAGATACCTTGCCCAGAAGCCCTACAAAACCTGGAGATAGCCTGTTTTTCTTTAAACCAGCAGCTGTATGGGTGCAACCCACCTTAATTGAGCACATGATTCACTTGTGGCTTATGAACAAAGACAGGAAAGGGAACCAAGTCTAGATATTCAACCTGTGATTGAAAACCTGCCATGAAGAAGATCCTACACACTTTCAAACCAATTTATTCTGTTGCTGAGTTCCATTAGAAAGCTGCCATGAAATTTTAATCTACATGTAGCTTCCCAAACATTACTCAGTGTCCCATTCTTATAGCTGGCAATCAGCTAGACCTTATGTATGGAAAAAAATTATAATTTTGTAAGACTTATCAAAACTTTATAGCTTCCCTCAAAATGCCTCAGATTATTTGCCTGAGAAAGGTGCCTATTTGCTTTAGGAAAAATCCAGTAAAAAGTAAGTAAAAAATTCTTAAAGGTGTTCTGCATATTACTAATCTTCTTTAAAACTTGCATTACTATAGGCAAAATCCCCCATTTGTTTGACTGTCAGTTTCAGCAAAATGTTTAGTAGTGATGCTAAGGAAAATAAATCCAGCTACCTTCCATACTTTCCCATACTTTTTGGGGAGAACATTCCTGACAATCAAATAGTTTTATACTTTCAACAGCTGGGCTGCTGCCTGCAATCATAAGAACAATTACCATAGAGCTCAATGAATTCTATGGAACCTACTTTGGAGGGTATTTATTTACTTCATTCATGCCTCCCTTTTCTCACTAATGGAGATCTAAAGCAGCTTAAAACATTCTCTTTCTCTGTTTTATCATCACAACAGTCATGTGAGATAGTAGGATTGCCAGCCTCCAGGTGGGGCCTAGATATTATTGCAATTGATCTCCAGATGATAGAGATCAATCCCCCTAGAGAAAATGGCTGCTTCAGAGAGTAGGTTCTATGGCACTGTAGCCTGCTGAGGCCCCTCCCTCTCAAGGCTTTACCCCCCCCCCCCCAAATCTTTAGGTATTTCCCCCTCCTTGAGCTGGCAACTCTACAAGATAGGTTAGGCTGTGAGTCTGTGCCTGATCCATGGTCACCCAGCAAGTTTCCATTAGCAGAGTGGGGATTTGAACTTGGGTGTCCCAGATCCTAGCCTGACATTCTAAGCATTAAAACAGTGTGTGTATATGCTTAGAATTGCACTGAAGATGCTCAAGGTCAAAGATTTGGATGGGAGTGAAAGGGCGGAGAATGAATATACTAGGTCAAAAGCAGAGCTAGGGTTAGAATATGGAATATACTATACTATCTATTTCATCAGTTAAGATTTGCCTCTCAAGCTCTGCTCTCTGCAGAGAGAGTTGAGCTGAGTGGAGATTAAGAACATTTGCTGTGGTGGCCCCTTTCCTTTGGAAAAGCCTTCTCCCTTTATTTTTTTAGGTGCCAGGGCAAAACACTTCTTTTTATGCAGGATTGATTTTTGTATTAGT
The DNA here is from genome assembly GCF_032191835.1 of Heteronotia binoei. Lineage (NCBI taxonomy): Eukaryota > Metazoa > Chordata > Lepidosauria > Squamata > Gekkonidae > Heteronotia > Heteronotia binoei. The sequence goes on along the minus strand of NC_083236.1, from coordinate 39,742,973 downwards.
AGTAGCAGCAGCTGTAGTGGTGGTGGTTTCATTTTACAAGCTTTTTGATAGTCTGCTTCTGCTCTGAACTCTGAACAGGTGGCACAGAAATATCCTATATAAATAAGTAGAACTAGGCCATATGTGCTTTGTTTCTGTTTATAGCAGCATCGAAGTCTAATCTGGATTGAGGATACAGTAAGAAACAACATTTTATGGCACGGCAAATCATTATGATCCATCTCCTTGTGCCTTCATAGAGCTGAGGTTGTGGGTGATAGTGCTTTGGAGTTAGGCATGCCAACCTTTGGGTGGGACCTGGGAATCCCCTGGAAATGCCACTCATCTTCAGGCTATGACTGATTACAGACCGGCAGTTTGAGGCAACCCAGAGACACCTCAGAAACTGACTTGAAAAATCCGTCTAAATGTGCACATCTGCAACCTGCCCCCATCCTGTACTCACCCCATTCTTTGGCATCCTCAGGGTGGTTCAAAAAGCTACCACTGCTGAAGTGGTAGCAAATTTCTGAGCCGCACACCAGTTGCCTCTTTGGCATCTGGACACAATATAAATTAGCCAAAGAAATGACATCAAATGACTAAAAAAGCCTATGGATTAAAATCAGAAGGCACACACACACACACACACAAAAATGACATCACCCCATTACCAGCAGCACAGGCCTAGGCCTGGTTTTCCTGCCAGTAAGTCCTCACTCTGCCCTAGGGTTCCCAGCCTCCTGCTGGGGATAGTTTTACCCAGTTTGGGGGCCTTCAACCCACGGACATGGAGCTGGCCAGCGGGGTGATCCCTGACACCCAAAAACTCCATTGATGCCTGACATGCCTGGCCTGATGACATCACCCAGAAGTGACATCATTGTGCTGGGCATATGATGCACAGGACGCTCTAGCATTCGAGTAAGAACTGTATGGCACCATAAGTAAGACCTGGCAACCCTACTCAGGGTCAGGCCTAGACTGTATGGCACCCTTGGGAAGGCCGACTTCTGGCCCCCTCACTGATAACATCACTGAGTCACATGGGGAGCCTAATTTTTTTTTCATTAACAGGGTACTTTTCTTTTTGTCATTAGTTTTGCAGAGCTGGTTGCATTTTGCATGCATGCAGTACTTTTTAAATATATCCTTTCCACATTCTGATGCATGCTGCAAACCTTACTTTATATGCATAATGCAGATTTACTGACACACAACCTCAAAAAAAAAAAGTACCTTTTACAGGGAGAGCAGGGGGGGGAACTGCACAAAAATAATGACTCGAAACTTGATTTCCTGAAGGAGAATCCATATTGAAACAAGGATTTGAGGCTGGAAGCTGCAAGAATGAGAAAACAAGATCATCCCTAATTGCATGTTCCCTGAGCACAGGTTGTTACTGTTTCTCTCTCAGCTTTCCAGTATCACCTGGCCTGCCGACAAATGTACAGTAGCTCAGGAGGGAACAAAGTCATGAGATGGAGTTGCAGCAGACACGTGGGACATTCTGTACAAGACAGTGCAGGCACTTCTTTTAACCGGGGCCATTAATAAGACATAAAGAGAGGCCCTGTCAGCTGCCAAATCAATGTAACAGTTTCCTGTTGAAACTTGCTCCCTTCACGGGAAACAAGACAACCGCTTTGCCACCTAGGAGTGCGTGTAAGGCTGTTACCTTTTCACAACTTTTCAGCTTCTCATCAAAAGATAAAGCTTCCCTTTATTTTATTTTTTTTACAAAATATCCAGTCATGCCTCTCTCTTTTTTTTGTCATCAAGTCACAGCAGTTTGGTGTGGTGGTTAAGAGCAGCAGGCTCTAATCTGGAGAACCGGGTTTGATTCTCCACTCCTCCACATTCAGCTGTTGAGTGACTCTGGGTCAGTCACATTTCTCTCAGAGCTGTTCTCTCATGAGCAGTTCTTGAAAGAACTCTCTCAACTCCACCTACCTCACAGGGCGTCTGTTGTGGAGAGAGGAAAGAAAGGAGACTGTAAGCCACTCTGAGACACCGAGTGAAGGGCTGGGTATAAATCCAATTCTTCTTCAGATTTACAGGGACCCTGTAGGGGTTTCAAGGCAAGAGATGTTCAGATGTCGTTTGCCATTGCTTGTGCCTCTGTAATCATGACCCTGGTATTCCTTGGAAGGTTCCCCAACCCACTTCTAGCCAAACCTAACCCTGCTTGCCTTCCAAGATCTTACAGGATCAGGTTTGCCTCAGCTATCCAGGTCACGGCATATCCTTAGCTGTTGATAACACTCTAGGACTTTTATCTGTGTCTCACGTTAAAAAAAAAAATACTGATCAAAAATCTTTCACCTTTTACTAAAAACAAAACTGATCAAAAGTGATATAATGACAAGGATGAAATGTGGGTCTTTTAAAAAAAGTTATTTCGACACATGTGGACAATCTTGGCCTTCTCTCTGTCTTTGGTTAAAAAATACAATATGTGCCTTTAGGTACGCTCATGCCTTGGTGCAAGAGACTGTCCCCTGAGAGCAACGAGGATTTCCCCCCCTACCAGGTAGTGAAGGGGGTTCAAAATGCCATGCATTATGTATGGGCAAGCTGTATGCTATGGAAATGCTTTATGTTTACACTTAATGGGAAACAAAGAAGGAAGTAAATCTTACCTCGGGCAAATAATAGCGCCTCTGTTGAATAAATTTGCCAAGTCTTGGGCAAAACCACATGCTTAACATTTTAATATCCCCCCTCCCTTTTCAAATGGCAGAAATAATCACTGAGGCATGGCTAGAGGAAATGACACTAGGGGCACTTTTTCCTCAGCCACTTCTGAGCAAGCAGTAGGGGGCCTGTATTGAAATGAAATATGAATCCATTCGGTGTTATGTAAGGACTAGATACGCCGCAGCTACACATTCTAGCTTGGGATTTAGTAGTGATATTTGCTTTCTCTATACATCCCATTTCCTACTTACATGGCTTTTGACATGCTCCGCATGTCTGCTGCAAAAGGAAATCTGGCTGAAATGATTAGACTTTGAAACAGGGGGGGGGGGTCTGCCTCAGAAAGGCAGAAGAGTAAAACAGAACAACCTGTGTGATAAAAAGAAAAAGACAGAAAAGAGTATCCTTTGCATGTCATTCCCATTTCAGTGAAGCATTTGGCTGCTGGCATATTTTTAGGGGAAGGAAGGCGACATGGTATAGCCCGATCTTGTCAGATTTTGGAAGCAAAGTAGGGTCAGTACTTGGAAGGGTCACCACTAAGGAAGACTCTGCAAAAGAAGGCAATGGCCAACCACCTCTAATCAATCACTTGCCTTGAAAGTCCTCTTGCTGAGGTCACCATAATTTGGCTGTGATTTGATGATGGCTCCTAGACAGGCTTCAGGATGCATATTTATGAGCAGCAGAGCTATTGTTATGCCCACCATGGTACCAATTTGCTCCACTGACTGATATGCTAAATTACTTTGCTGTGGCAACATCAGCATTCACCATGCAAATCTGCAGTGCACAGATAAAGGCAACATTCTCTTTATGGGGTTGTCAATCCCCAGTTGGGGGCAGGGGATCCTCTGGTTTGGAGGCCCTCCCCCCACTTCAGGGTTATCAGAAATCAGAGAGGGGAGGGAAATGTCTGCTGGGCACTCCATTATAGCTTATTGAGATTGATTCCCTTAGGGTATAATGGAGATAATGAAGAATTTATCCATGGGTATCTGGGGCTCTGAGGGGACTTTTTTGTTTGTTTGTTTTGAGGTAGAGGCGCCAAATTTACACCATAGCATCTGGTGCCTCTCCTTAAAACCCAAGTTTCAAAAAGATTGGACCAGGGGGTCCATGTCTATGAGCCCCAAAAGAAATTCCCCCATCCTTCATTATTTCCAAATGGAGGAAAAGTTTCTGTCTTATGCTATGAATTTTGTGTCAGATACTAAAGATATTTTGAAATCGGGTTCCATCAGAACCACCAATGGATTGAAGAAGATTGAAGGATTGAAACATCTACTAAGAATATCTGGAAAAGACATATTGTGGCTGTTTTAAGTTCTTCTGCTACCCCTCTCAAAAAGGATATTGGGAAGTTTCAGGACATTTTTACAATATTGAATGATTTCTATAGAGGGTTGCTGTTCTGTGTATTTTCACTTGTACTCATTTCTATGTGTCTGTAAGCACAACAATTGTTTGAGCGCCTGTGCATGGATTTACTATTGTAATTGCTTTTCCTGGATGTTTCACCACCAACTGTTATATGTTTGTACTTGTGTTTGAAAATATTATAAAATATGGTTTGTTGATAAAATATCTGATGGTGATTACTTATCGGGGTTTCTTACATTTGCTATCTCTGAAGCTAGATCCCCTTATCCTCTTTGAATTGTTTGATAGCAGAGTCCATCTTACAAATTTATGTCTCTGTATTTAGCTCTTCAGACTTCTAGGGAAGGGTGTGCTAGGAGAGAATGATTCTGTAGGTATAAGCCTGTTATGCACACTGTACAACCAGAAAACTTAGCCAAAACTGCTCAGTGATTCACAAACTGAAGTTTGTGGCAGTCTGTGAACTTTCCACAAACATTTCAAGCTGTTTATGGCAGTTCATGAATGGATATATTTCCAGATAGACTATCTCTACTGAATCAAAATGTTTACCAAACTTCAAAGCAACAGGTTCCCAAAGCAACTTCAAAGCAACGGGTTTCCTGTTTGGAGTGTGTAGCTTTCACTTTTGAACCTGACATTTCTCCCCCAAGTATTTTCCTGGGGGCACCTTCTTTTTTTTGGCGGGGGGGGGAGGGCATAACTCAGACTCCCTAAATCCAATCTGCACATAATATGGAAAATTTTAGAGGAGTATCTGAGAGAGTTTCCCTGAGAGTTTAACATCTCTAGTTTACACAGGGTCCATCCTATACGCTCCTGAACTTCCTGAACCTGCACTTCTCATTTCCCCAGAAAACACTTTTCTAGTCATCTTCTTTGAGGACCATAACTCGGTCCCCCTAAGCCCAATATGTACATAACTTGGCAGGCATATAGGAACATTGCAGGGGAGGTCCTCTGTGAGTTTGACATCTCTGACTTGCCCAGGATCTATTCTATACACTCCTGAACCTGAAATTGTAATTTCCCCAGAAAGCATTTTCCTAGGGGCACCTTCGGGGTGGGGGGCATAGCTCAAACCCCATAAATTCAATTGTCAACAAACTTGGAGGACAGGTTGAAAATAGTAAGATCCCCTGAAAGTTTGGTGTCCCTACCACATTGGGTTGAGGGGGTGTTCTATCATACCATGTACCTCACAAACTCTACCAGCTCATTTAGTGCCTAAAAGTTTGTGATGGTTTGTGAACCAGGCACACCACAAACCACAAGTGGATCCACATTTTCCTGGTTCATGCCCATCCCTGTATCTGTGCACAGAATAACCTTTGATTTCACTGTTGCCTTGATGGCTTAAAGGTGGCCTATCATTCTGTATTATTGGAGGTGCTCCTGTTTTGCAGAGTGGAAACTGAGGCACTCCACTTTTGCAAAAGAAACACATGCACATCAAGATTTGAGTTCAGTTCTACCTCAGAGACCATCAAAAATTTTGGGAGGCATAAGCTTTCTGATGAAAGGGCTTTGACTCTCAAAAGCTTATACCCCTCAATCTTGCTAGTCTCTAAGGTGCTACTGGACTTGAATTTAGCTGGTCTACTGCAGACCAACAGAGCTACCCTCTGAAATATATACATCAAGAAGATGATCTGCTCTGTCTCTGTGATCTCTCTCCATGTATAAAAATAGCTCTGGAAAAGAAAGGAGGGGTACCATTATTTAGAAACCTATCCATTCCCATATGAAGTCAGAACAAATATTGAGTTCAACACCAGCTTTCCAACTGGCAACAGAAGAAGGAGGAGCAACTTTTGACTACTACATAGGATACACTAGGAATCATGGGACCCACAAGGACAAAAGCCATGCAAGGCAGGTCCTACAAGGTCCTACAAGGAAGAGGGGAATATGGTTAAATCTAGTGTTTTAATCCAATCCATTGAATAATATTGCTATATTGCATTCCCAAAGAATTAGAGGAACTGTAAACACTGCTAGCATCCATTATTTTTGCAGGATTCTTGCGGTAAAGGCTTGGTGGCCTATTGTCCCTGCCCAACATTATATAGCCTGTTGGCATTCCAAACCCATTAGCAACAATTTTCTGGCATCCAATTTAGGGGTCACTTAAGCATGAAAACCATGTACAAGAAAATGGATAATGAAACAATATTAGTAATAGCTTATTTAAATGAACAATATCAGTAATAGCACATTTTTTAAATGTTCCATTAAGTCTGAATTGTTATACTGTGGTACTGCTGTTTAATAGCTTCTGCTCTCAGTGACAGTATTTTTTTGTTAGTGACACTCTGCCTCTACAGAGAAAACAGAGATACATATTCTTTTATTAAAAAAGTAAAATATTTAGCCAGCATAATAGAGAGAAAAAAATGATCAGAGCTAATCAGAGATTGTTTAAAAAAAATTCCTTTATGTCACTGGATACTTTGCTTGAACTGGGTTCCACTCTGCTTGTGTCAAATCAAAAGGAACCATAGCTAAGTGCTGAAGAAAGAACTCATCCATGGAACCTTCTCCTACCTGGAAATGTGAAGATTCTTGAGAAATTGATCTTTGCCCCCCAAGTTGGAATAAAGAGTTGGACACAAGGTATTGGTATAACTAAGGGCCACATTATTAAGTATAATAATAAAAAATGGAAAGGGCAACCAGAACTGCGGCCTGGTCAGGGCCAGGGGTCTCAACATTAGCAGGCGAGATACCCAGCCCCCAACTGGAACTATGTGGCACAGCTCCTGCCAGGCCGGCCCAGCAAGAAGGCATGCCCCAGAGGCCCCAACCACCAGACACACATCTCAATGGAAGGCACCCTCTAGTCGAGCCTCCAAGACGTTCTGCATTCTTCCACCCTGGGTCATCAAAACCCTAAGGCTGATCCTGCCAGGGGGATGCTTTCTGGTCCTCCCCAAAAGGGGGATGCTTTCTGGTCCTCCCCAGCCGCATAGTACCATAAACCCAGTAAAAACCTGCCAAACTAAAGTGACCAACCTATTTAACGACACCTCCCAATAACCAAATCCACAATTCTCTGATCTGCTATGCAGGGTAGGCGAAAAAACACCCCAGCAAGCAGTCAATCAGCTGGGGAGTAAAAAATTCCTACCTGGCCCCTCAAACTATGAGGTGACCAGCACTTGCCTACATAACAAACAGGGCGGGTGGGAGGGCCGAGCTCCAACAGGGGACTGAAACGAGGGGGTGGATGGTCCAGCTGTTACTACGGCCAAGCCCCACCCCCTCCAAAGCACACCCAAATGGGCTGCAAAAGTCCTCCCTTCCCCTCTAGGGAGGCAAATTAAGTTCCTGCAGCCTAGCTGCGATGCTGCCGGCTGCTAGGAATGGATTCCTTGGAATGGGCAGGAGCTGGATCTGTGTGGTAGAGTGTATGCTTTGTAATGTTCCAGGTATTTCCAGTTGAAAGGTTCCAGGTAACAAGATTGGGAAGACCTTGGCTTGACTCGAGACCCTAGGAGTTGCTGCCACTCAGAGTAGACAGCTTTAGGGTGCGGTCACATGTCACATTAAAAGTGGGTGTGTAGCGCTCAAATTTGAACTGCTGAATGTTGATTCGATGCAGGGCCATTCAGACGAGCATCCAAAAATGCGATTCATTCTGTTGTTGTGTGATCAGACATCCAATACTATCACGCTCTTTTCTTGGAGCATGCGTGATCAGATGGTGATTTCTGAGAGGGGGGTCCATTGAACATGCGCCCAACTGTTTGGAGGTGGGAAATCAAATGTTGCTTCAGAGGCAGGGGGGTGGGAGAAGGGGGGAAAGTTTCTGGGAAAAAATGCTGATTCAAACCAGGGAACTGCCAGGAACTACTTTCCTAGAAATTGGCAGTGACAATGATATCTGGAAATCCTCCACATTGAAAAAAAAATTTTTTTTTTCTGTTCTGAATAGTGGGATAACATCCCCCCCCCCCCCCAATCCTGTGCTGATTGGAGAAGCAGAAGTGTCACTTCAGATTCCTGGATGATCTGGCAATGTGCATGTCTGCTGGGGCTTTTTTTTTTTTTTAAGGTGGGAGGGGCGGTAAACATTCCAAGGGGCAGTATCATGTGTGAGCTGTCCAAACAGGAAAAAACTGATCTTGTGCCATTTTTTTTAAAAAAAAGGGTCGGACTTCCTGCGCTGTCAAATTAATGCGGCATTGATCTGCAGCAAGCCAGGATGACCCTGGATGACGCTCAGTTGCCAGATGTGGATGTCTGGACGAACATATTTAATCCGTCAGCGAGATGGATCTGTGTCACCACTAATGGTACGTCTGACTGTACCCTTAGGCACATCAACACACCAAGTTGCCTTATCTTGAGTCAGACTATTGGCAGGTGAATGCCAGTGTTAGCTACTCTAATTGGCAGTGCCTGTTCACATCTTGGCAGCATTCTTTCCCATCACCCACTATATCATCCTTTTAACGGGAGATATTAGAGACTAAACTTGGAACCTTCTGCATAAAAAAGCAATTGCTCTACCCACAGCCCTTCTTCAAGATGGACAATATGAACCAGTGGTCTGATTCAGTCCAAAGTGGCATCATTTATTCATGTTACCCTCTGGGTTTAGTCCTCTGTGGAGAAAAGGGGGAAAGTTTTCTGCCTCTGGAGGCCTGAGGGAAAAGAGATTTATGAGGGGAAATATTTCTGAAGGAAGAAAAGGAGAAAGGAAAGCTATCTGATGTGACAGTGTGTTCTGTGCAGAGAACAAAGTAGTTTGAGAAGGGGCCCCAAGAGAGCTGCAGTCTCTGGAGATCTGTAGTAACACTAAGTCTCCCTCCCAACCACAGCAGCAGGCCCAGCCACGCTGCAGCAACGACTGAGTGTGAGAAAACTGCAGAAGGTCTCAGAGAGATAGTCAAAGACTCTTATCACCCAGTGCTGGATTAAACCCTGTGGAGGCCCATAGGCAGTTGAAATCTTGGGGGCCCCTTGCAAATTATCTTAGAGTCTGAGTGCCCACCCCACTTCCCCTGCCGCAGCCGTCAGACACCTTCTTCGAAGTCCCTTTTACTAAGCTGTGGGGGAGAGGCAGAGAGAGGCAAACTTGACAACAGCACCAGCAGCAGCCGCCCCAGGCAAGACGGGCAAAGAGCAGCTCAGTTACTGGCTGGGAGGACTGCAAACAGGGGGAAAACTGGAGGGGGGAGCCGGCCTGGGGCCCCTAAAGGCGTGGGGGCCCATAGACCAGTGCCTACTTGGTCTAATTGTTAATCCGGCACTGTTATCACCGCTTTGATTTCAACATTAATTTCTGTTGTCAGTCATAGCTTTGTGTTTGCATGTCCTACTTTGAGTCCTCATCCTTCCTTCTTAGTGGTGTTCATCTTTCCCTACTTTTATTTTAAGCTCTAATTAGGGCTGACAACCTACAAATAGTGCTTGGAGATCTATAGAAATCAGTCCCCCCTGGAGAAAATGGCTGCTTTGAAGGGTGAACTCTATGCATTATACTTCTCTGAGGCCCTCTCTAAAACCCTGTGATCCCAGGCTCCACATCCAAATACCCAGATATTTTCCAATTCCAAATTGGAAAGCCTAGTTCTACTTGTGAATGGTTACAGATGATTGTAGGGTCTGGAAGTTGTTTTGAATGACTTTTCTTTTTCTTTTTGCCTACTGGTGATCCCCTCCCCCTGGTTAGGAAGTGGAGGCCACAATTTCTTCCCTCAACTAGGATTGGTGATGATACAGTCATAAGTAGATAGCGAAACTCCCATTGGTTATAGCCATCAACAGTAGCACTGTAGTGCAACTAACAAGATTATTAGTTGCCACATGTATATCTACATTCTCTCCAAGGAGCTCAGGGTGGCATATGTGGGGCTGTTCCTTTTCATCCACACAATAACCCTGTGGTATGGGTTAGGCTGAAACAGTATAACACATCCCACAATTATGATCCCACAAGGCAAGCGAGAAGCAGAGGTAGTATCCCACCCAAGTACTGACACAACTTAGCTTCTGAGATCAGACAAAATTGAGCTAAACTATGCCATCTTCCCTCACACAAATATTATCTAATGTAGTATGAAAGATTTGCACTGAAAACTAGGCTGCTGTAATGGAAGCTTGGGTGCTTTGTTGGGATGCAATTAATGATTCTACAGTCTTTGCAGACAGTGCCTTGGGAATGTAATGTGTTTCATGCAATACCCATTTCCCTTTGAGTTGAGCACCCCATCAGCATGTATTGATGAATTTCCCACTATTTCGAATGAGCAACATTTATTTATTTATTTTTGCAGGGATTTCCATCAACATTCTATTGAATTAATAAAGAACAAACAATAGCAACATAAAGAATAATAATTAACATCAAATAATAATAAGGTCATGGGTTACATGTATGACTTAAGTATCAAGATGGTGAAAAAAGTACAAGAATTCTTACTCCAATTTTCCTACTAAACACTAGAGACGATATGACTTAAGTATCATTCCTACATTATTTAATTATTAATTATTAATCATTTAATTCCTAAAACTAGGAAGAAAAAACCTTACCATTGCCTCAAAATGGAAAACCAAATGAGCAGCATTTCAGTGGGGTTTTGCATCTGTGCAGTTGGCACCATTCAGCATAGCAGCTGACCCAGGCAGTCACCAGAACTGGCATATAGTCATGCTTTACCAGATTGCTGGGATAGTGTATGGCCCAGAGTCAACACAAGCAAGTCATGCATCACTGAACACCAACTATGTTTCAAGAGGATGTCCTGTTTTTGCATCTGAGCAGCTGGTGGTGTTCATCATGTTGGCAGATGCTCAGAATGATCATGTAACATGGGTGCACAACAAGGAGCGGCTCTGAGTAATGCACCTCCTACATCCAGCATAGAATGTCTGATGTGAATTAGAAATGGTGCATTCTAGTTACTGATGTCCCCATGTCTTGCAATTACTTGACAAAGCAATCCTAAACAGGTCTACTCAGAATCCTGCTTAGGTCTATTCACTGGGCTTACTCCCAGGAAAGTGTTCTAAATAAGAATGTGTTTGGTTCATAATGCTTGGATCTTTTAATAAATGGACCACTCCTTCTCTGGCTCAGAACATTAAAAAAAAAGTTTCTGCGTGGCCCGCCTTGAGGGGGAAAGCAGGGAAAGTGAAAAGACTGTGGTACAATCAGCAAGGAGATTCTAATTAACTATTCTCATCTCCAAGTTGATGTAAAACTTATTCAGGAACAAGCAATCTGTTCTGACTACCTGATTAAGTCAAGTCTGTCATGCAGACACAAAGCAATTGATGTTAATTATCAAATGTGGCCAGGAAAATGGCAGTTTTGGAATCATAATATGATAACTAACACATGCAGCCTCCTTTGAGCACTCTGTGGGATGCAGGAAGAGATGGAGAGGAATTGGAGAAATATGTTAAAATGTGAATGTTAGTGTCATGGACTGCTCTTTAAAAAAGCTTACAAACAGCTGAAGGACTAATGAAGGGTAATTCCTCACAGAAACAGAGAGCCTTGAGTGACAGGCTACTCTAAAAAATCTGATTGGTTAGCATCAACTGAACATAGAGAGACTTTAGAGCTGAATGCTGAGGAGGAGAATTCATTTGGAATTCAGCCACGACAGAGAGCAGTTTAACACAGACAGGACAACTGGGAAAAGCTAGCACAAATGAGTGGGTAGTTAGGTGACTCCCATTTGGGCCAAATAATGGGGATAGATCTTCTAGTGAGAGAAGAATTATCCTACCCAGTTAAGCAGGGAGTTATCTCTGAAAAGTGCAGAGATTGCTGGTCTGTTTTGGTTAGAAAGTGGCTTTAGACACTTTAAGAGTCAGTTAAAAATTCAAGACAAATACAGGCATTTCAAGAGACAGGGTTTGGGTACTTAAAAGAGTGTACCAGATTTCTGGAAACCAAAGCAGTCAGAGAATACTCAAAGAAAGTGCTCTGGAGTGTTTGGGAAAACACTGGAATAAAAGTCTCTAAACATAAAGATTTTAATTAACTGTGAATAATTTAAGAAACCTTCATTAGTCTGAAATATAAGAACTAAAGTCTGTACATGTACTGGTTTTACCTCAGAGTTATCTATATAGATTTATCTCAGATCATTCAACCTCTGATTTCACATGACTGTTCCCCTCTGAATAAAATAGTCTGTTAATTTGGAATATAAAAAATGTCTTGAGTGCCATTGAAGTTAATTCCTCCCAGTCCTTCCCTCAGGTTCCTGGGTTGTACAAGCAGACAAAATATACTGTGACAAGGTGGGGCAGCCAGAGTTCTTCAGCAAAGAAGAAAACAAATTACCAGGGCAGGTCAGTAAAGGGAAATAAAAATGGAGGGTTCAGTTGCCAGATCCCGGTTGGGAAACTCCTTGAGATTTGAGGGTGGATTCTGGGGAGGACAGGGACCACAGGGGATACAATGCCATGCAGTCCACCAACCAAAGCATCCATTTTCTCAATTTATTTATAGCCTGGAGGTGAGCTGTAATTCCAGGTAATCCTCAGGTCCCACCTGGAGGCTGGCATTCCCACCTCAGAGAGCCAGTTTGGTGTAGTGGTTAAGTGTGTGGACTCTTATCTGGGAGAACTAGGTTTGATTCCCCACTCCTCCACTTGCAGCTGCTGGAATGTCCTTGGGTCAGCCATAGCTATCGCAGAGCTGTCTTTAAAAGGGCAGCTTCTGGGAGAGCTCTCTCAGCCCCACCTACCTCACAGTGTGTCTGTTGTGGGAGGGGGAGATAAAAGAGTTTGTAAATCACTCTGAGACTCTGAGATTCAGAGTATAGGGTGGGGTATAAATCCAATATCTTCTTTTCCTCCTCCTCCCCCTCCTCCTCTCTCAGCCCCATCTACCTCACAGGGTGTCTGTCATGTGTGTGTGTGTGGGGGGGAGAAGGTAAAAGAGTTTGTAATCCACTCTGAGATTCAGAGTATAGGGTGAGGTATAAAGCCAGTATCCTCCTCCTTCTCCTCCTCCTTCTTCCATAGAGTCCACCCTATGAAGCATCCATTTCCCCCAGAGAAACTGATCTATGTAGTCTGGAGAACAGTTACAATTCTGATAGATCTCCAGGCCCTGCCTAGAAGTTGGCAAACCTGTGCCTTCCTGAAGGCTGTGCTGAAAGGCATAATCCAGCTGCATTGGAACTAACTGCAGGGTCCCCCCTCTCTTCACCTGGTACTTGATACACAATACTGACATTCCTTTCATCTTGGATGTAATGTTCTCCCCAACCCCCTGCCTTTCTGCCCCCAAATGGAACCTGGATAATGTAAAGGCTGCATAATCCATTTGCTGATTTTGTTTCAAATTTACCTTCATCTCGCGTCTGACACAGGCCTTCAGTTTTCCTCTTAAGATTATCTGACTAATACAGCAAGTGCTGCTCCTTGGGATAAGAAATGGGGAGCACAGCTTATTTCTCACTAGCCTTTAACAGAAGCTAATGAAAGGTTTGTCAGGAATTATATTCAAGAGCAGGAGAGATGCCTTTGTTACCTGTGTCAGATGTTCCTGCCTTCATAATGACAGATGCACTTTTGTGTATGCCAAAATTTAAGCTCCCCCAAATACAGGTTGGGCATGAAACAAGCTAGCTTCCCTTCAGAAAATGAGTTGTTTGAATTCAGACAAGTTCATCTTCAAATAGCTGGTGATACCTGTAAAAAAAAAAAAAATCACTGTTCCAAATCCTCCTTATACTTCAAGATCCTTGCTTCATCTGGCTCAGGACTGTCTACTCTGGCTGGCAGCAGCTTTCCAGGTCTATCTGCAACAAAAAAGATGGCTGAACACCCTCATGGTCAATTTGAAATAGGTTGCATGTTTGTCTTGAGAACAGAGTGAGGGAGTAGGCTCAATGACAGAGTGCCTGCTTGACATACAGAAGACCCCTGATTTAATCCCTGGCATCTTTGGTCTAAAGAGTCACATAGCAGGTGATGTGAAAGACCTCAGCCTGAGACCCAGTGAGCCACCACCAATCAGAGTAGACAATGCTGATATTGATAGACTAGTAATGCCGGTTAGGATTGGGCGTGAACCAGCTCACAAACTAAAGTCTGTGATGAATTTTGACTGGTTCAAGGTTCACAAACCGAAATTTGTGGCAGGTCAACTAGCATGAACTTGCTATGAAGTTTCCAGCTCTTGGTAGTGGTTCATGAATGGATATATTTCCAGACAATTTTCAGTCAATCTAAATGTTTACCCATTTTCAAAGCAACAGGGGTTGGATCTTGGATGTAGAAGAGCATCTGTGAAAGGTTCCCTGTGGCTTTGATGTCTCTAGCTTGCACAGGATCTGTTCTATACACTCCTGAACCTGCACCTGCAAAAATGACTCTGTCAATAATGGGTGGTCATTTTCCCCAGAAAGCACTTTCTTGGGGCACTTTTTTTTGTGGGGAGGGTCATAACTCAGACCCCATAAATCCAATACTCACCAAACTTGGAGGGCAAGTAGAGGAGAGTCAACCAGAGATTCTCTATGAGTTTGGTGTGTCTAGCACACCGGAGGGCATTCTATGGGGAACCAAGCCAGTTCATTTAGCCTCTGAAAGTTCATGGGAGTTCATGGTTCAGGAAATGGGCACACCGTGAACTATGAATGAAGCCACATTTTTTCTGGTTCATGCCCATTCCTAATAGTGGGGCCTCTCAATGGTCATAGGCCAAGGTATTTTCCAGCACCATTAAGCAAAGAGGCTACAGAGTTCAACCTAGATCTTTATGGAGGCAAGCAAAATGTGCAGATAGTCAACAGAAGGTTCCTAAGAACAGACAGTGTGGTGCAGTGGTTGGGCTGTTGGACAAGCATCTGGGAGACACAGGTTCAAATCTCTACTTTGCCCTGAAACTTGCTGAGCCTCCTTGGCTTGGTCACTATCACAGAACCTACCTCACAGGGTTTTTGTGAGGATAAAATGGAGGCAGGGAAATTGCAAACTCTGGCCTGAGTTCCTTGGAAGAAGGATAAGAGGACAAACTTGTACTAACTAAATAATAAATACATGATACCATAGTTCCTTCTTCACAAAGATTCTGTCTGGGATTCCTCCTCAAATACATGCTATAAAATTTAATCACATGACCTTCCCAGCACCATAGATTCCCAGAGATATCAACCCCTTTGGAATTTTATGTTCCCATGCTGTTGGTTGGCCTTCTATCTGCCTGTCACACAAACATTGTGCATCTCTTTTTCCAGTCTCTATCAGGTAGTAGGGAAAGATGGTTTTATAAATACCCTTTCTGGCCATCACACATCACTGATGGACAGCATTTGGCTCATTGGGTTCTGAGTTCTGAAACCCTGTATTCCGGTTTCAGATTCCAAGCCAGCTCACGCACTGCAAGAAGATAGTGACTCTGGTTGCTTTCATTTTCATGAGTAATTCAGGAACATTAAAATGGTTTCATTCAATCTGCCTTCCCTTAGGGTACAAAGGGGAGTATGATTCTAGCTGTACTTGACAGAAAGATATCATTATGATACTCCTGTCATTCTCTAGATGCTTGATGAGGATTTAGTTGGAGAGAAGTGCACTCTGGAGGCAAGAACGTATTTTATGTTTTTTACCTGAGGAGAAATTTATTGGTAATGCCAACCAGCTGGTGTTGAAAAACTCAGCTTCTCTCTATTTAAATAGCAGCAATGACATATATAATGCAAAAAAGGGAAGAAAACTCTTTGGCTACAATAATTCAGTGCATGTAGAAATACATCCACCGCAGTATACAGCATACTGCCATTTGTCGCTATGAAGTAGGTTAGGGTGAGGGAGAATGACTGGTCAGAGCTCACCAGGTGCTCTTCCACGGCAGAGTGGAGATTCAATCCTACCTTACGTAGATCCTAGTTCAACAGTCTGGGCTAACAGTAAAAATACAGTACTTGGGAAATGGACTAAATTAGGACTCAATGGCTTATTACAGACCAGCACTTTGGGCCAACTTAGAGATGTCTCTGAAGTCGGCCCAAAAACTCCCTTCAAACTCAAACATCTGCCGGGCATCCCCATTCCGGACTCACCCTGTCCTTCTGGCTGCTCCACCCGGCTCAAAAAGCTACCACTGTGAAAGTGGTAGCAAATATTTGAGCCGACCATCAGTCTCTGGATTGCTGTCTGGATGGGGAAGGGCGCACATGAGGCAACTTGGCAGTCTGGAGCTGTCAAGCCATCCCAAGCTGTTCCAGGTTTTTAAAAAGAGAAACCAATCAGAGCACTGGTGCACTCATGCTTGCCCCACCCAGGGAAAACAAAGGAATCCGGCTTCCAGGTCGCCTTCCCGTGTGGCAACGCCCAGATGCCTCAGGGATGAGAGGCCGGAGGCATTCAAGTGAGCATGAGGAGGCTCCGGGATGGCTCTTTTTGGGCTGTCCTGATTTGGGATGCCTCCCTGCCACACCAAAATGCCCGTCTGTTCTCAGCCAATAAATAGCTCATCTTCAACTTAACGTAACCCACATTGTTCTGATAACTGAAAAGTTATAACAGGAAAGCCCAGAACTAACTGTAGCAGAAAGATCTAGTCTGATTCATACTAACCTCAGCTGGTGTGGCTAATTCCTGATTCCCTGCATACAGAAATAAGTGCCAGGAGAGGCTTGGGGTCTTCCTCATGCCCACCATATCATAAGGGTTCAAGTGATGATGCCCAGACAACATTTAGAAGGAGAAGGAGGGGGTTTTTTGGGCCATGCTTTTCTTTACCATCTGAAAGCAGCTTGAAATTACATTCCCTTCCCCACCCCACAGCAGGCAC
Organism: Heteronotia binoei; assembly: GCF_032191835.1. Lineage (NCBI taxonomy): Eukaryota > Metazoa > Chordata > Lepidosauria > Squamata > Gekkonidae > Heteronotia > Heteronotia binoei. The sequence goes on along the minus strand of NC_083236.1, from coordinate 39,726,133 downwards.
CTTGTGAGGTCTGAAAGTGACTGGCCCAAGGTTAACCAGCAGACTTCATGTGAAAGACTGGGGAATCAAACCCAGTTCTTCAGATTAGAGTCTGCTGCTCTTAACCACAACACCACACCCCCTCTACCAGTTTTCCTTACTTGGTCAGTTTCAAGAGATGGGCTGGAGTAGTTCCCCTGGAGGAAATGGCAGCTTCAGAGGGTGGACTTTGCCACATTGCATCCTTCTGAGCTCCCTTCACTCTCCAATTTTTTTGCCATCCCTAGATCTCCAAGGATTTCCGAAGCTGGTGTGGAAAACCCTGGCAATAAAGGCTGATCAAGGAATGAAGACTTAAATGGCCATTGTTGTACTGTTTTTAGAAACCATTTTGGATTGTTAGCTGCCCTGAGTCTGCTTGTGAAAAGAACGGGATATAAATATGATGACGACTTGAACAACAACAACAACAATGTAAATGGTTTCAGCTCTTCATTTTTGGCTGCTTGTTTTGTAGTTTTGTTTGTGCTGTGTGTGTGTGTTGCATGGCTTTGAAATACAGCCAATATAGCTCTATTTAAAAAACAAAACAAAAATATGTCATTGTCAGATATAATGCAGATTTATTGATACACAAATCATGTTGAAAGAAGCATCTATTTTGTTTGAAAATTTAGTGTGAGCGGATAAAAAATGACATAAAAATAAAGAAGTCGTCACACAAGGGAGGCACAAAATTCACAAAAAGGTGTTCTGCAATCAAAATGTGAAATGATTCTGACACAAAAGCTAATTTCCAGAAACAGACAGTAATTATAGTTAATCTTTATTATAGAGAAGTTTATATTGAAATAGACGGATCTGGACATTTTTCTATTTCATGCCAAAGGGATTACCTTTATAAATATCTTCTTCATTAAAACAAGAGGACCAAACGAACACATGCAAAGGACTTTGGATGGAATCAAAGATAGGCTACATTGTGGAACCCTTCCAAAATTGCAATAAATGGGAAAAGGCATTCTTTTAAAAAATCCCAATGGCAACAAATGTTAAGCTATGTCCTTAAAAAATAGTTTTCAGGAAAAATAGCATGTAATTATATTCTCCTGCTTTATATAATTGCAAGATATTAGCTTTTAGAATAGAAATCTGATCCCTGTACTTGCTGTATCTCAGTGTTCTTTATTCATGCTTATTTCAAAGCCATTCCTAGCTACAAATGCCCTTAAATTATCTCAACAGTTGCAACAACAGCTGAGATATAAAGGTTCTGCATAACCAGCAGAAGGAAGAATTTTATTTGTGAAGGATGTGAAGGAAAGAGAAACCTGCCTGGGAGGAGAACTAGAATGGGATACTGGGTTGGTTCCAGTAAGTGATTTCTGTAGATGGAAGGAACATCAACACAATGGGACTTTCTCACTTGCTTCAATGGGACTTTCTGACCTGCCTCATTCCATTGCAACCTGAAATGACTCCCAAAACACTGCACATGGAGGGGGACCTCAGGAATAGCATGTGATGCAAGGTTGTTGGTGAATTCCCCCTCCAGTAATGGAAGTCTACCAATGGATCTAACCAAATCCTGCCCTTTTTATTCATTTAATCTCTATCCTTCTTTCTCCCTAATGGGAAGCTGAAGTGTGTCAAGTCCCTGAGAGTTCAGTGATCAACACCAGGCCATTCAGAGAATAGACTTTACTGAAATACTGACAGGTCTGGAGCAAGAGGGTTCTTGCAAAAATTGGATTTGGAGGGCAAATGATCATTTGTTATACTCAGCGTGTAAACCATTATACATTCAAACCTCAAGGCACAAAGCAAGCTGTCCCTCCTCCAGTAGTCCTTTCTCAGGCCCCTCGCAGGTGCAAACATAATCAGGAAGGAGATCAGGAGACAAATAACCATGGCAAGAGGTACTCTTGAAAAAGTGGCTTGCATTCTCTCCTCCACTTTATCTTCATAAAATCCTATGAGGACTTTTTTCAGGTAGCTGGCTCAAAGTTGACTCAGCCTTCCATCCTTCCGAGATTGGTAAAATGAGTACCCAGCTTGCTGGGAGGTGGGGGGAAGTGTAGATGACTGGAGATAGCAATGGCAAACCACCCCATAAAAAGTCTGCTGTGAAAACGTTGTGATGTGACATCACCTCAGAGTCAGAAACGACTGGTGCTTGCACAGGGGACTACCTTTACCTCTTAGTCTGAGAGGATGTGACTGGCTCAGCAAATTTCCATGGTGGAGCTTGGATTCAGATCTGGGTCTTCCAGACTCTAATCATCACATCACACAGGGTCTCAGATATCATCTGTGGACAAAATCTTGCTTGGTTGGGCACCAAGGTCCATTTTATAAAGAAAGAGCAAAAACCAGCAGCAACAGGGAGGAGAAAATGAAATAGGCTAGTCTATTTCTCCAGTCCTCTCAGCTTGCTTACTAGTTCTTAAGGACAACTGTGCTGCTCTTGGCAAATGCACTGTCTGTTCACAGAGTTTGGGTTATCGAATACCTTAAAGGGAAGTCTTGGATTGCCTGACTATGACCTGGGACATTACTGCATAGCCTGCATGGCAGGAGAGCAGGGCCATGGCCAGCCTTCTGTCTCAGTGCTGCTGCTGTACTACTAAGTGAGGGTTTAAAAGAATTAACAGGGGCATCCTCAAAACCAACGGAAACATCTCAAACCTGGTTGCCAAGCCCATAGATTTGTGTGCATGCTAACATCTCTGAACAGCTCTGTGAGATAAATAAGAACATTCTAAACAGTCATCTTATTTCTGCTAAACACTGTCCTTAAATAAAAAGTGTCTTCAGGTAGGGTTGCCAGGTCCAATTCAAGAAATATCTGGGAATTCTGGGGGTGGAGCCTGGAGGTTCTCCCAGATAAGAGTCTGCTTACTTAACCACTACATCAAACCAACCCTGAAGCAGGGGGAGGGCCTCTAACCTGGGAGGTCCCCTGCCCTGAACTGGGGATTGGCAACCCTATCCTCAGGGTTTGTTTTTGTAGCAGGAACTGATTTGTATATTGGACCTTTCCACCCTGATGTAGCCAATCCTCCAAGAACTTACAGGGCTCTTATTACTGGGCCTACTGTAAGCTCTTGGAGGATTAGCTACATCAGGAGTTGTGACCTAATATGCAAAGGAGTTTCTGCTACAAAAACAAGCCCTGAGTATTGTTAAATTACCTCTGACATATTAAGCATCTTCTTAATACAGGGTTTAAAAAAAAAAAGGTATGAAGCCTAATAGATAAGGTATAAATAGGTCTCCCATTTGCCCACCTGGGACAGGAAATTAACAGACTCCTTGTCCTAGGCACAAAGAAATGAGGCGAATGCTCCAGAGATCTGTCTCAAGAAGAAGAAGAAGAAGAAGAAGAAGAAGAAGAAGAAGAAGAAGAAGAAGAAGAAGAAGAAGAAGAAGAAGAAGAAGAAGAAGAAGAAGAAGAAGAAGAAGAAGAAGAAGATGATGATGATGATGATGATGATGATGATGATGATGATGATGATGATGATGATGATGATGATGATGATATTGGATTTATATCCCGCCCTCCACTCCGAAGAGTCTCAGAGCGGCTCACAATCTCCTTTACCTTCCTCCCCCACAACAAACACCCTGTGAGGTGGGTGGGGCTGGAGAGGGCTCTCACAGCAGCTGCCTTTTCAAGGACAACTTCTGCCAGAGCTATGGCTGACCCAAGGCCATTCCAGCAGGTGCAAGTGGAGTCTCTGTGAGAAAGACCATAGAGACTAGGGGGCAGCCAGCCCTAGGATGTCATCATGAAGTGAAATTACATCTTCCCCAAATTGCATGTTCTCTAGACTCTAACCTCTCAAACTCCCAGTATCTGCAGAGGCTATGTTGGGAACCCTAGGCATAAGCCTTAGTAGAAAAATAAAGGATGAATGTATGAGACCATACTTTGAAAGCTGTCTTAGACAGATTATGCCTTTGTGGATCCAGCATGATTGAAACTATATTTCATATTTGTTTGACTCTGTGCTGTTGATCCCTCTGAGAGATTCTAGATTCATTCAGTGATAGATTCCAATGTTTTTTTTTTCACCTCTCCAGCTTCTCTGCTAGCTAGTATTACATCGGTGGCAGCATTTTGTTTGGCTGCAATAGCTGTTATGCCAGGGTGGAAAAAGAGGGTGATATTAAAGTGATTTGTGTAAATAATGAAAGAAAGCTGTCTCATTCCATTTTAACATTTCCTCTTTTACAGTTCATCTCTCCATTGTGAGAAACAAAACCCATAAGTCTTTCTTTATGGACCAGTTTCTTTCTCTGATGCCAATTCCACCCCACTCCACCCCTCAAAATAACTCTATTTCAATTTATTTTTTCATCAGTTACACAATTACTAATGATGTATAATATAAAACTGGCTGGGGGATAAAATAATAATTAACAATTGCCAAAAAAAAAATGGAAAATGTGACAAAAGCAGGGTTTTTCTGTAGCAAAAACTCCTTTGCATGTTAGGCCACATACACCCTGATGTAGTCAATCTTCCAAGAGCTTACAGGGCTCTTCTTACAGGGTTTACTGTAAGCTCTTGGAAGATTGGCTACATCAGGGGAGTATGGCCTAACATGCAAAGGAGTTTCTACCACAAAAAAAAAAAGCCCTGGACAAGAGCAACATCTGAATAAAAAGAAGCAACAAGGGCCATCTTAAAAAAAGGAGCCACGGTACAGTGGTAAAGCATCTACTTTGCAAGCAGACGATCCTAGGTTATAACCCTGGCATCCTGAGTGTAACAGGATCATGCATAGTGAGAGTAGAAGAAGTGAGAGTAGATGATTCCAGAGTTGCCTGCTTTGCATTGGAGAATGCCTAGAAATTTGGGGGTGGAGCCAAGTTAGGAATGCAGGATTCAAGGAGGCAAGGAACCTCAGTGGGGTGCAATGCCATAGTGTTCACCCTATAAAGCAGGCATTTTCACCAGGGACCTGATCTCTGTGTTGTGAAGATCAATTGTAATTCTGGAAGATCTCCAGGCCTCCCTTGAAATAGGCAGCCCTGTGGTCTAACTCAGTTGAAAGAGACTTCATGTGTTCATGTTTTCAATATATTCCCCCTGTCCTAAGACAACTCAAGCACCATCAGGGTGAAAGAATCCTGAATGGGCAGAATTGTGTAAGACAGGTGGATAGAGTTTAGAAGACACCACACCTCATTTACTAACTGGAAACATTCATATTTTTAAAAAAAGATGCCCTAATTCTTTATTTGCAGGAAGTTATGCCATTTTTTTATTTTTAAAATAGCGTTAAAATGTATTCTTTTGGGTAAACCAGTGGAATGATATAGCCACCAATCCTACTGAGAGCCAGTGTGGTATAGTAATTTGGATGCTGGACTAAGGTCTGAGAGTTGCAGGTTCAAATCCCCACTCCTGTCATGGAAGCTTGCTGAGTGACTCAGGGCCAGTCACACACCCTCATCCTAATCCACCTGGTAGGGTTGTTATAAGGATAAAATAGAGGAGAGAATAATGTAAGCCATTTTGTGTCCCTTTAAGGAGAATGGCAGGGTATAAGGAAAACAAACAAACAAATATAAATACTTCATGCTACCTACAGGGAGTGGCTTCACCCTGATTTGGGGGATAAAGCAAGACTGTGTCCCTTGTCTGACTTCCCAGCCTCCCTCCATGCGCTATCAGAAATGTTCAAGTGGAAGGAGTTTGTGAGTTGCATTATAGCTGCTCTTGAGACTTCGTGATAAAGCCAAAGCACTTCAGCACACTCGTTTTCTATCAGGAAGGAGGTACGAGTATCGTGCTTGTTTAAAATAATCTTTTGCATTGGAAATCAGTGTTGTAATAAATTCAGAACAATCAGAGACTGAAAACATTATTCCAAAGGACTCGCACATAGTAATCAAGAGGCAGTTGTAGCTCTTTTATTTTTCCTGTCTGACATTTGCAAGCTATGTATGAGGACTCGACAGAAATCATTAGAATATGTTTGTTTTTTGCCCCCCCCCTTCCCCAGATCAGGCTTTCTTACGTTTACACCACTAGTGTACCCTATCCCATAAAAAGGTGATTTTCCTGAATTACTTGTGAAATAAGAGACCTGTTCAGGCTGCTTCACACCTTACACAGCAATCAACCCTTCTTTACTATATTTGTTGTTGAAATACAGATACCGGCCGCATCCTTCTAGTATTTGTATAATATGCATGTTTGCAAACACAGAATTGCCATGCTTGAAGCAGTCTCAGAAATCATATACAAATTGGTTCCCCATTAGAGATATGCATCAAGAACTTAACTAATCAAATCAAATTGAATCGTCTTTATTATTTGATATATTTATATATGGTGATTGCTAAAAAATGAAGTTGGTTGGCAATGTCTGCAAATCTTTCAAAATTACCATTACTCTTGCAGTTTGTGAGTAGAACAAGAGGACAGAATGAATTATCCCATAATCTAACTGATATAGACATTTTCCAACCAGTGATTAACAGATGACCCCACCAAAGAAGGTTGTTACCATATCTGCGTTCAGGGACAACATTTCCACTTCCCAATAATTTATGAAGAGCTTTCTTAAGGGAGAGAGAGAGAGGCCTATGGAGAAGTAAATGTATTCCTCAATAAAAGGCAAGGTAAAGCCTGTTGTAATGCAAAATATCTGGGGGTTTGTTTAGATCTGCTGATGACAATGTATAAGTTTCCATTTCACTGATGCATGTGTTGCACTGTCGAGACGCTTCCGACTTATGGAGACCCTATGAATTAATGACTTCCAAAATGTCCTATCATTAACAGCCTAACAAACTTACAAAGTGAGGGCTGTGGCTTCCTGGATTGAGTCATTCCATCTCATATACAGCCCCCACCCCATTTTCTGCTATTATAAATAACTGAAGGCTGCACTCCATTTACCCATGCATTGATTTCCTTTGCAACAGTCTGTCCTGTTCTATAAGGTCCAAATGGGTCATTGTTCATTACATTAAATGTACACTGGGAAAAAAAGAAAGCTATCAACAATTGATAGTTAATATTGCCAGCCTATTAAATAGCTGACTGTGTAACGCATTTATCTTGTTTTTGTGTTCATGTGCAAGCACTGTCTTGTATTTGCACTAAATATTATGGAATGCCTACTGCATTTTGCCTTAGAGTTCATGGGTGAGCATTTAGATTTATTTGCATTCAAGGTTACAGAATGCATACAGTATTTTGCCTTAGTGCCCATTAGGATTGTCAGACATCATTTCCCTCAGAAGGGCAACCTCACTTTTGGCCCTATAGTGATTTAAAAAAAAAAAATCTCCGTCCACCACTAAGCAAGAAGAGTGGGTTGCTGGTGGAAGGTTTCCCACCATAGCTGATTACCTAACAACTTGGTTGTCCCTGTGTGAACATTGCCATGCATTTACAGTTGAGGTTATGGAATATACAATTGAGGTTTTTCACTAGCTTATACCAAGAAGGTCTTTGTATGGACCTAAGCACTGGTCAGGATGTAGAATGGTATGATATAGCCTGATCTCATCAGATCTTGAAAGCTAAGCAGGGTCAGTATTTGGATGTGGGGGGTGGGCACCAAGGAAGAATGCAACAGAAGGAAAACCACCCCTGCTTCTCATTTGCCTTGAAAGCCTTTTGTTGAGGTCATCATAAGTTGGTTGCAACTTGATGGCTCATACTTATGGAAACTTTGGCCCCACTGGGACATTAAAACAGCAGCATTCTAAATCATGAGGATAGAGAATGTATATACATACATACAGCTTCTGTGTGCTTTGGTGCTTTTGGGGGGGCAAATGTGTACAGGAGGCAGAGGGGCTAGTATGTGAGAATGGGGCAATTGGGTTTGCTCCTACACTCCCTCTGCATTCATACATCCTGTGTCATATGTATAAGGCTAGTATGGTGCAGTGGATGAAGATTCTCAAATGAAATACAGATTGTTCTTATTTCTCAATTCTTTCAGGTAGATTAATACAAGGTTACCAAACTCTCTGTTTGGAAGTTATTCTTTTTTTCAATCATGCAAATAGAAATCCTACATCAGCGCTAATCACACTACATAAAACTATCTGAATGCTAAATAATTATTCATTAGCAGTGACTGTTGAAGAAGCAGAAATCAAATCAATCTGCACTTTAGAAAATTGTTGGGGAAGGGAGGAATTTCCTCCAGACTTTGCTAGAATTTAGATCCTAAAGTGTCAGGCTCCAAAACCTAAATGCCAAAACTTTTGGGGAAACTTTATGATTGTTTCAAAATAATTTACAGTGCAATCCTAAAGCCTATTGAAGTTAATGGGTCATATCCAACCTGTTTTTCTTCTGGTGAAAAAGAAAGGAAAAGTAATTTTAACTCCCCCCCCTCCAAAGCCTATGCTGAGGATTACAGACAAAATGCATGTGAGTTGGGGGTAGGGTTGCCAAGTCCAATTCAAGAAATATCAGGGGACTTTGGGGGTGAAGCCAGGAGACTTTGGGGGTGGAGCCAGGAGCAAGTTTGTGACAAGCATAATTGAACTTCAAGGGAGTTTTGGCCATCACATTTAAAGGGATTGCATGCCTTTCTATATGCCTTCTTTCCATAGGAAATAATGAAGGATGGGGGTGCCTTCTTTGGGGGCTCATAGAATAGGACCCCCAGGTCCAAACCTTTTGAAACTTGGAGGGTATTTTGGGAAGAGGCACTGGATGCTATACTAAAAATCTGGTGCCTCTACCTAAAAAAACAGCCCACCCAGAGCCCCAGATACCCACAGATCAATTCTGCATTATTTCCTATGGGAATAAGTCACCATAGAGAATAAAAGAGTTCCCAGCAGACATTTCCCTCCCCTCCCCCCCCCCCCCGCTTTCTGATGACCTTGAAGCATGGGGAGGGCCTCCAAACTGGGGGATCCCCTGCCTCCACCTGGGGATTGGCAACCCTAGTTGGGGGCTGTACTAGGAGGGGAACTGGATGAAAAAATCTGGTTGGATCCAACCCAATGAGTTTAGAAGGATACAATTCTGCCTGGGATTGCACTGATAATGCAGCTCAAGCAAGATTTTGACTTTTAAAAATATATCTATACTACATATAACAAAGAAGAAAAATTGTATAGGCAGTAGAACAAGTTCTGATGCCGAGTTTTTCTGCTACCCCAGGTCTCCTTATTTCCTGTTATCCAGAGCTTTGGCATAGTGGAAAAATAGATAACTTCTGTGCAGAAGGCCCAAGGTTCAGTTTCAAGAACCTTCATATTGCAGGGATTGGGAAAGATAATTTTCAGGCTCACAATCTCAAGGAGGGCTGCCAGTCAGCTAGCAAGCTAAATGTGCTAAAGGTCTCACTCAATATAAGGTAGCTTCATATGCAGAGTTGACAGCCACTTAGTAGCAACAGAGGATCTCCCACCCCGAGGACCTATGTCAGAGTAGCAGCAGGAATAAGTTTTTAAAAATGTCCATCCATTCAAGGTGTGACATCACTTGGGGAGAAACTCCAGAAATGTCAGTGCACTCCAGGAATCACTGGAACTTTTGCCATAGAGTTTCTGGTGATCCTTAAAGAGATGTGATGTCCCATCCAGGTTTTCCCAGAAGTGACATTATGCTGTCACCTGAACATAGGGTTGCCAAGTCCAATTCAAGAAATATCTGGGGACGTTGGAGGTAGAGCCAGAAGACTTTGGAGGTGGAGCCAGGAGACATTGGGGTGGAGCCAGGAGCAAGGGTGTGACAAGCATAATTGAACTCCAAGGGAGTTCTGGCCATCACATTTAAAGGGACAGCACACCTTTTTAAATGCCTTCTTTCCATAGGAAATAATGAAGGATTGGGGCACCTTCTTTAGTGTAGTGGTTAGTGTAGTGCGGACTCTTATCTGGGAGAACCAGGTTTGATTCCCCACTCCTCCACTTGCATCTGCTAGCATGGCCTTGGGTCAGCCATAGCTCTGGCAGAGGTTGTCCTTGAAAGGGCAGCTGCTGTGAGAGCCCTCTCCAGCCCCACCCACTTCACAGGGTGTCTGTTGTGGGGGAGGAAGGTAAAGGAGATTGTGAGCTGCTCTGAGACTCTTCGGAATAGAGGGCAGGATATAAATCCAATATCTTCTTCTCCTTTTGGGGCTCATAGAATTGGACCCCCTGGTCCAATCATTTTGAAACTTGGGGGATATTTTGGGGAGAGGCACTAGATGCTATACTGAAAGTTTGGTGCCTCTACCTCAAAAATAGACTCCCTCCAGAGCCCCTGATACCCATGGATCAATTCCCTATTATTCCCTATGGGAATCATTCTCCATAAGGAATAATTGCCCAGTAGAAATTTCCCTTCCCCCCCCCCCACCGCTTTCTGATGACTCTAAGGTGGGGGGGGGCTCCAAACCTGGGGATTGGCAACCCTCTCTCTCTCACACACACACTTACCGGTTGGTTCCTCCACAACGACATCTGAAAAGAACAGGGGCTACACTGCTCTCTCTTGCGCTCTCTCTCTCTCTCTCTCTCATACACACACTCTTACACAGTTCCTCTGAAACGAAAGCAAAACAAACCAAGGGACTGTATTGCTGACCCTTCCCATGAAGTACTTCCTGCTCAACTTTAAAGGCACACACACACACACATTTTGAAACGGACCTGTTTGCAGGTTTCTAAACCTGCTGGAGATCTAGAGCTGCATGGTGGCTGTGGGGGCAGGACTTCCCCCACCGGCCAGCTGGCTGGGGGCGGGGGGGAGCCCGTAAAACCAGGGGATCCCCCACTGGGATCTGGGGATTTGGGAGTCTACCTGCACACCCATATCCCTGCCTCCCCAGTCTTCCACGGATTGGCAGGCATTACTGGCAAAGATGGTAAACATCTTGAAAAGAGTACTGCAGCACCCTGTCTTTCTTCCACCAATTAGGCTTCATGTATTGTATAAATAAGCAAACTGGTGGCTTCACATTACTTAATCAGGTCTTTTTGTATTGGACTTTCAGCTGCTAAAACTATGTATTGGGGATGGAGAGAGTCTCTTTTGGCAGGCAGGGGGATTGAAGAACACAGAAGTCTTTTCAGCAACACCAATACTAGTGGTATTTCTGGTTGCGCTGAAAGAGAATGGTTGTCTCAAGGTCTCACCCAACGAGCTTCATGGGTTGAGAAAGGATTTTATTTATTTATTTATTTAAAACATTTTATGCCACCTTTCTACCTGATCAGCGCCCCCAAGTCAGTACACATAACATCATTAAAACATTTGAAATTTGAAAAATTCGAACAACATTTAACATTATAAAATAATTCCATAAAAATCACATAAGCAAACACCAGAACTGAGAAGGAGGGACAAGAGTTGTTATTAGGGGTAGGCCAAAACAAATGATAAAGTCTTCTCTCACTGGGGGATTAGAGCCTAGAAGCCTCCAAATTCAAAGGCAATAAATGCCTAATTCCAGAGCTAGGAGACAATATCGAGGGAAGACCTTGGACTCTGTGCCCTATTTGTTGGCTCACCAGGCAATTGGTAGGTCACTCTGTGAAACAGAAAGGTGGATAAGATGGAGTGCTGGTCTAAACCAAACAAAGCTCTTGTATGTCTTCCTGATTCATTCTAACACTGCTCTGGCTCCCACAATGAATGGACTACTGGGTTTTCTCTTGTGAGCACAACAAAAATCAACATGGAAAGGGATGAGCCACCTCTTTAGGCTTTATTTAAAAGGATTTTTTTCTGTCCTACTGCAGAGATAATCTCAAGAAATATTGCTGTTGCTAACTTATTACATGGATTATGAAAACATTTCAAGAAGTAAGCCAAGGGTTTTGCTTTTTGATGTGCTGTGAAAGAAGAAATCAATAAACCATTTAAAATGTATTACAGAATGAATGGGAAAATAATTTATAGAGCACTTTCCATGTGTCACATGATGGCTAAATGAATGGTCATAAGTATAAATGATAGCAGAGGAAGGAATCCATTCAACATTAACTAAAGTCTTGCAAAGTATGACTATGCTCCTGGTTGTCTAAAAAGGATTTTCTTGTTACTCACCCATGAGATTTGGGGTTCTATCAAGGAAGATTTCCTTCATGTCATACATCATTTCAAAGAGACACATATAGCCTAGAAACTGCTTTAAGGCAGCTGAGAGCGAGTGTCACTTTGAGTTAAATGCATTATTAAACTGTTGGGGAATTTCACATCATGGGTCATTTATCTATGCTAAATTGGGTCAAAAAGCCTTTATACATGGCCAGACAAATGAGAAAGAAGAACAAAATCATCCTTTGGGAATGATTCCCTTGACAACCCCACCAAGTTAGTAATACTCCCCCTCCCCTTGTAAATAGGAAAGGGTGGGTGATAAGAGCAAGGAAATGTGAAGGAAGGAAGGAATCCATGCATTCCTTGCCATTCCTCTCCTTTGTTGTTCCAAAATGTCTTTCTGCACTAATTTTCTTTTGGATTCCAGTTTATCCGTGAAAAGGTATAACTATAGTTCTGAAATTGGAATATGTGCATCTTGCCAGAATTCTTTTGTTGTATTTATAGTTGTATCAAAAATCTTTCCATGATGTTTCATTGATGCACACAATGCACTCCTGTATACAAGTAAACTGACAACAACACAAATATCTTGAACAGTTACATCAAGGTGTATTCAAAAGGCACATGAATATTACTCATGAAAAGGTGTTAAGAAAATGAATGTTGTGATGATTCGCACATAGCTCCTGCTCTGTAAATATTTCAGATTTATTATTAAACAAACCAATAGAAGATCCCTAAAGCATCATTTCCACTATGGGAAAAAGCCCAGATCATTTAACTCCAAGATTTCGAAGAAGAAGAAATTTTATGGCAGTTTTTCTCTACTTTAATGTGTCTCAAAGCAGCTTACAATCACCTTCACTTCCTCTTGGCACCTTGTGGGGTAGGTGGGGCTTAGAAAGTTCTGAGAGAATTGTGATTGGCCCAAGGTCACCCAACAGGCTTCACATGGAGGAATGGGGAATTAAAAATGGTTCTTCAGACTAGATTCCATCACTCTTATCCACTACAGCATGCTGGCTCTTTAGTATAGTGGTTAGACTGTCAGGCTGGGATCTGGGAGACTCAGGTTCAAATCCCCACTCTGGCATGGAAGCTTGCTGGGTGACCTTGGGCCAGTCACATACATTCAGTTTAATCTACTTCAAAGGGTTGTTCTGAGGTTAAAACTATGTAAGCTGATTTGGGTAAAATAATGTAAGCTGAGAATGATGTACAGTGCTTTGGGCCCCTGTTGGTATAAATGAAATAAATTAAAAGAAAAAGTAAAGCAGAAGACTAGGTAGGGGCAGTTAACAGAAAGGCTGTTTGGTGAGTGGGAAGAAGAGAAAGAATCAGGGAAAGGGGAGAGGATATGGGGGCTGTCAGGAGGACAGAAAGAGGAAATAGTATGAAAAACAGAATACAGAGGAAAATGAAGTTATATCCTCAAGTCCCTGCAGGTTCTCACTTGGTTATAATATTACCATACAGAAGGATTCTTTCAAACAAATTAAATTTCCTCATACTGTCTTGTTGTTTTTTATGATATTGAACAATTAGTGGCTTCTGGCTACATGCTGAAAGAACTGCAGACACATTCTCTCTATAATGCTTACATCAGCCCTTCAAGGTGGGCCACTATTGATATTTCTCTATTAATAATTCCAAAGGGCAGAATTTTTAGACTTGCAGCAAAATTACCCAGCCATCACACAGCTCCTTAAAGACTAATGGAATGTATTTCAGCCTAAGCTTTCATGAGCTTTCATAAACTCATTTGTTCAGATGCCTAAATTGTACATCCACTGGGAGTCATTTTACCTGCTGTTGGGAGGGAGAGTTACTTACTGCTGGGAGGATAAAACAAGATCCAGAGGAGTAATCTAGTGAGTGTGAAATGTTCCCATCTAACAACAGCAAAGCAGAATGCACATTGAATGTAATGCAGGATGAACAGGGACAGAAGAGCATGTGTAATCTGCAGCATTTGAGAGATGTTACCAACCTTCAATGGGGGAGTGGAATGGTATGTTATAGCCCAGTCTCACTGGATATCAGAAGCTAAGCAGGGTCAGTACTACCACCAAGGAAGACTGCAAAGAGAGGCAATAGCAAGCCACTTCTGTTTCTCACTTGCCTTGCAAACCCATTCCTGGGGTCACCATAAATTGACTGTGGCTTGACAGCTCATGCATACATAGCACCTACAGTTGTTTAGAAATCCATTGTTCTTGGTAAGCCCTGTGCAAGATATTGGCTTCGCCTTGTTAATGAACACTTTTACATTGAAGCCTATCTTTTGAAGGAGAACAGTGATCTTAATTTAGGCTGCAATTTAAAGGGGGAAAAAAACTTTCCTAGGAGTGAGCTGTCCCCACTAGATAAAATGGGGTTTACCTCTGAGCAGTCCTTCTAGAATTGTTCCCTTAATCTCCATGCTACAGGGCATAAAACTGACAGAACAGTGCTTTTCCTAAGGCAAAGAGAAAACTCGGGGCTGAGATGAGTGTTCCCGTTCTGCTGCGCCAGCTCCTTCTGCTATAAAATGCCTCCAACAAACGTACAACGACAATAGAAATGAATTTAACCCAGATTTGCTGTATGCATTATAAAGTTTCTCATTTAATAAGCTAGATGTACTTCATATGTGCTGTAATCACATTATTAAATTATTTTACCCTAAATGTCTACATCTTCCTGAATGCAAAAGAAGAGGAAAGCAGTAATTAGAGTAGGTTAAAATATATCCTCCAAGGATATTAAATATGCAAGAGCTCATCCATGAAAATTAGACTGCAAGAGGTTACACCATGTATTGCCTTATTTTGTAACATATCAAATTAGCTTTCATGAATAAATATATCTAATAATGTTTAGCTCTATAATTTAACGGCACCCGATTAAAAATACTTTCTGAATCAGCCAAGCTGTGTATTTGATCGCCTAGGATGATCAGATTCTGAGTACATAATAATTAATTGTGCAGCTTGTACTGATTTTGGTACACACTGTTCAGGGGCCTATGAACTTTAATCCCTTTCTAATAGATCCATTCAATAAATACTTACAAATGAACATTCAAATTGACTAGGAGAAATAATAAAACATGGCAGTTTCCTTCCTTCCTTCCAGAGGTCATTTTGTAGAAAAATAGGTGGTGGAGCTCATCCAGGGATTGTTATGCAGCTGCACCTACTATTCAATGGACAAGGTGGGAAGGAGGAGGTGGAACTCTCAGAAAGGTTCAGGAGCTATGCTCCTGTGAGCTCCCGCTGAGAGGAGGTGGAACACTTGGAAAGGTTCAGGAGCTGAGCTCCTGTGAGTTCCTGCTGCATCCGAGGCCTGGTTCCGACCCATTTGAAGATCTTCTATCCAGAAATTTCCTTGTTTACAACTTAGCTCTCTTCTACAGGGAGTTTGTTTGCAAGGTGCATGTGACAGACACAAGAAGATTTTGCCTTCTTTTCTTCCTGCATTCAGCTCAGATGGATCAAATCTGAAAGGCTGAATAGGCATGACGATTGATAATTATTTACTGCTTAAGATTATGTATCACAGAGCTTTTATTTGGAGGAAAAGAAAGGGTAAACTTTGCATTTTTGGTTTCCAGGTCAGTTCACTCTGTCTTGCATCTTTTCCATTATTAGAACCATCAGTCTAATCGATTGATAAATCTCGAAACTTTTTTGGGGTGCCCATTCTTGAATTGTTGCAGATGTTTCATGTTCCTGAGACTTTCCCATAAAGCATAAAGCATTTTCTAGTTCTGGTAACCTGTGTCATCCATCAAACACCACACCAATTTAATAAAATTAAGTGTGTTTGTTATACCTGACTCTTATTTTCTCATTGACACACTTAACCCACAGCAAACACTGCAAGATCCAGGAAAAGGGAGTTCTGATTGGGGTCTGCTGTAATCTCTGTTTAAGAATGACAGAATCTTGTGTGTAACAAGAATTTGAAAGAACTCACATTCCTAAAGCTGAGGCAATGAATGGTGAGCTGGTTTATAACCTGCAGCCTTAGGGACTTTTTTCTATGTTAATATAAATAACAATATAGACAAAAGTAAAAGGCCTGGATCAGATGTTGTGATAAGGGGACTCCCACATTTCTAGTTGGGGTTCAAATAAATAAAAAACAGTCATTTCCTTGTAACCAGCAGAACTGCAATCCTAAGCAGTTAAACCTGTCTAAACCCATTGAACCTGGAGAAGATCCTGATGCTGGGAAAGACAGAAGGCAAAAGAAGAAGGGGACGGCAAAAGATGAGATGGCTGGACAGCGTTACTGCTGTAACAAACACAAATTTGAGCAGACTTCAGAGGATGGTGGAAGACAGGAGGGCCTGGCATGACTTTGTCCATGGGGTCACAAAGAGTCAGACTCGACTGTGTGACTGAACAACAACAAATTCATTGACTTCAATGTATGTAGAAGGGCATTTAGGTTTGCACTGTAAGTGCTGTTAGCCTCAGAAATGGATGAGCCAATGAGGACAGGGATGATGCTGAATTTCTCATCCCTGCCTTCATCCCTGTATCCTTGAAAAACTTCATTACAATGTCACTTCATTGTCCTCCTCTTCTCAGACCCCTTTCATGCCTATTAGAGACAGGACCATGGACAGCAACCCTGAACCACCTGCACTGGCAACCTGCTGATTGCTCTCTTGTAATTAACTGCAGACTACAACAATTGCTTTCATAGATTAATGTCATTGTCAACCAAAGTACAGCCTCCTGCTTAGTTTTTGTGTTATTTTCTGAAGCAGATAGAAACTTTTGTGTCTATTAAAGAACAATGACACATATGCTTCTAGAATTCACATACCTGCAGTACATGTCTGTGCTGCACCTGCAACAGATTGACAGCCGTGGATTACCCTCTAGGTAAGCCTGGGAATTATCATTCTGTGATGGTGGAGGAGGTGGGCAAGAAATCTCTAGAAGAAAATTATCCACTCCATCCTGAAATAATGTTCCCTGAAAAACCATGATAGCTAAACTCTTAGCTGTTGAATCTATCTTTCTGGGTAGCACTGTGTCTAGTATGAAGGGGTTGGTGGCTATTGATTACTAGTTAGTGATCATAAATTCATTTCCCCACCCTAAAAAAAATGTTCAGGGGACTATGAGATACCTGATAGGCACTATTGGTAAATCTCCAGAGACCAAGGTGTGATAGCTGAGCAATCGAAGCCTCACGATCTATTATGTGTGCATTATTCTTTGGATCTAGCCTATGCTGCCAGTCATTTTAAAATACGAGTCACACAAGCTTGCAGTGATGTTAAATGGTTGCTGTTCCTTGGATCTCTTCATTGAATCTCCATTAATACATTTATTTCCTGCCTTTCTACCCCAGAACTTAAACCAGCATATACCGGACGTAGATCCTATTTAATATAAGCAGAATGACATTTGTTGAAGCAAACTTTCCTATTTCCCCCAAAATTGTGATGCCAGGGATCGATAGATGAGCAGGAACCACATAGGGCAGAGGAGTGAAGGGAATCAGAAATCCCCCCATCCCCCATCTTTGCCACTAGGAAACCAGCTCAGGGTTGAAAGTGATCTCCTATCAAGATACTGATAAGACCCAGACCCACATGGTTGCTCCTTTATGTGATTTCTATCTATGAAAATATAAGCTTCTTGTAACCTGAAGGCCAGGTATCAACTTTAGAAGATAGTAAAGTCTTAAACAGAAGCAGAGTTTAATAAAGACGTTCCTTCACTATATTGTATCATAGAAAGGAGTTTCTCCACTATATTGGATCATAGAAATATGTCAGACCTTTTCATGTTACAGTACACTTCAAGTACATCCTATATGCACTAGGATAAATGTGGGGTTTGTATCACATGTTCAATTGCACTTGCTTTGAAAATAGCATTATAATCTCACAATACACACAGTTTAAAAATAAAGTGTACACTGTGAACAGGGGTATCTACTCTGTGATTTCTATGTTTGATGATGAATGTAGACCATTGGATTGTATTGCATGGAGACAACATCATAACCAAGAGCCAGCAAATTGTGAAATTCTAGTTTCTTGTGTCTTTTGTCTTCAATACATCCACAAGAAGGAATGTGATCCTTTTTATGTATACCTTAATATAACTTACTAAAACCTCTTTGCTATTTTCTCTACCAAGATCTGAAATGGCAGCCCTGTTTGCAAAGAACGGGGGGCGGGGGGGGGAAGGGAGGTTACTGGAAGATTTTAGCATGTATGAGGCCCCCAAAGACTTTTAGACACATCAAAGAGCACTTTTTCTCATGAAGAAAATGGAAACTTCAGCTTCCATTTCATGTGTTGCTGCTGTACTTTTGCCCCAGAAGAAGGAAAGAGCATTCTGCAATGCATTCTTTCCTCCTTGAAGCAATATCAAGGGCTATCTCACACAAGGCTGCATCCCATTTCTCTTGGTCCCAAAACATAAAGACTCGGTAGGGAAAAGTATAGGCTAAAGGAGCTGTATTCCCACACCATTGCCTACCAATTTAATGAATGCTCTGTGGGTTTATTTAACACAGGAGATAAAGGGTATTAAATCACATCATACTCTATTTATCTTGATGCTCCTTCTGTAGCCAGATGTCAGAAGCAGTGATCTTTATAGCCTTTCTAATCATATGTATTCAAACACAGTAATATTTTTTGCATAAAACCAAGCTGCATGGGATTGGAAAATACAGGTATACCTCTCCTCAGCAAAGGGATGCCTGGCTCAGGCATTTTACTAAGATAAGTTACCTTTGACTATGGTAGCTCAAGCTAGCCCAGTCTCATCAGATTTTGGAAGCTAAGCAGGGTTGGCCATGGGAGACCACCAAGAAAGTCAAGGGTTGCTACACGGAGGTTTAAAAAAAGGTAGAGGTAGTCGCCTGTGTAAGCACCAGTTGTTTCAACTCTGGGGTGATGTCACATCATGATGTTTTCATGGCAGACTTCTTATGGGGTGGTTTGTTATTGCCTTCCCCAGTCATCTACAGATAGGCAATGGTAAAACACTGCTGAATGTTATCTTGAAAACCCTGTCTTGAAAATCATAAGTTGACCATGACTTGATGACAATATCTATGTCTATAGGATAAAATAGGATAGGATAGGGCATACAGACGGACAGAGAGAGAGAGAGAGAGAGAGAGAGAGAGAATCTTTATTTATGTCATTTCAGAAATGAAATAGAAATATTTCTTTTATAATTCATGAGATTATATCCATTGATGTGTGAGTCTGAAAGTGAACCCAAGTTCTATCAAACACATGTTCAATGCATGTACAGTGTACATTTTTCTTTGTATTTTTGAGGTGAGTAATCTAACTTTCAACACATGTACTGTGTTGGATTTAAAAGTCATATTTATTCAGTTACAGCTGACAGGTTTAATGTTTAAAGTTAATCGGTTTAGGCTCTTACAAATAGAAATATACACATACATGTAAGATGTATGTTCACTGTAACATGTACATGGCTTCTGTGTGTGTGTGTATATATATGCACACATATGCATATGTGTACATGTTACAGATTTGCACTAAGCCTAAAGAAATGATGCTTGGGCCCTCTCAATTTTTAAATTTACTTTTAATTAGTGATGGGATGGCATTTCCACCCCAACTCAAAATCTCAAAAGAATTTTAATTTCTGAATCAGGGACAAATATTTTCAGGTTCTGTTCTCATTCAGGTTCTGTTCTCATTCAAGAGGTAGTAGAAGAGCCAATGGGTGATGGACCTACATAATACTATTTAAGTTATTTGGTGGTTGTGTAAGCAACCTAAAATGGCTGCCAAAGACTTCTGAGACAGTCTTGCAAAATGTCAGTCATCATTTACTTAGAAGAAGAAGATGATGATGGTGATATTGGATTTATATCCCACCCTGTACTCTGAATCTCAGAATCTCAGAGTGGTAACAATCTCCTTTACCTCCCTCCACCAACAACAGACACCCTGTGATGTGAGTGGGGCTGAGAGAGCTCTTACAGCAGCTGTCCATTCCAAGGACAAACTCCTGTGAGAGCTATGGCTGACCCAAGGCCATTCCAACAGCTGAAAGTAGAGGAGTGGGGAATCAAACCTGGTTCTCCCAGATAAGTCTACACACTTAACCACTACACCAAACTGGCTCTCAGTAGCAGAGGAGAAAGGAGAAGGTCAGGCATGAAAATCAGGTCGAAAGACTGTGAAGAAGCAGAACTGAGAGAGAGGGAAAATAGAGCAAAGAGGTAAGAAATGGAGATCAAAGGGGGCAGGTAATTCCCCTCCCTGACAGTCTTTTTTCTCTATATACTAGTCCTGTCTGGAGTGTTGTTTTGCTATCCCAAGTGTCTACTTGAGGCTTGAGTGGCATTGAATGATAACGTTCTATACTGGTTGGGCAGTCATGGATTCAAGGCTAAGTACCACTGGACCCAAAATCTAGGAACCAATGCTGTTGAGCCTTCCAATGCCAAGATGAAATGAAAGATGATGCTCAGCTGAGTATGAGATTGAGCCCTATGTTAGTAGGAATAAATTAGCAGGAGGGATGCCATAAGAGTGAGGCAGCTCAGTGTGTGGCCATTTTTTGAAACATAATTACAGCCCCGCCGAAGCAAGCATGGATCCTAACATATTTGGAAGCGCTGTAATCAGTGTAATCACTGTGCCATTTCATTTACTTTTGCACATTCTGTTAATGCATTATGGCCACTGTAGAGACTGCTGGAATGGTACTGTTAATGCTGCCCATTTATTCAGCTCACGCTGCTCAATTGCATTGCTCTTCTGCCTCATCCAGACTGCTGTTTCTGTGCTTTTAAGATGAACTGTGACTTGGGCTAGGGGAAATACATCTCCCCCTCCCCCTTTTTATATTGGAATAAGCTCTAAAGCTAGGCTGAAGAAGCGTAGAAAATTAGAAGCATTTAATTCCCCCCTTCTTTCCTGTTATAACCTATCATGTTGCTTCCTAATTAGAAGTCCAGAACCAAAGGGGGGGTGGACTATCCAGTTCTTTCAAATAAACAAATGACCTTTGACACCGGTTATTTAACTTTGGAGGACACTGGGGTAATTAAATTCCATCCAACTGGCATTTAAATCTTCTGCAAGCTACTAACTTTACTGCATGCCTCCTCTTAAGACAATGCAGTGATGAAGCTTGCCATGTATCACCTATAAGATGTTGCCAACTGTGATGGATTTCCTGGGAGCCAGACATCAGTGAACTCCATGCAAGTTTCCCTGTAACAATTTCCATAAGTGTAACACTGCATGGGGGTTCCAACTCTGGGTGTAAGGCCACCCAAGACTGGATTGATGAGGGAATCACTGTTCATAAATGCCTGTCAGGGGTGCAGTACTTATCCCCTCTTCTTTTTGGGGCATAGGAGCAGGTCTTCCATGTGTCCGCAAAGATGAACCACCACCAGTAGTAGTAGTAGTAGTTAGTTAGTTTTTATATGCTGCTTTGTTCTACCTTAAGAAGTCTCAAAGCAGCTAACAATTGCAGTCCTTGCTTTCCCCATAACAGGCATTTTATGAGGTAGGTGGAGCAGAAAGGCTTCTGAGAGAACTGTGACTGGCCCCAAGGTCATCTAACAGGCTTCATGTGGAGAATAAAATCTGGTTCTCCAGATCAGAGCTTGTAACCACTACATCACACTGTGCAGGTACTGAACAGAGAAAGGGATGTTAGTCAAACTACAACCACTATTGCTTTCCCTCTTGGGTGTTGGCACTAAGTGTCCTCTCAATGCTTTTTTCCATAACTGAGCCAAGTATGGAGACCCTAGCCTCTCCCCTTCCCACTCTAGTGTAAAGGGTTGCCCCATTGTACTCTGACAGGGGTTTATGACATTGACATGCAGCCACGGTGCAGCATCAGTGGGGTGCTTTCCTAGCATATTTTGGAGACAGACCAGCATATATCTCAGGTATACTGGCTGGCCTGATCTCATCAGATCTCAGAAACTAAGCAGGGTTGGCCCTTGGATGGGAGACCATTAAGGAATAAAAGAATTGAAACATGGAGTCAGGCAATGGCAAACCACCTCTGAACATCTCTTGGCTTAAAAGCCCCCCAGGATCATCATAAGTAGGAATGTGCATGAACTGGACCATGAAGCAAAATTCATGATGAATGTTGATCTGTTTGTGATTCCTGAACAGAAGTTCATGATAGGTTAACAGTCCAGAACTTCCATGAATGTTTAGAGTGGTTTATGTGTTCATGGACCTTTAACCCCTTGCTTTCTGTTCTTCACTAAAGCCACAAAAACATCAAAGCACTGGGGAGGCTCCCCACCATGCAGCTCTCTGTGGCTGTCTTCTGCAGTCCCTTTAAAGTTTAAAGGGATTGTACAAGATTACCCCAAAGAGCTGTGTGGTGGGGAGTACCTCCCTGGGGTACAGCTGTTTTTTGGGCTGATTGTGCAGTTTCTTTAAAGCCAGAGAGAGCTGTGTGACAGGGAGCACCTACCCATGGTACAGCTATTTTTTTCAGACTATCTCAGCTGTGTTTGGGCTTTCTGCAAACCCCGTTTAAAGGGATTGTGGTCCCTTTCAATGAGATTCGAAGGCCATGCTGCACAAATCAGTTCAGTTCATAAATGAGTCTCATGGTTCAGTTTGGTTAGTGGTTCAGCCACAAACCACAAACTGAACCACATTTGCCTGGTCTGTGGCCATCCCTAGCCATAAGTCAGCTGTGACTTGATGGCAGCAACAATAAACATGTTGGAATAGGACCAACTTGTCTCTCCAAGTGCCCCCCCCCCCCGCCGATTGCACTGAAGCAGTAGATGCCTATGGAAAACACACTTTCTCAAGTTTATCACAGATAAAATATAGCACCCTGCTTCTACCCACTAGACACAGCAAACCCTGCTGACATACAGTAACATATCTGTTCCGCAGCCTGGAGAACTTAAAACAAAGCTCTGATATCTCCAAAGACCTTTACTTCACACTTCTGTCAAACTTCCCTTCTTTCTTATTCACAGCTTCCAGTCTCTAACTCTTAACCCTCTAAACCTAACTCATGAAACCTTCCCCTGACAAGTCTTAATGCTTTCTCAGTACTCAGCACCTATGTCTTGTTCAGATGATGGCATCCACTGGCTCCTGTGCTGTTATGGTTCATGTCTATACTCTGTCACTGCCAAAATATTACAAGTTGACAAAATAGCCATGAAAGACATTGAACATGATCTGCATATGCAACTGAGATGATAAAAACATTCCAAAGCATCTTGTTTGTGGTGAGATTAATGGATCCAGGTATGCATGTGTATTTATTATTTACACTTCAACTTTATTTCATCCCAAGGGCTTGGAAATAAAACATAAATCACAGATGCAGAATGTAATAGGAAGTAATTTACATCCTTCTTTTTATCGGCACCCTGCTTACTTAGAGGTGGTCTGCTTGACAAGATCTAGCAGTTTGTAAAAATGTTGGCAAATCCATGGAATACCTTTCTTGTTCATATAAAATGATATTCAAAGGGTACATTCAACATATCAGTTTTTTAGGTCAAGATTTTCATTTTTGCACCCTTACCTCCTTACACTAGAGAGATTCAGCTCTATGTTCTAAAACCTTCAGAGTTTCAATGGACATGCCATCACATCAGGGTCATTTCAGTGGTGGCACTGAGACTTGTGAATTCCATTCCTTAGGATGTACATTTGGCCCTATCTATGTAAAACTGTTTATGGAGGCAGAGCTCAGAGTCTCCTTTCATGCTATTCCTGGAGAATTCTCTGTCCCAAAGAGGAGTATTTCAGAAGGCAATTTGGTTCACAGCAGGAGGTGGAAGCAAGAAAGTTGTTTTTGCCTAATGGAAAGAGCCCCATGGCACAGAGTGGTAAGCTGCAGTAATGCAGTCCAAGCTCTGCCCACGACCTGAGTTTGATCCCAGCGGAAGCTTGGTTCAGGTTGCCGGCTCAGGTTGACTCAGCCTTCCATCCTTCTGAGGTCAGTAAAATGAGTACCCAGTTTGCTGGCGGTAAAGTGTAGATGACTGGGGAAGGCAATGGCAAACCATTCTGTTAAAAAGTCTGCTGTGAAAACAATGTCACCCCAGAGTCGGAAATGACTGGTGCTTGCACAGAGGATTACCTTTACTTTTTAATGAAAAAGAACTACAGTTTTCAGTCACATACAAGAATTTTGTTTGTTAATGCTTGTTCGCTTGTATGCATGTATGTGCCTGTCTCTCTATCTGTGTAACAAAGAGTTATTTGAAAATCTTTAATTATAAGACATCTTCAAAGAACTCCTGCAAGGTAGGGGATATTGGTTTTTAAAATAAAAAATAGATCCTCCTAATCCCATACTTAAAAAAAATGATGTCATTTTTATAGAACTGAAATCTCTTTTGTGTAAGCATAAAGCATATTGGGTTTGCACAAGGTAGAGGGCTGGACATTTAACTCAAATCCAATACCCTGGCATATCACTATGAATGTGAACAATTAAAATCACAGTCAACTCAAAAGGGGGAAATCTATACAACAGTTAAAATAAGAATGTCCTAATCATTTTAAGCACCTGAGTGTTTAGAAGACATAATATCTCCCATCGTTAATTTGCATGCCACAGATAGCCTTGTAAGTATTTTAAAGAAAATTGTTGCAGGATTGTGCAGGTGCCTCAATTAATAAACATTTGAAAATTCAGCAAGAGGTTTGGCAGTGCTAGTTATTGTTTTATGATTAAATAATTAGTCTGAACATCTTTGTACACCTGGTCCCACATCAAGGGTTTCAATTACTTTGAATGGCTTTTGGCTTATGTTTGATCACTCAGTACTGAATTAGCAGTGTGTTGGGTAATAAGATAATGATTTTAAGATCTCTCTGACATTCCATAGCAAAGTTTGGTGACCACAGTCATGAGCTCTGTTGAGTTCTGTCTCTCACTATTAAGGAAGAAGGTAAGGCTGCCTCAGTGAGTAGGAGAAAAAAAAAGAACAAGGTGCAAGGTGGAGAGTTTTGTTAGATTTTCTAGATCCCTGTGTGTTTCACTAAATGCTTCATCAGGGGATTTTGTATAAAAACTTATCTGATTCCCACCTTGAACTTTGTTCCTTTTTCTCTCTATTAAGTAACAATTCCCTTAGAAATATTTATGTAGTGATCAGGGGTGGAATTCTAGCATGAGCTCGTTTACATATTAGCCCACACACACCCTAATCAGGGCCCTGTGGGATCTTCTACAGCTCTGCAGGACCTGTAAGGCAGAGATGTTCTGCCAAGCATTTGCATAAGGACAGTGACAGTTGCCATGCTGGCACCTTCTTCTCCCCAACCCCCTCTTGGGGGGATCACCCCACCTCTGATGTAATGACTTAATAATAGCACTTTAAAGACACCATTGGGGTTTGTAATCTCTTTTAATGCAACTGATGTTATTGATATTAATGTACGTATTTTATTTTCATGTTGTACATTGCTCAGAGCTTGGCACTAGACAGGATGGGGTGATTCATCAAGTTTAATAAATGATGCTGATGCTGATGATGTAGCCAATCCTCCAAGAGCTTACAAGGCTCTTTTTTGAAAGCTCTTGGAGGATTGGCTACATCAGGGGTGTGTGGCCTAATATGCAAAGGAGCTCCTGCTAGAATTCCACCCCTGGTAGTGATGATTACATATGTTCAAACATCATTGGTTTGCCCCAGTAGAAACTTTCAACTAGGACTGCCAACAGATACCTGATGAAAAGAGCTCTGACTCATCAAAGCTTATAGTCTGGAAACCTTGTTGGTCTGTAAAGTGCTACTGGATTAAAATTTTGCTCTTCAACTGCAGGCCAACACAGCTAGCCACCTGAAACATTCCTACAAATGGAACCCCATCTTTATAGCCTGAATTCAATGAAGTAAAGCAACCTTATTCTTCTCCTTTTTGCCCATGCAACAGAGTACCACAGTGTAAGTGTACTTATGAGTATTTTTCCATTCACTCAGCAGGATCATATGAGTTGCTCCAAAGAAGATGTAAGGGTTCTGAAAAATCCATTATTTTTGCGTTGCTGTACAATGCCCATCAATGATGATGACAGTTATAATGGCAAGTTAGGGCTAAAAGGCATTTATCAAACTCCCTATTAGCTGTAAATTGATGGGCTGCTTAAAAGTCCCAAGCAGAATCTTAAGGCCATGTTAACGAGATGGCCTTTAACATCAAAGAGATTTGTGGCAGTAGTCATTCTTGGTTATGGCCAGATTTAATGAGGTATTTACCATTTGAACTGCTGTAAGGGAGGCCAGTGCAAATGCCATTTCTGTTAAGAGTATTGACCTCTGGCCTCCAAATAAGGAGGAAATAAATGGGGAGGACAATGCCTGGTTAGCTTGGGGGGGGGGGGAGGCCCTTGGGTGAAGGGAAAAAAGAATCCAAATATTGTTATCTTCTGTGCAAATGTTATAAATGTATCCTGAACAAAGGAGATCTTAGATAATCTAGTCTTGAAGAACCACAACTGCAGTTTAGTCATTTCTTCTTCTTCTTTATCATCATCATCATCATCATCATCATCATCATCATCATCATCATCATCATATTCTTCCTTATAGTGTAACAATGGCAGACTTTAGAATGGCTAGTCTGTCAATATTTAACTGGTTGCTTGCTTTAAAAAAAAACTGTATTCCATCAGGCAAGTAGGGAACTTAACATCTTCTTCCCACTTTTCTTTACTTTTTAAATTTAAAAAAGATTAATCTAGCCTGATTAATATCTCTGAACCATTTGAAAGTTTACACTCTAGTTTTTATGGTTCAGTTTGGTTTATGGTTTGTGGCTGAACCACAAACTGACCCACAAACCTACATGAAATCTAAACTGTTTATATAGGTTCATGGGCCATTTAAAGTTTAAACTCCTGCTCCCTGTGAAAGTGGTAGGGATCAAGAAGAAGAGAAGTTGGATTTATACCCCACACTTCACTATCTGAAGGAGTCCCAGAGTGGCTTACAATCTCCCTTCCCTTCCCCTCTTCACCCCACAACAGAAACCCTTTGAGGTAAGTGGAGCTGAGAGAGCTCTAACAGAAACTGCTCTTGGGAGGAACAGCTTTGCAAGAATTTGCGACTGGCCATCAGCAGGTGCATGTGAAGGAGTGGGGAATCAAATCCAATTCTCCCAGATAAGAGTCCACACACTTAACCACTACAACAAACTGGCTCTCCCTGCCCTTCGCTCACACCTCAGAGTGGCTTACAATTTCCTTTCCCTTCCCCTCCCCACAACAGAAACCCTGTAAGGTAGGTTAAGCTGAGAGATCTCTGACAGAAACTGATCTTGAGAGAAGCAGCTCTGAGAGAGTTAAGACTGACCCAAGGTCATACAGCAGCTGCATGCGGAAGAGTGGGGAATCATACCCAGTTCTCCCAGATTAGAGTCTGCATACTTAACCACTATGCCAAACTGGCTCTTTTAATGCCTTCAAAAGAAGCCAGTCAGACAGAACAGGAGCTAGACCCTGTCAACCATCAACACTCAAGTCTGCACTTTGGCAGCCTGTGTTGTAGATAGACCCATAATCTCCCCAGCAAATCCTTTTGTTGCTTTGCAGAGCCTGAATGCGGCATTTTCAAAGAGATCCCCAGACTTCTGAGCATTGTCTGCTTCTTTCCCATGGCGTAGGTCACTTTTCTTCTCAGCTGTGGTTTTCTCTGCCTCGCTCCCCTCTTGTTCTTCTTGGTTTTCACATCTAAATTAACCCAGCTGCCTCCAGCTGCCCTCTTCTCACCTAACAGCGGGAAAAAATAAAAGCATCTTGGAGATGACATACCAGCTGGGTTTCATGCCATAACTTCAGCCACTTGATGGTTAAGTGGTATATTTTTCAAGTGGTTCCTCCCTACCATTGCACATTTTCTTCATTCTCTCAGGGCTTAGCCCGAACCCAAAATGTTTCTTGAAAAAGACTTTTCAGCAACATTCACCTATGTGAATACATAAAATAGATGAAAAAATCCCCCTCTGGTCCTGTCAAAAGAATAAATGGAAACAGTCACTTATGTGGCCCATGAACCTTACAATAGACTGAGCTGAAAATTACATCTTAGGTGCCCTCTCTAGGAGACAACCATCCCTCTTGGGTTGAGATGTCTCCAGAACTGACAGAATTTCTCAGATTAAATCTGTGCTAAATGAAGTAGGTTGACTCCTGCGATTCTGACTTTTGAAGAATAAATAGATCTCAGAGCATCACTGGAGGGGAATCAAATATAAAATATGGACAGAAGACAGGAGTTTCACAGGCGTTCTTTGTGATTGTTTTTGTTAACACTGAGATGCATACAAAAGGCCTAGATGGATGTATAATGGAGTTAATCCCCCCCACACACAAAAAAAAAAGAAAAGAGAATTTGATCTATCAGGATGGTTAAAAGCAATTATACAGGGGAAATTTCACCTTCACAGCTGAATAGTACCATAATACTTGGCATTAATATTTCTGAGAGTTCAAAACACATTGCAACAAATGCCTTTGTTAATCTGCCCAACTACCATTTAAAACAATCACTGAGAATAAGTCATCAATACTACTACTTCACACTGAAGTCTGGAAATAATTCAGGGAACTCAAGATTAATTTGCCTGGGCTCCAGCAAATATTTGGAAAAGGTTTCATTCTTCAGATTAGTTTTTGTCTACTTGCTTACCTCTTTAAATAAATTAGTTTTGAAGAAGGCTATGATGATATTCTTAGATTCAAGAAGACTCTTGCTCGTTGACTCTTACCCTTGGGTCAGGTAGTGGGGAGCACTCACTTCTATCGCTGAAATAGGGACAGTTTAAGCCCTGGATGGTGCCATGGCTGAGCGTGTGCAGCATTCACCAATGGGTGGGCCCAAAAGTTCTTTCATAATTATAATTGACACCCTGACTACACAGATTAGTTGCTGTGGAGAAAATGGCAGTTCTGGAGGGTGGACTCTATGACATCACATCCCCTGTGAGGTCCCTCCCCTCTTCAAACCTTGCCCTTCCCTGCCCCAGATTATCTAGGAATTTCCTAAACTGGAATTGGCTACACTAGAGGCCAGGGGAAATAGAAGATATAAGACCTATGTTGCCATGACTCCTGTCAACTTTAGGTGATGAAGTTCCTGCTCATGGCACCATCTTAAAAGCCTTGTCATCCTGCGAAAACCATCATGCCAGTTTGTGAGAAAGGAAGTGGATGGGAAGAGGTCTAAAGGTTTAGATAACCAAGTGGCATCATACACCTCTGTTTTTCCCAATACCTTGCAAAGAAGCTTTCAGAAAAGTAAAATACAAGGATAGCTAACAATATAGCAACATGACCTGTGGCAAGTTTATCCATCATATATGACACAACAGCCACTTAGGTATCAGGTTATATTTCAATGGAACTTGATTATTTAGACCTTGGTTGGTTCCTGCCACTTTCAAAACCCTCTTTCTGGTAACACCCAAAGAAATAAAGAATTAAGACATTGGCTATGTGACTGAAATCACCCACACGTACAAAAAAGATAGGCAGAGGAGGAATAAAACTAGAATTCAAAAAGGGATGGCATAAAACATGCTTTGTCTACTAGAGGGTGGTAGGTGCTTGTGTAAAAATATAAGAAAAGATGCTGATTGTTCACAACCTTACATGGATGGCCCAGGATAGCTGATCTTGTCAGATCGTGGAAACTAAGCAGGGTCAACCCTGGTTAGCACTTGGAAGGGAGATCGCCAAGGAAGTTCAGGGTCACTACGCAGAGGCAGGCAATGTCAAACCTCCTCTGCTCATCTCTTGTCTTAAGAACCCCCCAGGGTCTCCATAAATTGGCTGCAACTCGCCAATACTTTCTGCTTCCATGCAGATATCCTAAATATGCTTGTGGCAATTGTAACACAATGCTCATGCCGCGCCCAAATCTTTATTCCTTTGCAAACCTCATGATCAAGTTATTAGGAGTGTCTGCAGTTTTCTTTTCAAGGACCATGTTTCCTTGTTCCTCTTGATCTGGGGTCAAGTCCCCTTTGTAGGCATTTTGGTGCTCTGGGGAATATGCAAATGCTATTGAGCTTCTTTGCTGTTTAGTCCAAAGTGCCTTCAGGCAGATTTCTTTTTGGGAACATCTGTGCCCACTTTGTTTACTCCCTTCCATTGTCCAACCCCAAATGTGGCTGGGTTTCCTTCTTGCTCATGTCCTTAGAGGTGTCATAGCTTCCAGCTCTATCATATGCCCCACCTGACATTGCTGTGTCCCTTTCAGCTGTAACATGAAGGGTGGTATCACACAGGTGATTTGCTCCAAGCTAGCCCTGCCTCCCTTTCGGATTAAAAGTGCATGATCACACAAGCACATCTGTCCTCCAAGATGCACTGTTACTCAACCCATCTCCAGACGCCTCCTATCCATATCAAAAAGCTACCTGGATTTTCCTGGTAGCATCCCCCTGAATCGGATGTAGGTCACATAATTGGTTGCTATCTGAATGCCCTGGGGCGACTCACAAGCAGAAGCACTGTTTGATCGCAGCAAGTCATTTCCGGCAAGGTTGAGTGTTTCCCCCCAACCCCTCTTGAAAGTGAGCTTCTCCGATTGCACGCACAGGAGCCTTTTTTAAAAAAGACAACCCTTTCTGCAGCGAGTCCATAGTTGAGCTGGCTAGCAGAGTGAATGGACAACAACTGATTGCTGCCAGGATCCTGCCGCTTCAGCAGCGGATGTCTGATAGCCAAGAAACGGTTCAAACTGAAGCGGATTTTTTCGTAATGGGATAAAATCATGTCAGTTTCACAGTGTGAAACCAGCCTAACATTTCCAGTGTGAACCCATGAAGCTGCCTTACATTGAGTAAGATCACTTGATCTATTGAGCTCAGTGTTATCGGCTTTAGCTGGCAGCATCTTTCCTGGATCTCAGGTTGAGGTCTTTCACATCATCCACTACCTGGGGACTGAAGGTATCACTCAGCTGCTGCCCTGCAGCCCTGAAGAGGCTTCTTTGCAAAGGTCCAGATG
The DNA here is from genome assembly GCF_032191835.1 of Heteronotia binoei. Lineage (NCBI taxonomy): Eukaryota > Metazoa > Chordata > Lepidosauria > Squamata > Gekkonidae > Heteronotia > Heteronotia binoei. The sequence continues at coordinate 39,695,131 of NC_083236.1, read as the reverse complement.
GATTAAAGTATAGACTGTGACCTGGAGCATGGCATCATCAATGGAAATTAATGTAACACTGCCAGAGAAACAGATTCTGTAAGCAGTCTTTGCATTTATTCTAAGAAAGGTTTACTGGCCATTAGACCTTTGGCAATGAATATTCATCAAATGGTGATCATTATTTATTTTAAGGAGGGATGAACAGCAAAATTGCATGCTATCCAGAGGCACATTGAAAAATGTCTACTCCTGCTATAGGCTTAACAAGCAGTCAAATGGTCCATGCAGGACACTGAAACATTGCAGTGTCTGCATTTTCAGCTTCCAGTCCATTGCCTCATCCTACATCTCTGAAACTTAACTGGGGTCCCAAGGGAGTCATAAGGAATGGGATAATGTACTTTTCAATTATCTCTGCTTTAGGTTAAATACATTCACAAATGCCCCAGCAATACTGCCAAAGTGTATTATCATCACACAAGGGTGCCAATAAAGACCAACTAATAAGATTTACACAAGAATTGTGTTGAAGCCTCCATCATAATATCTTCCAAGTCCAAACCCTCGTTCCTTCCTGATAATGCTGAACTACAGTGTGATCTCATATGACTGTCCGCAATGGTCTCTTGAATTTAAGAGGGAGGGTGTAGGGCACAGTGGCAGAACATCTGCCTTGAATGCAGAAGGTCCTACACTCACTTCCCAGTATTTCTAGTGTGTGTTTTTTAAGGATTCTATAGTAGGCAGTGTGAAAAGCCTATACCTGGGACCCCGGAGAACTGCTGTCTGTCATATTGTAGACAATTTGGCACTTGATAGACCAGTGGTCTGACAGCTTCATGTGTACTATAATAAGCCTTTTTATGGGACTGCCTGGAAACTTCAATTAGTTCAAAATGGCATTAGGTCAAATCAGGAAGAAGCATATTACATCTGTATTCCCAGAATTATGTTTCCTAATACAATTTAATGTACAGAGTCCAAGGCAATGAAGGGGTGATTTATTCTCGTAAAACATTCTCTAAGATCTGCCAGTGAGGAACTGTTTGCAATATCATCTGAAATTTGGCATTCATCAGGCCAAATCAGACCAAGGGCCTTCTCACTGCATAAACTCTCTAGAACGCTGCATTCTCAAATGTCCATTTGTCCCCCACCTCATACAGGTGGTGGGTGCAAAACATTTTTTATTATTATTTTATTAAGGAGAATTGAATTAATAAAAAATTAAAATGCTTCCTTTGCACTTTCTGTCTTTTTTGTTGATTTTGGCATCTGATTTCATTTGGTGATTTTATAATATTTTGAAAAGTTTTTTTAATGGGAAGATGATACCTTACCCCTGAACTAGCTTGTGTAAATTTATAGCTTTGGAACATTGAATTTGCATTCTAATACTCACAGGTTAACCTAAAACAGTATTTTCAGATAAGGCTTAAGGCTTCCAGTCCACCTGAGAGGGAAGGATAAGAATTCATAGGTTAATGTTAGGTAATGAACAGAACCAACAGATTTTTTTTTTTCTCTCCTGTAGAATCAGGGCAGTCAAGTCATCATGGAAATTTCCTGGCTCCCAAGTTCTACCAGATTAGTCATTAACTGTCCACAGACAGAAGGAGGGTCTGGTGAAGCTTTATGGTTGGAATTTCAGTTAAGAGAGTCTTCTTGAGGAATTTGAAAAACTCTGAAGGACATCCTAAGAGTAGGGATGCCAGACCACCACCTGGCATCTCTGGGAACTGATGGGGTGATTAGAAACATAGAAAAATAGAGGTGGAAGAGACCTCACAAGTCATCTAGTCCAACACCCTGCACAACTACCTACCCCCAACCTTAGTGCCTCCACTGTATGACCAGAGGAAGGGAGGGGAAATCAAGATCCTTGAGCCAATCTAACTTGGAGGAAAATTCCTTCTTGAAAGTGGTAAATGGCCTTCCCCTGGCCATGTAAGAAAGGGCCACAAGAGCCAAGCACTGGTTGTCTGCCCTCTGTCTCTTCTCCTCCTGCTAGTCAGGAGGAACTTTTACTAGGAAAAAAGACCACCTGTATGTGAACCTGTTACTTTACCAAAGTTCCATTTCATGATGGGCTGCTTTGCAGAGGTAAATTATCTGTTGCAGGTGGTTCCAGGCATGGTGAAATGATGTCTGGCTGCTGCCTCTTCTACCTTTGGCCTCTGTTCTTGTAGCTTGTAATTAGGATGAGGGGAAGGTCTCTGCTAGATCTGGATCTAGGTACACTGGAAAGATGTCTGGTTATTGCCTTTTCTACCCCCAGTAGGCTGACTGAAGGGGAGCTCTCTGTCAGAGGTGGGCATAGGCATGATGGGAGGACATCCGACTGCTGCCACAATTCCACCTGGTTCTTTGATGGCTGCTGAAAACGTAGTGTACAGCTATCAGCTGAATCCCAGCTTGAGAGGAAAGTGGCCTTCTGAGCACAAAGACAGAACCCGGGCTACAACCACATAAGAACATGATGAGCCCTGCTCGATCAGAGCAATGCTCCATCTAGTCTAGCATCCTGTCTCACACAGCTGCCTGCCAGTTCCTCTGAAGGGCCAACAGCAGGGCATAGAGGCCAAGACTGCCCCATGATGTTGCCTCCTGGCTCTGGAATTCAGAGGTTTCAGTGCCTTTGAATGTGGAGTTTCCCCTCAGTCACCATAGTAGCCACTGATAGACCTATCCTCCATGAATCTATCAAATCCCCTTTTAAAGCTGTTTATTTCTAAGTCAATCACTACCTCCTTTTTTATGTTTTAATCATATAATGCAGATCTTTGGTTTGTCTATAAAGGATAATGCAGTTGTGAAGCACTAAAGAAACCAGGGATGAGTTTTAAGGCATGAAGCATTCAGGCTAGAAATATAAAACTTGGGAATTGCTTCCAACTCAGGCAAAAAAGAAAAGTTGGAGGTCCATAATAAAAAAGAGCAAGCACTGTCTTTCATTTCCCCTCCTCTACTTTTAAAACAAAAATATTATTCAAATTGGCCATTCGTCTCTTCTGCACATCATTTAGCCGTCCAATATAAACCAGCACAAATGTTGCATTGATGTAAGTGATGAAGATGACCCTGAAGCGTAACATAAAATCTCATGGATTTTGTCCCTGAAGACAGGTGTAAAGAATGAGTAACTGGGGGAAGCGATGAAGCATAGAATATCAGTGCATGCAACATTACCCTGCACCTCTCTGTTTTTAATCCATTCATTCACCTTTGACCTGCAGCTTTCACTTGCTGTCAGCGCTGAAGAAGTAGATAGATGTTCCTCAGTGTGGATCTTCGAAAAACAAATTGTTCTCTGTCTGCTCTAAGAAAGATCAGTGGATAGAGCAGGAGCTGCTGCCGACTTCTTTTTCCTGCTGTTGTCCTCAGTTTGTTTCAGGCATGTAGGGGAAGGTGATGGGAGAAAAATGGTAGGACTGTACCTCTTGCAAAGACTGAATGAGAAGAGTCATAGAGGATCCTACTTCAGAATGGTACACTATATTAGAGCTCCTACGGTGTATAGAGAGAATGTGGTGTAATGGTTAAAGAAGACATAAGCAAAATTTTCCTTAATGTGCCACCTTTTTGACCTTTTTGATTTGCAATTTGGGCGAGGTTAATGGTCAAGCAACCAACACACTGGCAGCATTGCTGGGACCAGAGGCTTGGGGAAAGGCAACAGGCATGACTTATGATGACCCTCATCACTCTCCAGTTTGGTGTAGTGGTTAAGTGCACGAACTCTTATCTGGGAGAACCAGGTTTGATTCCCCACTCCTCCATTTACAGCTGCTGGAATGGCCTTGGGTCAGCCATAGCTTTTCACAGGAGCTGTCCTTGAAAGGGCAGCTGCTGTGAGAGCCCTCTCAGCCCCACCCACCACACAGGGTGTCTGTTGTGGGGGGAGAAGATGTAGGAGATTGTAAACCGCTCTGGGTCTCTGATTCAGAAGAAGAAGAAGATGAAGATATTGGATTTATATCCTGCCCTCCACTCCAAAGAGTCTCAGAGTGGCTCACAATCTCCTTTACCTTTCTCTCCCACAACAGACACCCTGTGAGGTGGGTGGGGCTGGAGACGGCTCTCACAGCAGCTGCCCTTTCAAGGACAACCTCTGCCAGAGTTATGACTGACCCAAGGCCATGCTAGCAGGTGCAAGTGGAGGAGTGGGGAGTTAAACTCGGTTCTCCCAGATAAGAGTCTGCACACTTAACCACTACACCAAACTGGCTCTCCAGAGAGAAGGGCGGGGTATAAATAGTCAATTCTTCTTCTTCTTCTTCTTCTTCTTCTTCTTCTTCTTCTTCTTCTTCTTCTTCTTCTTCTTCTTCTTCTTCTTCTTCTTCTTCTTCTTCTTCTTCTTCTTCTTCTTCTTCTTCTTCTTCTTCTTCTTCTTCTTCTTCTTCTTCTTCTTCTTCTTCTTCTTCTTCTTCTCTCAGACCTGTGCAGGTACCAACAGAATAAAAAAGAATCCCTGAGGATCTGGCAGTGCCATTGGAGCTTGGCTTACTCCAAGAACAACTTTCCTCTCTCCCCATTTTGTTTGCCACCATAAAAACAATGGACCCCACCCCTGGGCTGAATAGGGACACAGGATTCTTATCTCACTGTGGAGGTAGTGGAAAGCAGGGGTGAGCACAAACCACTTTTTTTGTGGTTCAGTTCATGGTCTGTGACTGAATAGCAAACCAAACAATGAACTCATATGAACTGGGAGCTTAGTTCACAAACCAACCTGGTTCGTATTGGTTCGAGAGCCATTTAAAGTTTAAACCCCTGCTTTCTTCTCCTTGCAGCTTTTGATGGGGAGTAGAAAGCAGGGTTCTCCAAACAGCTGAGCAGCAGGACCACTACCCAGCTGTTTGTTTTAAATGGCTCTGAACTCCCTGAAAAAAGCCATGGGGAGCTGAAAGCAGGGGTTTCCAAAAAGCTGAATGAGGAGACTGCTGCTCAGCTATTTGGTTTACATGGCTCTGAGTCATTAGAATCAAACAGCTGAGTCTCCACTGTCATGTGTGTCTCTTCCTCCCTCAGCCAGCTGCCTGCTCACCATGGTCCATGTAGGGGCATTTGAAAGGGCAGCAAGGGTGGCAACATTAAAAAACCAAGCCAAGAGTGTGAATGAAAGTGGGAGTGAAAATGAGAGTGAGTGACAGAGGGTGGACTGAGAGAGTGGCAAGAATGGCAGCAGCAGCAGCAAAAAAAAAATTATTTGGAAGTCAGAGGGCCTGGGATGGCTGGGAAGTTGGGTGCCTTTGCTGTAAGTCAGGGTTGGGACCCCGGGAGGCCTCTCCTGTGGCTATAAACCTGGGTGAGTAAGAACTGCAAGGACTGAAGTTAAGGGTGCATTGATTTCTTTTCAAATACCAATCAAAAACAAAATGAAAGAGAAATCCTTTTAGGAGAGAAAAAAGAGGGATCAGTGGCTATGTCTAAAAAAGTGAATTTCAGAAAAAGAGATTCCCCTCCTAATTAAAAACACTGCTTCTGAGATAACAACAAAACAAGTCTGGGAAAGAGACAAACAGAGCAAGGTTCTGTTCCCATTGGCCTCTGATTTTGTTGTTCCAGCAACACATGGCTCTACATCTGTTCAATTAATGTGCAAGCAGAAGTTCTCATGTAGGAGGCTCTTGTTTGTTCTTTCCTCAAGTCTTGAACCCCTGACAGTTAAATATCAAACACACACCCACACACCCAGTAGCATGTAGCATTTGTCCTCAGTAGAAATGGAACATCTTCACCATCAGCTGGAGTAAGATTTGGGTTGCTGTTCTGTGCATATCCACCTCCAATTGATTTCTGTTGTGTTCAGCTGGCTTCCACAAGATGTGCTATCAGTGAAGTGTAAATCACATTACAGATTACTATTGAGTTTCTCAGAAGTGAATCATATCAATTCAAATGGGACTACTTTACAAACTGGGATGTGGAACAGTATGGATCTTATCAGATATGAGAAGCTAAGTAGGGAAGACTCTGCAGAGGAAGGCAATGGCAAACCACTGGGTCTCACTTGCCTTTAAGCTCCTTGCTGGGATTGCCATAAATTGGTTGTGTTTTGATATCACTTACATATGTAATTTAGAAAAAGAGTTGGTTTTATGCCCTGCCATCACTACCTGAAGAAGCCTCAGAGTGGCTTATGATCACCTTCCCTTTATTTCCACATAACAGATACTCTGTGAGGTAGGTGGGGCTGAGAGATCTGAGAGAGCTGTGACTGACCCAACATCACCCAGCTGGCTTTATGTGGATGAGTGGGGAAATCAAACCCATTTCTCCAGATTAGAGTTCACCACTCTTAACTGCTACACCAAACTGGCTCTCAAACTAGTACTGGAGTTTAAATCTTGAATATCTCCCAACAACATATAGTTGTACTAAGTCTAGAGCAGGGCTGTCAATAAAAAAAAAAATTCTGTAATATCCGGATCCAGAAATATTTGGTAATAATTTTTTTTGGTATTCCGGATATTTTCAAATAGTAGTATCTAGATATATCCTAATATACTGAGATATCTGGATATATCAGGATATATTTGGCTCCATTATACCCTATAGGCCATTGAAGTCAATTACAGCATAGGGTATATTGGAAGCTGCCTGGAGAGGAGGGGTTTTGGGGAGAGTCCCCAAAATTGCAGTGGAGCTTCAGGGGGCTCTCCCCCAAGGAACCCAAAAGTCCCAAAAAGATTGGACCAGAGGATCCCTCCATTATACTGTATGGGCCATTGAAGTCAATGGCACAGCATAGGGCATAATAGAAGCTGCCTGGAGGGGAGGGGTTTGGGGGAGAGCCCCCAAACAGCAGCAGAGCTTCAAGGGACTCTCCTTCAAGGAACCCCCAAGTCCCAAAATGTTTGGACCAGGGGGTTCCATTCCTATCTCACCATTATACTCTATGGACCATTGAAGTCAAAGGCACAACATAGGGCATAATGGAAGCCTCCTGGAGGGGAGGGGGTTTGGGGGAGAGCCCCCAAAATGGCAGGGCAGCTGCAGACAATTCTCTCCCAAGGCTCAGAAAGGCTGAACCTTACTGTGGGCACCCCAAAAGGCTTTACAAAGGCACACACATCCCCAACACAACCAGAAAAACAGTAAAATAAAACCAGCAGTTTAACAGGTCAGGTCACCACCATGCCTGGCCAAACACGTCTCAGGCTCCAGAGAAGAACAGCCAAACAAAGGCCAAGCACCCAAAAACCAAAAGCAGTCCAAACTACACATATACACCCCAACCCAACCAGGAAAAACAGTAAAACACCACCAGCAGTTCAACAGGTCAGTTAGCCATCACAGCTGGCCAAGGGAAAACAGAGGAAGAAATCAGACCCCACGCAACCAGGTCAACCAAAGCCTGGCATAATTTTAACAGGCAACTCAAAAAAAAAAAAAAAACAATTAAAAAGTAACAGGCAATTCCAAAACATTTTTAAGATCCCCAGAAAAGATTATAAAAATAACACAGATTAAATTAAACACTTTAAGCCAGGTCATGCCAGACACCCCCCCCCCCAATGAAGCAACCCAGCCCCCAACAGAAAACCAACCACCCAAAGCAGAAGGAAAACTAAAGGTTTTCAAATAGTTAAAAATAAACCAGCTTCTAATCTGAACAGAAATCCCCCCCCCCAATAAACACACAAAAAAGTAGTCATTTTACCAGATGAAGATCCTCCATTCTAGCCAGAAACACCAGCAGCTAAGGCCAGCCCACAGAGAGCAGAGCACAGCGAAGGGCACATAAGTTCACTCACAAACTCTCTATGGTAAGTTGGCAACACAGCAGCAGCTTTCTTGCTGGAGCACACAACAGCCCTGAGCCATTAGGAAAATGCATGGTTGTGATTGGATCAGGGGCCTCCTTCTCTCCCTCTCCCCAATCAGAGGCAGGAAAATCCATGAGCATTGCATTTTGCAAATGCTGTGATTGGATCAGGGGCCTCCTCCCCACCCCCTACCCTTACCCCAGCCAGAGGTGGGAAAAGCCAAGGGAATGGCAGGAAAGGCAATCACAGATTGCCTTTTACTTTGCCCCATTGCTTTCTATGGACAACAGGGGTTTTCCGGAAATTTCCGAATACCACTGATATTATCCGGAATTCAACTATTCAGAATTCCAGAAATAGGCTCAGATGCCTATCCGGAATTCCCTAATTCCGAATTTTACCGAAAAGGCAGTTTTCGGTAAATATTTGTTAAACCCTATACCGAATTTATTTATTTATTTGATTTATATCCCGCCCTCCCCACCGAAGTGGGCTCAGGGCAGCTCACTACATAACATTCAACAATCGGCTTAATAAATAGTAAAATACATTAAATAATTTACAAAAATTAAAACAGTAAAACAGAAAAACAGCCAATCAGTTTGGTGCTATTCTTACAACCTTCCTTCACAGTTTTTAAATCCCAATCAGTTAAATGCCAGCCGGAAGAGGACCATCTTACAGGCCTTGCGAAACTGCCCTAGGTTCCGGAAGGCGCTCACCTCTTCCGGTAGCTCTAGTCTAGAGATTATCTACTAGGCTTCCCAAACCACCCGCTCTGGCGGGAGACTTCTGGGTTCACAGCCTCATCTCCCACTCTTCAAAACTCTGGAAGCGGGGGTGGGGGGTGGAGGGGTGGAGAACATACCTTTAGGCTTCATGTTGTAGAGCTCCTGAGCCATTTGCAAAATGTCTGCCCCTTTAAGGCTGGGCAGGAAGCAGAAAGGGCTTCTGAGAACGCCCCCTCCCTTTCTTCTGCTTTCGTTTTCACAGGAAGTAGAGTTGTCCGGAGGAAGATCTGGTAAGTGTGTGTGTGTGAGAGGGAGGGGGCAGGGGATTCCCTAGTTTGGAGGCCCTCCCCCCCTTTAGAAAGCGTGTGGGGGAGGGAAATGTCTACTAGGCACTCTATTATTCCCTATGGAGAACGATTCCCATAGGGAATAATAGGAAATTGATCCGTGGGTATTGGGGGCTCTGGGGGGGGCTATTTTTTGAGGTAGAGGCACCAAAGTTTTAGTATAGCATCTAGTGCCTCTCCCCAAATACCCCCCAAGTTTCAAAACGATTGGACCAGAGGGTCCAATTCTATGAGCCCCAAAATATGGTGCCCCTATCCTTAATTATTTCCTATGGAAGAAAGGCATTTTAAAAGGTGTGCTGTCTCTTTAAATATGATGGCAAGAACTCCCTTGGAGTTCAATTATGCTTGTCACATCCTTGTTCTTGGCTCCACCCCAATGTCTCCTGGCTCCACCCCCAAAGTCTCCTGGCTCCACCCCCAAAGTCCCCAGATTTTTCTTTAATTGGACTTGGCAACCCTATTATCTACACAAACAGTTAAGATTCTCACCACAAACACAGAGTCTGCCACCTCAGTCTGTTAAACCCAAGACATGGTGTCACAGATTCCTTGCTAAATGCAAGATATACTGCTGCTTGATTCCTCCCCATGTTTTGAAAACCTGAAAATGAACATCCTCATTTTAACAGGGTTTTCCCCCCACTCTCAAATCTACCTTTATTACAAAGCTCAAACCTGATCCAAATCAGTAGCCAGGAAGCCTTCAAGAAGCCAGGAGGGGGAAAATATCCTGGAGATCCATCATTCACATTTTCCTTGCTCTCATTTGTTATTTGGGGTACATCTTGGGAGGAGGGTGGAATCCAGGGCAGGACAAACAAGGAGGGCAACAGTTGTATCCCCAGACTTATTTCTGGCACCTGAATTACAAACCAACCTTGAAACATACCAGTGCTATAATTTTGCTTTAAAACAACATGTTTGTTTATTTATATGGTGTCTCTTCAGAGACTTGCTTAAGACATCTTTATTAAATAAAACAAAGTAAATGCAAACCATTAAAAATCAAGTCAATAAAAACCCAGATCATAATACATCATGGCATGATGTATAAAGTATATTGAGTTCATGTATACCCTACCTTTCTCCCTGATGAGTACGGTTGCCAGCTCTAGGTATGGAAATGCCTGAAGGTTTTTGGGGCGGAGCCTGAGAAGGGCGTGGTTTGGAGAGGAACTTTGATAGAGTATAATGCCATAGAGTCCATCTTCCAAAGTGGCCATTTTCTCCAGCGGTTCTGGTTTCTGTCACCATGAAATCAGTTGTTATCTCAAGAGCTCATTAGCCACCACCTGGAGATTGGCAACCCTAACAATGAGGACTCAAACTGATTTACATTTTCTCCTCTCCTCCATTTTCTCTTTGCAACAACCCTGCAAGACTCTATGACTGACCCAAGGTTCACCCAGAAGGCTTCCATGGCAGACTGGAAAATTCAGACCTGGGTCCTAATTAACTATGCACTAAGTGCCTCTGAAACAGCTCAGAAACAGCCTTTGCAAAGGGGAAAAAAAATTTGCATCCCTTGGATTCCAGTCTATGAGTTACAGCAAAGCTCTGCAAAGTCTTTATGATATGCTTGTGTTACAAGGAAGGCATATCCATTCAGTCTGGGCCCTTTGAAATTAAGACATTTTGCTCTTTATGAAAGTTACTGAAAGTGACAAATCTGACATGCACCCCTGATCCAGGATATAAAGCAGCACACAAAACTGCTGCACAAAAAAAAAAGGGGGGGGAGTGACAGGTACTGCAAATGCCCTGCTGAGAGCAAAATTTCTTTATAAATCATCTCTTGGGGAAAAATGTAATATCCTGCTTTACATACATAGAACCTCATATTTAAATCTGATGACTAATCCACTAAAATGCATTCTTTTATTTTCCTGTTACCTGCAGGATTCTGGGGAGTGCTGTGAGCAGGTATCAAATCTGTAAGTATTAGAGAAGTAAAGGGAAAAAAGGTGAAATTACACTCAATCTGCATCCTACACTGATAACGGCTCTCTTCCGATATAGACTATCTATTTCCCAGGGTAGCTGTTTGCCTAATTCCTTGAGAGAGAGAAGGGAAAGATAGAGCTTAATCCCCAAAGAAACAACTGTCAGGATGCTGCATTTGTGTGTGTGTGTGAGAGAGAGACCCATATCATATCTCTGACAAGAGACAAAAAGGCCACACAAGCTAGGAAACAGAATAATGCTCTTGTCTGCTGAGATTAGACTCCTGGATTCCTCCCCCCTTAAAAAAAGTGCCTGTACAATAGGAATCCCAGAACATGTCATTCTGATTTGAGTTGTCCGTATCATGAAAAGCAACTGCATTCAGAAAAGGCATAGAAATGGCATAGAAATTTCACCACTTATGTACAAAATTAATTTAAGCTTGACTAGGAAGCACATAGGGTAGTTAAGCCCAGGTCTTTTTCTTGTAGAAAAAGCCCAGCAGGGACTCATTTGCATATTAGGCCACACATCCCTGACACCAAGTCAGCTGGAACTGCATTCCTGTGCATTCCTGCCAAAAAAAAGAAGAAAAAAGCCCTGGTTAAACCCAAAACAGTGCCTTTGGACACCAGGATGTCCATTTACTTCTTTCTTGGCACCCACTTACTTCTTCCCCAAACCAAAGAGCCAGTGCTGAATTTCGTCCTTCTCATTGGAGTAGGACAGGGGTGTCAAACTTATTTGTTAGGAGAGCCAGATCTGACATAAAGGCGACCTTGTTGGGCCAGGCCATGTGTGTCATAAAATGTAATGCCAAGTAGCAGAGATATAAACTTTGTAAAGGACGCTGACAAACACAAAGATTTTTTTTAAAGCTTAAAATAAAACATTGCCTCTTGTTGGTCTTAAAGGTGCTTTCTTTGTATCTCTCCCATTCTATCCAGGGAACTGGGTGAAGGAAGCTATGACTCTTGCCTTCCTTCCCCAGGGAACCAGGAGGGGGAGGAGCCTCAGCCAACAGAAGGAAGAGAGGCTTGACTCAGTAGCTTTGCTGTGTAATTGAGAGAGCCTGGCAAAGCAAACCCTCCCTCCCCCCTCCTCCCCAAGGGTGGAGCCTCAGCCACTGGAGAAAATAGAGGCTTCATTGCACCCCCCAGTTGGAATAAAGAGGCTGACACAAAATTATTGGGAAAAGGGCCACTTTATTAACTACAACTTAATATGGCAAGGTAACAACTATAGGACAAGCCCTGGGGTCTTCCCCCGACCTCGCCAAGTCCAACAATGGGCGAGCCACCCTGCCCCCAGCACGAGCCAACGAATGTGGCTAGTGCCGGGCCGGCAGACCACAACAGCCCTCCCCTTACACTTCAGTCCGTATCACCAGAAGGAAGCGACTAAGGGGAGGTATGAATACGATCCACATTATATGACATTGAGCTGTAAAGCCCATCTGCCTTTCCTGCGGATCAACTGCACTAAACAGATGCAGAGGCCTTGGTGCTCACCAGCAGGGTATAAACCCCTAGCTCCTTCCGCCAAGTGACCAGTTACACTACCTACCTAACTGACACACCACTGCTTGTAGTACAAGGTAGGAGAAAAACACCTCACCACCAGCCAATCAGGTGAGTGTGAAAAAATTCCTACCTGGCCCCTAATAAGATGAACAGTCGAAGCCTGTACTACTGCAGGGCGGGTGGGTGGGCCGAGAGCTTCTTCAAACTGTGTGGCAAACAGGTGGGCTGAGGCTATATAGAGCCCCAGCTCCGCCCCTCTGAAGCACCCAGATGCCCGGGAAAAGCAATGTCAGCCTGCATCCTTCTGAGGATGCAAACGACGGCCCCGCAGCGTGTAGCCGCTAGTGCAGCCCGGCCGGGGCAGGGCCAAACTCTGTAACTCCTGTGCGATTGAGCAAGTCTGGCAAAGCAAGTTGTGATGCAGAAGGAAGGAAGAGAGAGGGTAAAGGAAGCAGACAACAACCAGTTGCTGAGGGGGCTGATAGGAGCCCTATGGGGGTCTGATTTGGTCCGTGGGCTGCATGTTTGACACCCCTGGATTAGGAGACGCTTCAGAAGACATCATGAGGCATCATCTTTGGATCAGCAGAGAGTACCCATTCAGAAATAACTGCCTTCATAGTAGGAAGACATCTTTCTTGCAGCAGCCTAAAATTTTGAAATTGGCCCCAGCTCACACTGCAGCCATTTTGTAATCAGTCTCAGCTCCCATGGCAGCCATTTTGTAGTAGTCCCCACTGCCCTTGCTCAAAACTCTAAAATAAAAAAGTGTTCAAAAGCTCAACACAGTTGTGGACTCCTGAGATAAGATTTACTTCAATCAAAATATTGCAAGACTGAATCAAATATGTATATCTGAGAACACTGTGACAGCCGCACACAAAAATTATCTGACACTGAACGATCTGTGACCCAAACAATAGCATTGCTGGAAGAGCCTTTCCAAAGAACAACCACTGATTATAAGGAGGTATTTTAACTTCCTTCATTGTTCCGAATGAACAAATAATCTAAAAGACAATTAAACCAAAGTACCTGAATTGAATCTGATTGCTCCCTTATCTCCAATAGGACTGAATCTGCTTAATTGGTTGGTGGATAGAGCTACCATTGAACTGTTTTATTGCAAAAAGTATTCATCATTGCTGTCCCCACACTCCTGTGAATACTATGGAGTTCATATTTATATAGATTATAGCTGTTCACATTTTACAGGCCAATGAATGGCATTACTAGTAGGATCAAGGGATGTTTTTGGATTTCTCATCCATGTTGTCTCAGCCTGAAAACCCAGTTTGATGCTGCTTTTGCTTTCTTTTCACCAATTGAAAATCCACATCGACATGTAGTTCAACATGCAGTTCGTAATCATACACAAACATTGATGGGCAAATTCTGTAGACCTGGGGTGCAATTCTAGCTCACCTCCTCACAGTGCACCCTGGATAACACAAAAGAGCTAGAACTTCTGGCTGCCTGACAATCATAGGATCTCCTGGCTACGTTACACACATAGAAACAATCAACCAATCAAAAAAGTCCTCTCAGGATTATTTGACAAGGGGAATAGGAGATAGTATTCAAATCTGCCTGAATATAGAGGGTGTAAGCAAGTCTAAATGTCAATACTTCTCAAGAATCTTAATGGCCAATAAAATAGATTTAGCTCTTGTTCAAGAAACTCATCTTGATAACAACACAGGGTTGTTGGTGCAACTACAAAATGGCTGCTGCTGTAGGTGGGGCCAACCACAAAATGTCAGGGAGTGAGGTTATGCATAAGTCTAATAGTAACATTTCAGCAGCAGCTTTGCTTAACATGATGCCTTTGAAAATGAACATGTTGTTTAAAATGTTTTTTGTGCGCTCTCAGAGTTTAACTTGACTCATACAGCTTGTGCTGTGGTGGCAGCTGCTGCCTAAATTATTATTATTATTTTTTTAAAGTAATCTACTCAGCCAACTGAATTTCTAATGACGGCACAGAAACTTAGCAGGGCAACTGCCCAACGTGGCCCCTCCAACTTTCTAAAAACATTTGATAGGGTCCAGGAAATGTATTGATGGTTGTCATGGTGTCCACAGCCACTATTTGGGGCCCCCTGGCCTAATTAGCATCTGTTCCTGGGAAATGAAATGTAATATTAAAACCAATGTAATGTTTGCTCCCCCACTTGGCATCTACAAGAAAACACTTCTCTATATCAGTTCCCACTTTGTATAGTAGACCACCAGTGCGGGGGGCACCATTTTTTACAAACAAGACGTTTATTGGGGGGTTGCACGTGTGTGAAAGCTTTTCATTGGATTTAAGCTGCAGGCGTTTTCCTGGTGTGCATGGTAAAGGGATTTTTATTGCATCTGGAATGTTTTTAATCTTGGAAATGTCAGCTACCTTAAGCCACAGAGGAAAGATGAAGATGATGACTGTGGTATCAAGTTGCAACTGATGTGTGGCGACCCCTCACAGGATTTCAGGGCAAGAGATGAGCAGAGCTGGTTTGCCATTGCCTGCCTCCATGTAGCAACCCTGGTGTTCCTTGGTGGTCTCCCATCCAAGTACCAACCATGGTTGGCCCTGCTTATCTCACAAACTTGGACTAAGCTGAGCTATTTTGTGAACCTCCTGATGGCACTCTTTTTTTTTTTTTTGGCCACTGTGTGACACAGTGTTCGACTGGATGGGCCATTGGCCTGATCCAACATGGCTTCTCTTATGCTCTTATGTTCTTATTTGGATACAAAGGAAAAGGAGGGTATAAGCATGTTAATAAAATGAGCACTAAAAGAACAATCAGTTTAAGGGATAAAACCCACATCGGTCCTTTCCAGCAATAGAAATCAATCCACCAAGCCAAAGGTCTGACAAAAGAGAAATATCTGAACTGTTCGCCTTCAGATCAAGGATGATCATGATGAGCCGAAGACCACCCAGTAAGCACCTGACCTCCACAAGAACTTGATTTTAAAAATAGCAAATGTTTTAATAGAAATAAAATGAGAAATATTGGCTTATCCCTGCTAGAAAGTCCATGACTTCAGGGGAGCACTGTCCTTCCCCCCCCCCCCCACCTCTGCTCACCAAACTGTACTAACCTCTTTCTTCATCTATTTTCTCTGTTTAAGAATGCTGAAATTGTATTTCTTAGCTGGTGACAAAGCAATCATTTGGAGCTGAGTGCAGAAATAACTAATACAGAAATGCTCAACTGAAGGACCAGCTAACGGAGATAATTTCTCTGCTATCAGAGCCTTTTACATTACTTATCACCCTCAGTTAAGTCCAGAATTGCTTTTTAAGCTTCTATCTCTCTGCTTCGGGCTTGAAAAAAAGGAGCATCTTAGTATGCTGAATTCATTGCTGTTGCATCAGAATTTTGTATAGGTATGGGCACTTTTTAGCAGAGCTGTGTGTGGTGCAAGGATGCTGACTCGGACAGCTCACTTGGGACGTATTAGGCCAAGTCTGCAATAAAAAGGAATGGTTTCCAGTTATTTTTTGACACTATTCACATATCTATAAGTAGTGAAGTAAATCTGTCCATTGTTTATACCAACCTCCAAACAACTATCTCACTTCAATTTAATGCTTCCCTGGATCTGTTTTCCTTGGCAACTAACTAATGGGACCCTTTTCATTCCAACACATTACACTGGCTGGAACAAACAATACCAAACAAAATCTCCCAGTGTCAAAATAAGTAGATTTGGAAAAGTTGTTTAATGCCCTGGTTATTTTTGTTTACAGACAGAAATTTGTAAGTCAAAAATGGCTGTGCTTAGAGAGAGAGAGAGAGAGAGAGAGAGAGAGGAAGGAAGGAAGGAAGGAAGGAAGGAAGGAAGGAAGGAAGGAAGGAAGGAAGGAAGGAAGGAAGGAAGGAAGGAAGGAAGGAAGGAAGGAAGGAAGGAAGGAAGGAAGGAAGGGATTATTTTTTATTGTGTGGCCATATGTACTTAGAGAGAATTTTTAGTACTTTTTTTTACAAAACAATATTTTTCACCATCTTATCATATCCTCTGTGCTACTGTATTTGTGTTTAGGGGAGCCCTTTAAAATATCCCTTTCACAAACTTGTTTACAGGGCTTTTTTGAGCAGGAACACACAGGAATGCAGTTCTGGCTGGCTTGGAATCAGGGAGTGTGGCCTAATATGTAAATGAATTCCCGCTTGCCCCTTTCTACACAAAGGCCATGTGTGAAACAGTGGTGATGTCAGGGGTGTGGCCTAATATGCAAATGATTTCCTGCTGGGCTTTTTCTACTAAAAAAGCCTTGCATATGTCGTTGTCCAATGTATAATGTTGTGCGATTTCTCTGCGCATTCTTGGTGAGGGGCTGAGAATCTCAGCTGATTAATGCATTGAGAGCCAAAGTGGCATCACGGTTAAATAGTCAGACCAGATCCAGAGAGACCTGTTTTCAAATATCCCCACAACCATGGAATATGTGGGATGAGCTCGAGGCCATCATCCTCGGTCTCTCAACCTACCCTGCCTCACAATGTTGTGAGGACTGGGTTCACTGCCCCAAGAATTCAGGGGACAGAATGTTTCAATAAGTAGCTTCTCACTCCATTATCAAATCTTTAGTGTCTAGGAGGTTGTGTAGATCCATTAAGAAGTGACAGAATGAGACTCACAGGGACCAGATGCTCCATTTGAACATTGCAATATTTCTGACTGGAGGAAGGGAGGAGGCAGAACAATGAGCATGCTGTTGTTCTCGTCAACTGAGTCACCAGCTCAGTCCAAACACTGACTGTATTGGATAAAACTTTTAAAATTTGGATAAAACTAGAAGGAGCCTGCATGACAACTGTTGTATTGCTCAGCGAGTTATTTCATGCTTTCACTACATAACTGTCCTTCTACCGTCTGTTTCCTGAACTTTTTGAACAACTCTTGGCAAACTGAATCTACAGCTCTGATGTTTCAGGCATTGCTTTAAGAATATCACACCTACCTCTTATGGAAGCAAGGCTCAGCAGGAAGTTAAGATAGCCCAGCATGTCAGTTTCATGCAGATATCCAGCCAATGTGTGCACTTGGTTCCTTACTCCTCCAACCTAGAGTTGTGTGCAGCACAATGCAAGATTTCCTACTGTTAGTCCAGAGACAAACTATGGGGGGGGGTCCCCTGAGTCAATAGAAGACCATCTGTTTGACATGCAGGTTCATCCTTCAGCATCTCCAATCAAAGGGTCAAATAACAGGTGATGTGAAAGACATGTACCTGAGACAATGGAAAGCCAATGCCTTTTAGAGTAGATAAGACTGATCTTGAAAGATTAAAGGTCTAACTCAGTATAAGGCAGCTTCATGTGCTCATGATATATAAGTGGGACATGTTGCTTAACCAGAGTGAGATTCCTCCCCCTTCTCCCCATGACTCACATTCACCCACGTATGCAGCTTGTTTTGCCCAGAATCTATCACAAGACTTCTTGAGTAAATGCAAAAGAAGCTTTTAATGAAGAATCAGGCAGCAAACACTTGTAGCAGGTGCTTGTTTTGCCAGACTGATAGTAGGCAAAAGATACAGTCAAGATATAGGTTACAGATTAACAGTTCATCATTTCTCCTGCCTAACTCTCTCCCACTCAAAAGTCTTTGAATTAGTTCCTAGACCATGGTGTTTCTTTCCTCCAAGGTCACATTCCAGCTTTGCAGACATTTTCAGTTGGTACCTATCTTCTGTTTCCAGGGAGACAAGAGTAGACCCTTGCTTCCCACAATAAGTTGCCCTTATTTTTGGTCTTATATGTTACCCCTCCTAATCTACATAAACTCAAAGAAATATAATGAATATATTTAAAGGTTAGTAAATATTGGCATTATAATACAGAGGTTAATACAGTCATGAATACATATACATAAATGCATATATGAATACATGGAACAATGGAATAGTGAATATATGACTATGTTTGCGACCATTAGCCATTCATCGACAATGACAATAATATTAGGAAAATCAATAAGCTGTTACTGAGCCACAAGACTGAAACAAATCCTTGTCAGGGACTTTTAACTGACAGCTGGTGTAACAAATCAAGGCTTAATTGTGTCTTAGGATCCTGTCTAGTAGAAGGAAAACCAATTCTGTTTACATCTGCATTTGTATATCATGGACAACCAGATTTTGCTTAACCATCATGTTCTGCATTGAGAAGGAATGGTGAAGATGAACCTTGGCATAAAAAGGAACCCAAATGACTTGTGCACATTTTAAAATTTAATTACTTTGGATATTGAAGGGATCTATGAACTCATGAAACATGATTCTGAAGTTTCCAAAATCTGACACTGCTGTTACAAATTAATTTTTCATATTCAAATACTCTTCGTACTTATTACTGCAGAGACAACCTGACCCATCTATTCTGCAATACAATGAGAATTAGTTGCCCAAAGTATGGCCATTTGATTTATACTTTGAATCATTATGCATAAATTCTATGAGAGAATCCACTGTTCAGAATAGTTTTTAATTGTGAGTCTACTGAGATCCATTCATATATTCTATGGATGGAAATAAGGAAGATGAAGATTTTATAACCCTGCCTTTCTCTACCTTCACATGTCTCAAAGCAACTTACAATCGCATTCCCTTCCTCTTCCTGTAACAGGCACCTTGTGAGGTAGGTGGAGCTGAGAGAGTTCTGAGAGGATGATGACTGGTCCAAGGTCACTCAACTGACTTCATGTGGAGGAGGGAATCAAACCCAGTTCTCCAGATTTGAGCCCACTGCTCTTAATGACTACACCACACTGGACATGAGAGAGAGGCATGTATGTGTGTGTGCGGGGGGGGGGTTGTTTTTAGTGATGGAAAACCTGGGAGGTACTCAAAACTGTCTAAAGAAACTTTGGCTGCAGTCCTAAGAACTTTTTCTTGGATGAAACTGTACTTACTTCCAAGCAGACTAGCCTGGGCTTTCTCTCTTCAGCCTACAAATTGTACATTTGCATCAAACTGCCCAAACCTTAATACTAATTATCAAAGCAGGGCTAGCCCCAGCTGTGAAAACAGTTCATCATATCACTTGAGGATGAAATGAGTGCCAGTGGACCGATATGAAACTGATATGGAGCCAGTGAAGCACCTCAGTGGTATATTGCAAGGGATGTTTGGGATGCACAGATTCAATTGCACTTCCTAGTTGCTGGAAGAAGTAAAACTTAGAGCAAGCCCAGTAAGAGAAGCAGTGTGGGCACCAGGGACTTTACTGCTTCCTGACTCAGTATAAAAGCAACCTAAGACAAGTTGTTAAGTAAATCAATAAAGTATTCATGTCCTCCTTTTTGCACTTTCTTAAAGTTTAGAAAATGTCCTGTGGGGATATGGAACAGCATAGTATAGGCAGAACCTGTCAGATCTCAGAAGCTAAGCAGAGTTGGTACTTGGATGGGAGACTACCACAAAAGACTTTGCAGAGGAAGGTAATGGCAGATCACCTCTGCTCAATCACTTGCCTTGAAAACCCTATGAGTCACTGTAAGTCAATTGCAATTGCAACTTGTCATTACTTCACACACACACAAATACCTGAAGCCAGTTTGATGCAGTGGTCAAGATCATGAACTCTAATCGCATGTAGCTGCTGGATGACCTTGGGCCAGCCACAGTACTCTCAGATCTCAGTACTCTCAAGAGCAGTTCTCAAAAGAGCTCTCTCAGCCCCACCTACCTCACAGAGTGTCTGCTGTTTGGAAAGGGAGGGAAAGGAGATTGTAAACTGCTCTGAGACTCAGAGTGAAGGGTGGGGTATAAATCAAAACACCTCCTCCTCCTCAGGCTAGTTCACACATGGACATCTCTCACTTGATTCAGCAACCATTCTGAATCAGATCAATGTTCCATCTAGTCTAACAACTTGTTTTCCAAGGAGGCCAACCAAATTATATCCAGAGATCTATAATAAGGGGACAGCAGCTGGGTCTTCCTTTATTACTCCACCCATAACAAAGATGGCAGGCTCAGCCATTTGAATATGGGAGACTCCACGTAGGTATCATGGTTAATAGGTATTAATGGATTTTATTTCAATGAATACTATATATACCCCTTTAAAGGACCATGATCATTGACTCTGAATTCCACAAACTGATTACTATTTGAGCAAATAATTTATTTCTTTGCCCTGTCTAGAATCAACTACCTATCTACTACATTGGGAGTTCACATGATATGATTATGGGAGAAACAGTTAACCTGATCCACTTTCCGAAAAACATACATAATCAGAATTGTGCCTTTTATTAGCCAAACTTTGTCTAAACTATTTTTTTAAAATTATTTAGCCTTTTCTTGGAGGGAAGATGCCACAACTCCTTGACTGTTGTGATTGTCTTTTCCTGCTATATGGTAGCAGACAGTGTTCTGTTTGAGAGTCAGCAAATGGAACTGTATACAGTTTTCCAAATGTGGCTGCCTCAAGACACAGGGTGCTTGTGTAAATGATCATAGATTAAATAACACAATTTGTGAACTTATGAAGATCCCTTATATAAAGTCAGGTGACTGGCCCATCTAGTGCACAGGAACACAAAGATGGACCTCTCCCAACTCCTGTATCCAAAGAAGATCGGCCCCTTCCCAGCCACGCCGGCATCGCTGGTATCGCTGGCTAGAGGCTGGGGGCTGCTGTTGCCCTCCTGGAAGGAGGGAAGGCTGGCCCTGCCTCATATGGCAGCCAGGAAGGCTCATCGGGTGTGGCATTGGGGCTATAAAGGCCCCGGCCCCACTCAACGTGTCACACTTGCCTTTCAGCTCTCAGCCCGCCCGCCCGCCCACCCTTTGGCAGTACAGGTTATCACTGGTCGCCTTATTAGGGGCCAGGTAGGAATTTTTTCATTTTCACAGAATTGGCCCATGTGAATTTGTTTTTCGCCTACCTTGTACTGCCTGATAGTGTTAGGAGTTTTGGGGAGGAGTTTATTAGTTTGGTCGCTGGGCAGGATGAGGTATGGGCCACAGTGTTTGTTCAGGGGAGCACCTATGGCCCTGTACCGGTAGGTGCAGGTTGTCTGTATGAACTGCAGATGGGCTGTACAGCTCAATGCTGGGAGTACAGATCACGGCAAAGCCTCACCGGGGCAGATCTTTCCAGAGGGATTGATGCTGGCCTAGGTGGAGGTGGAGTTTGGGCCTGGTCGCTCAGCACCAGCCAGAATATTGGGCTCGTGCTGGGG
Source organism: Heteronotia binoei (assembly GCF_032191835.1). NCBI lineage: Eukaryota > Metazoa > Chordata > Lepidosauria > Squamata > Gekkonidae > Heteronotia > Heteronotia binoei. Next base: position 39,673,634 of record NC_083236.1, on the reverse strand, counting down.
GCAAGGTGGCTAGCCCTCTAAGGACAAGGTGGGGTCCTGCGTTTGACCCCAGGGCTTGTCCTGTTAGGCCTATACCCCTTGCCGTTCTAGTTCATTAAGTTATATTTAATAAAGCAGCCCGGTTTATCCAACATATTGTGTCAGCCTCTTCATTCTGACTGGGGGGGCAACCTTCAACTGAAGATGCCAGGCTTTGAACTTAGAACTGATCGCACATGAAACATGCTATGATGATCTTGCCCTCTTCCCTCCTTCACATGCAAGATTTCTCTTCTTCTTCTTCGGAAGAAGAAATGGGAAGGAAGACTGAAGCTCCTCCTTCTCCCTTGCAATATTTGGAGTTGCGTCAAGTGACACAGGTTTCTAAAGATCAGTCCTTGCGTGAACATACATATGATGATCTCACTCCCTTACCTCTCTCTCTTCCCCCCTCCCTCATATATCTCCCAGAGAGCACTATGCTCAGGTGATCAAAATCTATTTGACATCTGTGGCTCAAAGAGTGTCCAGATGTCCACAACCAGAGGAGAAGGAGGAGGAAGAAGTATTTATATGTGCATGTGTGTGCGCACCTGGAAATCATGGTGACCTCTGGTGACTGATCCCTTACGTGGGGCCTGGAAGCTATTCAGGGAGGTGGTTGAACAAAGCCTGCCCCTGCCCTCTCAACTGCTGGTGTTCCAAGGAGGTCTCCCATCCAAGTACTTGCCAGAGTTGACCCTGCTTAGCTTCCGAGATCTGACGAGATCAGGCTTGCCTGGATTACCCAAGTCAGGGCTGCCAGCAATGTTTTTTTTTTTTAAACAGCTACAGCTTTTTAACATCAACTGGCTTTAACATTAATGGTCTAGCCAGTCATGAACAGAAATTGGCACTCTAACTGCTTCTATCCCTCTCCCTCCACTGTTAAAGCATTGTTAAAGTAAAGTAAACTGAGGGACTAAAATTGTATTATGGCACCATGAGGGTTTGGGATATTTTTTAGAATTGTATTTTAGATTCTTTATGACCTTATATGTATTTTATAGAACTTTGTTGTATACCACTCTGAGCCTGCTTGCAGGGAGGGTGGTATAAAAGCCTCATTTAGTAAACAAGTGAACTAATATATGAGGAAGAGTCATGTCAGGCACCCATAATCTGATTTATGTCATGTACATTTTTTTTTCTCTAAGACTGCTTCTCAATGCTTTATCTTTTTGATTATTGTCCTGAAATGCAGGGCAGAAGTGATCTACAGACATGTAAGTCAATCTCTAGTAGCTAAGTCCAAGATCCTTATCGGTTCAGTGTCAACATCTGGATCCCTGCCCAGATGTTCATTTTGTTTGTGCTTGCCTTTCTGAAAGGCAATTAATTCCTCAAATTAGTGGCTTTAAATTAATTTCACTCTCTGCTACCTACTCTTGAAGAGCCATCAGTCTGCTGGGGCTTGTTTTTTATCAACTACCCAAGCCGTCAGTGACGGATTACACTCAACTTGCCCTCGACTGTTTGTGGCATTTGGACAAATCCCATCTAGAAATCCTCAGTAGAAGCACCGAGCAATTAGATTCACAGGCTCTCTCCTCGTTGGCATTTCGAGATCTTCACTTGAGAGAGAAAGAAAGAAACCCCTAGAAGTGCAAGACTTGAGTTTTTTTTTTCTTACTATTCCAACATCTTAGCAAGATGGTGCACACAAACTGAATTCTAAACATTCCAAAGAAGGTTGACTAGTGGGTTTTTTCCCCCCTGAAAACAAAATATAATGGGAAAGAGAATTGAAATGGCACCATGAAATAGATTCTATATATAGAAGCTACCACACCTGCAGATCACATAAGGGAATCATAAAATTCTGCTTACATTCAATGTACAATATAATGTTTAGATTCAGGAACTATGCATATCACAGTTTTTGTAACATTCAGTCTCTTCTGTTGCATCTTTTCCCCTTTCTGTGTTTCCCAAGCACACATATGCACTCCTAAAACATTGTGAACAAGTAATGTGATTTTATGTATAGCTGTATTAGAACATTTTTTAAAAAAAAATAAAAATAAAACTTTGGTAAAACACCACACAAGAAGAATCTCGAACCCAGCAGGCAGATGGCGGTTTCCAAGTCTGTTTGTTTTGCAGTGTTATCAGTGGTGTAGGGAAAGAACAAAGATGTAAAGAAACTGACATCTGTGGAGAAATGTATATGTTTCAAAAGTGGAATCAGTCTCAGAGGTGGAGAAGAAGAAGAAGAGGAGGAGGAGGAGGAGATTGGATTTATACCCCACTCTTCGCTAGCCAAAGGAGTCTCAGAGTGGCTTACAAATCTCCTTTCCCTTCCCCTCCCCACAACAGACACCCGGTGAGGTAAGTGGTGCTGAGAGCTCTCTCCCAGAACTGCTCTTGAGCAGAACAGCCTTGAGAGTACTTGTGGCTAACCCAAGATCACATCAGCAGGTGTATGTGGAGGAGTGGGGAATCAAACTCGGTTCTCCCAGATAAGAGTCCGCACACTTAACCACTACACCAAACTGGCTCTCACCATTTTAGAAATGTTGTTCATTTAAATTTGGCCAAACACTGCACAAGAATCTTGATGCCAACAAATGTAACATGGTGTCAAGGTTTTCTGTGTCTATGATGTTTCTGCAATTTAAACCCTTTGTTTCCATATTTTTTTAAGTATGCCATGTTGTTTATGTCTTATTATTATGATTTTGTAATATATATATATATATATTTGCATTCTATAGTTCTCTTGCCACCTGCTTACTGAGGCTGGCAATCGATGGATGGTTCCAATCTTTATGAGAAGCCTGAACTTTCTCTTTCTCTTGGTGAAAACTGCCCTTTAGCATAGAAGTAACTTTCTGTCTCTCTGTTGGCTTTTCTTTAACCTCTAAGATAGTACAAGTCAATCTCTAAGTGGCAGTGTCATTTCAGTGTAATCATTGGTATAATCCTTTTAAAACTTCTCCAATTGGTTCATTTCATAGATGCTGAGCATCCCTTCAAAGACTTGAGATGGTTTTAAAATCCACTTTCATTTTCTAATCCTAGGCTACAAAAAGGATTCTCTGAGTTACTGTTCCCTCACAGACTTTCTCCCCATCTTGGAGAGTTGACAAGAGTTATTGCTGTTTTGCTTTTACCTTTCTGAACATTAACTCACTCTGGCACATTGAACAAGTCCTGCAGCCAACATGCTTCTCGCCCATCCTTTCCATTGCAGAAGTCAATTCCAAGGGAAGAGAGACTCCTAGAGCCCTGGCTGGAAGATGATAAAGTCAATGGTGGACCTGAATTTCCATATTCAAGTGACTGATTCTAATTTTTCATGGTTTTAGCAATATCTACAATTGGGAGAAAGAATGCACACAAAAATATATGAGAAGAGAAGAGGGCCCATGACTCTGGCAGAACATATCTTTTGCCTGTAAAAGGTCTGGGGATCAATCCCCAGCATCAGTAGTAGGTGATAAAAGAACCCTTCTGCCTTTAACCCTGGAGAGCAGCTGCTAGAGTGGTGGTGATGGAAAGTGCCATCAGGTCACAGTTGATTTATGGAGACCCTGTCCGGTTTTCAAGGAAAGAGACATCCAGTGGTGGTTTGTCATTGCCTGCCTCTGCATCACAACCCTAGTATTTATTGGATGTCTCCCATACAAATATTAGCCAGGGCCAACTCTGTTTAGCTTCTGAGATCTGGGAAGATCGGTCAGGGCCCAGTCAGAGTAAACAATAAAGTCTTAATAGACCAATATTCTGTCTCAGCATAAAGCAATATTTTACTTCATTGATGTGTATTAGGTTTTCTGTATTGCTGGATTATTATTTTTTTTTTTAAAAAAAAAAATAAGTCTCAAGCCCTTTCTATTGTGGATAGATGTCTTTCCCCTTATCTACCTATAGAAGAACGTACTAGAGACTTACTTTGTTTTTAAATGAACACTGAAAATTCAGAGAACCCAGTTCAAATATTTGTAATAACATTAATAATTAATATATAATTAAAGACTTCATGTGATGGAGGAACAAAATAACCACTGGGGGAACAATCTCAGAGAGAATGGCTGCCATTTGGGTGGTGAAAACCTGAATTTTCCCACTCATGCAGCAGTATCCAGGCTTCCCTGTGATCTTTCCCAAAATTTCCAATAAAAAGTAGGTTTGAGAAAGATTGGAGAAAAGCCCGAGGAACTGGAGGAGGTGAATGAATGAACTATGATACTGTGAGGAAGCAGGGGTGGGGAAGTCATTGTGGGCAGGATGCTTTACTGTAGTGAAGCTAGGCAAACATTTGGCTATCCTGAGATGCTGCTGAGCCCATCAACCATGCTGGCATTAAAGCAAGGCAAGACTTTCCACCCTTAGTTTCACGTTTTGGTCTTATTTCTTCTCATTCATATAATGTCTGAGAAGTTAAAACATACTAACTAGCCAAACAGTAAGTCTCTGTTTATATTATGAACCGTCAAGGAACTATTTCCAAACGTACTGTAAAAGTAGTGAAGTGATGATTTTTCCTCCCTCTAGCCTTTTATCCTTATGGTTAAAAAAAGGACTCTGGGGTAATGTCGCATCACGACATTTTCATGGCAGCCTTTTTTTACAGGATGGTTTGCCATTGCCTTCCCCAGTCTACACTTTATCCCCAGCAAGCTCGGTAATCATTTTACCAACCTCAGAAGGATGGAAGGCTGAGTCAACCTTGAGCTGCCTACCTGAACCCAGCTTTCTCCAGGATCAAACTCAGGTCGTGTGCAGAGCTTGGACTGCAATACCACAGCTTACCACTCTGCGCCACAGGGTTTTAATATCTTTATGGTTACCTATATGATATTAGAGGCTATAAATGTGAAATAGTGAATGCCTTTCTGAATTAAACAACACTGCCAAACAATACCATAGAGTATGTGACTATAATATATGTTTGTGGTTTTTGATAGATCTTGGCTGTATCTCCACTTCAAAAGGCCTTCCCAACCAATCACAGTAACCTTGAACGATCACACTCTCTTAGTCAAACACACGCCACAGGGCTGTTGTGTGGATAAAAAGGAGAAGGGGAGAATGTTGTTCCCATTGTTGTATAGATCCTCATAGGTGAAAAAAGTGGAACATAAATGAAGTTTTAAAAACCCAAAATGTTAGAAAGTGCCTGGAAGCTGTTGTCAAGTGGCCGAAGACCTTGTAGCACCTAAATCATGTAACTCTTTCCCTATGGGATTTCTTATATTCCCTACTATAACTGTCTTCCACCAGCAGGTGAAGATCTTTTTCTTTCATCTGGGGTTCCCCCAACAATCCCTCCTTCCTGCCTTGTGTTTTTAGTTTGCTGCCTTCTGTTTTCTACAGGGTTTTTTTGTGTGGTGGTATTCATTGAAACTCAGTACAGGCACCACTGCAAGATTTTCCCAAGTCCTGATGGGGAAAATGGTGGAAATTAGTGGTTTTTATTTATCTGAATATGTATCATATGTATTTTAGTTCCATTTTAATCGGTTTTATGTTGTATTTTGTTGGTTATATTATCTCCTTGTTACACAGTTTAAGTGTTTTTAATTAGTTTTATGGTGTGTTTTATTATGTTGTTTTAAATAGTCAGCCATCTTGGTGGCCCTGATTGGTAGATAGGCAGGATAGAAATGTTGTCAATAAACTCATTGAGAAAGAACATGTTGAAGTGTAACCTTGATAGGAGAGAGAAGAAACTGGTTGGAAAAGCTGAGACTCTAGAGCAGGGGTGGCCAGACTGCAACTTGGGAGCCCCACATGGCTTTTTCACACATATTGTGAGGCTCCCAGAGATCAAGGAGGAACTTAATGCAGGCTTACTTTCAAATAAGCATGCTTAGCAGTGGAACCTCAGCCAGCCTCTGAGCACTGACCCATAGGTAAGTGACTATTTCTTCTGTGTGTGCAGTGGGAAAGAAGGGGGAAATAGGCAGGCTTTCAAGCTTTTCTCCTCCACCACAGAAGTCACCTGAAGACCTAAAGTGGGGAAAGAGAGTGCAAGAGCCAAGGGAGCCACTGGAAGGAGGGATGGAATTAAAGAGGACAGCACAGGGTTCCCCCTTAGTTTTGTAGCTCTTGTAGGAGCTGCATTTTCTAACCGTGGTGTCAAGGCAAAGAGACACACATAATGATGCAATGGTGGTCAGTGATTCCTTCTCCCATTGGTGCCAAAAAAATAATTCCATAACTTTTCCTTATGCTGGTCTTATAGGGACTGTTATTCCCAGGGTTTTTTTAAGTCTCTTTCTAGCTTGGTCATGTTGTAAAGTGCATACATGTGTATTTTATCTGTCTGCGCAAATAAATTATTACTTTTTAAAATAAAAGTGTGTGTTCATGTCTTGAGGCTCCCAAACATCTGACATTTATTTAATGCTTGGGAGTTCATTTGGAGTTAGCTTTTCTGCTGGAAAAAAACAGCAAACCATGGACAAAAGCTCTTTTTGAGGAGCATTCACTCATCTTTACAAGAAGAAACAGGAACAAACCATTCTTGCTTTTGGTGTAGAAAATTATGGCTATTCATAACATCCCCAGTAAATATACTCTGGAATTTTTCTTAACATTTATGGCACTCCAGAATCCAATCCTGATTAACTTTTTTCAAGAAGACTAATTTGAATATCGCTGGTTTTCTCAATTTATGACAAGGAAAGCAAAAAAGTAGATTTGTTATGAGTGAGAGAGAGAATTTATTGCTAACTTCTTGCTCAGTGCCTCTCAGATAGTGTTTTAATTTAATGATAATAAATGACACATTCATCTAGGGTATTTGCAAATACATTTCTCTGTCAAACTGTGAAGTTAAATGTTTCCATTGTCAAACTAAAGAGGCTTAGCATTAACACTTATGGAAAAGGCATTAATGCTGAGATTTGATAGGGAAATACTTTTGAAGTAGGTGAAGCGACTTTCAACAAATTAAAGTTCCTTTTCCCCCCAGAAAGCTTTTCATAAGCTTGCATACATAGCAACTATAATGGGTTGCTATGGGTTGCTAGACTATAATGGGCTCTTATAAACAACAGCTCAATGCTGCCTTTACTTTCGGTGATGCTTGTTGGTGAAATGTCATATCTAACAACCAGAAGGTTGGTGGCAACATTTTGAATTTTTAAGGAATGTATCCCTCGCCTATATAATGAAAGCTAATATAGCCCATGTCCTGAAGGAATTAAGAAAAAAAATGCTAAGTAGGTCCAACTTGAGTCTATTTAATGAGGTTTACCAGGAAAGTGTTACTAGGTAGATGACTGCTAACCAAATGCCAATGAGTCATGTGGCAACTTTAGCAAGAGGGTTTCAAAGGAGTGAGAACCACAGGTAGTTTGCCATTGCCTTCCTCTGTAATCTTTGGTGGTCTGGTCTTCCATTCAAGTACCAACCTTGCTTAGCTTTGGAAATCTGATAAGAACAGGCTATGTCATGCTGCCTTCCCTCTTAAAGTGTTCTTAGGATGGCACAATTAATCTTTGGTAGCTTACCTGGTGTGAGTAAACCCCAAGTACAGATATACATTGGTCAGAGACTGGATAATAAGAAATCTGATGCAGCATGCATGAAGTCCCATGAATATTGCTTTTCTTTAGTGCACAGGTGCAGTTTGTTAATGTAGAGGAATGCATTGGTAAACCACACATGTATAGCATTCTGTCCAACATTTAGAAACCTTCAGAAAAATGCAGCTGCCTGATCATGATGTGATCCAAAACCAGCAAGTGTTCAAGCATCCCTAGAGAGAATGTTTATGTAACACAGTTCCATTTGTTTAAGAGCTACTATAAGATCAAGTGCTGATTTTTTCCCTTTCTGATCAGTATTGTCACATAGAAAAATCAAAAGGCAGAAGGCTGTTTGATGACATTACAGTTCAGTTTGGAGGTGCTATATCATTAGTGGATGAAGGTCATTATGGGGGGGGGATGATGAAATATTTCTTGTGCTGTTGTGACAGATAGTTCTCCATCTCCCTGGATGTTTGACATCTGATAGCTTTCCCAGTTTTGTGGATAGAATAATATTTTCTGAGTTTTGAGTCTCTTTTGAAAGTCTATAGTGGAGTGAGAAATATGTCTGTCTTATGGCTAATTGCTCTGTGCTGTAGTGATAAAAATCAAGATTACTTTTTTTTTAAAATAAAGAGCAGAGAGAGAGGAGAATTTTGCTGGGGGTGGGGAGAATATGGGTGGGACTGAAGCATACATGAAAGACCCCTGTAAATTATGATGCCAGTCAAATATAACAGAAGTCTAAAGACATTTATTTGTTGTTGTTTTGGAACCCAATTAATTATGTTGGCGCATGTACTCAACTAAGAGTATTTCCCTTACTAGTTGACCAGGTCTACGTATACTGTGGTGATGGAAAATGTTCCCAAATTGCAGTCAGCTGATGGTGAACCTGTAGTGTTTCCAAGGCAAGCAATGAACAGAGGTGGTTTTGCCATTCCCTGCCTTAGTGTAGCAAACCTTGGACTTCCTTGGCAGTCACCCATCCAAGCCCCTGCTTAGGTAAACAAACCTTTGCTGCGCCTGGGCTCTTAGTCCCTACTACAGTGTCCCTATGGATGGGTGATATAAATTATTGTATCTTGTGCAAACAGAAAGGGAAGACAGGATACAGCCAAGCTGGTTTAATGCAAAGGCTACTTGCAATGATTTTCTTGTGTTTCTATTCGCTCCAAAGCCCTTGCACAAGGTGGAAACTTTCCATGGATCTTACACATGGTCCATTTGGCTAAGATCAACTGTGTAGATACAGAAAAAATCCAAGACCACTCCTTCTGGGAATGTGCTTAGAGAGCACATGAAAGCTTACGTTCTAAATAAAACTTGGTTGGTCTTAAAGGTGAGACTTGACTCCTGCTTTGTTCAACTACTTCAGACCAACGTGGCTGCCCACTTGGATCACTCTGGGAACAGTTAGCTTTCATTGTCTTGGAAGGAAGGAAAACAAAGACCCTGAGAACTAAAAGTGGACTGTCACACCTGAACAATAGACTCAAAATAACCTTGTCTTCTCTTATATCTTAAGCTCAAGCAGGTTTGTCTTCTCTTCTATCTTAAGCTCGAGCAGGTTTGTAAGACATCAAAGAGCTTGGAGAAGTCATATTTGCATTAGCTTATCAAGGAAAGAGCAGTGCCTGTTTGTGTAACAAGCCACCTATGCTCCTACTCGCACAGAGATGGTACATGGCTCTCAGCAGTTTCCAGTATGACAAGAATTCTCTTATCAATCCGTTGCACCTAAGGCAATCTTACAGAGGTTTGTTTTTTTTTCCCCTGACCACAAAGATAAAAGAGCTTAGAAAACCAGCAAGGCTAAGAACTAAGTTATTGCCATGTTCACTCATAAATGCTCAGCTTTCTTAAGTAATACACCACCAATCACCTCACAATGCTCTGGGAAGTAATTTTCTTTGCACATTGGTCTCTCTTGTCAGACCTGTATTTCCTGTGTGGCCCCGTTAAATACACTGAGACTCTCTTGTGTCAATGTTAGTGCCATTTTAATAGCATGAGGCTTGCTGGAGAGACCGAGAACATTCACTGATTTGAACATCTTTATATCTGATCATAGGATTGCCCACTTTAGGAATCCCTTTGGGCTAGTACAATGGGACTAAGAGGGTAAAGTCTGAGACTGTGACTGTAACAGACAGAGGAATAACAGTCTTCTGTGAGCTCGAAGAATTGGTCCTCTTCCCTCCAGATAAACTTATCTGTAGGGGAAAGAGCTGCTAAAATATCAAGCAGAACTCCAGTCAGTCTGCTATATCATTCAATGGAATATGCACAGAAGTCACTTCCCTTGGGGATGCAACATGTGTAAATTAAGGGAATTAATGTGTAACTTTACACATTACAACATGTGTAAATTAAGGGAATTATTTGTTTGTTGTAACATATATAAAATTTAATAAAAGATAAATAATAAAAAAAAATATTAAGGGAATTCCAGAGGTAAACTGGGGGCAGACCTGGAGATGCTGTACTACCTTCACATCCACTCTGATAGGCCATTCAGTTGTCAGGAACGAACCTATGGTGGAAACGATTTACCTATTGCTATACAAGAATAGGAGACAGTAGCATCTTTAAAAAGGCCATTTGAAGAGTAAATGGAGCATAGGGACATACTGGGAAAGTGCACATTTCCCATTATAACTCTACAAGGAAATGGACTATAGCAGGGGTGGCCAACAGTAGCTCTCCAGATGTTTTTGCCTACAACTCCCATCAGCCCCAGCCATTGGCCATGCTGGCTGGGGCTGGTGGGAGTTGTAGGCAAAAAAAAACATCTGAAGAGCTACCATTGGCCACCCCTGGACTGTAGGCTTCTTTTTAAATGAAAGATGTGAATTGAGAGATGGTGGCAGTAGATTCTTAGAATATTAGTGTGAGCTTTCATAACAGCAATTACAGATTTTCATAACCGCAATTAGACTTTTAAGACCACAAAAACCCCCTTCTGGTGGCACAGTAGGGAAAAGTTGCACTAGTTTGTTCTATTAGGAAGCAATACAGTGAAGCAACCTTCCATAAAAAGGTCAATACGCAGATAAACCCATAACTGAAAATCAGGGATAGGCAAGAACCAGTTGACAAATTAAAGTTCATCGCAAATTTTGGGCAGTTCCTGGTTCATGGAGCAATGTTCATGAACTGGAAAAACACCATGAACTTTTAGGAATTTGATGCAGTTTGTGAAGGTATGCAGTGGTTTGTGAAGAGCAGAAAGTTCTGATCTTCATGAAAAACTGCAGAAGAAATGCTCAGCTTTTTGGTTTAAATGGCTGCTTGGTTTAAATGGCTCAGTTGTTTGTTTTAAACAGCTCAGAGCCATTTAAATTCTTGCTTTCTGCTCCCCACAAAAAGTCACAGGGAGCAGAAATCAGGGGTTTAAATTTTATATGGCTCATGAACTGATACAAAGCAGTTTTGTTTGCAAATCAGTGTTTTGGTTTGTGGTTCAGCAAAAAAAGCAGTTTGTGCCCATCCCCACTGAACATTCTATTTCTTGTTTGGGACCTGTGAACAGGATGCGAACTGAACTGATGAGTGTTTGTGCATCCCTAGTTAGACTTTGTACAATTTTTGGCACTCTGGTGAAAAAGGTTGCCAGTCCTGGCACAAAGGCTATGACTAATGCTGTTATTAATTGCAATAGTTAAACAGAACCTTCATGTTTGGAGCCTTCTGGTTATAAAATGCAAACCTGTTAACTTCTATACAAGTACCAAAATTCCATAAATGAAACCATTTCCCCAACTCCCAGAAATGATGACCTCATAGGAACAAATTTTATTTTAGTACAGGTTCCTAATGAGCACATTTAGCGCAGTAGCTTGATCATATAAATAGAATCCTTTCTCTAAGCTTGGTTCACACAGTTGCCATCCCCCCCTTCCTCATACACATAATCCCATGAGCTGCATGTGAATTATCAATATTGGATTTATTTTGGCAGCATCAAATATAAGTCTGAGTTCTGTTCCCAGGTCAAAGGCTCCTGTCCCATTGCTCCCTCAAGTTTGGGCCCTGCAGCGAAACCTTACAAACTCTGTTCCTTTCATTTGGAATAATTTCCAAGCAGGATTTGCATTGTTACAAAGCTGATACAGTGAGTTGCAGCTCTCCTTCTGACCATTATTTCATTTTAAAATTGGTGGTGATTATTGTTTGCACTACTCAAAAACAGCAAACCGAGCCACTGTGTGGGATCCTTGTGAAAAGTTAGTGCTGAGTGGATTAAAAGAAAAAAAAGTAAGTGAAAATTAAGGGGAAGGGCAAAGTTGACACTGTTTATTTACCCCATCAAGATCTGGGGAGATGTGAATTTTCAAATGCTTATAAATAGGCACTAGGGGCACAGTTGCTCAGCCATAAGCATGATAAATTTAGGTGCTGGGGATTGTGGCAATTAAAGTTGAAGTGGTGTAGGGATAAAATTGCTGAAATCCTCTTTCTTGCTACATGTCCTCCCAATAGGATTGATTGCTGAAGGAGAATCTAGCAGGTTCTTTCACAGCCGCTTAATGAACATTTCTAGTCTCCAAGATGAATAAAAATGGTATTCACTTTTCCTGACTAATGATGATTAAATATAATAGCATTGGGGGCTTTTTTTTAATAACTCCATTGATCCCAAGTCAGATAAATGTGAGTAAATAGTCTAATACAGCAGAGTAGATTGCTACTGATGAGGTGCACATTCCTGATAGCTTCCCTCTGTTTCATTCATTGAAACTCTAAAGAAAAATTTCAAGGTATTCCTCTCTTTTTTCCTAACATGGATGGATAGATGGATGGATGGATAGATAGATAGATAGATAGATAGATAGATAGATAGATAGATAGATAGATAGATAGATAGATAGATAGATAGATAGATTGATTGATTCCAGGTGCAGATTTGCATTGTTTTTGTCCCAGCTTTGTAAACATGACTGTGGGCCAGCTTCAGTGAGTCAGGGGATGCTTATGCAGCACTTGCTGAGGCAAGGAAGCAGCTATAGCTAGGGTTGCCATGCCAGCTCTGGGCTGGGAAACACCTGGAGATTTGGGGGGGAGGTAGAGCCAGGGGAAGGCAGAATTGGGGACAGGAAGGAAGTCAGCAGGGCATATTATAACAGAGTCCATCTTCCAAAGCATTGTGTGCCCCCCCAGTGGCGTAGGAAGGGGGGGCGGGGAGGGCAGGCCGCCCCAGGTCTGGGGGGTCTGGGGGCCCCTTGGCAATGCCAAGGGGCCCCTCAGAAGCCGGCTGCACTCGCCGCCTTCCCCACCCGCGTGCGGGGCCCGGCGGCGGTGGCGGAGGCCGGAGAAGCGGCGGCGAGGCCGGCGCTGGTCGCTGGAGGGCCTCCAGAGACCAGTGCCAGCCTCTCCGACGCTTCCCCGGCTCCGCGACCGCCGCAGGGCCCCGCGCGCGGGCCTCCAGTGCAGGCGGAGGCCGGGGAGGGCGTCGGAGAAGCCGGCGCTGGTCGCTGGAGGCCCTCCAGCGGCCTAGCCGCCGCTGGACTCGCCGCCTCGCCGCCGCCGGACTCTCCGCCGCCCTGGATGCAGGTAAGGAGGGCAGGCAGGGAGGGAGGGGGCTGAAAGCGGGGGGGGCTGGCGGGAGGGGGCGGCCTTCCTTCCATCCTTCCCTCCCTCCTTCCTTCCTTTCTTCCTTCCCTCCTCCCTTCCTTCCTCCCTCCTTCCTCCCTCCCTCCTTCCTTTCTTCCTTTCTTCCCTCCTTCCCTCCCTCCTCCCTTCCTTCCCTCCCTCCCTCCTTCCTTCCATTCTTCCTTCCTTCCCTCCCTCCCTCCTCCCTTCCTTCCCTCCCTCCCTCCTCCCTCCCCCCTTCCTTTCTTCCTTCCTCCCTCCTTCCCTCCCTCCCTCCTCCCTTCCTTCCCTCCCTCCCTCCTTCCTTCCTTCCCTCCCGCCCTCCTTCCTTCCTTTCTTCCTTCCTTCCTTCCTTCCCTCCCTCCCTCTCTCCTTCCTCCCTCCCTCCTTCCTTCCTTCCCTCCCTCCTCCCTTCCTTCCCTCCCTCCCTCCTTCCTTCCTTCCCTCCCTCCCTCCTCCCTTCCTTCCCTCCCTCCTTCCTTTCTTCCTTCCTCCCTCCCTCCTTCCCTCCTTCCTTCCCTCCCTCCCTCCTTCCTTCCCTCCTCCCTTCCTTCCCTCCTTCCCTCCTCCCTTCCTTCCCTCCTTCCTTTCTTCCTTCCTTCCCTCCTTCCCTCCTCCCTTCCTTCCCTCCCTCCCTCCTCCTTCCTTCCTTCCTTCTTCCTTCCTTCCTTCCTTCCCTCCTTCCCTCCCTCCCTCCTCCCTTCCTTCCCTCCCTCCCTCCTCCCTCCCTCCCTCCTCCCTTCCTTCCTTCCCTCCCTCCCTCCTTCCACCCTCCCTCCTCCCTCCCTCCCTCCCTCCCTCCCTCCCTTCCTTCCTTCCTTCCTTCCTTCCTTCCTTCCTTCCTTCCTTCCTTCCGGGGCTCTCAAATATCCGATGTTCATGTCTTGCGGCTCTCAAACTTCTGACCTTTATTTTATGTTGCTCTTTTGTTAAGCAACTCTGGCCACCCCTGGAGTAGACAATACTGACTTTGGTGGACCCAAGCACTGATTCAGTGTAAGGGAGCTTTGTGTTTGTGTCTTCTGGTGCAATTTTGATCTCAGATCCTGTATTTACTTCATCAGTATATGGGATAAGGCACTTTCTCAACTGTGCTGCATAATGCAGCCTATTTATTTTGTCCTGTTTGCTCTGTTGGCTCTATCTGTGCCACCTTCATCACTTTCAGGGTGTGGATCCCCCAGTGGGGTGGGCTCCCGACTCCCTCCGCTGGCTGTTTCTGATAGCCCTGCGCCCACTCTTTCAATTGATATGTGTCCCGTGCGGGTGCCACCCTCCCGCCGGGAGATGCCGCAAAATGAGCCCCCTTGAGGCTTATGGCGGCAGGGCTCGGGGGAAGCGAGCTAGACTGCTGTTCTTTTGAGGGGTTATAGAGTGTTTCGAGCCCGTCCCTGTGGCATCGGTCCCATCGTTGTGGGACCCAGGGGGGCGGCGCAGCGGCCCGCTGAAGCAGCCTGTTGGTCACTTCCGGGTTCCTGTCCTGCATCTTGACCTGTGTTATTAGTGACAGGCTGCTTCGGTGGGACCGATGGGACGGGCTCGAAACACTCTATAACCCCTCAAAAGAACAGCAGTCTAGCTCGCTTCCCCCGAGCCCTGCCGTCATAAGCCTCAAGGGGGCTCATTTTGCAGCATCTCCCGGCAGGAGGGTGGCACCCGCACGGGACACATATCAATTGAAAGAGGGGGCGCAGGGCTATCAGAAACAGCCAGCGGAGGGAGTCGGGAGCCCACCCCACTGGGGGATCCACACCCCGAAAGTGATGAAGGTGGCGCAGATAGAGCCAACAGAGCAAACAGGACAAAATAAATAGGCTGCATTCTGCAGCACAGTTGAGAAAGTGCCTTATCCCATATACTGATGAAGTATATACAGGATTTGAGAACAAAATTGTTTCCAGCGGTGATATTTGGGGGATTTTTGGGGACGTCACAGGAAGTGCTGTGAAGTCACTTCCTGTTTCCGGCAGTGGCATTTGGGGGAAATAATGTCATTTGGGGGAAGTGATGTCACAGGAAGTTATGTCACTTCCTGTTTCCGGCGGTGGCATGACGTCACCGGAAGTGACGTCACCGGAAGTTATGTCACTTCCTGTTTCCGGCGGCATGCACACACGTAGGGGGGCCCACATAAATCTTGGGCCCCGGGCCCCGAAAGCCCTAGCTACGCCCCTACCAGGTCACCATAAGTCTGCTACAATTTGATGGCACTTTACTCACATTGATTCCTGTTAATCTTTTTTCTCTCTCTCTTCTAAAGGAAGACTTCTCCTTCATTTCTCTTTGAAGAGAAACCAAGGTACCCTTTAGTAACTTCAACCCTTGCAGTTAAGTTACACATCACAAGGTGGTTATCTAGCAGAGGATAGGAAGGTTGAAAAGACACAGGCTGTCTCTAAGCATCTACAAAATGCAATATGGAAATTTTCAGGATCCCTTTTCCGCTTCTCCTATCTTCAAATGCCTCTTGGAATTGATTAGAAACAGACTCCAAATGCCTTAAAAATGGATTTCAGAGAGAAAATGGACAAAGAAGAATTAAAAGTTTATATTAACACCACGAGTTTCACCACCCACTTTGGGATCCTGTGTCCTCCTTGTGTAGAGGATGTTATCAGTATATGAACAGAAGCCACTGCTGCATCCCCATTGCAAGGATACTTAGAGAAGGATAGATGTTGAAGAATAGGGCAGGTGGTGGTGAAGGCTGCCAGAGTGCAGATGGCGCCCAGCAGGCTGAGAGGCCAGATGGGATCTCTTCAAAGGCTACAAATGGCCTGAAGGATGTAGGATGCCTACTTGTTGTGATGTCTCTGTACTTCAGCTCAAATTTTGGTCACCAAATTGTGTTCTCTCTCGATTTGGGTAGAAAACAAGCAGTGATCCTAGAGATGGATGGCAAGAGTGGCCATGTTTGAAGCAACTTTGCCAACCTCCATGTGAGGCCAGAGCCCTCCTGGAATGACAGACTACTGGAATCCAGACTACAAAGATTAGCTCCCCTCATAGAAATGGCAATTTTCAAATCCTTACTAAGCTTCCACCTTCCCAAAATCCACCCTCCCTAGCATGCCCCCCAAATATCTGGAAATTTCCTAACCTGTCTAAAACTATTCATCCTAATGTCAAGTGCTGTTCTCCACAGCATGGGGAAGGGATCGGCAATGGCCATGATGACAACAGGTGTTTTACTGATGTGCAAATAAAACACCACAGATATCAGTCTTGATGTGATTTTGTGTTTATTTGTGTTAAGCTTAGGGTTTCTAGGTCTGTGTTGGAAATACCTGAA
Organism: Heteronotia binoei; assembly: GCF_032191835.1. Lineage (NCBI taxonomy): Eukaryota > Metazoa > Chordata > Lepidosauria > Squamata > Gekkonidae > Heteronotia > Heteronotia binoei. Next base: position 39,657,242 of record NC_083236.1, on the reverse strand, counting down.
GACTTTTAAGGTGGATCCAGGAAAGGGTGGGATTTGGAAAGGAGGGGGGAGAGGTCTCAGCATGGTGCACCCTTTGAAACAGTCATTTACTCCAGGGGAGCTGATCTCTGCCAGCTGGAGATCAGTTGTAAAAGCCAAAGATCTCCAGGCCCCACCTGGAGGCTTGTAAGCCTAGAACTTAAGCTACTTCCTTTGTGTGTGTTTACCAATGCATATTATGTATTTATTTATTTATTTATTCGGGATTTATATCCCGCCCTTCCCACAAGTGGCTCAGGGCGGCTTCCAACAATTGATCAAGCATAAAATTTAAACAATTTTAAGTATAAAACAATTAGATACTTAAACATTTAAAACCTTAAAAACCAGTAACATTTCAATTTCATAAAAACAATTAAACCTTAAAAACCAGTAACATTTCATTTCATATAAACAGATGGCTGGCCAGTTACATCAAGTTTTCATCCCAGCTAGGTGTAAGCTAGCCGGAAGAGGGTCGTCTTACAGGCCCTCTTATGGCAAGTGTGTCCTTTTTCCTCTACAGTCCTAGTTTGTACATGAACCTTGATAAAATACTGCAAAGTTTGCTATAATCCAGTTGTATCAAGCTATACATCAATACACTTTCCATGCAGTGTTTTACATCATGCTCTCCTGTATATTGTTTAATCCCATGCCAAAACAAGTCATTATGATCACATCATTTTTTCAGCATTTTATCAAGACTTCAGTGCACTCAAGTACACCCCATGAAGAGTGTTGCACTCAGTTGAGTAAAAATCTTCTGGTGATCCCTGCCCCCCCCCCAAAAAAAAAAAAATTGGCTGCCCTCAATCAAAGGCTTTTCAGTTCTGGTTCTGAGCTGGTGGAACTCTCTGCCAAATAACATCTGTGCCCAGTGGGACCTAGTTCAGTTCTATAGGGCTTGTTAAGGCAGATATGTTCTGCCAGGCCTGCGGTTGAGGCCAGCAATAGCCAGTTTGGTGCAGTAGTTAAGTGTGTGGACTCTTATGTGGGAGAACTGGGTTTGACTCCCCACTCCTCCACTTGCAGCTGCTGGAATGGCCTTGGGTCAGCCATAGCTCTCACAGAGCTGTCCTTGAAAGGGCAGCTTCTGGAGAGAACTCTCAGCCCCACCCACCTCGCAGGGTGTCTGTTGTGGAGGAAGAAGATAAAACAGATTGTAAGCTGCTCTGAGACTCTGATTCAGAGAGAAGGAAAGGAAAGGAAAGGAAAGGAAAGGAAAGGAAAGGAAAGGAAAGGAAAGGAAAGGAAAGGAAAGGAAAGGAAAGGAAAGGAAAGGAAAGGAAAGGAAAGGAAAGGAAAGGAAAGGAAAGGAAAGGAAAGGAAAGGAAAGGAAAGGAAAGGTTCTCTGTGCAAGCACCAGTCGTTTCTGACTCTGGGGTGACGTTGCTTTCACAACGTTTTTACGGCAGACTTTTTATGGGGTGGTTTGCCATTGCCTTCCCCATCATCAGTCATCAGAGAGAAGGGTGGGGTATAAATCTGCAGTCTTCTTAAAAAAAATAGCCTGACCTCTTTTTTCGCTCGTTCTCCCCTTGAATAAGCAAATTGACTCAGACGCCACCTGCGATTATTACTGAAATGGTTTTCTACCCCCTGTTTTTAATTATTTTAAATCTGGTCACATTTGTAATTTCGCATGCATGAGCCCCAAGTATGGGGGAGAATAGTCTATATCCAATATTTTTTTAAAAAAAAATGGGGAAAGGAGAAGAGAATCAGATGAAGTGATGTAATTGAATCCTGCTTCCAAATGTTCATGCTCATATCTCCCGAACTAATCTTAGAAATTCCGTCCATTAAAAATGCAAGGAAAATTCTGGAGCGATAAAGGAATAGAAGGGTGAACATCTCTAAATGTCCATGTTGCTGAGCTTTTAAAAAAGTCAACCTTAACTGAACACTATAAGATAAAATATTAAACATCACTTCCCATTAAATGAAGGAAAGGTGAGCTAACATTCCCTGTTCTCACCAAAGGGATTTTTCTTTTCTTTCTTTTCATTTAAAAAAAATGAACTGACCATACCCTTTGAGACTCTTCTGGAAACAGTAAACAAACCTGAGGCTGAAATTTGTCCCAAATTCCAGAGGGGAAAAATGATAGCATAAAGAGGGCCAAGAAAGAGCGAATATAGAGTGTACATAATATTCTAGGAGGGTTTTTACCTCCATTTTCCCCTAGTTAAATTTCAATTTATCTGGGAGTATGTCAAGATGACAGAATCTCATTTAAAAGCTAGGAACATAGCTGACAAAAAGTGCATTAAAAATTAGATTTTGAATTCAAAGAATGAAAGCTTTAAATCATGACAGGCATATCTCTGGGACAAGATTGATACCAGATGCTATTTAGTACATGTTATTAACAAACCATTCAAGCCTTGAAGAGACCTTGTCACTACATAACTTCTGTCTATGTAAATAAGATTGAAGCATGGATTTATATTGCTGGCAATATTGAGCACCCAGCGCATCAAAGACAGAGGACAGGAAAACCACATTCATGTTAAGGAAGTAATAGAGAAAGAAAGGCATCTCTGACTTTCCCTCGACTTTGCCAATATATATAAATCAGACAATAGCAGTGTTAAGGGGGAGGGGGGGGGGACACTCTAGCTATGAAAATATTCACATCAGAACAAACATCTTCCAATGTTTGTTTGCCAAAGACACAGGAGACAAGGCTGCATTTACGAAGGCTGGATGATTACAAAATTTAAATCTATGAAAGCAGATAAAATTAAGTCGTTCCCTGAAAATATTCATCTTTTCAAATCCCTCCAGTCATCTGATTCCTTTTGTAATCTTCTCTTTCTCCTGCGTTGACACTGCTCTTGCAAACCAGCCAGTGTTTAAAAATGCAGGCCCTGTTCTGGTTGCAGGAAAGTGTTATCTGATTTTTGTTTGCAGGCTTCATCAGCAGCTACGCACTGTAAGTCTGCTTTGGCTAATTCAGTGATCCCCAGGTTGGTGCCTCTGGGCACCAGAGTGCCTGCTGATGTATTTCCTGGCACCCACTCCCCCCCCTCCACTTTCTTTTCCTCTTTTGCTTCTTTCATTTTTCTCCAAAGACCAAGCCCTATGAGGAAAGGCTGAGGGACTTGGAAATGTTCAGTTTGGAGATGAGAAGGCTGAGGGGGGGGCATGATTGAAGGGCTGTCCCTTAGAGAAGGGCAGGGAGCTGTTCCTGTTGGCTGCTGAAGAGAGGACTCAAAATAATTGGTTTAAATTAAGGGTGGATAGTATGAAAAACTTTTTGACAACAAGAGTTGTTCAACAATGGAACCAGTTACTGAGGGAGAGGTGATCTTCCCCTTGCTGGCAGTCTTTAAGCAACACGTGTCAGCAATGCTGTAGGCTGATCCTGCACTGAGCAGGGATTTGGACCAGATGGCCTGTATGGCCCCTTCCAGCTCTGAGATTCTAAATAGCCAGTCTTGGCTTTCTTAGTGAAACTGAAGTTCTTTCAGAAGAGCTCAGGAGGCTTCATAGTTACATGTGGGTGAGAAGTTGTTTTAGGTTAGCAGGCAAGAAAAGGTTGATTCCTAGTGCCTGTGTGAAGAAAGTGTCACTAGCTAGCATGGACTTGTTGATAATAATACATTGAACTAGCTTGAGTTGTGAGCTGTATTTAACACCAGTGGTGTTCTGTTGTCAGTTTATTTTGGCTTGGCTTGTAGCCAGCTTTCCTTAGTTATTATTTGGGACTTCCCAATCAACTTTCTCACCATATCAGGAGGATATTGTAGTTTCAAAAATGCCTGCTATAGTGAGTGTTTCTGTCTGAGGGGTTGGAGCAGATCCAACTATAGCACTGGCCCTGGCCATGTGGTTGGGGTGGTAGCTGGGAGCATGTAGATATGTAGATACATTTGCCAATCTGTCGGATTCCCTTGTGTATCAATACTGTGGTGTCCAGGAAGTTTATTTCTTGTGTAGACTAATTCATAGGGTGTGATCAGATGAGCAATTTGGTCTGTCATATCCACCCCTCACCTCTGGATTAAATAGGCACGATCACATGCACACATCTGGCTTTTGTGCCCCACTCACCCTTACCTCATGCTAAAATAACTCCCACACTGATTAAATAGCCACTGGCAAATTTGGGTGGCTTCTTTGGTGAAGTGTTTCTATGGTGGGTTTCTGGTCATCTGATCACCCTGACGCACCATGGAAATGCATGAGTGGTGTGATCATTCCACACAGTTTCCAGCATGTTCTCCCCCCCCCCCAACTCCACTCCCACATGTATTTCAGCACCTCTGTAGAAGGCAGCCAGGAGCACATGTGTGCTTGTCTGCTTCTGCACAGCACACAATGGGACTTAGGAAAAAAAACCAACCCAGTTGTGGATCTGTGCCAACCCAGCTGTGGATCTGTGGTTGCAGTGTGTTAGTGATGCAACCAACCAACCATGGGCTCTTGGTGCTGATACCAGCTTAGTGGCCGCCATCTAATCAATGTGAAGTGGCACTAAATCCAGTGTTTTTAAAAAAGCTGAGATCTTGCCATAGCAACTTGCCCATCTGATCGCACCGATAGTTAGATAAATGGTGAGGTGGAAGATGTTGAAAGCCTGGTGAAATCTCTCAAGGGCTACTTTGCCTTGGATCCAGACAATGAAAATGTCATCAATAATTCTCAAATAAAAGACAGGAATCCCAATAAATCTCAAATAAAGGATAGGAATTCCAAATAAAGGATAGGAATGCCAATGGGTAGGAATTCAGAAAACACTGTTCTAGATCTGCCATGAAAATGTTTGCATACTGCGAAGCCATGAAGGATGTCTTGTTCAGTTCCGCAGGGCCTGTAAGACGACCCTCTTCCGGCTAGCCTATACTTAGCTTGAGAATTTTACTGTAACTTGCTGGATTCCTTTTATATATAGCTGAAATATTTATGTGTATTAATAACTAGGGTTTTATCTGTTTTATCTGTTTTAAATATGGATCCCTTTATATGTGTAATTTTGATGGATCTACTATTGGAAGCCGCCCTGAGCCACTTGTGGGAAGGGCGGGATATAAATCTTAAATAAATAAAAATAAATAAATAAATAAAAAAATCAGATCACTGGTCTATCTAATTCAGCCTTATCTCATCTGACTCACAGTAGCAACCTGTGATCTCCGGTAGAGGTCTTCGACATCATCTGCTACCTGTTCCCTTTAACATCCAATGCCAGAGTCTGATCTTGAGAATGGGGCTGCCAAGCCACTGGCCCCTGTGGGGGTCTTGTTCCCACTGCCACATGGAGCAGTGCCAGGAGATTTTTGTTTTGTTTTAAATGCAGCCTGGTGTATTTACCAAAAGTTCTTACTAGAATTGACACAGGGCAGCTCTAGGAATCACCAGAAGCCATAGAGTTTATAGTAAGAACTTCTGGTAAGTACAGGAGACTGCATTAAAACAAAGATTTATCTTACAATGCTGTGTTCCCCCAACCTTCTTGCTAGCTGCCAGACACTGCCTGGCAACCTTAATCTGTAACATGGAGATCAGATGTTCTACCACTGTGGTGTGGTCCCCATCGATTGCAGCTCCAGCTTCATATTTCAAAGGACATAGATATAAAAAGCAAAGCCTGAAACGGGGAAAGTAGGTCTTATTCACTCAACCCTTCTACTTCCCATACTTCCAGCGTCCAAAATATTAATTTCTTTTTTTTTTAAAAAGCAGTAGCTCTTGGTTATGTCTTTGACAAATCCACTTCCACTCTTTTCATCTCAGGTGAGTGCTTGTCAACAGTCTCTATTTTCTGGAATACTTTAATGCTCTCCTTTAATATAATGCTTTATACAGAACTGTCAATGTGGAATTACAGTGCTACTGGATTTCCACATATTATCAAGGTGCTGGGAACTGATGTGATGATTTGCTACAAAAAAAAAGTGTCAAGGAAACGTGGGGTTTTTTTGCATTGTTTGGCGCATATCTACAAAGCACCTTAGAGATTTGCATATTTGATATTAAGCACATTCATTTTATATGATTACTTAATGAAAGCTCTACACTGATATGGGCTATTGTAGTCTAGGGAGCAAGATGACACTGACACCTGTCAACTTTTGACAAATTCCTGCAGTTTTGCATTACAGTACATCTTCCTCACAAGTTTGCTTTTCCTTGCATTCCAAATTCTTGAGTGCATAATTATACTGTTGAGAAATATGAATACAGGGCTGGATCCCACAAGTTTTCCTGCTGACTAATGAGGGGTCCCCAAAACGCTAGGATAGGGATCATGGGAGCTACTTGTATTCAAGTGTTACGGGAAATGCTTTGCATCTCCTTTTAAAATGGGGAAATTAGCAAATATGGAGACTAGGTAGAGCGAATGAGGAGTAAAGGATCTTTACTTCAATGATACCGAGGTTGGTTTTCAGACAAGAATGCTCCAGGCAAACATATTTTATAATGTTTACTTAAAATATGTAAAAAAGAATACATTCACACACAGAGATACACAATACACAATCAAGAAGCTAGGAAGGATAGAGGTTATCGATAGAGAATTTAGGGATCATTGAGGAGGGCAATATTCACCTGATCCAGAAGAGGAGATGTCCATTCAGCAGGAAAACTGGAGAGATGGACAAGCACGACCAGCATAGCAAGTCCTATAGACCCAATTTCAGGAGTAACGGGGGTACAGACTGCAATGGCGCCCTACAGAATGCACACTGAAATGGGCTTTAGCTCATGTTATATAGAGTTCTGAGGGGTGGGAGACCCCTCAGTAACTAAGGAGTCCTTAATGGCCCGGTGATGGCCCTTTTGAATAGACTTACTCAAGAATAATAGATTGTGAATTGCAGGTATTCACTGGATGGATGGGTGTAACTGGGTGGTTTTGGTACCGTTTGGGCTGGACACTCAGGAAGAAGAAGACGATATTGGATTTATATCCCGCCCTCCACTCCGAAGACTATCAGAGCGGCTCACAAACTCCTTTACCTTCCTCCCCCACAACAGACACCCTGTGAGGTGGGTGGGGCTGGAGAGGGCTCTCACAGCAGCTGCCCTTTCAAGGACAACCTCTGCCAGAGCTATGGCTGACCCAAGGCCATGCTAGCAGGTGCAAGTGGAGGAGTGGGGAATCAAACCTGGTCCTCCCAGATAAGAGTCTGCTCACTTAACCGCTACACCAAACTTGCTCTTAGAAACCTTCTAAGATAGACAAAGACTTTGAAAGACAGGGTGGGTCCAATCAGGGGAGTAAATAGAAGTGGCTGGCTGGGGAGGATGGGTAGAAGGGAGAGGCTATTGATCAGTAGTAGAAGATTAGAGTGTGAGCAATACTTACCAGCAGTCCCCATTGTTATTATGCATTCTGTTAGGGCGAAGGGGAGAGGAACTGGGTGGGGTTGCACTGAGAGGCAGCCTTCAGGTGGTAACCAGAACAAACTCACTAACAGGTCTACTCCATTTTGTTCAGAGTATTTTTTTTGTCCTGTTTCTGGTTAGACTCCATTTTGTTTCCAGAAATAGGAGCCCCTCTCTCTCTCTAGGTATCGGGCTGCTTCGTATTAATAGGCAGCGCCTCTCAGTATCACAAATCATACAAAATGAGGCTGTTGTAAGGAGGGGGGCGGTATTTATAATTTGCCATATTTACTGAGTCTTGAGGTGGATTACAAAATTTAAAAACACTGGCCTGAATCCAGTGCTGAGCAAATGGAAGTATCAATAGACATGCAGTTTCACTTGCAGAAGATCTTGGGTAACACCTACTACTTTCCTCACTATATTATTACTAATTGCACAAGACTGCTAAATTGATTGCACAAGAACATGTGCAAATGGGAACACAAGTGAGAGTACAATAAGCTTCACTTAGTTCAAATGGTTACTGTGGCCTTTTCCTTGTGTTTCTGCCACACAAAAGTGCTAGTGCAAGCAGAAATACTGTGCTGGATCTAGCCCAGTGCAATAGAAACAGCCCAAGACATGCAGTCAAAATGGAACAAGAGACTATTTTTTTAAAGGCAACAATCCAATAAAAATGGTATAGAGGAAGATATTGGTTTTGTATCCTGCTCTCCACTCTGAATCTCACAGTCTCAGAGCGACTCACAATCTCCTTTACCCTCCTCCCCTACAACAAACACCCTGTAAAGTAGGTGGGGTTGAGAGAGCTGTGCCCAGAAGCTGACCCAAGGCCATTCCAGCAGTTGTAAGTGGAGGAGTGGGGAATCAAACCTGGTTCTCCCAGATAAGAGTCTGCACACTTAACCAAACTGGCTCTCAAGCATGATTTACAATAATCTGGTTTGTGAAAAAGCTGTTTGGATCCAGCCCTGAGAATAGAATCACACCAAATCAACATGTGTTGAACTGTTCATCTCTCTGTTATGTTCTATAGCAAAGGATAGCAAATTTTATCTGGTTTATTGGAGGCAGAGAATAGCACCGAAAATTTTACCTCTGAAAAAATAATGTGTTAAATAACTAATATGACTACCATCAATGGTAGATTGTTTTGTTTGCAAAATTATACCTTGCTTTTCTGCCTCCATCGGGGCCATCAAAATGGCTAACAGATAAAAAACATACACAATACAATACACCTTGAAAACCATTAAAACCTAACAAATACACATCATAAGACTTAAAACCAAGCTAAAATGCACATATGGTACAATAAAATACACATAGATAAGACTGTGAAGGCAAAACAAAAAGGTCTTTATCTGCTGGTGAAAAGACAGCAGCAAGAGGGGCCAGGCAAGTCTTTCTAGGGAGAGAACTCACCATTTTGATGTCACAGCAGAGAATGTTGTCTGACAAGTTTTTACTTGCCTGATCTCAGAAAGTGGTGATCCTCAGCTGGGCATTTGAAGATAACTGTAACATTTAGGTGGGTTCATAAAGGCTTAGGTGGTTCTTCAGGTATGCTGGTCCCAAGTCATATACAGCTTTGAAGGCCAAGGTCAGCACCAGCTCCATGTAAAGTGCACTGCACAATTCAAACCTAGACACCACCAGGATATGAACCACAGTGGCCAGGAAGAACTGCAGCTGGTTAGCCCATTGAAACAAGTAAAAGTCACTTCTGGCCACTTGTTTTTCTAACAGGAGGTCTGGGTTCAAGGGTACCTCCAAACTACAGATCTGTTCCTTCAAAAGGATTTCAACCTTGTCCAGAATATGACACCTTAATGTCAGCGCTTTTGTTCACCAGCAGCATTTTTATTTTGTCACGATTAAGATTCAGGTTTTTTTAGTTCACATTCAATCCTAAATTAACTTCAAGCACCAGTTCAGGGTTTTTGTAGCCTCCCTGGAATCAGCCGGAAATGTAAGAGAGACCTGTATGGGACAAGGTGGAACCACCTTCTGAAACCTGTTCTCCAGGTAGGACCTGGGGAAATGGTGCAAAATGGAGCCTCCTAGTCATAGGTTGGAAAGGCAGTCCAGAAGGATACCATGATGGATTACATAAAAAGCCACTGAGAGGTCAAGGAGAACCAACACAATTATATTCCCTCTATCTCCCACTGCAGGTCATTCACCAGGGTGACAATGCTTTTTTCAGTCCCATAAACAGGCATGATATGAGATTGGAAAGGATGCAAACAATTCACTTCATTCAGGAATGCTTGAAGTTGTCCGGACAGATTAATACTCTGTTGTTCTATTGTTGTAGGTTTATTATATTATATTGTTTGTTAGCAAGCAGGCCACTCTCTGAATAACAATAATAGTAATAATAAATAAATAACAATGGTCCAAGACATATGAGCAATTGAAGCTGCCTTATACTAAAACAGATCATCAGTGTCGGTATTATCTACTCAGACTATGGCTGTCCACAGTCTCGGGTCAAGTTCTTTCATATTAAATAATACCTGATTCTTTCAACTGGAGATGCTAGGGAATGAACTTCAAATCTTTTGCATATCAGGAAAATACTATCCCCTCCAATTAAAGAATTTCCCAACGGTCTTTGAAGATTTTTTTTTTTTAAATCAGATCATCATTTTAACTCATTCAGCTGACAAACCCTGTGTCATCCTTCATCATTTTTAGATGTTGCTTTTGGCTGCATCTGCCTAGCGTAGCCTAGCTCCAAGTAAATGACAAACTCCTATGGCTATTAAAGCTTTCAGGCCTGTGATTACAGATAGCTTCTCCATTCTTTGAATATGCTTCACGTGAGGTCATAATGACCTGTCCACTCAAATTGTTGTTGCAACACTGAAATTTAAAGCATGACTTTTAAGTCTGGTGAGCTACAGCCTTTACTTAGCCATGATTCATGCAAAAAGCAGGAAGCAATGCAATGAAAGTATATAAACCATGGCTTGCTCCATTCAGTAACTGTTATTAAACAGAGATTTACAACCAAGCCCCCATCATGCTGCAACCGGCTGTGCTTTTCAGCTAACAAACACTGCAGCCATTATGTGATATATTTCCCCACATATTGAATCATTGCTCTCCCATGCTGGTAGCATATATTCAAACTGGCAAAAGATAAATTCACATCTGACAGGAGAACAAGCAAATTCCCAACCCTCTGAAATGCATGCTTGATCTTTAAATGCTATGGCAACTGTATTTACGGCTGCACTTTGGAAGGTGGGGGTTAGAATGGTGCTTTATGGTTTAATTTGTCTATTGAAGCAAAGAGGAAGGGAGAATTTCTTACCCCTCTTTCAGGCAAAGTGACATCCAAATGCTGGAAAGAGCCTGTGTGGAATAAGTGGTTAGACCACTGGACTAGGATCTGGAAGGCCCTGGTTTGAATCTTTACTGTGGCATAGATGATCACTAGGTGACCTAGGGCCAAGTGACTGTGACCAATTTTGCACTCAGCTTACCTCACTGTCACGTTCCTCTTCTCCGCGCAGCTTTCTTTGGATTTCCCACTATCTGCTCTGGAGCTGCAGGAAACATCTTGGTTTTCATGGAGCAAATGGAAACTGGTTTTTAGTGGTTTCCATTTGCCCCACAAAAGCTGCAATGTTTCCTGCAGCTCCAGAGCAGATAGTGGGAAATCAGAAGGATGTTGCATGGAGAAGTGGAACATGACAGCGGGGTAAGCTGAGTGCAAAATCAGTCTGTGTGTCTGCCTAACCTGCACCATGGGATGGTTAATGTGAGGATAAAATGCTAGGAGAGCAGGATGCTAGGATTGCCAATTCCCAGTTGAGAACAGGGGATCTCCTGGTTTGGAGGCCCTCCTCCACTTCAGGGTCATCAAAAAGCAGAGGTGGGGGGGGAGGGAAATGTTTGCTGGGCACTCTATTAAACCCTATAAAGATTAATTCCCATAGGGTATAATGGAGAATTGATCTGTGAGTATCTGGGGCTTGGGAGGGCTTTTTTTTTTAGGTCAAAGCACCAAATTTTCAGCAAAGTATCGAGTGCCTCTCCTCAAAACACTTCCCAAGTTTCAAAACGATTGGACCAGGGGGTCCAATTCTGTGAGCCCCAAAGAAGGTGTCCTTATCCTTCAGTATTTCCAAAAGGAGGAAAGGCATTTAAAAGGTGTCGGTCCCTTTAATGTGATGACCAGAACTCCCAAAGTCTCCTGGCTGCACCCCCAAAATCCATAGATATTTCTTGAGCCAGACCTGGCAAACCTAGAGGATACTGTTGTAAGCTGTTTGGGGCCCCTTTTGGCAAGCAGAGCAAGGTATAAATATATAATCAATACAACTAAAAATAAACAAAAAAGTTAGCAACAGCCCTTGCTATACAATATCAGAGAATTAAGTTGAAGAGAATAGACAAAACCGAGCAAAAAAATCACTTGAGAAATTACTGAAGGAATATAGCATCCTCAAACAGGTGAGAATTATCAAATAAATATTATAACCCCAATTAAAAATAGAGTTTCTAATGAACTGCAAAAGGGATAGGGAATTACTTGGCCTGATGGATTTAACTTCACTGAATGCATTCTTTAATAGCCATCTGCAGTGTGATAGCTAAGTGTCTCTGGTTGCTGGGAATCGCCTTCAAGGAAAACAGAATGAAAGAGAATAAAATCCTCCAAACACCTATAAATATTAGCAGAACTAGAGTTATAACAGTTCGCTACAAACAGTAAAACCAAAATGTGTTTTGAAAAGAGAAACAGACTAGTGGAATTTCTCAGGTGAGGTACTCTTATAACTAGATGGGCCCTGGCCTTGTCTAAAGCAATTTTTTAAAAAACCCACATTTGAAGCTCACATGAAGCATTAAGGGATTTCCAGAAAGACTAGGGGAAAGTCTAATGAAATATCACAAGAAGGTTTTTATTTTGTACAGTTCTAACTAGCAGTACTTTAAAAAAAATCTCTGGTTAATAAACTAGTTAAAAATAACAACTGCAAGTTGAACTAACCATATGGGAGAGTAGTAAGTGACTGATAATCACCTGCCCAAATCTTTGCCCTCCCAGCATCCTAAAGAGAGCCAGTTTGGTGTAGTGGTTAAGTGTGTGGACTCTTTGTCAGAACTTAAGAACTTCAAACGGATCCCATACTTGGTTACAAAGTTAGGATTTTATTGGAGAGAACTAAGCACTGGAAGAGGCAAGATAACAGTGATGGCGAGAGCCAGCACCAGCTCAATTTTATACACGTAAAGCAAACATCTCACAAAGCCACAATTTACACCGTTACAGGCACATCTGTCTTCTCACCATCACTATCAGTAGAGAGGATGCCTCCCTACTCCGAAGGCCATGCTGTTCGGCTTCAAAGGGTCCCAGTGTGAGAATGTGCAGAGACATAACATAACTCATTCTACAGCCCCAAATATTTTGGATACCAGTGGGGCAAGGTTAATTACTATTCAAGCACTTTGGGTCAAGCAAGGGTTACAACATAGAGTCGGTTTGGTTCAGTAACAAAGCAGCTCTAAGCCACAGTAAAAGTACAATACAGCATTGGTCACATTATAGGGAACCAGCAGTAAAGATACAAGTTCTGACATACTGCCCCCCCTAAGCGCCCCCTCCCGCGGGGCCAGCCTTGGGCTTGTGCGGGTACAGTAGGTGAAACTTTTTCAGCAGTTGCGGAGCAGCTACGTTCTGAGATTCGACCCACTCGTCACAGCTCGGGGGGAAATGTTTCCACCTGATCAAATAATACAGTTTCCCCCGTTTGACTTTGGAGTCCAGGATCTCCTGGACTTCATGGTGACTCTGACCCCTCACTGTCGTCGGAGGGGGCGGTGGGGCCCTGGGATGGAAGGACGTAGCACCAGGGTCTTTCCGAAGCAAGCTGCAATGAAAAACAGGATGGATCTTACTTAGAGATTTGGGTAGTTCGAGTTCCACCGTTACTTTGTTTATTACCCTTTTTATTTTGAAAGGCCCAAGAAACTTCAGTGCGAGTTTACGGCAGGACTGGGGAAGGGGAAGGTTTTTTGTCGACAGGAAAACTGTATCCCCCACCTTTAGGTCCCACTCTGGGGAGTGTTTTTTGTCAAACTGCTTTTTGTAGGCTTTTTTCGCTTCCTCCAGGTTTTCCTGAATACCCTTCCAGCCTTCACGAAGGCCCTCCCACCATTGTTGGCAGGATGTGGGTTCGGACGGGCTGGCAGGGAGGGCGAGTGTGGGAAACGGCTTGCCCTCGTAACCATTGATAATTTGAAAAGGGGAGGTTTTGGTCGAGCTATGGAGGCTATTGTTGTAGCCATATTCTGCAAAAGGGAGGAGATCCACCCAGTTGGACTGTTGGAAATTAATGAAACAGCGGAGGTACTGTTCCAGAAGACCATTAACCCTCTCCGTCTGTCCGTCCGACTGGGGGTGGTAGGCAGAGCTTAGTCCTTGCTCGATGCCAGCAAGTTTGCAGAACTCCCGCCAGAAGTTGGCAACGAACTGCGTCCCGCGGTCGCTAATGACCTTGTCTGGGAATGAGTGTAGGCGTACAATGTGGGTGAAAAAGAGCTGGGCGAGTTTTTTGGCCGGGGGGGAGCTGTTTGCACGGGATGAAGTGGGCTTGCTTTGAAAATGTGTCGACTACGACCAGGATGACTGTTTTGCCCTGTGAAGGTGGGAGTTCGACAATGAAGTCCATGGAGACTACCGACCAAGGCCGGGTGGCTGTAGGGAGGGGAACCAGGTGGCCCGGGGGTTTACCCCCCCTTCGTTTTGCCATGAGGCAGGTGGGACATGAAAGAACAAATTCCGACACATCTTTTTTAATTTTTGGCCACCAGAACTGGCGGGTGAGCAAGTTGAGGGTTTTGACATAGCCAAAGTGGCCGGCCAGGCGACTCGAGTGGCAGCGTTCCAAGACTTCTTTTCTGAGAGGAGTGGGCACATAGATTTTTTCATTGTGCAGCCAGAGCCCGTTTTCGGCTTTAACCAAGTTAGGTGGGCGGTCAGCCTCCTGGTTATATTCTGAGAGGAATCGAGGCAGCAGGTCTGAATCCGGAGGGCTGGTCTGCTTGCCGGAGCGGGTAGTGACCCCCCCCCCCCCCGAGATGGCTGAGGGGGAAATTAGTGAGTCCACTACCTCCTCCCGGAGACTGTCGTGTTGTGGCATGCGAGAGAGGGCGTCTGCCAAAAAGTTCTTTGAGCCTGGGATGTGTTTCAGCACAAAGTCAAATTTAGCAAAGAAGCCTGCCCACCGGATTTGTTTTGCAGTCATTTTGCGGCGCCTGGTGAGGGCTTCAAGGTTTTTATGATCGGTCCAGATTTCAAAGGGGACTCTCGCTCCCTCAAGCCAGGAGCGCCAGGTTTTTAGGGCAAACATGACTGCAAACGCCTCTTTGTCCCAGACCGACCAATTTCTCTGTTCATTGGAAAATTTCCTTGAGATATAGGCACATGGTCGGAGCACCCCATTTTCCCCTCTCTGCATTAATATGGCTCCCACTGCGGCGTCGGAGGCGTCGCATTGGACCACGAAGGGTTTCAGTTCATCGGGATGAGCCAACACGGGTTCAGATGTGAAGAGGCGTTTCAGTTCAGTGAAAGCTTTTTGGCAGTCAGGCGTCCACGTTAGGCGCGCGCCTGGCTTTTTCGCCTCGTCACCCTTCCCTTTGGTTTTGAGGAGTTCCGTGAGGGGGAGCATGACTGTGGCGAACCCCTTAATGAAGTCGCGGTAAAAGTTAGCGAACCCGATAAAACTTTGTAATTGTTTGCGGGTTCGAGGGCGCTCCCAGTCTAGCACCGCTTGGACCTTTGCGGGGTCCATAGACAATCCCTCCCCCGACACCCGGAAACCCAAGTAGTCCAGTTCGGTCTTGTGAAACTCGCATTTCGACAATTTGGCATACAGTTTGTGTTTGCAAAGGGTGCTTAACACTTTTCTGACCAGGGGCACATGAGACTTTAGATCTTGTGAATAGATAATGATGTCATCAAGGTACACCACCACCCCCTTAAAAAGGAAGTCCCGTAGCACTTCATTGATAAAGTTCATGAATACACCAGGGGCCCCTTGCAGTCCGAAGGGCATAACTAGGTACTCAAACTGTCCCAGAGGGGTGTTGAAGGCTGTCTTCCACTCGTCCCCCTCCTTGATGCGGACGCGGAAGTACGCGTCTCGGAGATCAAGCTTGGTAAATACTTTCCCCTTTGCTACGGTGTTCAACAAATCCTTTATCAACGGGATCGGGTAGGCGTTGGACATGGAAATCCCGTTTATCGCACGAAAATCTGTGCAAAGTCTAAGAGACCCGTCCTTTTTCTTTCGGAAGAGGACGGGGGCGGCATGGGGGGCTGTGGCCGGTCGTATGAAGCCGCGCTTAAGATTCTTGTCCAAAAACTTTCGGAGTTCAGCTTTCTCCGCCCAACCCATGGAGTACAGTTTCGCCTTGGGAAGCTGCTGCCCTGGGATCAGCTCAATGGCACAGTCCGTAGGGCGGTGGGGCGGTAGCTCGTCCGCTTCTTTCTCGCTAAACGCTAGCCTTAGATCCCGGTACTCCTTGGGGATTGAGGCGACTTCCTCGAGTGTGAGGCAAGCCCGCATGTTTTGGGGGGGAGCGTGCGGCCCCCATTCGGGGCACCAGTGGTGGTGCTCACACCTCCAATCCGGGAACCGGACGATTTGTTCCTCCCACCTTATGTCTGGTTGGTGGCGGGCGAGCCAAGCCGAGCCTACCACCACGTCGAAAGAGCAAGAGGGGGCAATTACGAAAGTCTCAATCCCCCAATGCTCCTCGGTTCCTACCGGGACCGCCTGAGTCTCTAAAGTACATGGCTCCCCCCTCATGGGACCCCCGTCCATCTGCTGGAACTGCATCGGTTGTGGCAGGGGTGAGGTGGCTAATCCCAACGCCTCAACTAGGCGGGGGGTGATCAGGTCCCTGTTACACCCTGAGTCGATCAGCGCTCGGGCGTGCATGAATCTCTTTAGGTTAGGGTTAAGGAGGGTAACGGCCATAAATAGTAAACCCCCCGAGGCTCTCACCGTGAGGAGTGCCGGCTGTTGTTGGACCTGCTTTGTGGCACCCATTAAAGCAGGTCGCTGTCGTTTCCCGCCGACTCGGTGTCGTCCGACTCCTCGGTCGATTCTTCCACTGTCGCCAGGTCGGTGGTAAAATCCTCATCAGTCGCCAAGGAAGTGGCGACGGAGCCCCGACTGGGCTCCTTCGAGCGGCTGCTCTTTTTCTTTTTCGGCCCCGGGGTGGTTGGCTTCGCCGTGGGTGGGGTGGACCCCGCTTTCACTGGGCAGTTGGCGGCGAGATGATCTGGGTCTCCGCATTTGAAGCACTTGCGGGCGGGAGACGGGGTTAAGGTCGCCGGGGTCTTCCGCCCTTCGGTTTTAGTCGGGGTGTGTTTGGCCCCCTTCTTCGCCAGCTGCTGTCGCCGCATCCCCACGTGTTGGAGGTTGGTCTCCACTTCTCCGGCCAGTTGGATCCATCCGACCAACGTGTCGGGCCTCCCTTGGCTGTAGCAGCGGTCGAGGATGTTCGGGTTCAGACCATTGATGAACGCGGTATATTTCATGACCTCGTTCCATCCCCTCGCTGCTGCGCAGTACCCCAGGAACTCGGTGGCATACTCGCGAGTGGAGCGGTTGCCTTGCTCTATGCACTGAAGGGCGGCGACAGCCTTCTCCTCCCGTAGAGGATCGCCATACTGGCGGAGCATCGCGTGCAGGAACCCCGCCACGGTAGCTAATTCGGGCTTTCTCCCCATGAAGAGCCCCACGTACCACTTGCGGGCCGAGCCTCTCAGTCGGGACGCGATGTGGTACACTTGGCTGGCTTCGGTCGGGTAATCTGCACCCCAGTGGGTGAAGAACGTGTCGCACTGTATTGTAAAGTACTCCACGTCCTCGGGATTCCCATCGAAAGTAATCTTCAACTCTCTTCCTCGACCCTCGCCCCCCCCCCCCCCGGGGCTCGAGGCGCCACCGGCGGTGGCGCTGGGCCCGGTAGGGCCGGCAGGATCGGGGCGGGTGGCGCCGGGGGCCCCGGAACGGGCAGAGCCGGTGGCGCCGGAGCAGCCGGGGCCGGCGGGGCCGGGGCCAGCGGAGCTGGTGGCGCCGGGGCAGGCGGAGCCGGCGGCGCCGGGGCGGCCGGAGCCGGCGGGGCCGGGGCGGCCGGAGCCTGCGGGGCTGGGGCCGGTGGAGCCGGCGGGGCTGCGGGCGGTTGCCCCAGTGGTAGCCCTCCAACCGGGACCCCCAGGACCGCAGTTTGCAAAGTGCGGAGCTGGTCGTAAATCGCGCCCAGGTTCTGCTGCATCTCCTCGGCCATCGTCACGCGGGACCGATGTACGTCGTCGTGGATCTCCCGCACCCAGTCGAATAAGTCGTTGCGGAGGGTCCGGATCTGGTCGTCTCCCCCTCGGGGCTCCGGGCCCTCTGCCTGGTCGTCGTCGCCGTCTCCGGCTCCCCCTTCGCCCAACATGCTTCTGTACCGTTGCTCCGCGGCGTCGATTGCTGCCGTGGACTTCCGCGGGCTCCAGGTTCGCGGGGCGGGGAACGCGTCGACTGAGAAAGGCGCTGGGACCTTAATTTTGCGCCGAACCCCCGTCACTTTTGGGTCGAGCGGCGGGTCCTCCGTTGGGGTGGTGGGCTCTCCGTCGTCTGGCACTTTTGCCGCCATCAGGCCAAGCCTCCAGTACAGATAAGCCACGAAACAATGGGATCACTGTTATAATGTCAGAACTTAAGAACTTCAAACGGATCCCATACTTGGTTACAAAGTTAGGATTTTATTGGAGAGAACTAAGCACTGGAAGAGGCAAGATAACAGTGATGGCGAGAGCCAGCACCAGCTCAATTTTATACACGTAAAGCAAACATCTCACAAAGCCACAATTTACACCGTTACAGGCACATCTGTCTTCTCACCATCACTATCAGTAGAGAGGATGCCTCCCTACTCCGAAGGCCATGCTGTTCGGCTTCAAAGGGTCCCAGTGTGAGAATGTGCAGAGACATAACATAACTCATTCTACAGCCCCAAATATTTTGGATACCAGTGGGGCAAGGTTAATTACTATTCAAGCACTTTGGGTCAAGCAAGGGTTACAACATAGAGTCGGTTTGGTTCAGTAACAAAGCAGCTCTAAGCCACAGTAAAAGTACAATACAGCATTGGTCACATTATAGGGAACCAGCAGTAAAGATACAAGTTCTGACACTCTTATCTGGGAGAACCAGGTTTAATTCCCCACTCTTCCACTTACAGCTGCTGGAATGGCCTTGGGTTAGCCATAGCTATCACAGGAGTTGTCCTTGAAAGGGCAGCTTCTGTGAGAGCCCTCTCAGCCCCACCCATCTCACAGGGTGTCTGGTGTGGGGGGAGAAGATACAGGAAATTGTAAGCCGCTCTGAGTCTCTGATTCAGAGAGAAGACCGGGGTATAAATCTGCAGTTTTCTTCTTCTTCAAAGCCCCCCAGCTTGTTCTACTTAATACTGATATCTTCACCTTCTGACTCTCTACGTAACCATATATGTCAGTATTTAGTGACCAGGTTGGATCCAAACAGATTTTCCACTGATGGGAAATTCTTCTTTTTCTTCATCAGGGATCCCCAACCTTTTTTTAGCCTGTGGGCACCTTTGAAATTCTGATGCAAAGTGGTGGGCCACAAAATAGTTGTCACAAAATGGCTGGTGCAAGAAGCAGAACCAGTTTTAAACAATGCCTGCAGTAACAGCTTTCCTGCAGTCATACAGTGAAGAGCCATGTGCTATGGTGGCAGCTTCTGCCAATGCAACCTTTAAAAAAATCTGCACAGGCAATCAAGTCTCCAGCGGCAATCAGAAGGCTTGCTGGGCAGAAGCCCTACCTGGCTATGCCCACTTGCTGAAAACACTTGGCAGGCACCAAATAAAAGTGTTGGCAGGCACCACCATGTTGTGGACCCCCTATGTATTCTCAATGGCTTGAGTGGGCTGACTCTCCCAGGACTCCTTAACTGACTCTCAGCTGCTTTCAGCATTCTGAGAGCAATGAGCATGCTCAGACTTTCTTGGGCTTTTTCTTTTTTTTCCTTTTCGAGGTGGGGGAGGATTCCTTTTCTTGTGGTTTATTTTTTTTATTCGATTTGTGAATCACCCATCTCTGCTACAGCAGGGCTGTGGGCAATGTACAACAGAGATTTTTTAAAAAAAAAAAAAATCAGACATAAACCATTAACAATTATTTACAGTCTAAAATCAGATGGTGACATTCTATGATTACAGTTGCAGGCTGGTTTCACACTGTGAAATTGACACGATTTTATCCCGTTCAGAAAAAATCCGCTAAACTTTGAACCATTCCTGGGCAATCAGACAGCTGCTGCTGAAGCGGCAGGATCCCGGCAGCAGTCAGTGGTTGCCCATTCACGCTGCTAGCCTGGCTCAACCACGGACCTGCTGCGGAAAGGGTTGTCTCTTTAAAAAAGGCGCCAATGTGTGTGCTCAATTGGAGAAGCGGAGAAGTGCACCTTGGAGATGGGGGGGGGGACCCGACTTTGCCAGAAATGGCTCGGTGCATTCACACAGCTCTTCCACTTATGAGTCCCCCAGGGCATTCAGACAGCATCCGATACAGGAGGATGCTACTGGGAAACTCCATGCAGATAGGAGGCATCTGGAGACGGGGTGAGTATGGGTGCAGCTCAGAGAGCAGATGTGCTCGTGTGATCATGCACTTTTAATCCGAATGGGAGGCAGAGCTTGGTTGGGCCAAACCTCCTGTGTGAAACCGCCCTCAGACTGCCAGCCACTTTGCAGGCAAGGAGGAAGAGGGCAACACTCACCCTGTCCATGAATGGGGGAGGGGAGGGCCACGTCATTTGCATGGTGGCATCCTACAGACAGCGAGGTGATCACATGGTGCCAGGGGGCAGGGTCAACACATTTGCCATTTGCACCCACTCTCTTTCCACATACATTCAATGAACACATGGGCCTGTCATCTGCTTTGGACTATAGTGGTGTTTTAAGGGGATTCAGTTTTGCAGTCAGTCAATTCCTTCTGAAGTATTACCAGCATATCCACCCTTCTAAGTCCATTGAAGTCTTAGAAATTTAAGTCTATTTAGGATTCTATTGAGCATTTCTTAGCTTTAGTTGAAGGTGTTTCTTCCATATGGAAATCAAAAGTGAAGATCAGAAAGAGGGGGTGTGAGCATTCAAAAATTCAATCCATGTAGTACATTTTGCTACCTTTTCATAAGACTACTGTGCCTCTCAAGAGGATGAGATGTTGGGTATTACAATACTGAGATGCTCATTTTGCACCTGCCATTAGGCCTAATGAGCCTTTATGAAGTTTTGTTCTTCAGTTTCATTCCATTTGTTAATTTTGATAATTCAGCTCTTGGCTGCACCTGCACCTGTGCAGCACACACACACAAAACCCACAGTTTTTAGGCAACTAAATGATACACCACAAACAGAAAATGGTTCCCACTAGACTTCATGCATCTTCGATTCACACACCTGAATGGATGTCACAGAATGGAACACAGCACTCCAAATATCTTGGGAGATAAAAAAGAACCATACAGTCAGTACTGGGTGTCCCTTCCCCTGGGTTTGCCTTGGGTTTGGCCTTGTATAAGCCCATCTATTTGTCAATTAACCTGATCAATAAACTGGCAAATGCCTAGCTCTAATTAATTTGCCAATAGATCAGTTAATAACTCAATTTTGCAAGTCCAGATGGCTTTTTTTTTGCATTGTTTCATCAATGAACACATGCTCATCCCATAACACAGAGAGGTGGGAAAGACCTCTATTTGTCAGTTAACCCAATAAGCCCATCTATTTGTCAATTAACCCAATCAATAAACTGGCAAATGCCTAGCTCTAATTCATTTGCCAATAGATCAGTTAATAACTCAGCTTTGCAAGTCCAGATTGCTTTTTTTAAAAAAATGTTTCATCAATGAACACATGCTCATCCCATATCACAGAGAGGTGGTAAAGATGTATATAGACCAAAGAAACTGAAGGTAACTGCAGATTTTAGCTGTATAATGCATTTTCATGCCCAGGTTCCACTTCAGAAACAAGACCAGGTAATGCCAGACTCCAAGATCTAGACAGACATTTGTTTAAGGAGAATTTCATAAGCAGGTCCTGGGAACCCTCAGCTTCAAACAACACAGTGTCAGATGAGCAACCTGTTCCATGGTTTTCCCCGTAATTATTTAATTAATGTATTTAAAATATTTATATATCTCCTTATAGCCCTAACATCGAGGCAGTTAACAGTGTAATAACCAGGTAGTGTGCTCATTTTACACTGTTGTGAGAGCAACCATAGAGGTGAAAACTGTCATGAAGGTTGTGTTCCATGTAGATGGGAGCTCCTGATATATTCAGAGTATCTTACTCTTAAACAAGGTCATAGCCGGTGGTGGAGCTTTAGAGATGGTGCCCCCTCTTGAATTAGGATTGCCCCTACCCCCAGCCTGCTGGTCTCTCTCCTCTCCTCTCTCCTGAGGGCTAAGGAGCCTGGGGTAACCTGTGTCCATCACATGGCTCCTCCCTGCACCCACTTCCTTTGTATCTCCCCATCTTTCCTCTGCCTGCCCCCTCTTTGGAGGATTTCCCATTGGATAAATATGATACACAAGTTCCCTCCCAGGCAACCCCTAACCCCCCCCCCCCCCCAAATTCCTGTGTATGGCCCTGCTGTTAAACTTGAATAAATTACACTTGAGCTCCAAGGTGAGGGGCGATATGCAGTGGCAAACTATCTGCTTGGCATGCAGATGGTCCCAGGTTCAGTCCCTGGTGTCTCCAGTTAAAAGGATGTTGACAGCTGATGAGAAAGATCTCTGCCTGAGACCTGAGAAAGGCCCTGCCCATCTGAGTAGACAGTACTGACCTTGTTGGGCCAACTGGCTGACTCCGGATAAGGTAGCTACATGTTCAAGTACAAGGAGTTTGCATGAGCTAATTATGATTAACGTAACAGATTCCAACACCAAGACTTTTGTCTGCTCTAAATGGTTGCCCATCAAGAGGAAGAATCTAGTTAATCCCCCCACCCTTTCTTTTAACAAGGGCAGATAGGCTCATGAGTGACAGAGGAATGTGTGGAAGGTATTAAATTGCTGGCGCTAATGCTTTTGGAAGTCTTCTGAACTGATTTGCTATATTAGGATTGCCATTCAGCATCTTAATGAACAATTTCACACTCTCTCTCCCCCTCATTTTTTTTAAAATCATTTTGTCAGATTGGGGAAGCTTTTTACAATTGGCTTGAACTGCTAATGCAGTAATAACTTACAAACAAATGACTCCTTCTGCTCTCTTGGCCCTTCTCCCCAGGTCACTTTGCATCTCACCAATGTGGCATTATTTTTTTTAAAAAAAGATCACAATATCTTTTCGTAAAAAGCATAAGAGCTGTAGCTGCAAACACCTGCCCCACAGACCCTAACCCCCCTCCTTTCTTTCGCTCCTCCCACACGTATTGAATTAGAATAGTCCTTTCCTTTAGATCCAACAAAATCAATGAGTAATTACAGTGCAATTTATGTACTCTTGAAAACCATTTCATTATTTGTGCTGCTCCATAATCCAATTCCTCCATGGAATATCCCATTATTGTAAGACACCCATGGAGTGCAATGCTGCCTTAGAATCTTGATGATGTGCAGATGTTCTGAACCATTCTCCTTATTACAGAAAATTCATATCAACAGCAAGTCATAATAATAAAAGACTGTTCTTTATTTTAGGGAACTAAACCAAAAAGCCAATCCTACCAAAAATATTTTTCACTAACTTAATATGAAGTTACTATTAGCCTACTGCAAAGCATACCTGTAACAAACAAACCAGGAGAGATTTCATATTGGGATATCTTTTCCATTGCTTCGAGTAGAGATGCCCAGACTGGGTGACATTTCATACCAATTAGGAATGTGGCACCATTTCAGGTTTCAGTCTTGCTTATTGAAATTAGAACATTTTCATATTTGACTATTAAAATACCACTTAGAGAATACCACTGTGGGAAAAGCCGGAACTGATGAAATTAAGAAAAGAATATTAAATGTCATATTTCTAGGTGCAAGTCTTTTGTGTGAGTGTGTGAACTGGGATCTGGGAGGCATACTCACTAGGTCTCTCTCTCTCTCTGAACCCTACCCCATTCTGCAGCAAATACTGTCCAGCTGTTGATTGGTACGACTGTGTGCGCAATGTGCTGCCAAGTTGCAGCAGACCAATGGCTACCCTGAAGGGTTTCCAAGACAAGAGGCAAACATAGATGGATTGCTATTGCCTTCCTATGCATAGCAACCCTGTCCATCCCTGATCCAAATATTAACTAGACCCAACCCTGCTTGGCTTCCAACGAGGCTAGCCTGGGATTACAAGAAGATACCTTTCCCAGGAAGAGTGTTTAGAAAGTGAGGGCTGTGGAGGCTTCTGATTGGCCACTGGAGTTTCATCTGGCTGGGCAGATTAAATAAACATTATTTCTGTGGCAGCTGCCATCACAGTCTTGGTTTTATTCCCTTGTGCACCACTTTCCTAGTGTACTTTTGAAAATTATTCCCATTCACCCCTGCTGCTGAGTTTCCTTCTGCCTCCTGTGGCAGCCATTTTGTTGTTGGTTTCTCCTCATGGAGCAGTCATTTTGTGGTTGCCAATCCCCAGTTGGGGGCAGGGAATCCCCTAGTTTGGAGGCCCTCACCCCACTTCAGGGTTATCAGAAAGCAGGGGGGGGGGAATGTCCACTGGGACTGGCCCCCATAGAGTATAATGGAGAAACAATTTGTGGGGATCGGGGGGGACTGTTTTTTTTTTAAATAGAGGCACCAGATTTTCAGCATAACATCTAGTGCCTCTCCTCAACCCTGCCCCCCCCCCAGTTTAAAAAAAAATGGACTGGGGGGATCCAACTCTATGGCTGATACCATTCTGGGGCAGCTGGGAGGTGTCCCGAATTGGAATGGTGCAAAAAGAGCAGTCCCAGAGCCTCCAGATGGTCCCTGACAATGTGGTCCCATCCTGTCTGTGAGGTGGCTGGCCATCTTTACATAGGAAGAAGCCCTAGAAGCCGGATTCCCTTTGTTTTCCCTCAGGGGGAAAGCACTGGTGTGCACAAGTGCAGCAGTGCTCTGATTAGTTTCATTAAAAAAAAACAACCCAGAGCAGCTTGGGGTGACCTGGCAGCTCCACACCGCCAAGTCACCTCATGTGTGCCCTTCCCCATCCAGTTGGCCCAGAGGTGACTGACGGGCGGTTCAAATATTTGCTACCACTTTGGAAGTGGTAGCTTTTTGAGCCAGTTGGAGGAGCCTGGAGGACGGGGTGAGGATGGGAGGAGAATGGGTGGCAGATGTTGCTGTCTGCACAGATTTTTTGGGTCAACTTCAGAGGCGTCTCTGAGTTGACCCAAAGTGCCAGTCTGTAATCAGCCTATGAGTCCCACAATGTGCCCCCATTCTCCATTATTTCCAATAAAGGGAAGACATTTAAAAGGAGTGTGGTCCCTTTAAATGTGATGGCCAGAACTCCCTCCGGAGTTCAATCATGGTTGTCACAACCTTGCTCTTGGCTCCACCCCCAAAGTCCCCAGATAATTCCTGAGTTGGACCTGGCAACTCTAGCTCACTACCCTGTCACAGAAGACAGTAGATTTATATCCCACCCTTCTCTCTGGATCAGAATCTAAGAGCGGCTTACAATCTCCTATACCTTCTCCCCCCACAAGACCCCCTGCGAGGTGGGTGAAGCTGAGAGAGCTCTCACAGCAGCTGCCCTTTCAAGGACAACTCCTACAAGAGCTATGGGTGACCCAAGGCCATTCCAGCAGGTGCAAGTGGAGGAGTGGGGAATCAAACCCGGTTCTCCCAGATAAGAGTTTGCACACTTAATCACCATACCAAACTGGCTCTCCAATGGTGCCCAGAGGCTCAAAAAGCTTGGGGACCACAACCTAGGCAATCAATATTAAAGTGAATCAGAGTTAAACAAAAGTGCCATAGAAAACAATTCCAAGCATTTTCTACACAGGTCCATTCAGTGGGGTGTATCCCAGGAAAGTGTTTTTAGGATTTCATGGGTAGTGCCCTATCACAGATCCTTTTCATCTTGCTCAGATCTTCTTAGCAGATTGTGACCTTTTGCTTTTCTGGAGAAGTCAAACATGAATATTTCTCAGACTGTCATGCCAGGTTTGAGTTGACACATCTGGTTGCATCAGTCACATCACTTTGTATTACATTTCTCACAAAAGCCTGGCATGACTGATTCTACTAGACAAGACATTTTGCTAAAGAGTCAGGCTTCGATGTTCAGTGGCATATATGTGTGAGTGTGTTTTGTTGATCTCAGAGTTTCATTTTTTTTTCAGATTACAGGTTCAACATATTCCATGCAAACAGCATCTTGGGTCTTTAGTGAGTCTGCAGCTTCCCTGATTGGCATGGACATCACACATTTAGCTGTGTGAAAATAAATAAAAGGCTGCGATCTCATACATTACTAAGGATGACTGCCACTGAACACATTGATTGGAAAGTGCATTTCAATGAAATGAATGGAAGTCTAGTAATGTTAAACCATGAGTCCCCCATGTGATGCCTGTGGGAGCCACAGTGTCCAAGGGCAACTTTCCTGGTATCCAACAAGTGTTGTTAGAAAGTAGGTGAGGCCAGGTCAGGCATTTGCCCCACAGAGTTTCTGATTGTCCTGTAGAGATCCGATTAGCTAGACAGATTAAAATGATGCTTCAGTTGCAGCTGCCACCACTTTGTTGGTTTATTTCTATCTCACTTCTCCTCTCCAATATATTTTTTAAAAGTTATCCTCCCCCTTTTTCTTGTGCATTTGAGCTTCCTCTGTGCATGTGGCTCTGCCTCCTCCAAGCACCCCTTTTGTGACTGGCTCCACCTCCTGTGGCAACCATTTTGTGTTTGTGCCCACCACCCTGTGTCAGAATTCCAAAGGTGCCCACAGGTTCATAAAATCAGGTTAAGTTGTATTTTTTTTTTTCAGTTTTGGGGTACCTTTTACATTATAACCTGTGACTTCCTTCCAGTATCTACAACAAAGCTTTTTGGAACTAAAGTACCCACCTGATGAAATCAGGAAACAGATTAACAAAGCCAGAATGATACCCAGAGAAAACCTGTTACAAGACAAACCCAAAAAAAGACAATAACAGAACACCACTAGTGGTCACACACAACTCTCAACTGAAAACAGTTCAACGTATCATCAACAACTTACAACCTCTATTGAATAGTGACAGCTCTCTTTCAAAAGTACTGGGGGGTAAACCTTTTCTTGCGCACAGACAACCCCCTAATCTCAAACAACTCCTCACTAGAGCTTGCAATAAACCCAAGTGCCAACTTTGCTGCCACATACACCCAGACAACACAATCACTGGACCTAACAGCATTAACTACACCATCTTAGGCTCATTCACTTGCTCATCTTCCAACATTATATATGCCATTAAATGTCAACAATGCCCTTCAGATCTCTACATAGGGCAAACAGGACAAACCCTCTGCCAAAGGATAAATGGACACAAATCTGACATCAGGAATTACAGAACTGAGAAACCTGTGGGGGAATACTTTAACCTTCCAAAGCATTCAATGGGTGACCTCAAAGTAGCTGTTTTACTGCAAAGGAACTTCAAGAACAAAATGGAGAGATAAATTGCTGAATTATAAATTATTATGAAACTTGAAACAATGTCCGGCCCCTCCCAGCCAAGCCGGCTTCCCGGCGCTCGGGCTGGGGGCCGCCTTTGCCGCCCCGGAAGGAGGGAGGGGCAATATCACCCCACATACGGGTGTTTGTTGTAGGCGGGAGCCGGGGCTATATAAGCCCCGGCCCCCGCTCCCCGGCACGCAGTTACTTTGGCTCTCTGTTCGAGAGCCACGTGCGATCGCGGTCCAGCGCGGCGAGGCCTTAGTGTCAAGGGACGTCGGCGGCGGGAGCATCGAAAGCAGCGCGGCGTTGGTCTTGGCGCTGGGCGAAGGCGCGGGCGGCGGCTGTCAGGCGCTGGCGAGGCTGGAGATTTGGTCGCGGGTCGGCGGTATCGTTGGGGTGGCCGAGTCGGGCTGGGCCAGCGCGGCGGCTGTTATTGCGCAGCCCCTGGGGGGCTGCTTCTGGGCGGCAGTGTGACGACTGGGAGCCACCGTCGCTTATTCTTTTCTTCGGGGGACGGCACGCAGCGGCCCCGGTTGGGGGGAAGCGCAGGCGGTTCACAGTTATACGGCACTAGCCTTTCCCTCGGGGACAACGCGCAGCGGCCTTTACAGGCGCGGCGCGGCGAGCTGGGGAGTGCAGGGCCAGTGCGGCAGCTGCGTGGCGGGGCAGTCCTTGGGCGGCTGAGCCGGGGCGGCATTTTAGTGGCTGGGGCTCTCGGCGCTCATTCTTTTCTTCGAGCGGTCAGTGCGCAACGGCCCCTCGTTGGGAGAACGCGGGCGGTCGGCTTTGTGTGGGGCGGTAGCCTTTTCTCTTTAGGGGCAACGCGCAGCGGCCCCTCATTAACGGAAGCGCGAGTGGCCGGCGGTTTCCCAGGCAGAGGCCTTTTTCGGGGTGGGGGTTTTGCGGGTTGGTGGTGCCTCCTGCCACCCCGGGCCCCGTTATATTGCTGCTGTCCCTTGCGAGGGGCGGGGCGCTAGGTCGCCTAGTGGGTAGGGAGCTCGTGCCTCCCTCCCCCCCCCCCCGCTTTCTCTTCTCTGGCTGGATAGCCTGGGCCTGCCTTCCAGGAGTGCGGCTTGTGGCTTGGGGCTGGGCTGGTCCTTTGGTTACCCCCCCCCACCCCTTAGCTTTCGTTGGGGGCAGGGAGCCTGTGGATGCAGGCTGCTGTCGTGGGGTTGTGCTGCCGTTCCTGAGCTTGATTGGGAGCTTGTGACCCCCCCCCCCTTTTTAGCTGCACGGTCCTAACACCATACAAGTGTTGGTGGGAGAGGCAGTGAGGGAATCTTGGTGGCCGGGGTACCATTCTCTGTCCTGTTGCAGCCCGTGCCGATAGCGGTTATAGGATGGCACCACGAAAAGGGCAGGGCAAGTTAAAGGGGAAGCAGCCCGCCCGCCCACCTCGGGGGCGGGGCCAACAGGGAACTCCAGCTAACGAAGCGGGGCAAAGTGAGCAGGTTAGGCTGGCTATTATGAGCCAGCTGGATGCCCTGGAACAGGACAGAGTTGCCAGGGGCGCTCCCATTTGGGGGGGGCGTCGCCGTGCCACCGGCCGGTCGGCGCGGCTTACTTTTGAATCGGAGTTGCTTGCTCGGTTATCTGCATTACAGGGTGGGCCGTCTGAGCCTGAAGCACTGTCGGAACCTGATCAGGAGGAGGATCCGGAGGAGGGCCCTTCGGGCGTGCCATCGGGTGGCGGCGCATCTGGCAGCGGTGGGCCGCAGACCCCTGGAGGTGCTGGTGTCTTTCCGGGCGATGGTGGTAAGCCTCCCTTTCCGCCAGTTCAGGGGTGGCCTTGGGGCCCCATTCAACTTCCTCCTCACCCGTCGCCGGTGGGCGGAGTAGCGGGGGTGGCCGGGCATTTTGGAGCGGGGGAGCAGTCGAGCTCTGTTCAGCAGTGGGCTTGGGGTCTTCATACACCGGGCCCGCTGCCTAGTTCAGTTTTTTCCCCTGTGGGTCAGCAGGTGGGCGCTGTGGCGCCACCTACTGCCCCCGCCTCCCTGCCCACTCCTGGGGTTTTGCCATGGGGTGGTCAGCAGCTGGGACAATTTCAGGGGACGTGGCCAGCGGTCCAAGGCAGTGGGTGGTTTTACCCCCCCAACCCTTATGCGAATATCCCTTTCCATATTCTCCCCTATGGTGATACTTCCTTGCCTCTGGGCGATCACCTGACGGCCGCCACGCGGGAGAGAATTCTCCGGGGGGAATATGTGGACGTGTTTAGCCTCCTTTTCAGAGAGCTCGAAAAGAAAAATAAGGACGAGCTCGATGACAAGGAGAAGGAAAAGCTAAAACGCAGGAAGGTAGATCGGTCCTGGGCAAACTGGTTGCCCGGTTTCCTCATCTATGCCGGAGTCATTGCGAGAGCGCAGCAGGCACGTGCGGCGGCCCTTTTTCAATATATAGATATTGTTTATAGGGCCTATACAGACTTCGTCGGTGCGGCATGGCTGCAGTACGACGAGGCCTTCCGCATGAGGGCCGCTGTGAACCCTGGGATGCCCTGGGACCAAATAAATCAGCAACTGTGGTTGCAATTGATGTCCCCGGCAAAACCAAATGCTGGAGATAGGGCCGACAGTGGCCATCTGGTGCAGAGGTTGCAGCAGCAGCAGTGCTCTACAGGGGCCTGTGATACCCCGGGCCAGTCAGCCCAGTCCCGGCCATTATGTTGGGAATTCGCAGCTAAGGGTGCGTGCCCCAGGAAACCTTGTAAGTTCCGGCATGAGTGCCCGCTCTGCAGCGGGGCCCACGCACTTTCGGCCTGTAGTAGATCTACATCCAGACCGGGAGGTAAGACCCCCGGGGGCAGCGGGGGCGGGCAGCAGCCACCTGGTAAAGGGGCCTACCCCCATCCGCCCGATGGCACTCCGCCATCTGGCACATGAGCAGGCGGCGCTCTGCGGCCGGCCGAACTTACATTGCCCTCTGGTTACCTAGTGGGGGTAGGGGGCTCTTTTGGTTGTATTGTTGTTTATGCTGACTGCTGTTTGTTTTTCAGATGCTAGGCTCGCGGTGAGTGACGTCGGTTCTCATCTGCGGGCGCAGCACGGTTTTATGTTTTCCCATTTCGCCAGACGGTCCGGGGGGGCACCCAACCTGGCCTCAGTGCGGGGCTACTGCTGTCTTGGGATTACGCCCCTGCTGTGCTAGTAGGCTGACCGGTATCGGCCAGATGGCGTTTTTGAGTTGGGCAGCCGGGCCTTTTAGTGGTTAGGGCAGGGGGTTCGGTTGGCTCTGGGCCACCCGGTGGGGCGCTAATGCCTAAGCAGAGGCTTGGCATTGGCGGTGGCTGGAGGAGGTTTGGCCACAGGGTTTTCCAGGGGAGCACCTATGGCCTAGCACCGTTGGTGCGGTGGTCTGCAGGAACCGTAGATGGGCTACACGGCTCAGTGCGGTGATGCAGATCACAGGGAGCCTCACCTGGTCGGATCTTTCCATGGGGATCGATGCCAGCCCAGATGGTGATGGCTACAGGCCTGGCCGCTCAGCTACAACCCGAATACGGCGGGCTTGTGCTGGGGGCAGGGTGGCTCGCCCTTTGGACAAGGCGGGGTCCAGGTGTTGACCCCAGGGCTTGTCTGGTTCAGGTTTCACCCCCTGCCAGTTACAGTGTTATGTGATTAATAAAGCGGCCCGGTTTTAAACCCAATTCCTGTGTCTGCCTCTTCATTCCGACTGGGGGGGCAATGTCCGGCCCCTCCCAGCCAAGCCGGCTTCCCGGCGCTCGGGCTGGGGGCCGCCTTTGCCGCCCCGGAAGGAGGGAGGGGCAATATCACCCCACATACGGGTGTTTGTTGTAGGCGGGAGCCGGGGCTATATAAGCCCCGGCCCCCGCTCCCCGGCACGCAGTTACTTTGGCTCTCTGCCCGCCCACCCGTCCCTTTCGGTAGTACAGGCGTATGCTGGTCGCCTTATTAGGGGCCAGGTAGGAATTTTTTCATCTCCACACAATTGGCCATCGTGGGGATGTTTTTTGCCTACCTTGTACTACCGGTTAGTTTAGTTTTGTTACGGTAATGGTTAAGGTCGCAGGCTGGAGGAGGTTTGGCCACAGGGTTTTCCAGGGGAGCACCTATGGCCTAGCACCGTTGGTGCGGTGGTCTGCAGGAACCGTAGATGGGCTACACGGCTCAGTGCGGTGATGCAGATCACAGGGAGCCTCACCTGGTCGGATCTTTCCATGGGGATCGATGCCAGCCCAGATAGTGATGGCTACAGGCCTGGCCGCTCAGCTACAACCCGAATACGGCGGGCTTGTGCTGGGGGCAGGGTGGCTCGCCCTTTGGACAAGGCGGGGTCCAGGTGTTGACCCCAGGGCTTGTCTGGTTCAGGTTTCACCCCCTGCCAGTTACAGTGTTATGTGATTAATAAAGCGGCCCGGTTTTAAACCCAATTCCTGTGTCTGCCTCTTCATTCCGACTGGGGGGGCAAACACCTCCCCAGGACTGAACAGGGATATTGTTTTTTATCTCATTACAGATGCTAAACCCACTCTCAGAATTTCAAGAACAGAATGGAGAGGGGAATTGCTGAATTACAAACTATTATGAAACTTGGAACAAAAACCTCCCTAGGACTGAACAGAGCTGTTGTTTTGAACCTCATTACAAATGCTAAACCCACTTTCACCAAGTATGGTGATATATGCACAGTATCCCAATGTATTTCTCTTTTAGGATAGTGTATCAGAATAATGCTTTGGTATTGACATACTCAAACAAGGGATATTGGCTGTTTATCTCATTATATATACTAAACCAATCTTTCACTATTTTTTCCTAATGGCAAACTAGAATGATGAATGTCACATGTTAAAAGGTAAATTAGTTGGACAGGAAAAACTTCTGGGAAAGAAATGCCTTCTTTTTGACCCAGGTTTATTAGCAATAGAATAATTAACAGGCATGCTCACATTCTGACATGTTGCTGTTTTATGGTTTCCCACGCTAATACAACCCAGATCAAAGGTTTTCTGAATTTGTTAATTTTACTATTCTGCTATTGGATTTTAACTTCGTACCACTTGGCATTCCAAACCCCACAAGCTATATGTTTCTCTGCTTACTGTACCTCATTCTTCATCTGAAGAAGTGTGCATGCACATGAAAGCTTACTTTCTGAATAAAACTAAGTTGGTCTTAAAGGTGCAATTGACTCCTATTTTGTTCTATTCCTTCCAGTATGTGAGGAGTCTGAAGGAAGAGTCTTGTCCTCCAAGAAAAGAATAAGAGTCTTCCACTGAAGAAGGACAAAGTAGACCAGTGATCCCAAATGTGGCACCCACGGGTGTCATGGTGCCTGCCAATGGCTTTTTTAGTGCCTGTTTGTATATTTGACAAAGCATCTCTTCCCTAAAGCTTAAAAAAAAAAAAAAATCAGTCCTGGCTTTTCTGCACCTTATTTGAGAAGGAAGTATTTCAGAAGGCATCACTTTTGAAGCTGCAGGGAACACCTATTCAGAAACCACTGCCTCCATTGCTTTTTATGTATTTCATCTCTTTTATCCTGCTTCTCTTCCAAAGTGGTATTCTCCCTTCCTCAATTTTATCTTCAGAATAAGGAATGCTAAACAGAGGATGACTAGACCCAGGGAATTTCATGGCAGAACATGGATTTTGAACTCAGGTCTCCTAGATTCTTGCCCAATGCTCTAATCCACATTGGGTCTCATAGGAAGATGTATGTAGTATAAGAAGGATGCTTGGCTTGTAACTTCCCAATATCTGGCAACTGATCTGAGCACCCCATGGCAGCCATTTTGTGACTAAGGAAGCTTTTAGGGGTAGAATCTGAGGAGGAGGAGGAGTGAATGATATCACAGCATCTGAGACATACTCTCGTTTTTGGATTGTGGGCAACTGGGGGGTGGGGTTGCACTGCAGGTAGACAGATAGTAAACCTGTTACTCCCTGTTCTCAAAATGCAGAATGTGTCCCCAGGCTCAACAAGATTGGGGACACCTGAGCTAGAATACCTTTGGTTCACCAGCTTTCAGATGCCTCCCTCTGAAATACTTGCTGCCCTTGGGCTGAGTATCTGACAGTCTAACCAGCACCAGCCACTATAACCCAGCCTTAAAGACCTATTTGCTTGATCAAAGCATCTCTATCCTCTCTTTGAATTTGGTCGCTGTAAAAGATTCTAAATACTTGAAAATATGCCCCATCCAGAAAATCATATACAGCTCCAAATTCAATTTTTCAAACACTATTTTTTAATGTTTTACTAGTGACTTTCTATATTCATCAATTTGCATAGCAGCAGTATTTCCTACCAAACACTATAGTTTTTTTGAAAGACATGAGTTGAGAATTTAACATCCAGGGCTTTTTTTGAGCAGGAATGCACAGGAACGCAGTTCTAACTGGCTTGGTGTCAGGGGGTGTGCCCTGATATGCAAATGCATTCCTGTTGGGCTTTTTCTACAAAAAAGCCATGTGAGAAACAATGGTGACATCAGGGTGTGTGGCTTAATATGCAAATGTGTTCCTGCTGAGCTTTTTCTACAAAAAAAAGCCCTGTTAACATCTATGGCATAACTCTAATCTAGAGACCCAGATTCAATTCTCCACTCTTCCATATGATGCCTAGTGGGTGGCCTTGGACCAATCCCAATTCTTTCAGAACTCTCTCAGCCCCAGCTACCTCACAAGGTACCTGCTATGACGAGAGGAAGTGAATGTGATTGCAAACTGCTTTGAGATTCCTTAGAGTAGGAAAAATCAGGGTATAAAAACCAACTCCTCTTTTTCTATGAAGTCCAGATAAAAAATAAAGACCCTATGACTTTATTTTAGCCTTATGCATAATTATTGAGTTCAGCTTCCTTGGACATGAATAGAATTAGGAGATTATAGTTGAGCCTTACTTTTTCACATTATTAAATGTGTCAAATGAGCATTTCAGCAAGTTCCAAGGTGTGTGCCTAACATTTAAAAAGTGCTGGCAGGGTGATTTTGAAGGCGATTAGAACCTGGGAACAGGACAGAATGTCTCCTCATGACTGATTAGGGAAGATTTCAAATTTGGATTAGGGATGATTTCAAATTCCTCACCTCTGTTTTGTTTTTGTTTTGATCTGAAAGTTTCCTTTTCAGTTTTATTTCTGTCTCATGCAAATCAAACATTTGGGATTTGTTGTTGTTGTTTATTTGTTTTCTAAATTTAAAAAAAAAACTTTTCCTGGGTATGAAGCTATGTTGTGAGGAAACCCACCCTGGCTCCATACTTGGATGGTATTACTACCAGTTTGGCTTATCCATCCTTCATCAACAACTGTGTTAAGAAGTATTAAATCTCATCTGTCCCTCCCCATGTACCATGGGACTTCACTGATTGTGCTTAATGCCAAAGGGGTCCCATCCAGCTGTTCAAGCCAATTATGGGCTGACTTGGGAATGGATATCTCAGGGTGCTCTCCACGTATGACTTCCTATGCTCTATTCACCTGAATATACCTGACTTCATAGTTATGACCTAACTTGTCGCATAAACCAGACCTAGCTAAATGAAACCCAACTCTATCAACTGTGTGTAGCAGACAAAAGAAAGTTAATTTACATGCCACCTTCACAAATTTCATTGGCCTCATTAAACAACTGGTTAATATT
The DNA here is from genome assembly GCF_032191835.1 of Heteronotia binoei. Lineage (NCBI taxonomy): Eukaryota > Metazoa > Chordata > Lepidosauria > Squamata > Gekkonidae > Heteronotia > Heteronotia binoei. Next base: position 39,622,560 of record NC_083236.1, on the reverse strand, counting down.
ATATCTGGCAGGGGAGACAACATGCAGAAAATGGTGGGGAGGGGGGGGGGCAGAACCTAGTTTATAAAAACAGTCCACCAACTCCTGACTAATTGGCTGAGATTCCCAAAGCCAATGGCCCAGACATGATCCTATTGGTGCTGGGCACAATCATATGACAACATTAAACAACAGCAAGGGATGGGCATGTTGGCGCAAGGAGTGATTCTGAGACTCCAGGCAGAACTGGAGGATGAGACCTTGCTCCCCCCCAAAAGAAGGTGAGAGGAAGCGAGAAAGAACCAGCTAGAGCAGAGGTTTCCAACATGGTGTCTATGGAAACCGTTGTACCCACTGACACCTTTCCTGGTCCGCATCAAGTGTTCTTAAAAAGCGGGCAGTGTCAGGTGGGGAGTTTGGCCAGCAGTTCCATTGGAGATTTGATTGGCTGTGCTGAATTTTCTAAAAATTGCTTCCGTAGCAGCGTCCAGAACAGCGCAGGTAACATCACAGTGTTACCGTGTATCCAAGAAAAAAAATGTTTAAAATGTTCATTTTAAAAGACATCCTGTTAAACAGAATTTCTGCCTAAATGTTGACAAGTTATTTAGAGCTATGCATAATCTTTTTCCCTAGCATTTTGTAGTTGGCTGTGCCGTCTGTGGCAGCCAGGAGTCATTTTGTAGAAAAATAGGTGGTGGAGCTCATCCAGGGATTGTTATGCAGCTGCACATACTATTCAATGGACAAGGAGGTGGAACTCTCAGAAGGAGGAAGTGGAACTTTCAGAAAGGTTCAGGAGCTGTGCTCCTGTGAGCTCCCACTGAATCTGAGGCCTGGTGGCAGCCATGCTGTGGTTGACTCTGCCTTTTTGTGATTTCCCCCCTCTGTGTCAGAATTCCAAAAGTGCCTGCAGGTTGAAAAGGTTGGTGACCCCTGAAGTAGAGGAGGAGAAGATTGGATTTATACCCTGCCCTTCACTCAGAGTCTCAGAGTAGTTTACAGTCTTCTTCCCTTCCTCTCCCCACAACAGACACCCTGTGAGGTAGATAGTGCTGAGGGAGCTCTGAGGGAATTGCTCTTGAGAGAACAGCTCTGAGAGAACTGTGACTGACCCAAGGTCACCCAGCAGCTGCATGTAGAAAGGAGGGGGGGAAGACCTGCTGTGCTCAGGAAGCTTTGGAGTTTGACTAGCCACCAGGCACCTCTACAACATGTAGTATCTTCAGGACTTTGCCAGCCAGCCAGTCAAACATCTCCTCAGCATGTCATGTGACAGTGCTTCAGAGCAACTGACTGCAGGGACACTGCCCCCCCCCCCCCAAAGCTGGGTCCAGAACAGCTGACCTAGATGTCCTGTGCCCAAGACCTTTTGACCTGGGAGATGCTAAAGGAGAAACAAACATAGATATTCAGGTGTGGAGCTGATATCTTATATGCATGCCAATCTATTGCAGCCATGATCTGGAATAATTTGCCTTCAGACCAGGGAGAAAAGTTTCATGAAAAGAAGTTGCCAAATGTGTCCTGCCTGCTAAGCCAAGGAAAGCCGTCATTGCTATTATTTCATTCCCCAAGACCACCATTCTGTAACCACACAACATATACAGAGCATCCCACTGTAATCCTGTAATGAGTACATAATTGGGCCCCAGAGCACACTTTTAAACACATTTGTTTTCATTACGGTGCTTACTGTCTATATTTTGGAAGTGTCAGTTTTGCTTTGCTGTGGGGCATGAAATCTGCAGCCCAACAGCAATATTTTTAGATGCATTTCTATGAGGAAAACACCGTTCTTTTGCAGAGACCATTTCCCAGGTGTGTGTACATTTGAAGAGAATTCTCTGACTAGGGGAAAGTCATGTGGACTCAGCAGTTTTTCAAATAGCTCTCTCAAAACTGTTCTTGTAAGATATAATGGGGACAAAAAAAAAAGACGCTTGAGTTCTGTTTCCTTTTTTTTTTTTTTTTTGCTGCGGTGAAGAGGCATGCCTGTATCACCAAGTTTTTAAATATATCCCAAAGTAACTTCATGCTGGGAAACATATTTAATCATGTCAAGCTCCAGAAGAGAGAACAAGAGAAAAGGTAATTGACACATACCAAAATGACTCACAGAAAAGGCTCTGGGTTCAATCATAAAGAGATTTTCTACCAGCATGGGTCACTTCCACCAACAGAAGAGGGGGCAATTTTTGCTGGTTGCTTCAACTCCCTCCAGTGCTCCTGAAGACAGGATCTGCATGCGGAACGAAAGTGGGGTCTGCATTGGGAGCATAAAGTTGACAAAACGCATCCCTCTTCCATGGTGCAAAATGAACTTTTGATTCAACATTTGTATTAAACTACTATTGCAAATAGATCCAGTAGGTAGCCCATCCTACTGCAAATACCATTTGCCCTGCCTGATGCAATGCTGCTATGAGCTGATTCAAAATCTGCTAGTTTTGTGTGTATTTCCATTCTTCACTGTTATCTTAATTGGTTGATTCAACCATAATGCATTCAATGAAGGCAAAATCTGGATACCCATCATCCTCCAAGACCTAGACAACCAACTTGCTTGTCTAGGACGGGCACTCAATTTTTGCCTTCACTGAATGCATCATGGTTATAATGGGTCTGCCTCTTTCCCTACTGCCTTCATTATTTTCTAGCATTACTGTCTTGCCAATGAGCCTTGTCTTCTCACAATGTGACCAAAGTTCAGTAGCCACAGTTTAGCCATTTTGGATTTTAGAGGCAATTCAGACTTGATTTTATCTAGAACACACTTCTTTGGACTTTTTGTTTGTCTGTGATATTGTAAGACTCTCCTCTAACACTACATTTAAATGAATCAAAGGGATTTTTTGTAGGAGGAACTCCTTTGCATATTAGGCCACACCCTTTGATATAAGCCAATCCTTCTGGAGCTCACAGTAAGCCCTGTACTAAGAGCCCTGTAAGCTCTTGGAGGATTGGCTACATCAGGGGTATGTGACCTAATATGCAAAGGAATTCCTGCTACAAAAAAAGCCCTGAAATGAATCAATTTTCTTCCTGTGCTTCTAGTGTTTAAACTATACTAAGAAAGCTATCCTAAGCAGATCTACTCAAAATTCCATCCACATCTGTTCAATGGGGCTTACTTCAAGGCAAGTGTTCTTAGGACTTCACTGGAAGTGTTCCTTAAAGGAAGGGAAGATTTTTCACTAGGATGCCTAACCTTAAGGGAGGTCGTGGAGTTCTGCCGAAAGTTCAACAGGTCTCCAGAGTACACAGATCAGTTTCCCTGGAAGAAATGGCAACTTTGGAGGGTGAACTCTATAGCATTATATCCTTATGGATCACTCTCCCCAAACTCCACCCTCCCCAGGCACTACTCCTAAATCTCCAGGAATTTCCCAAGTCCGAATTGGCAACCATGCTTCCCACTTGCATGAATTTGTTTCCTCTTTGTTTAAAAGAATGATGCACAAGGCAACAGGGGTAGTACTAGCTAAGCTTTACTGGCCCTTATGAGGCTTAGCCAGTCTCAGGGAAGTTTTGATACGTTGTTATAAGGCAGTCCCAGCTTCATCCATTAACTGTGGTATGTAGAGTGGGCTATCAATAAGCTTCCATGATGGCAAGAGGTCTTATATGGAAGATACAGAGGAATTAGGCCTTGAATGAATGGAACATCATGAAACGATGGGGAATGAAATATATGTGACAGGGTGAGTGCTTTTTTTCCTTTCATCTACCAAGGTAGCACGTTCCCCTTTGTGCAGCACGGCTGTGTGTGTGATGCAGACCTATCAGCTGCCCTTGATAAATAGAAAGATTTAAAAACAACCATTTCACCCAAGACACTTGACATTCAGTATACAATTTTTGAAAATGATAAAATCATAATTGTAAAAAAGACCTGCAGGATTGCCAATCAGATCTTCACTGTTTGGTGCACCCAGGCACATATATCTTACTGTCCCCCTGCAGAAGAAAGAAAGAACGTAAAGAATAGAGCAATTTCCTTGCCGTAAATTGGAAAGCCTGCCAACTTGCTAAGTGATCTCCCATCAATCAGTGTTAAATTCTCCTTAGCTGCAGCAAATTCAAGGGCTAACTATTACTGAGAGATTTCACAGAGTGACTAATGGCATCTGACAAACACATTTAAAATCTGCATAGACCAGCACCAGTTTCAAGTATCACAATAGTAATAATAATAACAATAACAACAACAACAACAATAGATATAATTTTCTCAGAAGATTTTTTTGCATGCAAAAGTTTTGTAATTCCAGAAATGTGTTCTGTTTTTTCTTTCCTTAAAAAGCCTTCAAATGCATGGTACACAGGCCCGTAGCCAGAAAAAAAAATCAATGGGGGGGGGGCAGCGGATACATTTTTAGTTGGGGGGGCATAAAATGCTGCTGCAGCAGAAGGGGAGGGGTGGCAGCCACTGTAGCTGCATTTTACTCGCCGATCAGGTGATTGGCAGGGGGGAGGGGGCAGCTTCTGCCTGGGGTCTCAGCCCAACAGAGCGGCCAGAGAGCTTTAAGGGGGGGTTGAATGGGGTGACCGTGCCCCCCCACCCTTCTTAGCTATGGGCCTGATGGTGCAATCAATTTCATATATCTTCTTTCAAAAGCAATGTGCTGAAATGTATACGACAAAAGTGCTTTCACAATGGGTGTTAAGAGCACAATGGGTGTTAAGAGCAGCATGTGATATGCAAAAGAAACATAATTAATGTAAACTATACTCCAGCCTTACAATCACTCTATTTTGGTGTTGGAAAGTGCTATCAAGTCTCAGCCATTTTATGGCAATGTGATAGAGTTTTCAAGGCAAGAGATGAACAAAGATGGCTCACCATTGCCTGCCTCTGAGAAGCAACCTTGGACTTCCTTGGTGGTCTCCCATTCAAGTACTCACTAGGACCAACTCTGCTTAGCTTCCAAAGTCTGATGAGATAAGGCTGACTTGGAACATTCAGGCTGGGGCAATTTTTTTTTTCTTTTACAAACATCCCATATGAATCAGTTTCCACTGGATCTTTCTGACTGTGCGTAGTAATGTTTTTGTACTCTATTTTGTTCCCCATGGGTTGCGAACCAGCATAATGAACTAGGATCTGAGAAACTCAGGTTGGAATCCCCACTCTGTCATGGAAACGCCCTTGGTAACTGTGGCCCAGTCACAAACTCTCAGGCTAACATATCTCACAGGGTTGCTATAAGGATAAAATGGAAGAGGAGAGAATGATGTAAGCTGTTCTGGGTCCCCACTAGGTAGAAAGGAAGAGTAGAAATGAAATAAATTACAGTGGGTCATGTTTGCTGTCATCCTGTTCTGGAAGTTATAATCTGTTGTCTCCTTCAGTTACTTTATAATCCTTTCCTTAAAAAATAAATTTAAACCAGCACAAAATTAAACAGATCACCAATTAGGGATGGACACAAACAGGTGAAATGGAGGTTTGTTTCAGTTTGTAGTTTGTGTGGTCACATGAACCATGAACCCACCCAAATTTCCCCAAACTTCCCTGTTTACCAAAACAGTTCAGTCCATGAGGTTCAGGGGAAGATCTGAAACCTTCCCTCCATCCTTTCTGCTGGCAGCAGCTCCCTGAGGCACTGTAAAAGCTATTAAAAGAGAATGTTCCCTTTAGATGGCTTTTGCAAGTGTGTGCCATGTGCGAGTGAAGTCCAGCTTAATAGGCTGAAATGGATGCAAGCAATTTCAGCGATCCCCCTCATGCCTCCCCCTTCCCAACATGAACCCCATGAACCTCCACAACCCGCCCTTCCCACAAAATGGCTCAGGGCGGCTCACAGCAAACAATAAAACAATAAAACAAAGTGTAGAGTTATTACATTTAAAAATCAAAGCATTTAAAAGCCTAAAAACCTGACAAGGTTCATGCCCACCCCTATAGGTGATAGTCACAGACTCAAAACAGAAGTATATATATATATATATATATATATATATATATATATATATATATATATATATATATATATATATATATATATTTAAATGGAAACTTTTTAATGGAAAAATTAAACCATATACTCTTTTCCCCCTCCATGCTGTCTGAAACGAAACTGGTTTGAACAATCACTCAGCAAACAAGGACTTTGGTTTGGGGCCAGGGTTTCCATTCTAAAGTTCAGCCCTAATGTCCCTACCCAATTGTCTCTTTCTTTAACAAAAGACTGCAGCCAACAATAATTTTTGCAAGAGTCATCCCTTCTTATCTCACTGACAATGTAAGAATTGGTGGACTGGGTCTGAAAATATTGGTTGCCAGGAGACTAAGGGGGCCCACCCACAATGATGAGACTGTCATTTAATTTGTATAAGAAATAAATAAAAAATTCCCCAAAAAAATACATTAGTGGAAAAAAGGTACAACTGAAACTTTTGCAAAGTAATTTTTCCCCCTTTAAAATAGTAATACAACATAAATTTTAGTTGCATTACAGTTAATAATATTGGGACTTCTATTATGTTTTCTAGCTACTAAAATGTCATTAACATTTTAAACACATTGTCTAATGTTTAAGGGAGCCCACTTCATCAGGGGCCCACTTGCCATTGAGCAAGCTGATGCCCTGGCCAGTCCCCCACTGAATCTGACTGGCTTGCAGCTCAGATTTCAGCGGGCAGTTAATTTGAATTTCTTACCTCAGCCATGCCACCTGAAGAATCCCTCTTTCAGTTCCATTGCTTTGCATCATTTCCCCCCACTTTTCTCAACATCTTCTGTCTCTCAGTAGATCAGTATCAGTAGTTCATTAGAAGATCTAATGGCTGTATTACCCACTACCAATACCCAAAATGATAAAAATTCAACTTCAATATACATAAAGATGGCAAAAAAACAAACAGAAGCCTGTAATCCAATGGGTTGCCAGTTTCAGACTGGAACTTTTCTGAACATTTGGCCATGGACCTAGGGGATGGCAAGGCTTGGGGGAGGAGAGGGAACTTTACAAGGCATACTGCCATACAGTCTACCCTCCAAAGCAGCTTTTATTTCCCAAGGGGAACTGATCATCATCTGGAAATCTGCTGTAATTCTCCAAGGCTCACCTGAATGTTGGCAACTCTACCCAAGATAGGATGGGTGGGGAAAACATAACTTAAACATTGCAGCTGGCAATTGTATATCTCCATATCTACCTCCCCCCTTATATTATCCATACATGAATAACATTTTATGAATTACCGTACATTCACACATGATGCAAATGTGTACAGAATGCTGAAAATCTCACAATGTATTTCTCTTTTAGCTGTACTGACATACTCAAATAGGGATATTGGCTGTTTATCTCATTACATATACTAAAACCATCTTCCACTATATTTTAATGTATTTTTCTTCTAATGGCAAACTATATGTATGTTACATGTTAAAAGGTAAATTAGTTAGATGGGGAAAACTTCTGAGAAAGTAATGCCCTCTTGTTGACCCAGGCTTATATAATAGAGTGACTGACAGACATTCTCACCTTTTGACATATTATTATTTTATTGCTTTCACATGCTCATGCTACCCAGATAAAAGGTTTGCTCAATTTGTTAATTTTACCTTTCTGTCATTGGATCCTAAATTACACCATTTTGCATTCTAAACCACTGCCTACCAGCTATATATAGCCCTGCTCACTGTACCTGATTCCTTGTCTGATGAAGTATGCTTGGAGCGCACGAAAGCTTACATTCTGAATAAAACTTTGCTGGTCTTAAAGGTGACCTTGACTCCTACTTTGTTCTACTGCTTCAGATCAACATGGCTGCCCACTTAAAAATCTCACAGTTATACTAATTATTCAACAAAACTGCTTGGATAATGGCCTATAAAGAGCCAGCATATCAAAGCGAAGCACAAAAATATGTTTTTCTAACATTTTTGTGTTATTTCAAAAATCTGGTCATATATAACAATTGCTTGAGACTCCTAATGTTTCTGGTGAAAAGAAGGTCAACAGAAACTCAATTCCAGCCAACTGCCTGTTATTTAAAGTCCTCGTTTGATGCTTGAGGAGTTCATCTTCAACCAGCAGGTGCATTCATTTCCAATCCAGAAGAGACCAAAGATGCCTTGTCTTCACAGCTGTCAAAAACAATATGCAAAGAGGAAGCTGTTTATTAGTAAGCGGGAGAGATGTCCTTTCACCTTCATGCAGAGACAGGAATTGTTAGACAAATAAATGTTCCTACAAACAAGAATTTTACACCTTCCTATACTCACAATACTATATTATGCAGTGTTCTAGTATTCTAAGCCCATTGATTTCCATCAAAGGGTGCAATTCTGCTGAGGGTGGCACTGTACGCCAGGTCCAAATAAGATACTGGAATCTCTTCAGGAACTATTACTTTTTAAAATTCTTCTTCACAAGATTTCTAGTTGCCCTTTAACTCCAGAATGAAGTTCATGGTTGGGTCAACCAGCAACCCCAACTTTATTAATAATGGATGGTTAGTGGTGTATGCAGGTGCCTAGTTAAAATGTTGGGTGGGGGGAGAGATGTGATTGCTCACATGATTGCATCAAGATTTGTATGTGTGTTCATGCATTGAATTTTTATTAAATGTTACTGAATGGTACTTGGTATTTTTGAAGTATTTTGTTAATGCAGAGCTGTCCACCAATTATGGAAAAAGAGATGGGGTGAGCATCAATGAACTGAAAACTATTGCAACCTGCATACATAAACCTGCATACACAAAATTCAGAGGGGTTTTTTTAAAGAGACAATGGTAGATTGTTGAATCAGTTCTACTTTGGAAACTAGAACATGGAATCTGGAACGCCCAAATCTTGGTAGAAATTTGTAAGAGGATAGCTGCAGATTTATCATTGTTTACCAGTCTGCCCACTCAGTGCCTTTTGGTTTTGCCTTTCTCTCCTGGGATTATCAAGTTCCTACCTGGCCTGCTGAATTGTGATTCCAGGATCTCAGCTGTGGCTTTTTCCTGCTGAATCTTCCTGGAGTACAAGTCAGTGCAAATCTTGAGAAGTCACTAAGAAATGTCTACAAGCCATGCCTTAATACTCCAAAACAATGTAATCACTGCTGCATTTATCTATTGGTCTTCAAGATCCAAAATATTAGATGGAACCCAACCTAGACAATGTCCGGTAACCACATTAAATGTCTATTCTTGCAAAAAATGAGCCAGTTGGGTGAAATACATAGATCGTTGGGCTTATATCTCATTTCAAATCCTTGCCCAACCATGCTGCTCATTGGGGAACCTTAGTCTTTCACCCTAACAAATATCATATCATAGTCTCATGAGGAGGATAAAATACATTTCAAGTATGCTGCCCTTGAATGACAAGCAGTATTCAAACACAATGGGAGTAACAATTCGCAAAATGTTCAATGAATAATACTGAGGTAATATAACGTCAGCCTTCTAAATCCACTGTCTTCAACACAGTATGCTTAGAAGATCAACTTGGAAGTCTCATTTTAATTAATGAGGCTTATTCAAACTAAAAGCATACTTAGCAGTGCAGTCCAAATATGCATGTTTCCATATTGCATTGTAATCCCATCCCTCCTCCAAGGGGCTTTGGAAAGTGTATATATTCCACCCCTAAAGTGGTTTAAACTAGAGATTACTGACCAACCATAATTCAGTAAAATTCATGGAAGATTGAGAATCTGAACCTCTCCAGAGCAACTTCATGACTTCGAAAGCACACTGGCTCTTCTTAGAACCTCTTCATTTGAATCACGCAGTCCTAAACCACCTTCCTGTAACCCACATTTTAAACACCCAGAGTTATTTTCCTAATAACCCTCTCCCTCAAAAAAACAAAACACAAAAACCCTGAAGCATTTAAGTACCTGAACTCCCCTGTGCAGTGTGCTTGATAAAAATTGCTCTGGATCTGCTTATCTAATCTCCTTTTATCCTTGCTCAAATATCCAGTGTTTAAATTGGATAAAGAAGCATCATATACATTAAAGATGGACAGCAATACAAACAATGTGTCTCTGTCAAACTTTCCTGAAGTCTGTCACTGAATATTGCTGGCAATGCAATAAACACAGCTATAGCTTCTCCCCGATCCAGTTTGGAACCAACAACAGCAACTAATCTCTTGACCTTAATTGAGCAAGGGCACACACTGTCTATATATAGTATTCATATGCCTGATATTATGTCAGATGAAATAAATGGCAAGACTTAAAATGGCCTTTGCATTAGGAGAATTATCCTAATGGCTTTCGTGATTCTGCTATTATATGGCTTTAGTTAGTGTCCCAGGTTAGCAAATGAGTTAAGCAAATGCCTGCTGTCTGGACATGGTCTGGATGCCTGATTTGCTCTAATTTGGAGGTGAGTCACTTGCTTATCATCCAAGGGTCATGTCAGGAACCTGTCAGAAGGCAGAGGGCTTCATCTGCATATATGAATTGCATGCAATTAAAGCAAGCTTGTGTACATCATTATTTTTAACACAATGCCTCGCAGCTGTGACATTTGAAGACATTGATGGTATTTTACAAACACCTTTGTCCCTCTAAAAAAAACAACAATGCAATTTCCTACTGGCTAGGGATGGGGAAGAAATAATTGCATATGTATTTCAACTATGTATGCATTTATTTGTTTGTTTTAAATTTCTGAATTGCTCCATCCCTGACTGCATGGGGCTCTGGGCAACTTACAATATTTTAAAAATATCATAACATTATTAAAAACACAACATTAAAACCTTAACATCAACAAATCAGTCAATCCCAATATAGTAGTCTCCAGATGGCATCCAAAATTTGATATAAAACCCACTCTGCACTGTTCTTCCATCCTGTGGACAGGTTAAGGAAGAGGGCAAAGCAGGAAAGATCGAAGAAAAGAGGAAGGTGCCAGCTATGATGGAAAACCATTTCTGTCCTCAACCAAATCAACTTGAACTGGGGGGAGGGAGAATCTTTGTTTTAAAAAAAACATATCATTGAGTCACAGCCAGGGCAGAGAACTAACACCCAGCCCTGATTTCCCCAGCCTCCACATAGTGTTGATCTAGGAATTTCCTCTGGTCCTATAGGAGACAGCCTAGTGCATCTCCTGAAAGTGACATCACATATCCCAAACTCCAGCCTCCTCAGGAACACCTCCCTCTCCACTCTCCAATATTTGTCTAGGCAGTGTTCAGAACTCTAATGCATACATGAATCAGGCTACTGTTCATAGACATGACAAAGGGGATGCAGCTGTCTGAGGTGCCTTGTTGCACAGAATAAAAATCTCAGACAGTCTTTTCAAACATTGCAGTACTTGCCTGGGGGAGATCTCACTGACTTGAGTAGAACTTAGTTCTCCAGAATGTGTATTAATGCATTCTGGAGTATGTGGGACAGTCAGGGTAATATAATTTTTACAGTGTAGATGAAAATTAGGGTTGTCAAGCAAGGGAGGTGTGGACAGGGACATGGGAATGCACTGTCAGCAATGTTGTGACATCACTTCTGAGGAAACAAGTGATTCCACTCTGCTCTAGTGGTTGCTGGAAGCTCTTAGGAAAACCAGGTTTTCTCCAGAAGTTACATCACATGATTGGGCTGATGGCCATTTAAAATATATATATATATATATATATCTTCCACTACCATTTTGACTGGCACCAGAAAAGTGCTCAGCATAACTCAGCTGTTGGGAAGTTTCATTGGCAGCCAGCCCTGAGGCTGGCTGCCCAAGAAAGTCACTTTAAACTGCTGAAGAAAGCCCCTTTCAACAGCTGATCCACATGAAGCAGTTTGTTTCCATAGGCAGCCAGCCCCAGCCAATCCCAGGCTCAAAGCCATTTAAACCCCTGCTTTCTGCTCCTCATGGCTTTTAGCAGGCAGCAGAAAGCAGTGGTTCAAATGGCTCCCAGCTGTTTTTTTGTGAAGAGCAAAAAGCAGGGTTTTGAATCCTTGCTTTTTGCTCTTCCCAAACTAGCAATAACCGCCATAAATTGCATGAAAAATCATGAAAGTTCATAGTGGTTCTTCAAATCATGAACATTTCTTCACAAACCATATGCCGACCAAAATTTATGATGAACTTTTGTTTGTCATCTGGTTTGTACCCATCCCTACTTGATAGTTCTATCAAAATTTATAATCCTCTATATAAATATTTTATTTATTTATTTATTTATTTATTTATTTATTTATTTATTTATTTATTATAGCCTGCCACTTCCTGAATGAGCTCTGGGTAGGTAACAATAGTGAATAATAAAGGTTCAAATCAGATACATATAATAAAACAACATACAATCTAAAAACAATATAACAGTCTAAAAACAAACTCCAATTCTGCAGTGGGTGGCATCAGTTGCCTATACTCCTTCCATACACCCCCCAGCTGGTATAAGATAAATGAGTCGACAGAGTTATTTCATTGGGGCTCCTGCAGCAGGGAGGCCACAGAATAACAAAATGATAAATATTTATAGATAAATAATAGCTTTTACACAGCTTTTACACAGCCCTCAGTGATGAAAGTTAGCGGCCCCGTGGTGCAGAGTGGTAAAGTATTGCAGTACTATGATCTGAACTCTGCTCACAATGTGAGTTCGATTCTGGCGAAAGCTGGATTCAGGTAGCTGGCCCAAGGTTGACTCAGCCTTCCATCCTTCCGAGGTCGGTAAAATGAGTACCCAGCTTGCTGGGGGGGAAGTGTAAATGACTGGGGAAGGCAATGGCAAACCACCCCATAAAAAGTCTGCAGTGAAAACGTTGTGAAAGTAATGTCACCCCAGAGTTGGAAATGACTGGTGCTTGCACAGGGGACTTTTCCTATCCTTTCCCAATGATGAAAAACAGACAACAGCTAGTTAAAAGACTAAGTATCTGGCTATCTGGGAAACCTTCAGAGAACTCTCAGGTGAAAAAAAAATATCTATTTAATCTCCACCAATGCAGCGCTTTCTAGGTGAAGTGAAAGGCCTCAATTCCATCCCAAAGTGACCTTCCAAACATATTTAATCTATGTGATATTAGTGGGTTTCTGTAGCTGTTCTCAACTGAATCAATAGCAGTAGCAGCAGTTCTTGCCAAGAAATCGAGTCACTCAGAAAGACTTTCAAAGTCTTGATGATCACAAAGACATCTGGTTCTAATTCCATAGGGGCAGCTGCATGAGTCTGTTGTGCAATTAAACAGGCATTTAGAAGCACTGTAAAGCTGTGCTCACAACCTGAGTTCGATCCCAGTGGAAGCTAGGTCGTGGTACCCAGCTTGCTGGGGGTAAAGTGTAGATGACTGGGGAAGGCAGTGGCAAACCACCCCATAACAAAAAGGCTGCCAAGAAAACGTCATTATGTGACATCATGCCATGGGTTATAATGACTTGATGCTTGCACAGGGGACTACCTTTATAAGACTAACAAACATTTTCCTCATAAGCTTTAGTGGGTCAGAAGTTACTTCATCAGATAGATGATGTACATCCATACACACACACACAGAGTGATCAAACATCAGAAATGAGGAAAGGGAGAGAAATTACACACAATGCTGGTATAAACTAAGAGCCAACTGAAGAATAAACTATCCATTCAAGAGTGTGATGACCACTCTTGACAATTGATGGCTAGACAAAGTAGGATTAATGTAAAACCTAATTAAGAAAAATACAGAATGAGAAATGTTAAGAGGCTTCAATAAGGCAATAAATAGATCATATAAAGATATGAGTGAATTATTTATTTATTTATTATTAAAACTTTTTTAATTCCTTGTAAACCCAATTAAGTTTCTCAAGGTGGCAAACAGTAAAACAATTAAAAAATCACTTTAAATTATAAAATTCAGTTAAAAACACCTGAACACACATTACTTGAAGGAAGACCAATACTCATAATTGGTGGGCCATTCTAAGACAGCATTTATAGTAAGTGAAGAAACAAAAGTGCTTATTCAATCTGCTAGTATTAAATACCCTGATGAATTCTAACTCAGAAGAAGAAGTGGACATGACTCTGTAGAAGATGTATTTCTTCTTCTTTTTGTATTGTTTGTGTCTGTCTGTGTCACGGCTGGGGCCGGGTCAGGCAAAGTCCAGAGGCAGTCCGAGGTCTGTAGCCAGCAAGCAGGAGTGTCCGAGGTGCCAAATCCAAATCGCTGTGCAAGTATCGCAGGTCCGAGGTCCAGAAGCCGAGGTCAGGGAGTCCAGAAGTCAAAAGCCAAAGTCAGGGATTCAGGAACCAAAGTCAAGCCGGAGTGGATGCTAGAACGTCAGGGAGATGACTAGTTGCTTCCACAAAGCCTCCTCCCAAAGCCCACAGCTATATAGCCCTCTGCTGGCTGTTGCCCATTTGGGCTAATTGCTGGCTCTGGGAGGCAGCCAGGATCCTGTTACAACTCAAGCATCCTTGCTCTTAGGAGGGCCAGAATCCTCTCAAAACTCAGGACTCAGGGAGCGTCTTGCTTGTGAGCGTGCCACCCTCCTCCGATCCCTGAGGTCCTGACGGAGGCGGTCACGCACACGAGCCACCCGAGAGGGCGAGGCAGGGGGGCTGGGATCTTCTTCAGCAGGAGGCAGGGGTACTGGTGCAGGTGGCAGGGGTACAGTTTCCTTGGCAGACTCGTCTTCCTCTGCAGGGTCCCCAGCACCCATGACACTATCCCCCCCCCCCAGGGCCCCCCTCCGTCGAGGGACCTGGGAGGTCGGGGTGGTCATTGTGGAACTGTTGCACCAAGTCCGGGGCATGAAGATTGTCCACAGGCTCCCAAGACCGGTCTTCTGGGCCGTATCCCTCCCAGTCCACAAGGTACTGGAGGCCTCCGCGATGGTACCGGGAGTCCAGGATCTGGTGCACCTCGTATTCTTCCTCGTCATCCACCAACACCGGTGGTGGCGGCGGTGGGCAAGGAGGCCGAGCTGGGTCAGGGGGTGCAGCTGGAACAAGGAGGGAGCGATGGAACACAGGGTGAATGCGGAGGTGAGGTGGCAACTGGAGCCTGAAAGCAACGGGGTTTATTTGGTCCATGACGGGGTAGGGTCCGATGAACCGCGCATCCAGCTTGTGAGACCGACCAGGCCGGCGCAGGTAGCGAGTCGAGAGCCACACCTGATCCCCCGGCTGGACTGGGGGGCCTTCCTGCCTCTTCCGGTCCGCAGCCAGTTTATAGGCTTCCTTGGCCCGCTGTAGCTGCTCTCGGAGCAAGTCTTGGCTGGCGCGGAGTTCTTGCAGGTAGGCCTCGACGGCGGGGACATTCGTGGGTGGCAGGATCGCCGGGAAGAACCGAGGGTGGTAGCCGTAGGTTGCAGCAAACGGGGTCATTTGGGTAGACGAGTGGACCGCGTTGTTGTATGCAAACTCCGCTAGAGGCAACAGAGTGGTCCAGTCGTCCTGCTGGTAGCAGGTGTAGCAGCGGAGATGTTGCTCTAGCGTGGCATTGGTGCGCTCTGTCTGACCATCTGTCTGTGGGTGGTAGGCTGAGGACAGGTGCACTCGAGTACCCAGGCTGGAATGGAGGGCTTGCCAGAACCGAGAGGAGAACTGGGGCCCCCGGTCTGAGATCAGGTGGGCTGGGAGTCCGTGCAGACGAAAGATGTGTTGCAGGTAGAGCTGAGCTGTCTCCTGAGCTGTGGGAAGTTTCGGGCACGGAATGAAGTGGGCCATCTTGGTAAATAGGTCGACGACCACCAAGATGCAAGTCTGACCTTTGGATCGTGGGAGTTCCGTGATGAAGTCCATCGAGATGGTATCCCAGGGTCCTGAGGGTGCGGGCAAGGGCTGTAACAACCCCGAGGGTTTGGCCGGGATGTCTTTGGCCCGCCGACAGACGTCACAGGAGCTGACATAACGGGCAACATCGGAGCGAACTCGTGGCCACCAGAATTCTCGCGTCAGCAAGTGGGTGGTCTTATGCTGTCCGAAGTGCCCAGCGGGCAACGAGTCGTGGGTCAGGCGTAGCACTTCTGCCCGTAAGGGCCCGGGCGGCACATAGAGGCGTTCGCGGTGTAGCAAGAGACCGCCTCGAGTCGTGAACTCGCCTGCCGAGTCATCTTGGAGGGCCTGGAGGTGTTGCTGGACCCAGGGATCGTTGGCCTGGCTAGCACGAATGTCCTCCACGAGTGTGGGTGTAGTGGAGGTGGCTGCAAACACTGAGGGCGGCAGGATGGGAGCAGCGGGCGCGGCCTCAGTTGAAGCAGGGGCGTATTCCGGTTTCCGGGAGAGTGCATCTGCTTTCCGGTTCTGGGTATGGGGGATGTAGGAGATCTGGAAGTCAAAGCGAGAGAAGAATAGGGACCACCGGATCTGGCGCTGGTTGAGACGGCGGGTGGTCTGGAGGTGCTCTAAGTTCCGGTGGTCGGTGAGCACTTGAACAGGGTGGCGAGCCCCTTCGAGGTAATGCCTCCAAACCTCAAAAGCCGCCTTGATTGCGAGCAACTCTCTCTCCCAGATGGTGTAGTTCTTCTCCGCAGCGGTGAGCTGGCGCGAGTAATAGGCGCAGGGCTGGAGTGGCTGAGACGGCTTCTCGCGCTGGGACAGCACTGCTCCCAGGGCCACGTTGGAGGCATCAGCTTCCACCGTAAAGGGAAGCTGGGTATCAGGGTATCTCAGGAGTGGCCCGGTGGCAAAACGGGTCTTCAGAGTGGAGAAGGCGTTATCGGCCTCTGGGGACCAGTGGAAAGGTTCTTTGGGGCGGAGTAGTTGAGTCAGGGGCGTGGTCAGAGATGCATAGGCCGGGATGAATTGCCGATAATAGTTGGCGAAACCAAGGAACCGCTGCAGGTCTTTGCGATTCTGAGGGGCCTGCCAGGTCAGGACCGCTTCCACTTTTTTCGGGTCCATGAGGATTCCCTGTGGTGACACAATGTGACCAAGGAACTCGACGGAGCGCAGGTCAAAGTCGCACTTCTCCAGCTTGGCGTAGAGGCCATGGGCTCGTAGGCGCTGCAGGACCTGGCGGACGTGCTCGGCGTGCTGGGCAGGATTGCGGGAGTAGATTAGGATGTCATCCAGGTATATGATCGCGAAGCGGTCGAGCAGGTCCCGGAATACATCATTCATGAACCTCTGGAAGACAGCGGGGGCGTTGGTCAATCCGAAGGGCATCACCAGGTGCTCGTACTGCCCGTATCGGGTCCCAAACGCGGTCTTCCATTCGTCTCCGGGCCGTATGCGCACCAAATTGTACGCTCCGCGGAGGTCCAGCTTGGTGTAGATTTGGGCCCCCTTTAAACGATCCAAGAGTTCAGGGATCAGTGGTAGAGGGTACCGGTCGCGGATGGTGATCTTGTTCAGGGCCCGGTAGTCATTGCACAGCCGGAGCTCCCCACTTTTCTTCTTCACGAAGAGGACTGGAGCAGACAGGGGAGAAGTTGAGGGTCGGATGAATCCGCGTTTCAGGTTCTTGTCCAGGTAGTCTCGCAAAGCTGCCAACTCAGGCTCCGACATTGGGTACAGACGCCCCACCGGGAGTGGTGCCCCAGGTACCAAATCAATGGCACAGTCATAGGGTCGGTGAGGGGGAAGCTGATCCGCTCCTGTCTCCTCAAAGACATCGGCGAAATCCGCATACTTCTGAGGGAGCTGAGGACCACCACTCGGGATGCCGGCTGCTAGAGTGGTGGGAGGAGTCAGATGGGGGCATGGGTCTCGGAAGCGTAGTTCCTGCTGGGCCCAGTCCACGATGGGGTTGTGCAGCTTCAGCCAGGAAAGGCCTAGAATCAGCGGGAAGCGAGGCATGCGGGCGACATCAAACTGTAGCTGTTCTTGGTGCTGCTGGACGTGGAAGGTGATGGGACAGGTCTCCTGGGTGACGGGGCCAGAACGGAGGAGGCGCCCGTCAATAGCCTCCACCAGCGTTGGAGTCTCTTTTGGCTGCACTGGAATCTGGTGCTGCTTTACAAAGGCGGCATCTACGAAACAGTGGGCCGCTCCCGAGTCCAGCATGGCATACACGAACAGCCAGCGTCCATCGGGCAGACGGAGTTTGACTGGTAGCAGGAACGGGCCCGGGGTATCAGCCTGTTGTTCGGAGGACCCAGCTAGTCGCCCCAGGCTGGAGGGTCCACTTACGCCTGGGGCTGGCCTTTTGGCGGCGGTGGCAATGTAGGTCCGGGTATCCGATGTTTAGCAGGGCAGCCAGAGGCATAGTGGCCTGCCGTGCCGCAGTAGAGGCACAGGTTCTGCGTGCGGCGTCTGGCCTTTTCTTCTGGAGTCAGGCGGGGTCGAGCAGCTCCAAGCTGCATAGGCTCACCCTCGTCTCTGGTACTAGCTGGGGATGGGAGAGGAGCCAAGTGGCATGGCGCAGGGAGCTGGCGCCCTCGGGTCTTGGCTTGGCGGCGACTTTCCAGGCGGCCATCGATGCGGAGGCAGAGGGTGATAAGTTCCTGGAGCGTGGGGGGCCGCTCCACCCTGGCCAGTTCGTCCAGGACTTCCTCTGCCAACCCCTCGGTAAACTGGTCCATCTGAGCAGCCTCATTCCACGCCAAGTCTTGGGCCAGGAGCTTGAATTCGGTGGCATACTGAGCCACCGAGGACTGGCCTTGTTTCAGGGCCCTGATTTTCCGGTTGGCTGTGGCTGCTTGGACTGGGTTGGAGAAGGCAGCAGACAGGTGGGCCTCAAACCCCTGGTAATCAGTCAGTAGGGGAGAGGACCCAACCAGTAGGGGTGTGGCCCACTTGGCCGCCTGCCCCTTTAACAGACTAATGATAAAACACACCTTCGTCTTGTCATTGGGGAAGTCCCGTGCTCTTAGTTCAAAGTACAGCTGACACTGTGCCAGGAAAGCAGGAAATTCTTCCACGGCACCCCCAAATCTGTCAGGTGGGGGAACTGGGCACTTGGCTGGAGCACTGGCCACAGGTTGTTGCTGCAAGTGCACTACTGCCTGTGTTAGCTGCTGTACCTGGGCTTTGAGCGCAGCCAGTAGTTCGGTGGTTTCACTTGCTTCAGCCTCCATCCTGTGGAGTGGGTGTTTGTCGGGTGGAAGCAATCTGTCACGGCTGGGGCCGGGTCAGGCAAAGTCCAGAGGCAGTCCAAGGTCTGTAGCCAGCAAGCAGGAGTGTCCGAGGTGCCAAATCCAAATCGCTGTGCAAGTATCGCAGGTCCGAGGTCCAGAAGCCGAGGTCAGGGAGTCCAGAAGTCAAAAGCCAAAGTCAGGGATTCAGGAACCAAAGTCAAGCCGGAGTGGATGCTAGAACGTCAGGGAGATGACTAGTTGCTTCCACAAAGCCTCCTCCCAAAGCCCACAGCTATATAGCCCTCTGCTGGCTGTTGCCCATTTGGGCTAATTGCTGGCTCTGGGAGGCAGCCAGGATCCTGTTACAACTCAAGCATCCTTGCTCTTAGGAGGGCCAGAATCCTCTCAAAACTCAGGACTCAGGGAGCGTCTTGCTTGTGAGCGTGCCACCCTCCTCCGATCCCTGAGGTCCTGACGGAGGCGGTCACGCACACGAGCCACCCGAGAGGGCGAGGCAGGGGGGCTGGGATCTTCTTCAGCAGGAGGCAGGGGTACTGGTGCAGGTGGCAGGGGTACAGTTTCCTTGGCAGACTCGTCTTCCTCTGCAGGGTCCCCAGCACCCATGACAGTCTGCACCTGGAAGTCATGGTGACTACTGGTGACTGACCCCTATTCGGGGCCCAGAGGATATTCAGAGATCTGGCTGAATAAAGCCAGCCCCTGTCCTCTCGACTACTGGTATTTCAAAAAGGTCTCCCATCCAAGTACTTGCCAGAGTTAACCCTGTTTAGCTTTGAGATTTGACAAGATTGGGCTTGCCAGGGCTATCCAGGTCAGGGCAAAGATTTAATTCTTTATCAAGACATTTATACCCACCTTTTCCTATGGCATAAGGGTGCTTACAATATATATACAAATCCCAATTCACTCCCAATCTAATAAAATGCCTGCAACTTGTTCATGGAAAATGCCATCAAGACACAACTAGTTTAGGGTGACCCAATATGATTTTCAAGGCAAGAGATGGTCAGAGGTGACTTGTCATTGCCTCCTAAAAGTTTCCAAGGAGATCACATCCTTAGGGAGCCCATTCTAGATGTATGTATGTATGTTAGTTCCAACAGAAATGATGAAAGTGAGCTTTGACTCATAAAAGCTTATACCCTGGGAAATTTGCTTGTCTTTAAGGTGCTACTGGACTTGAATTTTGTTTGACTACTACAAACTAACTTGCTACCCACCTGAAAATATCCCGTAGTATTATTGTTTGTTGACATGTTCATTTAATAACAATACCGTAAATGGAGAGGAGAAAGAAGGGAAAGCTGGTTGTGCTAATATCCTTCTAAAAACTGTAATATCTTTTATCTTTTAACTTTTGTTGTTATCTGCCCTGAGCCCACTTACGGCAAAGGGTGGAATATAAATTTAAATAAATAAATAATTGTAACCGATAAGTATATAGTCCCTACCTTTTAAAATATTTTATTCCTATTCTATGAAAGGTTTGGGTCCTCTGTCCCCCCCCCAGTGGATTTGCAGAGTTTATTTATTTTTTATTGTGCATGCATATAGCACAATTTTTATACACAATTTTACAGTCATTTTAAATCCAACCATTTGGCTCACAAAAAACAGACACTATTTGGCCCACCTCAAACACTCTACTGTGACCTGGGACCTTTCTCTTAATAGGACATCCAGCAGTAATAGCTAAATAATAAAACTTTACATCAACTGAATTGGCAGCTACCCGCAATTACTAATACATCCATATATTCCGCTGTTAGATCAAAATAGCACCTGAAACTGTTTTATGATATTGTTTTATATGCTTTTATCTATGATGTACTTTTTTATGTTATGGTTTAGTAATATTGGTTTTTATGAGCTTGAATATGAGCCACCCTGAGCCTGCTTCAGTGGGGAAGGTGGGATATAAATCAAATAAATAAATAAATAAAGTAATTAAAATGTATAATCTATATGACTGACAGAAGAGATGTGAGATAAATTAAAATGGATTTGGGGATCAAAACATCAGGGATGAGAAATTTTAAAATATGCCTAATTCAGGAACCAGAAATAATTAAATATATAATGATGCTGACTTTTAAATGGATGGTCACTGAGTCTTTGTCTCATTTGCCCTGACATATTTTTTATATGGTCTAACCTAATTAATGGTGAAATCCTGGGCAGAGTTATTCCAGTATAAGAAACTGAAATCCATGGGTTTACAATAGGATAACTCTGTGTAGAACTGCAGTGCTATTTCTTCCTAACACATTTTTTACACACCAAAAATGGCAAAAATCTGCAGATGATGGCTTTCTCTCATATTCAACAATATATTTTTCTCCCTCCCCTCCACACCCTTTTCAAGTGTTTTATCTTAGCAGTCATATGAAGAACAGTTCTACTGAGTGTGCTCACTATTTTGTAATAATTTAGTTGGTTGTAATAAAAATAGCACTCCACTTTTTGCTACTCATTTTTTTTGTTCAAATGGACCAAACAGCTTCCTGCAATTTCTTTCTATACAGAGATATAAGGCCTATATTCAACACAGAAAATGCAAAGCACAGTGAGAAAGAGAATTGAAAATATCAATATCCCCATTGAAGTGGGAAGTTTTGCTAGCTACCATAGGACCTATGCTAATGCTCAGATTACTGCTAATCTTACAAAATTAACTCTGAAGAATTTGTTGGATGCTGCACAGATGGAGCAAAAGTAAAAATGATCAGCACCTGCTGGGATCCAGGTACAGGAATGCATAAAATAATTCAGGCTATATCTAATATCAGCCTGGCAGTCTTAAAATCTGTCTTGAACCCAGGGATCTCCAGCCATGACTTCCTGCAGTTAGTTCTGCTGGCACAGGGTTTTGAAGGATGGCAGAGGAAGATTGGTCATTTAGTTCACTAGTAAAAAGTCCTGCTGAGCTGCTGCCCTGACCTTACCCCCTGGTGGGGTCAACAAGTGGGAGTTTAGGCATAGCACCATCTTGGCTTCATCCTGCTGGCCCAGGTGTGATGCAGCCAGTGAGGAGTACAGCAGCATTTACTTCTTCTCCAGCTAGCTCTTTGACCCTCCATCAGTGGAGTGTGGCCATGGAAAGGGAAAGGGCATATTGGCCTTGAAGGAGAGCAAGATCAGACAAGGGGCACAAGGCAAACTTCATTTGTTTCATTCAGTCCTGGATAATCCAGAGGTTGATGTTGTATACCCCTTGAGCTAGAGCTGCTAAGGCATTGCCTGCTGCCACTTAGAGCAGTGGCAGGAGGTTTTTTTTTAAAATGTGTACTTACTTGGAAGTGGTTACCCAGAAGTAACCCAGAGTAGTTCTAGTAATTGCCAGAAATTCTATAGTAAAATCACAAAAACTCTGGTAAATTTCGATGGTAAAACCATAGAGATTCCAGCATCCCAGAGTTACTGCCTGACACTTCCAGTAAGAACTTCTGATAAGTACAGAAGACTGCATTTAAAAATATGTTCTCTTGCAATGCTGTGGTGCCCACAAAACCCTACCTAAACCTGGATAATCCTAAACCTTGGTCCCACCACAAGTCATAACATTCAAGCTCTGATTTCCCCAACCCAGGAAATATTTGCCACTTATTTCCACCTTCCCCCCCTTCCAATCCATTGTAACTGTCTCCTAAAAATATCTAGGCACACAAACTCACCTGTCATAAAGGTTCCACAGGCCTTTGTCCACTATAAATTAATATATGCCTCTAGATAATTCTGAATAAGAAAGTTAAGTGGTAGGGGCTGGACTTTTTGGGATATGATAGAAATTAGAAAACAACATTTTATCACAGGTGCTGAATGACAGCAAGACATATGAGCGGCAGAAGCCTGGCATGCAGAAGATCCGATGGAGCATAATTCCCTGTCAGTTAAAATTATTTAATCCAAAATTTCCTACCCAATCATCTATTTATCTCCTCTGCAATTTGGATCAGATTATTGCAACCTGCTGGTTTACCTCTTCAAACTGATAAGTCAGGCTACCTGAATATTTTGCTAGGTTGAGTAATTCACTTTACACATTTGCTTGACAGTTCTTCCAAACAGCCTGGTTGGCTTCTGAACTTTATCCATGGGACATTTTTCATTTTCACAAGGCTTTCGTGTCTCTTTCCATTTGCAGCTGCCATTGTGTGGCATTCCAAAGATAAATCTCAGAGATTGAGGAATGGCAAACATATTTGCTGATTCTCCATCAAAGCCTTCTGAAACCCAGAGATAGTTAAAGAGTCTCTAACGTGTCCAAATACACAAAGCCAGCAAATCATAGGTGAAGGGAGATTAATCCTCCCCCTGAGGTTATTTTATAAATGTGGACCTGTTGTAGTAAAGTCCAAAAGAGGGTATGGTTCATCACTCAAGAACAGTCATAAGAGCTTCCGTGATTGAGCCAACAGATGGACTGATTGCTTCTGCTTGGACTCAAACACCTTTGCTCAAATCCCCACTGAGCTATTCATTTGACTTTCTTAGGACAAGTTGGGTTTTAGTTTGTTCAGAAAAAAAAATAGATATGAAGGTGCAGTAAAACTGTCCAAGGCTTTGACATGGGTGATTTGCAGACTTACTGCTTTCAGGGGGATAGGTACAGCAAAACCAAAAATAAAAACGTGAATTAACAGTCTTACTACTGAAGGACAATTCCAGTAGTACCAAACTTATCTTGGGGCTTGGAGTCCCCCTGGAATTACAGTCAGGCCTGTGGCTACAGGGGGGAGGCTGTGGGGGGTACTGCCTCCTGACTTCCTGACTCAGACCCCCGACCTGCAGCCTTTCTTTCTCGGGGTATGTAGCCACCAGCCTCAGCTGCTTCTCCCAGTACCACAGCAGGAAAGAGGGGTGAAAGTTGCAGCAAAAGGGGGTAGTTGGCCTTTTTTCTCCCGGTGCAGAGACTGAGGGCGGGGGGGAGGGGGACAAGATGGCTCTTTGGAAAGTAAGGAAGCCATGCTTCTGCCCTGCTGCTGCCAAGGGCAGCCTAACAGAGGCCAGGCAGACAGAGCATTAGCTGACAGTTCCCCAGCAAAAATTAAACTAATTTTGAAATCTTGGCTGCAGGCCTGATTACAATGATCCCCAGACTACAAAAATCAGTTGCCCTGCAGGAAATGGCAGCCTCAGCGTGCATTATAGTCTAGGGGAAACAAAAAGCCTAGAGTGATATCACATCCCCACTGAGCTCCCTCCTTAGGCACCAGGGATTTCATAAACCAGAAGTAGCAACTTTAGCTGCCCTAAGCAAGCAAAAGCCAGGAGATTCAGGGAGCAGTGCCTAGGGAGGTGGAGTTTCAGGGGAATATGATGTCATTTCCTGGTAACTCTAAGATTTTCTTTAAACTCTATGGGCATCACTTCCAGGTGATGGGCATGAGATCACTTACACATAATACTCTAGGAATCTCAATTTCTATTATCTTTATTATGCAATTTGAAGGGAATTCCTAGAATGTCATCATCAGCACTGCAGGGTAAATGGTAACAAGTATTCCTAACTACACTCAGCATCAAAATGTATTTGTGACTATTCGGCGGGGGGGGGGGGGGGGCGTGTTCAGTACTAATTCACTGTTTTGTCAAGAACAAGAAACATGGATATATATATTTTACAGTGAAGTTTTACAGATTTTCTTTTGCATTTGTTTAAATAACTATTTTAACATGTGCTGCCCCTTGTCAAGTATGCTAACAATTTGCTGTTTTAAAATACTAGCTCATTTTCATAGAAGAAAGAAAGAAAGAAAGAAAGAAAGAAAGAAAGAAAGAAAGAAAGAAAGAAAGAAAGAAAGAAAGAAAGAAAGAAAGAAAGAAAGAAAGAAAGAAAGAAAGAAAGAAAGAAAGATGGAGTCACCACTCTCAGCAATCCTGGCTTTAATCAGCTGTATTACTCTTAATAAGAGTGAACTATACTTACACAGCTCCAAGCTTTCAACAGAAAGAAAATGACAATTAAAGGATGGCATTTAACTGGGGGAAACTAATACAAAGAATGGAACCTTGACCTTCATTTCAAAGATGTTTGGTGAGGCTGAGTGTGTAATAAGAGCTATGGAGACCTGAGGGTCGCTGTACAATTTGTAGGTTTTTGAGATGATAACAGAGGTGAGCACTAGGCAGGGGAGGGGGGGAAAAAACCTGGCTATCAAAGAAAAATAGAAGAGACCATGTGGGGTCTCCATAGGCCAAGACCTAAGATGCCTGAATCAACTGTTGTTTCGGTTTAAAACAAGGTTAAAATGCAGCTATTTTTTCTTAGTAAAGAGTCTGTTGCACAGGTATCATAACCTTGTGGAAGGGGAGTAATATTGCTCTGACATGTATCTGACCTGATAATATCAGAGCCAAGCTGGTATCTTACATTTGGGACAGGCCATTTTCTAATATGTATCTTCAGTTACAACATTCTGACCTTTCAGTTTTCCTATTGCCTGTTCTTATTCTTCATAGACCCTGTGTAAATATATGGCTAGTCTGAACTTTTCTATAGTGGCGGCAAGGAGACTAGGCCCTAATACCTGGCAAGAGTAGGAAACGTCTTCCTCATTGAAAGTATGAGGGCAGGAGAAAGGGTCATGTATTGATCACCGTTTTCACAGAGGGTACTGTCAAAGGTCACTTCATGGTGCGGGAAACAAACATAAAAAAGAGAGATGTGGGAATTTGCGTAGAGTTCTGGTTTAAAGTACAGATTTGTAGAATCTCAGATAGACACAATTAACTAATTCTTGCTTCCCTCAAAATTTCTTATATGTTTTGCAGAAGTTGGAATCTACAAAACAAGGTCAAAAATATACTATAGGTAAATTTTAATGGGAGCCCCATGGTGCAGAGGTGGTATAGCTGCAGTACTGCAGTTGAAGCCCTCTGCTCACGACCTGAATTTGATCCCAGCGGAAACTGGTTCAGGTAGCCAGCTCCAGGTTGACTCAGCCTTCCATCCTTCCAAGGTCGGTAAAATGAGTACCCAGCTTGCTGGGGGGGAAGTGTAGATGACTGTGGAAGGCTATGGCAAACCACCCTGTAAAAAGTCTGCTGTGAAAACGTTGTGAAAGCAACGTCACCCCAGAGTCGAAAACGACTGGTGCTTGCACAGGGGACTACCTTTACCTTTTTAAATGTAATGATTATTTTGGGCAGATTTACACATTCTCTTAGCCAAAACTCAGCAAAAATGGCCTATCCACTGTCCCAGCCCCCCCCCCCCCCCCAGTCGGAATAACATGGCAAACAAGCATAGTTTGGGTTTATAAACAGGGCCACTTTATTAAATTGTATCAACCGGCCTGGGGCAAACTGAACTAACAGGACAGGCCAAGGGAAACCCCTGACCCTTCCCTATCCTGTGATGGTGAGCCATCCTGCCCCCAGCATAAGCCACTTACTACGGCTAATGCCGGGCCGGCCTGGCCTGGGTTGCCCTCCTGTCCATGCACATGCTCAGCGAAACTAGTGCACCAGAGAAGGGCACCATGTGGCAGGCTCTCACAGCAGAGAGCCATACAGCCCAGCCTGCTGTTTCAGCCAGCCACTTCCCCATCAAAACAGGGTAAACCAGGGATGCTCACCAGTGTTCCTAATAGCCCTGGCCAACTCCAGCCAAGTGACTGAATTAACTATACCACCCAACTTCATACCCTCCAAAAGTCAAATAGTACAAGGTAGCAAAAAACACCCCAATCACGGCCAATCAATTGAGATAAAAAAATTCCTACATGGCTGCATCAACATGGCAACTGGCGAAGCCTGTACTATTGACAGGTGGGAGGGTGGGCCGAGAGCAGAAAGCAACTGCGTTGTTTGATGCGGGGCTGGGGCTAATAAAGCCCCAGTGCTCCACCCCTCCCAGCTCCCCAGATGGGTGGGAAGGCTTGTTAGCCTCCTCCATCTGGGAGGCAAACATGGTTCCCGCCATAAGCCGCCATGGTGGCAGCGTGGGCTTAAGGGGCCAAAATTCTGTTAGAGGAGTTTTTTAGCATGAACAGAAACAGAGGGCGTTTTCGCACTGATCTTACTCCGGAGCGACGTCCCTCTTCACCGCGTAGCGTCTGCACGGATTTCGCACCAATTGCTCCGCAGAACCCAGAAGAGCCACAAAGTCCCATGACTTTTGCGTCGCAAATGTAAACTGTTTTTTGGCGGTTTACATTTGCGATGCAAAAGCCGCGGGACTTTGCGGCTCTTCCAGGTTCTGCGGAGCAATTGGTGCGAAATCCGCGCAGTACGCTGCGCGGTGAAGAGGGACGTCACTCTGGAGTAAGATCAGTGCGAAAATGCCCAGAGTTGCCAGCCCATTTACCATGAACAGAAATAGGGTTGCCAGCCCACTAGTTGGGGCTACAGATTCCTGCCCTCAGCTTCTAGTAGGAGGGAAAAAATGACCACTGGGAGTCCTCTCTAGGAATTGTTGAAAATTCTGTAGTTTTACAAAAGAGTTTCCAGCAATTCCAAAAAAGGAATAACATCATTTCTACTTCTTTTCTGATTTCAAATAAAACTTTTGCAACCAAGGAAGAAAGAAGAAGATATTGGATTTATAACCCACCATTTACTACCCAAAGTAGTCTCAGAGCAGCTTACAATCTTCTTTCCCTTTCCCTATACACAACAGGCACCCTGTGAGGTAGGTGGATCTGAGAGAGCTCTGACAGAAACTGCTCTTGAGAGAGAACAGCTCTGTGAGAACCTGTGACTGACTCAAGGTCACATCAGCAGGTGCTTGTGAAGCAGCAGGGAATCAAACCCAGTTCTCCCAGATAAGAGTCCATACACTTAACCACTATACTCAGCTGGTGTATTAACCACTACACCAAACTGACTATTGCAGGAATATGCAATAGCAACCCAAGACTCCTAAGCGATTTTTCTGGTCCTATCAAAATGTACATTTTGTTTTCTCATGTTTCCTTACCTGAGCAGAAAAAAAGCCTCTGAAATTAGTTTGTGTAGGTTCAATTCCATAGCAATTCTAAAGTAGGAAAACATTCACAAAACCCTACTAGTTCATCTGGCCTAGAAAGTCATATTATTTTCCTTTTTATTTAAAACATCTTTGGTTCAAAATCACTTTAGAAAATAAAAACCCATGGACTCACTTGCCAAAAACCCATGAACTCACTTTGTAATTCATAATTAATCTCAAGCCCATATCTAATTTAATAGTCTTCCCTTATAGCAAGCTGATTTTTATTTTTATTTTTTTTTTATGTTTCCCAAAGTACAATTTCTCACCTGAGTCCTATTTAAGGTCAGCAGAAACTTCTCATGTTTAGAGAGGTTTACATCTCCCAGAACTCATCTCTAATTGAATATTCTTTTTGGTATTCAGGGATAAATAATGGTTGGCCCCATGCCATTTACTGCTGAGCTTGAGGTATGTAAAGGAGATGGATACTATGTTAGAGGTATTTACAAGATCAAGTTCTGTGTGGTAATCAAAATTTGGATGAAACAAGGATCCCCCTCAAGAGACACACAGCCCGGCATCTGTAATTACAATATAATGGATGATTAACAGTTTGTGGTGCAAAAACATGATAGGGTGGAAGAAGGAACATATATATATACACACACAACCCCAAGGAAATCTAATGTTGCTGATACAGGACAGCAGTGCTTAAAACTGGTTCTTCCACTTTCTTATTCCAGGAAATGTGGAGCTGGATGGTCTGCCTGGCTTCAAAAGCAGGAGAATTAATTCATCTGAAAAGACTAAAAAGAAGTTTTAAGGCCTCAGGGAAAGGATACTAGCCCCTGTACAGATTGACAGCTGTATTCTGGGAACCCAACTGAAGCTCCTGGGAAAAAAATTACCTTGGGCCCAGATGTTTGAAGGACTGCCCCTTCTGGGATGTTATAGTGTGTCAAGTGTTGTGAGCAGCAGTGGGATAAATTGTTTTAGTTGTCTTTATCTGCACTGCATAGTATTACCAGCCCCCCCGTCTCTGGTAGAAGTGGAGGTCCCCTGACGCCAGGTCCCACTGCCCTGTTGCCGATCAGCTGGCCAATGGACGGGGGAACCTACCCAGAAAAAGAGCAAAGTCCAGTCAACATGGCAGTGGCATGTTTACATCACTTCTGACATGATCCAGAAATGACATCATCATGTCAGTCAAGTCGGGTTGATGCTCTAAAAGGGGGGGAGGGAGAAAGCAGCCAAACTTACCATAGAGTTTTTGCAACTGCAGTGGTACAAGGAAGGGACAGAATGCCCTCCCATCCCTTTGTGTGGATGAATGAGTCAATGTTGCCTCTTCACTTTTTTAAAAAATCTCCATTTGTATTTAATCAATTGGTTCCAGTTCTCTGCTTTTCACTGTTGGTGACATAAACACCACTGAAACTGGCACACATTTTACTCTGTGCATGTGTCATATGCTTAATGGCATTTATACCTAAAAAGTCATCTCATTTACACTATAAAATGTGCATAATTCATCTCCTTCCTAGCCACAGAGCCCAGGCAGTGGCTGTGGGTGGGGGGCTGCCTTGCCTCTTCCAGAAGGAGGAAGAGTCAGGAGACACGTGACATCAGAGTCATGGCAGAAGGGCAGAGCCAGCAAGGATGTAAGGAAGGATGGCTCTGCTTGTTGCCCTTTCTTTCATCTGTATGCTTGGTGGAAGGCTGATTGGAGCCTTGAGGGATGGTCGAGAGGACAGGTCCAGGGCCTATGTAGCAATTCAGCAGTGGCAGCCTCCTTGGGAGTCTGTAGGCTGTGAGTTCAGGCCTGGAGACAATTGGGGCCCTTTTTTCCCTAGGTCAGGGGAATCATAGTGAAGGGACCAGGATGTGGTGGTCAACCACTAAATGGCAGACAGATCCAGGCTGGCTACTCAGACTGGGCAGCAGCATTTGGGTAGGCATAGCAGCCTTTCCTGCTTTGAGGAGTTCCATTCACAGAAAGGAGAACGGAACTTAAAATGGAATCCCCCTCTGATTGAAGCAGAAGGGATATTTGAAATCCTCTCCATTTGTATTGCATCTTTGAGTTTTTTAGAAGAACCAGGGCTTCTAATTTAGTGCAAAGCATCCTAGAGCCACCTGGTTCCCACAGGGAGGGGCAGGGTGTAGGCAGTGGTGGAATTCTAGCAGGAGCTCCTTTGCATATTAGGCCACACACCCTGATGTAGCCAATCCTTCAAGAGCTTACAAAAAAGAGCCTTCTAACCTCTTAAAGGATTGGCTTCATCAGGGGGTGTGGCCTAATATGCAAAGGAGCTCCTGCTAGAATTCCACTCCTGGGTGTAGGATTGCCTTTTCCAGGTTGAGAAACTCCTGAAGATCTGGGGATGGAGCCTGGGGATGACAAGGACCTCAGTAGGTACAATGCCATAGACCCCACCCTCCAGAGCAGCCATTTTCTCCAGGGGGACTTGTAATTCTAGGGGATTCTCAGGCCCCATCTGGAAGCTGGCATCCCTAAATCACCATAAATCTCTAGAAAAAAGATTCCCTCTGTCTTAATTCATATACAAGGTTCTTGATTAGAAAAGGAACATTATGTTTCAGAAGCACTGTACATGGCTCACTTGGGGCCCCACGTTCATGCCCTACCTTTAATACCCCCCCCCCCCAACAGCTCAGAAGAAAAGATGGGAATGAATAAAGAAAATTATGAAAGAAACACAGAATTCTTCTATTCCCCCCTGGCTATGCAGCATTGCGCAGCTGTACCATTTATTAGCCCTTTATAATGTTCTTTGCTAGATTTATTAACTCCACCTCTGTCTCATTCTCCTTGAAGAGACTTGTGCTGAAATTGCCCTTAAAAGAAGACAATAACGTTTCTTAAAATAGAGTCTTTTCATAGCAAAATAAAAGCGGAGCATGACTGAAATTCAACTGCACATCAGGATTGCTTCTTACTGAAAGCTTTCAATTAATTTAAACTGGCTTTCGACTTCCAGTGAATCCCAGACATAATAGTTTTGGTAGATGGCTTTATATGGGATCATTTCTTTATAACTTAACTCGCATTCTAATGACTTGAATGGGGATGAACACTGCATCCTCCCATATTACCATGGGGAATTATCTGAGCAGAGAAATATAGAAGCCTTGACTAACCAGTGTTTCTTCACGTGAGAAAGGAAAGAAGGATCCTGCTGGGAGCTGCATGCGCAAAAGCTATGTGCTGCGGCGGTTGCAGGAAGGAGGGCAATTGGGTGACAAATTAGGGTAGCCTGGGTCTTTTTTTGTAGCAGGAACTCCTTTGCATATTAGGTCACACCCCTCGGATGTAGCCAATCCTCCAAGAGCTTACAGTAGGCCCTATGAGAAGAGCCCTATAAGTTCTTGGAGATTGGCTACATCAGGGGTGTGTGACCTAATATGTAAATGAGTTCCTGCTACAAAAAAAGCCCTGGGGTAGCCAACCCTCAGGTGGGAACTGGGGATCTCTTGGAATTATAACTGATCTCCAGACTATAGAGATCAGTTCCCCTGGAGTAAATGGCTGCTTTGGAGGGTGCTTCTAAGGCATTATACCATATTGAGGTTCCTCCCCTCTCCTAACCCTCCTCCCCAGTCTGCACCTCCAAGTCTCCAGTAATTTCCTGACCCAAACTTGGCAACTCTATGAGAGATTGAGTGGAAAAGCTGGTTGAATGAAACTTTGAATCTGCCTAACCAATTTCATCATTCTGTTCTGGTCATAGTAGTTTTACAGACTGGATGAAGACTGTACAGTAATGACTATATTAAATAGTAAGCCAGCTGGCCATGGTGTGGATGAGAAGGGAGGGCAGGGGGCTCAAAAATGGTAGGAGACTCCTCAGATTTTCAGGAAAATATGACTTCAATCAATCAATCAATCAATCAGGTTTATTACGGTCAAAATGACTTCATAATTTAACACAGAGACATCAAAAGCCCAATGAGGACTGAATATGTTTCAGAAGGATGGGCTATTGTAATTAATTGAGAGTTCCCAAGACCTTGGAAGAGCTGAGAATACTGAAAGAATTCAAACTGATTCCTGCCCCCATTATTCCTCATGCATCTTTAGTTTACGTAGAGTTGAATCCAGCCAGCTTTTCTGCTCAACCTCTGCTGACTCCATTCCTTATTGCTCCTGTCTTTCATGGCTTTCATCTACAAGGGTCCCACAATCTCCAGTGTAACCTGCTCAGTGGTTCAGCAATTAGGGTTTGCCCAGTGTACTCCATACCAATTTAAGTGTAAAATTAGGATGGATGATTGAGTTTGTGTATGTCCCATGGCACAGAGTGGTAAACTGCAGTACGGCAGTCCAAGCTCTGCTCATTAGCTGAGTTCAATCCCGGTGGAAGCTGGGTTCAGATAACTAGTTCAAGGTTGACTCAGCCTTCCATCCTTTCAAAGTTGGTAAAATGAGTACCCAGCTTGTTGTGGAGGAAGTGTAAATGACTGGGGAAGGAAATGGCAAACCACCCCATAAAAAGTTTGCCATGAAAACATTGTGATGTGATGTCACCCCAGAGTCAGAAACAACTGGTGTTTGCACAGGTTCAGGGAAAATTACATGTCAGAAAAGCTGTGAGTGCTTGTAAAGGTAAGCTCCCCCATATACCTCTGATTGTGAACCCTGTGGCACAATCATGACTCAGCGCATGTTGGATGTAATGTGTAGCTTGACCTTAGGTAATAGAGTAAAATCTATGTTTTCTGGCAGTCACAGAGAATAGGTTTGCAGGTGAATCAAATGTACCACATACTCAAGCTCATTGCTCTGCCCTGGCCCTGATCTAGATGAATCCACAATGACCAAACCCCATTCCCTTGGGAACACCATGGTGACAAATCCCATGCCTGATAGGTCCCTTTTGTTGGAAATATGTATCTGTTTTGTATGTCCTTTGCAATGTTCTAGTCATTATAGGGTTAACACTGTGCCTGATTCCCTATTGTCTGCATGACTTGGGAAGAAGATGACTTGCACATTCGGACTGCTAGAGAGGACCGTAAATCAAGGATCCGCCAAATGCGGTTTAAAGATCTATACCGCACTGCTGGTACTAGCAGAACTAGCGTCAATTTCCATCAGTACTGGCAGATGAAGTTATTAACTGTATCAATTGTATTGACTGGTTTTTAAAATTGTTAAGTTCAATGTTTTATAATGTTTTATATTGTTAAATTTTACTGTTTTGATATTATTGTATGTTTTTATGAAATGTTGTCAGCCGCCCTGAGCCTGCCGAGGTGGGGAGGGCGGGATAAAAATAAAATATTATTATTATTATTATAAGAAAATACTGACTGCTGTCATTCAAGGTCTAGAAGCAGGAAAACCTGTTTTGTCTGTTTGGTCAGTTAGTCAGGTGACTTCCTTTGTTCAGACAGAGAGGTCAAGAAGGAGGAAGTGGTCTTCCATTAAGCACATGATCTTCTAGTGTAAGCATATAGTTCTATAGTTAGGGTTTGTAGAATCTTTCGGGCTCAAGTGCCGTGTTCTACTGGAGAAAGTTTTTCTTCCAGACGTTTCGTTCTCAGCTGAAGAGAACATCCTCAGTGGCGTTGCTGCCGGAGCAGGTGCTCTGACCTTCTTGGCTGCTGTGCATCGAGTGCTCACTCAATGTTTGTGATGTTTGTCTGAGAGCAAAAGGAACTGCACCTTGCTTCAGTGGGAAAAGCAGCGTGCATAATGAAATGTTTTTGGAAGCAATATTCAGTGATATTGTTGGGCCTATAAAAGCTTTGATTGGGAGAAATAATTTTTTCTCAATATTCAGAGAGGCAAAGACAAAATATAGCACTGTTTATATGCTCAAATCAAAAGATGAGACTCTTGATAAATTTAAAGAATATGTTGCCATGGTTAAAAACAGAATTGGGCGTGCACCTCAAAGCCTGCTGACAGATGGAGGTGGCAAATATTGCAATACTGAATTTAAGACGTTTCTGAAAGCAGAAAGAATTGAACACAAAGTGACTGTCCCATACACTCCACAGCAGAATGGAAATGCAGAAAGACTTAATCGTGTGTTACATGAAATGACCAGAGCAATGCTCATGCATTCTGGATTACCTAAAGGACTGTGGGCTGAAGCTGTAAATACAGCAGTATATATTCACAATATAATACCTTCAAAAGTAACAGGAATTATTCTGTTCCTGGCTTGGTTTGGCAAGAAGCCAGGACTTCAGCATATTAAAACTTTTGGAGCAAAAGCCTATGCATATGAGAAAATAGAGGGAAGCTTGATGCAGGGACTAAGATTGGATTCATAGTAGGATATCCCTCAGTGGGAAAAGGCTACAGAGTCTATGATCCAAAGCTGAATGAAACCAAACATTGTAATGTTGTGTTTGTGGATGACAGTAATTTGCCTAAAGCACCCTGTGTACCTGAATCTGATCCTGAGGTTACTGATGCTGCTGCTGAAGATTGGTATAGTTGGTTACCTGTAGTAACCACCGGTGAACCGGCAGGTCTACTTTCTGAAGACTCTACTGAACCAGAAGGGGAAATGGGGACCACATTGCAGGGAGTGCCAGAACCTCCACTCATTTTAAAATGATCAGAAAGGAGCACAAAAGGGCAACCACCACAGAAATATGGATACTGTGACACTGTGAGATCTATAGAGACTGTGAAACCTAAAGAGGAACCCAAGAGCTGGAACAAGCGTGTGATTTACCTAATGAAAAAAAGGAGAAATAAATTGAAGCAGTGGAACGAGAGGTACCATCCATTTATGAAAAAAAAGATGTATGGACTCTTACAAAGCTACCTGCAGGAAGAAAGCCTGTTGGATGCAAATGGGTCTACAAAATAAAGTACAAAGATGATGGGACTATAGACGTACAAAGCAAGGCTAGTAGCCAAAGGCTATGCACAAGAATTTGGAACTGATTATTCAGAGACTTTTGCACCAGTTATCAATAGTGCTACACTTAAAACACTACTGAGTGTGGCATCATCTAGAAATATGCTTGTAGAGCACCTAGACATTAAGACAGCATTTCTTAATGGTGAGTTATCAGAGGAAATCTATATGGAAATACCAGAAGGTTTTCAAGTCCCTGGCAAGGAGAACTATGTTTCCAAACTCAACAAAGGACTGCAAGGTTTGAAACAGGCCGCAAAAAGCTGGTATGACAAAATAACTGGACTACTACAGCAACAAGGATTTGAGCAAGGGAAAGCTGAACCCTGCATGTACACTAGACTTAAAGATTGAGAATATCAATATATTCTGGTTTACGTTGACGATTTGGTTGTGAGCTGCAAGAACAAAGAGGACATTAAAGCATTGTTGAAAAGCTGATCAAAGAGGTTGAAGTCAAAAGACTTAGAGACATTAAGCACTATCTAGGAATACAGATTGAGAGACTCGAGGATGGAGCTTTTCAACTGTGTCAAAGATGAAAGATTATGGACTTTGTAGAATCTCTTGGCATGAGAGACTGTAAAGAATCTAAGATACCTCTTGAACCTGCATACCTGAGAGCTCAGGGTGGTCAACCACTCAAAGACATAGGAGAGTACAGAGAAGCTATAGGAAAACTCATGTACCTGAGTAAAACTACCAGACCTGATATAACAGTTGCTGTTGGAATACTGAGCAGAAAAGTAAGTTCGCCTAATCACCATGATTGGAATGCAGTAAAGAAACTTGCCAGATACTTAAAAGGGACTGTGGACTTAAGACTGATCATTGAACCTTCTGAGAATCCCAGACTAGTTGGATACTTGGATGCCAACTATGCAGAAGAATCATGGAATTACAGATCAGCCAGAGGATACTTGTTCTTCTATGGAAATGGATTTATAGAATGGACTAGCAGAAAACAGACTATAGTGGCACAATCTACAGCAGAAGCTGAGTGTGTGTCAGCAGCCATTGCCTGCAGTGAATTTGAATGGATTTTTCATCTGCCGAAAGACTTCAAGATAAAAGAACCTGTACCTATTGTAATGTTTGAAGATAATCAAGTTTGCATTGTAGAACAGCCAGAAGTAGATCTATTGGTATTAAATGTGAGCTAGTAAAAGATCTACACCAGAAAGGGCTAATTAAGACGGAATATTGTTGTACAGAAGCTATGGTAGCTGATATACTTACACAGCCATTACCTTGTGCTAGATTTGAACGTTTACGTGAAATGATGAATCGAGTTGATGTGAATCTAGTTGATGTGAATGATGTGAATAATGAGTAATGACTATTGTATAATGACTTGCACATTAGGCATTGAGAAGGAGTGTTGGAAATATGTATCTGTTTTGTATGTCCTTTGAAATGTTCTAAAGTTCCAGTCATCATAGTGTTAACACTGTGCCTGATTCCCTATTGTCTGCATGACCAGGGAAGAACCTGTTTTGTCTGTTTGGTCAGTTAGTCAGGTGACTTCCTTTGTTCAGGCAGAGAGGTCAGGAAGAAGGAAGAAGTGGTCTTCCATTAAGCACATGATCTTCTAGTGTAGTTCTATAGTGTTTCACCTCCCAGTACCCTTTCCCTATAGAAATAAATATGTTTTAGCTCTTTCATGTTAAATGCCTCTCAATGATTATTTGATCCAGTGATCCATCACACTGTTTGAGATAAAGAAATAGAATTTCAAACAGAATTCCCTAACACCTTTCCCCCAAGTCACTCATGCAATAGGCAGAAAAGTAGCCAGCTGACTGAGAGTCCTTCAGCAGAGCTGGATGCTGAAGCCTCAAGGAAGACTGAGGGGGTACTAAAGGATTATTTCAGTTGGCAGTAATGGTGCCAGAAGCTCAGTAATGGTGGAAACCATCAGCTGGCCAATTGGAGAGGTGGTGGGTGAAAGAAGGGCCTGCTATGTGGTGGTTGAAAGCAAGGCTGTCATCAGTATAGCCCATGGAAGGGCAACTGCAAAGGCCTAGAGTTTCTGGATGAGCCCACTGCTGCAGAGCCCCAGAACCACATGCTGCCAGGGAACAAAAGATGACACTCCTGGTGGATGCAGCATTAGTGTTCCTATCTGCACACACCACCCATCACCATCAGGGAAACTACATACAATCAATAAGAAGATGGGCAGAAGGAAAAAACAGGTGGGGATGTGGATGGGCTGTAGGGTTGCCAAGTTCAATTCAAGAAATATCTGGGGACTTTGGGAGTGGAGCCAGGAGACATTGGGGGCAGAGCCAGGAGCAAGGGTGTGACAAGCATAATTGAACTCCAAGGGAGTTCTGGCCATCACATTTAAAGGGACAGCACACCTTTTAAAATGCCTTCCTTCCATAGGAAATAATGAAGGATAGGGGCGGCACCTTCTTTTGGGGCTCATAGAATTAGACCCCCTGGTCCAATTGTTTTGAAACTTGGGGCATATTTTGGGAACAGGCACTAGATGCTATACTGAAAATGTGGTGCCTCTACCTCAAATAACAGCCCCCCCAGAGCCCCCAATACCTCCAGATGAATTCCCCATTATATCCTATGAAAATTGATTTCCACATAGGGAATACTGAAGCGCCCAGCAGACATTTCCCCCCCCCCCCATTTCTGGTGACTCTGAAGTGAGGGATTGGCATCTCTACTCACGAGTTGCTGCCAACTTCTTCAAAGTAACACAGACACACCATCCCAAGAGGAAGCCTTTCAATTGGAGACTGAAGCCTCCGGAGGTGGAAAGTCACATGGTGGCTGTGGGGGCGGGGCTTCCTCCAATGGCCAGCTGACTGGGGGTGGGAAGGAGCCTGGGAAAGTGGGAGAACCCCTGCTGGGACCTTGGGATTGGCAAGCCTAATGGGCTCAAAGGAAGGCATTGGAGGGGGCCCTCATGGGGGTCAGAGGAAAAGAAGTTGCACTCTGTGCCCAAAGCCCCCCAAAACCTGGAACTGGCCCTGGTTGAAAGGAAGGAGCTTCACTATTCCCAAAAATCTGCCAAAGATTTAAGCAGGCTAATTCACCTGCCAACCCCATTCCCTATGCTTTCTGGATGATGTTTTTACTCTATTACCTAAGGCCAAGTTAGTGATCCAACATGTGATGAGTTATGGATGCACAACTGGATTCACAGCTGGATGTATAACAGGTGAACTTACCTTTAAAAAACTGGTTAACTGAACATTCTAGATAATCAATTGCTAGATAACAAAGGCATTGTCTAGACTGCAGCTGCCTTTTGGGATTTCATGGATGTTATGGTGGTTCTGATAATTGTGCTATCAGTGCAATCAGTTCACACTTAACATCTTCCTCCCCCCCCCCCCCCTCCATCTGTTCACAGTCACATTGAGGCCTGATTTTCTGGTGGGAAGGTTCCCGATATTTTTTCACATGTGCTGAAGCATTGAAGTGTTTCAGCAGCCTCAAGAGGACTGTGAAATCCCCATTAAAGTACATTCCCCATCCATCATGCTACAACTGATAGTCATTCCTTGTGTATGTGTCTCACCCCTTATTGGTTGCCTCCTTTGATCGGTCTCTCTGATTGGCTTCCCCAAAAACCTATGAATTCCTTTCCCCCCAAAAAATTGTGAATTCCTTTCTCTGACTCAGGTATGCAGCTCCAATGGTGTACCCAGCGTATCTGACACCTGGAGTGGATAATTTTTTACACCCTCTCCGCTATACAAAAAAAAAAAAGTCCAGGTGAGGGCTCAAGTGGGCTTACTCTCAATGAAAACAGTGGGGCTTACGCTCAGGTAAGCATGCATGGGAGGCGAGTTTCCAGGACAAGCTTACTCTGGTCTCCATTGCCTGTGCCCTTTTTTGAGGGAGAGGCTACATGAAATACTGCACCTTGCTCTGATTCCTTTCCCTGTCCTCACTTAGGAGATAAGTGATGTCACTTGATAAAGCTGTCATCATCACCCAAGCCTGCCTTAGAACATATGGGCAAGGTGTGCATGAGAGTAGTCCTAATGACTTCAATGTATCTACTCTGATGTAAGGTGAGGGGTAGGGATGGGATCCAGAGCATTCAAAGTAGCCAGAATGTTGCTCTCTCCTCTTCCCCTCCCATAAGTTGAGACTTATGATTAATATGTATATGTTCTTCGATCTCTCTCTGCATGGTGTTTAAGGAACTGGAATTGCAGAATTGTACCCCCAGCAAAGATTGATTTGAAGATTGATTCTGAGTCAGCTTCCTGTACAAGCAGAGCCACAGGAGCTGATGTTGGACCTCCCAGTAGGACTAACCATTTATTTCTGTGCAATGTAAATCTGTGTGTTTGTGTGTGTGTTTGTTCACTGCCCAAACCCACCCTTCCTGAGCAGGTTCCAGGCAGCAGTCCACCAGTCGGGGGTGGGGATGTTAAATCACAGAAATGGAAGGGGCCATACAGGTCATCTAGTCCAACCTCCTGCCCAATGTAGGATCGGTCCAGAGCATCTCTGTTAAGTGTTTGATAGATCTGGAATGTTCAGATCTGGATTGCCTGGAATGTTCAGATCCAAGCAAGAGGCTATCTTGCAAATTCATTCTGCAATGGGAAAAACAAAGTATGGGAAAAACTAGTTTAGCTAAGAACTGGGAGGGGGGGTGGATGAGGAAAGACTCGGCAGAAAAATGAGGAAAGACCTAGACAGTATGGGGATGTTAATGAAGTTGTCTGGACACAAGGGGGGAAAAACCTTGTAACATAGGTGAATGAAAATCCAACATTAAGGCAATCTGGGAAGTTCTGAAGTTGTTATTGTATCTGCATGCACGTTCAGGGTTCTTTAAATTGCAGTTTCCCAAACTCAAGCAGTATCCTCTCTCATGGGATCTTTGAGGACCCTTGAAGCATAAGTGGCTTTGAAGAATGCGTCTTCAGGTGGCCGTCATTGGAGAATACTATCACAGTGGAATACACGGATGCTACACAGCTGGTCTCTATTTTCTAATTGCAAATGATTTCCTGGAATGGCCAGAAAGAAAAGGAAGGCACCAGGGACCAGTCACTTTGTTTCATTTGACTCTCACAACTCTAAGAAGCTGGCACTCAGTAGAAGACAGATTCCTTTGGGGCTCTTTATCTTTTCTTTCTGGCAGAGATAGAATTAAAAGCATCCAGCTCACTCTCAAGAGGCACAGAACTGTCGCACAAATGTTAATTGCTTTCCTGCAGAGGAATTTTTTAAAAAAGGCACAAGTGCAATTCTGTTTTTATTTATAGTTTTCCTACACATATTTGTGGAATTGTTTACTCAGAGACCACCACCACCCCCCCCCCCGTCATTGAGCAATTTGATGCTCTTGAAGAAAGCATACCAGGTATATAGGGCAGATCTCCAGAGACTCAATATACCTGTTTATTTGTGTGTGTGTGTTTTAGTAGGTAGGGATGTCAGCCTCCAGGTAGGACCTGGGGATTCCCTGGAATCACAGGTCATCTCAAAACTACAGAGATTAGCTACCCTGGAGAAAATGGATGCTT
Source organism: Heteronotia binoei (assembly GCF_032191835.1). NCBI lineage: Eukaryota > Metazoa > Chordata > Lepidosauria > Squamata > Gekkonidae > Heteronotia > Heteronotia binoei. The sequence continues at coordinate 39,582,298 of NC_083236.1, read as the reverse complement.
TGGAAGGTGGACTCTGTGGCATTGTACCTCATTGAGGTTCCTATGCTCCTCAGGCTCCATTCCCAAATCTTCAGATTTCCCAGCTTGGATCTGCCAACCTTACCCCCTCCCTCTCCTGCCAGTGGCCAGAAGGGACCTGGAAACAGAAGCAGTAGGCTTGGAACTCCAAAGCCAGGTAACTGTCAGACATCATATAATTGGAGTTAAGTGACAATTTCCTCTTTGTTTTTTTTCTTCCCCTTGTATCACTGGTGTTTTATCAGTCATTTTGGTTCTCTAACATTATTGGTGATGAAGATTTGTTGGTATTTAGTTGGATCCAACTAGCATTTTGTGGTGATAAAGCAAGGAAGAGTCTCTTTGACCACCAAGGAAGGTTATGTTGAGGGGGGTGGGCATGGGACCTGCATGGGCAAAATCCATTTGGGACAAGAGGGGGATTGGGAGAGAAGGAGTGAAAAAGGTGTCTGTTTCCAACATGTAGATATATTGTATGAGTTTTATATAGTGTTTAGTTATACATGCCTTGGCAGATGACCTCCAGCGGCAACTGGATCGAGGAGGCGTGGCGGTGCTGATGCTGTTAGACCTGTCGGCAGCGTTCGACACGGTCGACCACCGGCTACTGACCCGCCGCCTCGCCGACATAGGGGTCAGGGGGCTGGCCTTACAATGGCTTTCCTCCTTCCTCAAAGGTCGGGGACAAAGGGTGGCAATCGGGGGTGAGCTTTCCCAGAGGCGCACACTAGATTGTGGGGTGCCTCAGGGAGCAGTTCTCTCCCCGATGTTATTTAACATCTACATGCGCCCCCTTGCCCAGATTGCCCGGAGTTTTGGACTGGGTTGTCATCAATATGCGGATGACACCCAGCTCTATCTGCTAATGGATGGCCGGCCTGACTGCGTTCCAGTGAATTTAGACCGGGCACTGCAGGCCGTGGCAACTTGGCTTAGGCTGAGTGGGTTGAAGCTGAACCCGACGAAGACAGAGGTCCTTTGCGTGGGGCGCGGCGCTCTGGGAAGGGAAATACCTCTCCCGGTTTTTGACGGTGCGCCGCTCAAGGCGGCGGGCCGGGTCAGGAGCCTGGGAGTCCTACTGGAGCCTTCACTATCAATGGAGGCCCAGGTAGCGGCCACTGCCAAGTCGGCATTCTTCCACCTGAGGCGGGCAAGGCAGCTGGCTCCTTTCCTGGAGCGCCGGGACCTGGCAACAGTGATCCATGCGACGGTCACCTCAAGACTAGACTACTGCAATGCCCTCTACATGGGGCTGCCTTTTTGTCGAACCCGGAAGCTGCAGCTAGTGCACAACGCAGCGGCCAGGCTGTTATTGGGACTCCCGAAATGGGAGCATATACAGCCGGGGCTGCGTGAACTGCACTGGCTGCCAGTTACATACCGGGTCCGATACAAAGTGCTGGTTATTACCTTTAAAGCCCTATATGGCCGAGGACCTGCCTACCTGAGGGACCGTCTCTCCCCATATGAGCCCCAAAGAGCACTGAGGTCGGCAGGGAAGAACACGCTGACTATCCCTGGGCCAAAGGAGGCGAAATTACAGAGTACACGGGCACGGGCCTTCTCTGTTATAGCCCCGTGCCTTTGGAATCAACTTCCGGAGGAGGTACGGGCCCTGCGGAATTTGGACCAATTCCGCAGGGCCTGTAAGACCATCCTTTTCAAGCAGGCGTTTGTAGAAGTTGATAGGATGGCTGTTTAATTACCAACGATTTATCTAGTGACCCCTGCCATAATACAAGTGTACAGATAACATCAGGAAGATCACCGCCGTTTAAACTATGGAATGATCCAGACATTTGGAACTGGTTTTAGATTGTTGTTTTAAATCAATGTATAACTTAAATGTTGTTTTAAATTACCTTATATTGTATATTTTATATTGTATAATTTTATCGAACTGTTGTCAGCCGCCCTGAGCCTGCCTAGGCGGGGAGGGCGGGATATAAATAAAATTTATTATTATTTATTATTATTATTATTATATGTAGAGTGCTGCTGTACTGATGCCTAGATTGCATTGGAAAATTGTATGCTCTACAAAAAAAAAAATCAGTGTGAAAGTACAAAATGGAGCAAACGGGTGCACTGTTTGGGAGAGCAGCCCAAGTTAATTTGGGGGATGCATCACACCTGAATTTTTTTTTAGAGAAACCAGAAAAAAATCCAATAAGACTGGTTTCCCCCCAAGCGGGTTGGTGTTTCACACTATTTCCATGCACGTGGGCTGAATTACAGGATGCAATTTTATATAATGGTATGCCCACCACAGAGCATCACTGTGGGGAAACACTTTTAAGCAGTCACCATGTGGAGTCTGTAATGATCTATTGGCTCTTAAGTCCATAAATGAAGTGGGGATTCAAATATAGGTATGAGAGGATTCTGTGTCTTGCCTTTAGTATTCTGTAATTTAGTTCTACCCTGTAATTGAGTTCTGCCCTGTGTTTTGCTCCCCTTAAATTCCGGTTTAACTAGGGAGATTTCTAAAATTAATTCCTCAATGAGATCATGTGCCATATGCCACAGCTTCCAGTTCCTAAGTTCATTTGCATTTTTTTCTTCTTCATTGATAACGATGATGTATATATGCGCTTTGACAAAACACTGCAAAAAGTAGTCTTGATCTGGTTGTGCGTGAGATTCTTGCATTGAAGGTCCACATATGCTCCTTCACATTGGTGAAACACTAAAGATGTAAAAATATCTCAAAATTGTGAAGCCATTTAGAAGGTTCCTCCCCCGGTTTGACAAAAAAAAAATAAAAGGTCCCTCCCCCAATTTATTTTCTAGTTGGAAAGAGACATTTGGAGGGAATTAAATAAATACAATACTTGAAGCCAACGCACACATTACAGTAGAAATCTCCAACCTTTTTGACTCAGGGAGTACTTCTGGAATTCTGACACAGCATGGTGAGTGCAGCCACAAAATAGCTGCCACAAAATGGATACATCAGGAGAAAGCCAGCAACCAAATGGCTGCAGCAGCTTACCTTCAGTTACAAAACGAAGACCCATGTGCTCTGGTGGCAACTGCTGCCAAAGCAATGTTTTTAAAAATCTGCACAGCCATTCAAATCTCTAATGGCCAATCAGAAGTCATGCTAGGAAAAAGTCTCACTTGGCCCCACCCACTTTCTAAAAAACACTTGATGGGCACCAAGAAAAGTGCTAAAAAGTGGCATGTCACCCAAGACCACCACATTGGGGACCCCTGCATTACAGCATACACAAATCCTCAATAGAGACTTGCAACTATGCTGCAGCTGCAAGTTCCTGGTGCAAATTCCATTTAAAAACATTGTAAGGGATCAATTCAGATTGGAACCACGGTGCAAGAAGGAACAGGACCTCCTGCCCTCTCCCCCTGTCACTTTCCCAAGACAAAACAGCACCAAGGAGTATTATTTCCCCCACTGTGGGGGGGAAAGACTACATGTGCAAACACACAGTTCATGTGGGCTGCCCCCCAAAAAACTGTTTCAGCTCTGGAAAATGATGTGGTGGAAAGGAAGGAGACCCTCATTTCCCTTTGTTGCTGTTCCAATCTGAACCCTGTGGCACTTTTAAGTAGGGTTCCTCACAGCTTAAGTAGGGTTGCTCTCAAATGCACCATGGCTTTGAAGCCCCATAGCAGACTTGCATACATTGTAACATGACGTTTGGCCCTTGTTTTCTTATGATTCCGCACCAAGTTGGTCCTGAGCAGGCTTCCGTTTTGGGGCGGAGCAAGCTGGCAATTTTATACCAGTTGCTCTGCACCGGCATTGTGCACGGGCCGAACCAGTTTACACTGCGGCAGGGCAAATCACGGGTTTGCCCCATGCAAAATGCCGGCGCGGAGCAACTGGTGTGAAATCTCCAGCTTGCTCCGCCCCAGAGCAGAAGCCCATCCTGGACCAACGTGAGTGCAGAATCACCCTAGTTATTTAATCTGCTCTAACTCCTTCCATCTGAGAGTGGAGAAAGCCTTATCCTGAAGGGTCTGGAGTTGCCTTATCCCCATGCCCATCCCATATTGTGTTTTTGAGAGAGCAGAATAACTGAGTGTCAATTAAGGGGAAGGAAAACTTGCCTTCTCAGGCTCCTGTAAACTTACTGACTCCTGGAGATCAAGATTTGGAGCAGTGATGTGAGATTTACAGAGAACTTCCTTCTTCAGCCAGTTTGGTGTAGTGGTTAAGTGTGCAGACTCTTATCTGGGAGATACGAGTTTGATTCCCTACTCCTCCACTTACAGCTGCTGGAATGGCCTTGGGTTAGCCATAGTTTTCATGGGAGTTGTCCTTGAAAGGGCAGTTGCTGTGAGAGCCCTCTCAATCCCACCCACCTCACAGGGTGTCCGTTGTGAGGGGAGAAGATACAGGAGACTGTAAGCCGCTCTGAGTCTCTGATTCAGAGAGAAGAGTGAGATATAAATCTGCAGTCTTCTTCTTCATAGCTCCCCAGCTTGTTCTACTTAATACTGATATCTTCACCTTCTGACTCTCTACGTAACCATATATGGCAGTTTTTAGTGACCAGGTTGGATCCAACCAGATTTTCTACTGATGGGAAAGGAAGGAGCAATCCGTTTTGACTAGCAACAGGACTTGAGTGGGAATCATGGTACCTGCATGGACAAAGCTATTTGGGCTGTGGGCTGGGGTAAGAAGGGATAAACTAACTGGATCTAATCCATGGTGTTCACTAAACAGTGCAAATTTATAGGCATATTAGCTACCTTCCTTCTGAGTGCACATGAATCAAAGGTGGTGGGAATTTACCCATCAGTTTTCAAAAGTTTTTAAAATAGTTGCAATTTCTCTGTATGACTTTTTTAGCATTTCCATTGCCTAATATGTAGCAGAACTTGCTATGAATACAAGGGGAAATTAAATCATTTAACTTACTAGATGGATGGGGTAAATGAGAAAAAGAGACAGGATGGGAACCTTTCACCACAGCTCAAAAGATCTGAGCACGGCTTACATCTTCTTCAGAAATCTCAAAGCAATGGAAATTATTTTCAGATTTTAAATTGACCCAAGGGGTGACTATAATCCACAGAGAAGGCAAAAGCGGTGGACGGAAGAATGCCAGAGAAGCAGGTCCCATTACGAAAAGAAGTTATTTCTTATACTTTATTACTATCCTCCTCATCAATATGCATCTTTCATATTTGCAATGATGACAGAATTTGCATCCAAACAAGCTTGAAGGCTTCTCTCCCCCCTCCCCTCTAGACAATCTTCTGTGTTACTGTATCTTATGAGGGCCTCATCTCACACTCTGACACATTTATTGCCCAATGATAATTGAAAACTAGAAGGAATAGCTTGGAGAGTAAATGGGAAAAGAGGCAAATAATTTTAGGATTCAATTTTCTCTGACTTTTTTTTTAATTGGTAGGTATAACATTCCTGCATTAGAATCTTGATCAGAAGGGCTGTGGTTGCCCCACTTCTGGGAGCAAGCTGTGGCATGTTAAAACCACTACAGTTCAGAGTATGCCTACTTTTTACAAGAATATTCAAAATTACAAAGAAGAAGACTGCAGATTTATACCCCGCCCTTCTCTCTGAATCGGAGACTCAGAGCGGCTTACAATCTCCTATATCTTCTCCCCCCACAACAGATACCCTGTGAGGTGGGTGGGGCTGAGAGGGCTCTCACAGCAGCTGTCCTTTCAAGGACAACTCCTCCGATAGCTATGGCTAACCCAAGGCCATTCCAGCAGCTGCAAGTGGAGGAGTGGGGAATCAAACTCAGTTCTCCCACATAAGAGTCCGCACACTTAACCATTACACCAAACTGGCTCTCTTAAAGGATAAGTGAGGAGGGAGAATGGAGACAAGATACCCTTGCAATAATATGGCATAGGGCTTTTTTTGAGCAGGAACACAGTTCTGGCTTTCTTGGTGTAAGGGATGTGGCCTAATATGAAAATGAATTCCTGCTGGACTTTTTCTACCAAAAATCACTGTACAAAACAGTGGTGACATCAGGGGGTGTAACCTAATATGAAAATGAATTCCTGTTGGCTTTTTCTACCAAAAAAGCCCTGAATATGGGAGAGGAAGAAAATTTCCTTCCTTCCTTTCCTTGACAAAATTAGGGTCCAGTGGCACCTTTAACACCAGCAAAGTTTCATTCAGGGTGTCAAAAGCTGACACCCTGAATAAAACTTTGCTGGTCTGAAAGGTGTTACTGAACTCTAATTTTTTTCTGTTACTTCAAACTATCATGGTTACTTACCTGGGTCTACAACCATGACACTCACTCACATACACAAACAGAACATAACTATACAATACTTCCAACACATATCCAGTCACACTCAGACATATATTAGAAGAACTTCCACTAAGTTCAGCTTCCAAATCTTTGGATAATATACTGACTCAATTCCTATGTTGAATTTTGGGAGTCCCTAAGTGCATGGCAGGAACTGTACTTGGGTAGGAACTAGTACAATGTTCCCTTAAATTTAGAGCTTGGCTCGCTGCTTTTAAATTAAAGTTGAAGGTTTTCTTTTCTACTCCATCATCTGGGAGTCTGATATGTCTACTGCATGTACACATGTACATCTGTAAACAAGAGCCAACACACATTCACTTTACAAAGGAAAAGAGGATCAATCATAAACAAAATAATAAACAAACTATTTTTTGAATTTAGATTCCACCCTCCACAGAATGGGGTCAGAGTAGATTACAGATAGGATTCCCAATCCCCAGGTCCCAGCGGGGGATCCCCAAATTTTACAGGCTTCCCCCCCCCCGCCCCCAGCCAGCTGGCCAGTGGGGGAAGCCCTGACCCCTCAGCCACCATGTAGCTCTAGGTCTTGGGTAGATTTAGAAATCTGCAAACAGGTCTGTTTCAAAATGTGTGTGTGTCTCTGTGTCTTTAAAGTTGAGCAGGAAGTACTTTATGGGAAGGGTCAGCAACCTTTTTTTACTTTTGTTTCAGAGCAACTGTGTGTGTGTGTGAGAGAGAGAGAGAGAGAGAGCGCAGCACCAGACCCAGTAAGTGTGTGAGTGTGTGTGAGAGAGGGTTGCCAATCCTCAGGTTTGGAGGCCCTTTCCCCTTGCTTTAGGGTCATCAGAAAGCGGCGGGGGAGGGAAAATGTCTACTGGGCAATCATTCCCTATGGAGAATGATTCCCTTTAGGGAATAATGGGGAATTGATCCATGAGTATCAGGGGCTCGGGGGGGGGCTGTTTTTTGAGGTAGAGGCACCACATTTTCAGTATAGCATCTAGTGCCTCTCCCCAAAATACCCCTTAAGTTTCAAAACGATTGGACCAGGGGGTCCAATTCTATGAGCCCCAAAAGAAGATGACCCTATCCTTCATTATTTCCTATGGAAGGAAGGCATTTTAAAAGGTGTGCTGTCCCTTTAAATGTGATGGTCAGAACTCCCTTGGAGTTCAATTATGTTTGTCACACCTTTGCTCCTGGCTCAGCCCCCAATATCTCCTGGCTCTACCCCCAAAGTCTCCTGGCTCCACCCCCAAAGTCCCCAGATATTTCTTGAATTGGATTTGGCAACCCTAATTACAGACCACTTAAAAGTGAGGTCTGAGGCTCACCCTGCCCTGGCCTTTCCCAGCAGGTCTCCTTGGGTGTCAGGATGGGTGCATCCAACGCTGAGGGTGAGATGGTGAAGCAAAGTTCTAGGTGAGGCCAGGGCCAGCAGGACCCAGTGATGGCTGTACCTCTTTGAAGGGCAGCTGTCAGCTCCAATGAACCCTTCAGTAGCAGCTGCAGAGGAGCAGGGGTTAGTTCTAGTGAGAGGGTGGTGAGTTGAAAAGGAGCTCTGATCAGCAAGCTGGGGAAGAAGAAAGCCCCTCCCACTATTCTGAGACTTGTAGGGCACATAGGTTCAGGACCAGCGAGAAGGCTGAAGGCAACATACTCCCTGAGGCATGTCCCAGGCATGACACATTGTGTGATGTATAACCTATACTCATGGGGGAGGGGGGAGTGCCAAATGAGAGTTGTATATGATCACTGATGTTGTCACAGGGTTATTTGGGGTCAGACAGCAGCAAAATGTACATTTAGTCTTTAAAATATCCCTGTGGAGCAGGCAGAATCAAGTTCAAATTAACTTAGGAGGCAGTGGAAGGGCATATAATGGGCACAGTTTTGAAAAGCAGGTCTTCAGCTACCTGTAGTGGTCCTTGATGTGTGTCAAGATATAGATAAACACACATGAAACTGCCTTATACTGAATCAGGCCATTGGTTCATCAAGGCTGGTACTGAGTACTCAGGAATGGCAACCACTCTTCAGAACCACAGATACTGGCCTTTCAGATCACCTCCTACTTGATCTTTGTAGCTAGAGATGTTGGGGATTGAACCTGCCCCTGCCTGAGTGACAACCACTGAACCACAGCCCCCATTCAAATGAATGGGACTGGTTTCAGACGTTAAATTCTGCTGACATTGGACTCTTCTGCCAACACAGTGTTCAAATAGACAAGGCATATTTTGCCAGTTCTTTGCACTGGCAGGACACTTCTAGCATCAGAGGAAGTATCCACCATTAGTAGAACAGAAAGTCTGCATATAACTCATGGTCAGTATTAAGCATTCATTGCAGTCCACATGGAATAAAGGTACATAATGCATGAAACAGAGAGATCATGTGGGAAATGTTCCCCAAACAGATCCCCCACCCCCCACCCCCGGAGCATTGGATAGAGGAAGAAAAAAAGTGACTAGAAAGGGCTGATTAAAAAAAAAAAAGTTCTAGCTTAGTGGTTGCACACTCTCTTTGTATGCTGAAGGTCTCCCACTTCAGTTCTTGACACCTCAATTAAATGATCTAAGGTAACAGTGCCTGAGACTCTGGACAGGTTCTGCAAGTCAGAGAAGACAATGCTTAGTCAGATACACCAATGGTCTAATTCCATATAAGGCAGGCAACGAAGAAGGAATCTAGGAGGTAGTTAATGAATATTGAAGGGATGCTGCTGAAACAAAAGAGAATCACAAAATGTAGAAAACAGATGGTATTAGTTAACCATATCTGATCTGGATTCTTTTCTCTCTGAGACAATACATTTCCAACAAAATGTCAACCTTAAGGTACAATATTTTATACATTTTAGTCCACTCATTTTCAAATGTGGCTTCCAAGGACTTTTGATGCAACCATGCAATGGTGACCTCATCTGTCACGCATGCCTTCAGTGACAGTTGAACCTCTTGAAATCCATAACTTTAGATATTGCTATTACAGTTGTCCCTTCCACACAGCCAAAAACCACTGGACAAGAAACAGCACTTAAGCTTGTGAATACTATTGACCTGGGTAATGAATGATTGGTGTCCACACAACTCTAAATATCACAATGCAATCCTAAAATCATTTTTTGAGAGTAAGCCCCAGTAGATAGAGTTGAGTAGGATTCTAAGTAGACCTGCTTAGAATTACTCTATTTGGTTTTATCCAGTCTATTTTACATACATGAAAGGAATGAGAGACTAACAGAACAATCCTAAAGAGTTGTGCCCTTCTAAGTCCATTGAAGTCAGTGGGCTTAGAAGGGCATAACTCTTCTTAGGATGGCATTGCAAATATGCCTTCAGTGTATTTTCTCCACAATGTCACATTGTCTCAATGTGTTTGCTATTGCCTGTCAAGTGATAGTAATGAATTATGACAAACTGATCCAAAATGTGGTGTCACTCTAGATACCACCCATATTAAAATTTAACGATGTCTAATAATGCAGCTCAAACTAACACAGAGATGAAGGAGGGAAATGGGTGGGAGATGAGGAAACACAAGCCAAGGTGATTTTAACTAAGCGAGCACAACATCCACTGATTGGTTGATTATAAGTTAATTGTTTGCCCTTCAAGTGAGCTCTAAAATGTAATGCAAGATTGGGGTGGGGTGGGGGGGCTTGCTACATTAGTCCAGTGGTACATTTTGTTTCTCCAAGTGACCAGCCACTGGGAGTCTATAAGCGGGACAGAGAGGCCAACATTTTCCCTTACTAATGCTGTGCTGACCATCTGGTATTAGGGGTCTACTTCTGGTGATGGGGGTTGGGAAAGACCTTTTCTGCTTGAGATCCTGGAGAATTTTGAGCATTACCATTCAGATAATGTATAAGACAGTTGTATATGTGTGTCATAGTTGCATCTGCAAACTGCCTGTGCTAAACCATCTAAGAAATGAGATATTGGGGATATCCAGTTGACTATCACACAAAAGGAGTCACAGGAGATTCCCTTCCCTCCACAAAAGTCATGGAACCTGCTTCCTTCTGTCTTTGATAGGGTGTATGTGTGTGATTTCATTTAGCCTTGGGTGTGACAGGTTGCAGATCACTTCTCTGCTTGCTAGCAGCATGTTCTTAATAGAACTGAACAGATGAAGCAGCTGAGCCTCTGTTTAGTAGCCAGGAAACAAAAGTCTCTCTGCACCAAAATGTGTGTGTGTGTGGCGGGGGGGAATGCCACAAGCCAAGCCAACTGCTTTACATCACATATTGCAAATAAGAGATTTAGTACCCAGCATCAGCTTGTTTGCTCACATAAAGTTGCCTTTTGATACATTTGTATTGCCACAATGGCAGAAACTGTAATTAAAACCCATGCAAATTACCCTTTCTGTTCCTCAGGAAATGGCACTTTGAAAACAGTGCATCCATACCAGGAGTGACAAAAAAGGAGTATTATAAAACAAAAGAACCCTGAGAGGGTACTTCATTCTGGAATAAATACGCATGCAGTCATTGAATGAAATATTTAGGCGTGAGAGGTTTTCCACCCTGTTCTTGTATTGTTCTGTGATTCCGCCAAGTGCTACTTTCTACTCCTTTTAAATTCCAGGATCGGATGACATGCACTGAGTTTTCAGTTCTTCTGTTCATTTTGATATTTCAACCAGTTTATAGGTGATATATATATATATATATATATATATATATATATATATATGCTGGAAGTAGAGTCCCTCCACAGATAAAAATAGGCTGATATCCCAATAACACAATTAGGCTGATCACTGTAACAAAACACGTGCACATGTTATATCCACCATAGTTTTTGCCTTGTGGAATGACCTGACTGAAGAGGTTAGGAAAGCGCATAGTCTTCTGGCCTTCTGTAAACTATGCAAAACTGAAATATTCAAGAGGGCTTTTCTGCACAGGCCGTAGCCTTGCACAGTGCATAAGAGTTCAAAAACTTAACTTGGATAAATGATTGAGACTGCGGTCTACACTGATGTGTACAGTTTATTATAAGTAGGACCCTTTTATGTAATCTCTGTACAGTTTAATGTATCATATTAATACTCAGGGCTTTTTTTGAGCAGGAACGCAGTTCTGGCTGGCTTGGCATCAGGGGTGTGACCTAATATGCTAATGAGTTCCTGCTGAGCTTTTCCCACAAAAAAGCCCTGTGTGAAACAATGGTGATGTCAGAGGATGTGGCCTAATATGCAAATGAGTTCCTGTTGAGTTTTTTCCTACCCCAAAAGCCCTGTTAATACTTATGCTTTGCTTCAGTTCATTCCGGTGCTTCCAGACTTATAAAATTCTAATGCATTCGCTATTTAATGTCCCATTTTGTTGACTGCACTGGTTCACTATGTATAATACAAGGGGTTGCCAGCTCTTGGTTGGGAAATACCAAGAAATTCTGGAGGTGGAGCCTGGGGTGGGTGGGGAGAGGAGGGACCTGAGCAGAATATAATGCACAGAATCCGTCCTTCATTTTCTCCAGGGAAATAGGTCTTGGTTGTCTGGAGATCAATTGTAATAGCAAGAGATATCCAGGTACCACCTGGAGGCTGATGACCCTTGTAATATGCCTTGGGTCCATGAGAAAGTTGGACTATAACTAGCATAAGTAACAAATGGTATATGAACAGCCTTCTGTGTTAGGAGAGGATCCTTCGGTTTCTGCCTTAACAATGACACATTTTGGAAGGATGGCAATAGTGGTATTCGGGTGCCTGCAGCCCGCCGCGCAAAGGCACGAGTTTGCCTCCCCGGACGGGGAGAGACAGAGGGTGCCCGTTCTGGCGCGCAGGCTGGGAAGTGAGGTCTGGCTGATTAACAGCCAGACCTGCGCTCCTCTCAGTCTGCGTCGGACGCGTCTTCGGCTGGGACGTTTTGAAGGCTCCGTGGTCAGCTAGGACGTTTTTGCTTGCGTCAGGAGGATTTCGTCGTTGCTGATCTGCTCTGCTGGCGTCTTGGCTGAGTCCTTTTTGTTTTTGGAGGGGGGTGGTCCGGCGTGGGCTTCTGGAGCGTTGAGAGGCTGTGCTGTTGGACCGCGGGCTGCTTCTGTGTGTGGTTTCGGAATCCCGGGGGTGGAATCTGCTGGAGGGCATTGGGGGTGTTCCCCTGGGTGCCTGAAGCGTGCCATCCATTCCATGTGATATAGCCCCGTGGTGCAGTGTGTTAAGGCTGCAGTACTGCAGTTCTAGCTCTGCTCACAACCTGAGTCCGATCCCCGGCGGAAGCTGGGTTGTTTAGGTAGCCGGCTCAAGGTTGACTCAGCCTTCCATTCTTCTGCTCACAACCTGAGTTTGATCCCCGGTGGAAGCTGGGTTTTTTAGGTAGCCGGCTCGAGGTTTACTCAGCCTTCCATTCTTTGGCTGGCTGGGGGGCTGGTTTGTGGCCTTTTAGGCAGCTCCTTTAGGGTGTGGCCTGGTGGTACCCTTAGAGCTTTCCAGGCGGGCACTTATTTTATGCCCAGTAACAGGGCAGGCCACCATCTTGGGTCTATTCAATTGAAGGGGCAGCGGCGGCCATTTCAGGCAGCATTTTGCCCAGCAACAGGTCTGTCAGCCATCTTGGGCTTATTCAGCAGTGGGGGTGGCGGCGGCCATTTTAAGTTGCGGCTTTGCCCGGTAACAGGGCTGTCGGCCATTTTAGGCTCCAATTTGCCTGGTAACAAGGCATCGGCCATTTTGGGGCTCATCCATTAGAAGGGTTTGTGTAAAGTTCTTAAGAGCTTTGTCTTGTCATCATGGCTGGTGGTAAGGGGTCTGGGAAGTCTAAGGGCAAGAAGCCGGCGCCCAAGGCACCTAGGGCACCGCCTAAGAGACCTCCTCCTCCTGCATCTTTGTCTGATGAGGAGGGTGATGGGGTGGTGGAGGCCAGTATTATGAGCAGACTGAGGGCGCTGGAGCAAGCGTCAGGTCTGCCTTCTCCTGGGGGGCTAGACGGTCCTGGGACATCCAGAAGGGGTCGCCAAGCTAATATTTTAACTAGGCTTTCTCTCCTTGAGGGCAGGTCTGCTGGTGCATCTATGGATGCTGGGTCCAGTGGGGCGGATGCAGCAGCAGCTGCTGGAGCGTTTGGTCTGGGGATGGCGGTTGCTCCTTCTGGATGGGCTGGTAAGTTGACTGGAAATTTACAGGTGGGTAGTGGTCAGGCTTGGCCATGGGGTCCTTGTGGCCCCACCTTATTGCCTGGACAAGGGTGCCCCTCGTCTGGTTCAGGCATGCCTTCTGCCTCTGGGTTTGGGTTCCCTGTTACCTGGCCTGGGTTTAGCGGGAAAGGGGGGCCTTGCGGGGCTTGTGCGGGTGCTGGTCAACTGGGTATGGCCAGCCCTTTTAGCGGGGCACCTTCCCTTTATGGGATGGTGCCTTTTGCTTCTTTGCCCTTTGGAGGTGTTGCTCTACCATTGGGTGACCACCTGCTCCCTGCAACGCGAGAGAAAATATTAAAAGGGGAGTATGTGGATATATTTTCCTTGCTCTTTAGGGAATTGGAGAAGAAAGACAAGGAGGATTTAGACGAAAAAGAGAAGGAAAAATTGAAGAAGCGTAAGGTGGACAGAACCTGGGCCAATTGGCTTCCAGGGTTCTGTATATAAGCAGGGGTGATCGCCCGGGCCCAGCCTTGGAGGGCTGCAGCCCTTTTTCAGTATTTAGATATTATATATAAGAGCTATACGGCCTTTAGTGGCCCGGCGTGGCTGCAGTATGACGAAGAGTTTCGGATGAGGGCTGCCCTTTATCCGTCTCTTCCGTGGGACAGGATCCACCAGCAGCTTTGGCTGCAGGTTATGTCCCCTGCTAGGCCTAATCTGGGTGACCGCTCTGACAGTGGTCATTTGGTAAATAGGTCTTCCGCTGTGTCGGCTTCGTCAGGCTCTCCCCGCGGCGCTGCGGGGCAGGCGGTTCATCCCCGCTTGCTCTGCTGGGAGTTCGGTTCCCTCGGGGTGTGCAACAGGAAAGCGTGCCAGTTTAGGCACGAATGCCCCTTGTGCGGGGGCTCGCATTCCTTTGACAGCTGCCCCAGAGCCAGGGGACGTAAGAACCCAAAAAAGCCAGGGGGAGGTGGAGGAGCCTTTCCAGCTAAAAAAGGGCCCCAGCCCGATAAGGGTGGGACCTCTTGAACGGTGGCTGGCAGAGTATCCTAGAAGGGCCGATGGTTTGTATTTGTTGGATGGTTTTAAGTTTGGTTTAGGATCCCGTTTCATGGGCCTAGAGTTCCATTTCTTTCTTAAGTCTGTGCTGGGTTTATAGCACGTGGTTAGGGATAAAATTGCTAAGGAGCTAGGTGAAGGCAGGGTGTTGGGTCCCTTTTCATGTCCTCCAGTGAGTACTCTTAGAGTCTCTCCTCTGGGGGTGGTACCCAAGAAGATGCCTGGTGAATTTTGTTTGATTCACCACAGGCCATTGCCGTGGTGCGGCGTTGTGGGGTTGGGGCTGAAATGGTGAAATGCGACATTAAGTCAGCCTTTCGCCTTTTGCCTGTTCACCCTGCTTATTTTGAGCTCTTGGGGTTTCGTTTTGAAGGGCAATTTTACATGGACAGAGCATTGCCAATGGGCTGCTCTGTATCATGTTCGCCTTTTGAGCGTTTCAGCTCATTTGTAGAATGGGCTGTGCGGGCGAAAGTGGGTTTGCAGGATGTCGTTTATTAACTGGACGACTACCTCTTTGTGGGTCCTTTAGGATCGGGGCGTTGTGCTCAGCAGCTGTATGGCTTTGTTGAGCTGGTTGAGGAGCTGGGGGTTCCGCTGGCACTTGAGAAGACTGAGGGACCAACCCAGAGGGTGACCTTTTTGGGGATTGAGATCGACACTGTTGCGCAGTTGTCGAGGGTGCCCCTGCAGAAAATAGTGGAGCTAAGGGCTAGGATTTCTGCCTTTCTTCTTAAGAAGAAAGTTGCGTTGTTGGAGCTGCAGCAGCTGGTTGGGCACCTTAACTTTGCTTGCAAGGTGGTTGCTCCTGGTAGGGCTTTTCTTAGAAGGTTGTGCGATGCTATGGCAGGCTTACACTTGCCTCAGCATAGAACTAGGGTCACACGCAGCATGAGGGATGATTTGGAGGTTTGGCAGGAATTTTTGGAGTCCTTTAGTGGAGTCTCTTTTTGGAGGGACGATTTGAGGCTTGAAGCTGAGCTCCAGGTCATGTCTGATGCTGCGGGATCGTTAGGTTTTGGGGTCTACTTTCGTGGACATTGGTGCGCGGATAGTTGGCCTCAATCCTGGGCTCTGATGGGTGTGAACCGAGATCTCACGTATCTTGAGTTCTTTCCCATTTTAGTTGCGGTTTGGCTGTGGGGGAAGGATATGGCCAATTACACAGTGCATTTTTGGTGTGATAATATGGCAGTTGTCCACGTCATTAATTCCCTTACATCCAAATCCGGGCGGGTTATGCGGTTGGTGAGGGTCTTCACTCTGCGCTGTTTGCGGCTTAACATTTTGTTTTTAGCCAAGCATGTTCCGGGTGTGAGTAACAGGGTGGCTGATGCTCTATCTGTAAACAGATGGAGAGGTTTCGTCAGCTGGCCCCGGAGGCTGACAGAGAGCCGGTTGCAATGCCCCAGGAGCTATGGCTGATTGGAGAGCCGAGGCATGCAGAGCGATAGGTCTAGCCATTGCGCCTAGTACTCGGAAGTCTTATGAACGGGCTGTGCGGCAGTTTGAGGGCTTTCGGGTAGAGGTCCAGCAAGGCGCTAGGTTATAGGGCATTCATTGGCATATAAGGCCTATGTGCGGCCTTTGCTTAGGACGTGTATGAGTTGGGTTTTGGGAATGTTTGTTCTGCTGGTGTTTAACTGTTTTTTCCTATTAGATGCTGCTGTTCCTGGCCAGAAGAGCCGGAGCCGAGTTCTCATCTGCGGCCATAGCCACGTGTTTTGGGCCGCTCTGCAAGCACAGAGAACTGCGGTGGGCTCTCAGCTGGGATTCAGCCAGCACACTGTTATTGAGTGACATGGGTGCCGTGGCCTTCAATGGGCGGGCCTGCTGCCTTTTTGCACATTCGGGAGCGATGGCCGGGGACCATCATAGTGTGGTCAGCCATGCTGCCCCGCCTGGCAGGGGCGCCGTGGCCTTCAATGGGCGGGCCTGCTGCCTTTTTTACACATTCGGGAGCAATGGCTGGGGACCATCATAGTGTGGTCAGCCATGCTGCCCCGCCTGGTATGGCGTTGTGCTTGGAACCCCGCAGCCGTAGAAAGGGCCAGGTACAAGGCTAATAAAGAGCTTTAAAAAGTTGCTCGAGAAGGGGTTGGGCCACTATTTGCCCATCCGGACATTATGGTGAGATGTTTTGACCTCTACAGAGGGGAAGGGGTCCATCTCTCGGAAAAGGGTAATATACTTTTCCTGAGAGATTTGCAGCAAGGGTTGAGGGTGGCTTTGGGCCTCCCGGTGGGTGCTAAGCCCTAAGTAGAGACTTGGCCTTAGTAGTGGCAGGTTTTTGGGGTTTAGGGCACTATGTGGCCCGGGGAGGACTGTGAAGCATCCCCCTTTTGGGGACTTTGGGGTCTGGCATGATCAACCCTGGGGTTTGAAGACCTGGGTGGAGAATGCAGACTGCCGGGATACTCGGCTAGAGGGTGCTTTCTGGCGAGACGTGCGTCTGGGTTTGGGCCCTCTGGTGCGGGCCTCCCTGCTGGGCCTGCCCGGAGGGAGCTGAGGCCCTCAGCTCTGGCTGGGGGGCTGGGTCTCTCGCCCGATATGGCAGGGGAGCAGTCGCGGTGACCCCTAGCCCTGGCCAGGCCACCTCTGGTGGTGTACCCTTGCTGTTTATGAAGTTAATTAATAAAGTGGCCCAATTTTATTCCAACACTTGGTGTCTGTCTTGTTATTTTGTCCTTGGGGGGCAATCGGGTGCCTGCAGCCCACCGCGCAGCGGCTGGGCTGCAAAGGCATGAGTTTGCCTCCCTGGACGGGGAGAGACAGAGGGCGCCTGTTCTGGCGCGCAGGCTGGGAAGCGAGGTCTGGCTGATTGACAGCCAGACCTGCGCTCCTCTCAGTCTGCGTCGGGCGCGTCTTCGGCCCTCCCTCCCGCCCTGTATGTTATGTAGGCTTTTGCTGGTTGCCTTTTTGAGGAGCCGGGTAGGAATTTTTTCGCACCCTGGCTGATTGGCACTGCTCAGGTTGTGTTTTTCGCCTACCCTACATAGCATTGCAGTGGATTGTGGATTTGGCTATTGGAAGGTGCTGTTAAATAGGCGGTCACTTTAGTGGCAGGTTTTTGGGGTTTAGGGCACTATGTGGCCCGGGGAGGACTGTGAAGCATCCCCCTTTTGGGGACTTTGGGGTCTGGCATGATCAACCCTGGGGTTTGAAGACCCGGGTGGAGAATGCAGACTGCTGGGAGACTCGGCTAGAGGGTGCTTTCTGGTGAGACGTGCGTCTGGGTTTGGGCCCTCTGGTGCGGGCCTCCCTGCTGGGCCTGCCCGGAGGGAGCTGAGGCTCTCAGCTCTGGCCGGGGGGCTGAGTCTCTCGCCCGATATGGCAGGGGAGCGGTCGGGGTGACCCCTAGCCCTGGCCAGGCCGCCTCTTGTGGGGTACCCTTGCTGTTTATGAAGTTAATTAATAAAGTGGCCAATTTTATTCCAACACTTGGTGTCTGTCTCGTTATTTCGTCCTTGGGGGGCAATCATGAGTTCCCTAGAAAAGGTGTGCATTTCCCTACTATGACCCTCTTACACAATGAGATCCTCTGGAACAAGGAAATTTTTTATCTCTATTATGCCAATCAGATGTGTACTACCTAAAGAATGAGATGGTTTTCAGAGCATCTATTGCCTTTGTGATTTATTGGTGGACTGTATACTTTGCAATAAATGATATCATAAATCAGCATGGAATGTCCTGGAGTACCATGATCATTTGTTTTACTGTCTTTTATCTTTTTGGAATTGACTACATTGGTCATGAAAACTTGAATGAAATAAGGCCCGAGAGACAGGTTTCTAGAAACATAGATCAACTTTTCATAGTCAATTTTTTTTTTGTTTAAGATGTCTGCAGTTCATTTTCCAGTGATAAGTGTGTTGAACATTTTCTTTTTCTTCACCAGTAGTCCAAATCTGGTCCTACTACAGAGAAATCCAAAGATGTGTGAATTGTTTTACACATAAGCTTACCTGTAGGCTTCATTCAGCAGATTTCTAATACCATAAGAGAATCTCTGTTATTCTCTTCTTTAAAACTTTCTCTCTCAGAGGTTTGAATAAGTCCTAGAAACTAGGTCTGTGCCTTTCTGTATTGCAATTTAAAATACTGTTTATATTCTGCAGTTAAGTGTGTGATAAATGACAGTGTAAATATAATCTGGATCTCCATAGATTCTGAGCCCTACACATGGAATCCTATTTTATTGATATTATTCAATTTTTTAACTCCATTTATATATCATCTTTACATGAAACATTCTGTTGTCAATGGTAAAGAGGAGTGAATGCTTGCTGTTCCATTATATTTTGTCAATGGCTTCAGTTTTCTGCTTTTCATTGTTGGTTTTGTAGATTTATTGGTACTATATATATTTACTGTGGATTTTACCTGCAATTTTATGGTATGCAAGTGTTATGTATATGAACTCAAGTGAGAACTGAATTGGGTGTTCTGACATGTATATAAGGTTGGCGCATTGGCCCTTTTCCCCAGTCCTACGCTTAGGCCCTACTATGATGAAAAATAATAAAGAGCTTATGATTCACTACCACCTCGTTTCTTCCCTGTATGGAACCACTATATTATAGTGGCGACAAGGATGGGATCCTAGTGAGCGGCCCAGTCCGGCACCACAACGCGCATCGCTACCTCAGTTCCAGCACCACGCTCTGCACCGCTGTGGTTGAAATGGCTGCTATGCCAGGACCAATTCTGGCCTTCGACTTGGCCAGGCCAGAGAGATGGGAAACATGGTTAGAGCAGCTGGAGAACCACATTGAATACAATGAGGTCACAGGTCGCAGGAAGAAAGTGCTGCTCCTTAGCTCCTGCAGAATGGACATCCTGGAGCATCTGTGGGGAGTTTCCAGCAGTTTTTGATGGAACCCTGGGGACATACACGGGCCCCCATGTGTCTCTGCAACTAGACCCGAACATCCAGCCCATAAGGCTGAAGGCCCGGCATGTTCCCTTTGCCTTGAAACACAAGATAGAGGAGGAGCTAGACTTTCTGGTAGCCCAGGAACTGTGTGGACTTCCTGGTAGCACAGGAAGTGCTGGAGCCAGTTGCTAACGCCCACTGGGAGACCCCCATCATCACCCCATTCAAGCCCGATGGCCGAGTCTGCCTCTGCGCGGACTACAAGTGTACGATAAATAAGGTGTTACGGAACCACGCCTATCCGGTGCCAGTTGTGAGCCATGTGTTAGCCTCCGTAGTGGGGGCCAAGATTTTCAGAAAATTGGACTGGCCCAGGAGTAGCAACAGCTGCTGTTGGATGCCTCCATGGCCAAAGTGCAAACAATAGTGACGCATAGAGGCGCCTTCAAGGTCAAGCGCCTATAGTTGGAAGTCAGTGTGACCCCGGGAATCTTCCAGAACCTAATGGACTCTCTTTTAAAAGGTATCCCGGGAGTCCAGCCATTTTTCGACGATGTGTCAATTACCGCCGCCACAGAGGACGAGTTCGCCTCCTGCCTCCATGTAGTTCTCCAAAGATTCGACGCAGCAGGTCAAAAAGTGAAGAGGGAGAAATGTCTGTTCGAGGTTCCTAAAATCGACTTCCTGGGATACTCTGTGGATGCAAACGGCATCCACCTCTCGAAGGAAAATGTGGAAGCCATCTGCGATGCCTCGGCACCCACCAATAAAGCGGAACTACAGGCTTTCTTGGGACTCCTCAACTTCCACCACACCTTCCTTCCCCACAAGGCGGTGGTTGCAGAACCCCTCCACCACTTACTGGACAAATGGGCCCCATGGGTATGGGGCTGCTGCTTTCCAGGCGGTGAAGGATCTCCTCCTGTCCAGCAGCCTGCTGGCGCATTTTGACAAGCAGCTGCCCATGGTCTTGGCGTGTGATGCATCCCCTTATGGGGTGGGGGCGGTATTATCACATGTGCTGCCGGATGAGCGGGATGTTCCGGTGGCTTATTATTCGAGAACTTTGCAAAAACCTAAGTGCAACTACGTGCAAATAGGTAAGAAAGGTTAAGGGTGATTAACATGTGGAATTCACTGCCACAGGAGGTGGTGGCAGCCACAAGCATAGCCACCTTCAAGAGGGGTTTAGATAAAAATATGGATCAGAGGTCCATCAGTGGCTATTAGCCACAGTGTGTGTGTGTGTGTGTGTGTGTGTATATATTTGGCCTCTGTGTGACACAGAGTGTTGGACTGGATGGGCCATTGCCCTGATCTAACATGGCTTCTCTTATGTTCTTAAGGATTCACCATTGTTGCTGGTGTTAAGAAATTTCATTATTATTTGTACAGCCGACCCTTCACCATTCTCACGACCATAAACCCCTCCTAGGCCTGTTTGCTCCCGACCGCCAGACACCGCAGATGTTGTCACCCCCAGTTTTAAGGTGGTCCATTTTCTTAGCAGGGTACCAATATGACCTCCAATACCGGCCTGGAAAGGCTATGGGCCATGTGGATGCATTGAGTCGGCTGCTGCTTCCCTCCGGGGACCCAGATCCGGTGCCTGAGCACCAGATAATGTTGTTGGAGTTGCTTCCGGATCACCCGGTTCACATTAAGGACATCACTAAATTTTATGCCAGGGACAAAATCTTCTCCCGGGTTCTCAACTGGGTGTGGAGGGGATGGCCCACGGATCAGGTGGGCTCAGAGTTTGCAGCTTCCACGTCCTGCCAGAATGAGCTATCAGTTCATAAGGGCTGTTTACTATGAGCAGTGCCCCTTACTCTGCAGCAGAGAGTCCTAACCGCACTGCATGACTCACACCCAGGGATCGTGCGGATGAAGGCTCTTGCCTGCAGCTACGTCTGGTGGCCGGGAATAGACAACACCATTGAATCCTGGGTGGCGAGGTGCCAGCCATGCCAGGAGACCCAGCCAGTACTGCCCCAAGCCCCAATCCAACAGTGGAAGTCCAAACGCAACCCGTGGTCCTGCCTGCATATGGACTTTGTGGGGCCCTTCCAAGGGCAGCTATTTTTCCTCATCATGGATTCCCACTTCAAATGGTTAGAGGTAGTCCCCATGGCTTCCACTTCCTCCCGAGCCACAATCACAGCACTCTGCAGGGTTTTTGCCACCCAGGGGCTTCCAGACACCCTCGTCTCGGACAATAGGACAGCCTTCACCTCAGGAGAATTCTAGGACTTCTACGACCGTAACCTAATCCAGCACATTAGGTCAGCCCCTTTTCACCCGGCTACCAATGGCCAAGCGAAAAGGATGGTGTGGTCCACAAAAGTGTCATTCAAGGGGACTGAGAGTCCCACCTTGCAGAGTTCCTACGAGCCCAACACGCTATCCCCTGCACAGCCACTGGCTGCTGCTTGGCTGAACTCCTCATGGGCCGGCAGCTGTCGACACTCCTAGACCGCATGTACCCCGATTGTGCCCCGGACATGCAAGAGATACCTGACGCAGTCCGAGCACTCAGGGGCTTCAACACGGGGGACTTAGTGTATGCCAAGAGCTTTGAGGTGGGGGGCTTGATTTCCAGCCTGAGTCTCAAGGGTACTGGGGTCTTTAATGTATGAGGTCACCACGGGGGGTGGGGGTTCACCATGCAGCGACACATCGACCAGTTGAGGTGATGTGAGGTGCCTGGGGAGGAGATCGAGGAAGACATCAGTTCACGGGACTCACCAGCCGACTCGACTCAGACAGCCCCCGAGCCGGCAGCCACAGCAATTCTGACCCCCACCGTTCTGCCGGAACATGAGGCAGCTGGAAACCCCGAACCACAACAGACGTTCCAGCATCATTGACCCCTCCACTTGCCCCGCCAGAAGCCATCGCCCTCTCCCGCACCAAGGCTATCAACACGGAAGTACCACAAGCCTGCATACTTAAGGGACTATGTGTGTCAGGGCTTGTGAGCTAGGAGGGGAGGGATGTTATGTATATGGACTCAAATGAGAACTGAATTGGGTGTTCCCTTAGGGCTCATTGGAGCCAGACGACCATAGCTTGGGGACTTGGGAACAATTGGCAGCAGGATCCAAATCCCTGCTGCCCTGATCCAATCACGAGCCCCTTGCTGGTTTGAATGGACCAATAGAACGCTGGCATGGGAACCCTGACATGTATATAAGGTTGACCTGTTGGCCCTTTTCCCCAGTCTTATACTTAGGCCGTACTATGACAAAATCAATAAAGAGCTTCTGATTCACTACCACCTCGCCTCTTCCCTGTATGGAACCCACTATATTATAGCAAGCAATGCTCTCTCTAAGCTGTGGAGTCTTGTGAGCAAAAATTGTACTTTATGAGCTACTGGCATTAAAGTTGTGAGCGAGTGATTTGGCAGTGGCATAAATTAGTTTGCTCTGAGGCCATCCTTCCCAAGCTAAGACAAAAATGTGTGAGGCTGGAGGCTAAAAAAACTGAGAGTTACCTCACTATTACTGTTTTCGCACACAGCTTACCTCGCAGTCACAATCCTGTTCCCTCCGCAGCGTCCAGTCGGATTTCCCACCATCTGCGCTGGAGTTACAGGAAGTGCCACAGCTTTTGCGTAGCAAACATAAACCACTAAAACCCAGTTTACATTTGCTACACAAAAGCTGCGGCACTTCCTGTAACTCCGGCGCAGATGGTGGGGAAATCCGACCGGACGCTGCAGAGGGAACAGGATTGTGACTGCAAGATAAACTGTGTATGAAAACGGTATATAACTCAGCTTAGAGGGAACACTGTATGCAAGGTATACCATTCACACTTATAATAAATATATAAGATCCTATCAGCTTTTCTGCTGATGCAAGAAAGTGAAAGCACTTCTTTTGACTCCAGCAAAAGCTAAGCCAGGAAAAGTGTGACTGATGCAATTGGCTCATTGGCATGTTCTTAATTCTAGTCTCCCCATTTTGGCAAGGAGCCTTCTTGTATTAGCATATAAACATGGGGGGTTTTGTAGCAGGAACTTCTTTGCATATCAGGCCACACACCCTTGATGTAGCCAATCCTCCATGACTAACTTTTATTCTACCCCACTTTGATGACCTGAAACATTGCACGATAATCCTGGAAGTTTTCTGCAACATTTCTTATTTTGTATCAGCAATTTGGTTCCACTGCTGGTCAAATGGAACCCAACTCTTCTTTATATGTTCTGCTTGCCCCCCCCCCCCACTTTTCCCACTGCCTACTATTGTGTCATGCATAGGACCACCAAGTGCCTAATCCCTGCCCGGGAGGTTCCCAACCTACCAACCCACATTGGGCCGGTGGGGGGAACCTCCCTCTACATCACTGGCATGATGATGTCAGCAAGAAGTGATGTCATTGTGCCAGCAACATGGTGCAATGACCACTCTAGACATTTCCAGGAAAACTGTGGTTTTCCCAGACTCTCTAGTCATTTGGGAGGGAAAAAAGAACCACTCAAGTGGGTTTTTTTCCTTCCCAATGGCTAGAGTGTCTGGGAAAACCATAGCTCCAGAACACAAGGGACTTTGCAACCCTAGTCATGCATTCTAGGTCTGTATTTCAAGATGATCCTCTTTGCAGAATGGAGAACATTTTTGAAAATGCTATTTTAGATGTTCTTCCATTCAGCATATCATCTAACAACTTAAATTTGGCTTCTAGAACATCACTACTAGATCTCTCTCCATATTTAAATTGGATAGAATAACAACACAAATAAAATACAAGTGATAATGTAAGCATTTGGTGATGTGGATGTGGTTCCAGGAACTCTGATGAAAACAATATCAAAATGCCAATAATAGATTCAGAATAAAATAAAGAAATAGATATGTTCATTGTCACTTTATCAACCATCAGGCAAACAATATTGAGTTCTCTTTGAATGAAATCTTCCCTATTCTCCACTAAATAAAAGTTCTTCTGCAACATGAATGTTCCATGAGATATTTTTCAAGACTGAGATCTGTATTATGTAATCTCTTAAGAAGGCAAACCAATCCTCTAGGATGTATCTTTCCACAGCTAGAATTTATTTGTGCATTTGATGTGCCCTGAGAACAGAAGGCTGAGAGACACTTATCTTCAGCAGTGTGAAACAAGCACAGCAATAACCGCCAATATGGATGTTTTGGAACATAAAGAAAATATTTCCAAATGCTTTTTTTAAAAAGGGGAATAGGTCCACAGCAGCTGGTATCTGATTAAAAAAGTGTCAGCAGCTTTAGAAAACAGGCATGTGTAGTCTTTAGGTTCCAACAGCTTAACAGAAAGGGGAAGGGACAAACAGCAATGAAGAATAGCAGTATTTTGTAGTATTTATTCATGATGACACCTGCCTTTCCAAAGTCCATTCACCTTAATAATACCCTTCTAGGTCAAAAACCCAGGAAGAGATTAAGATCTTTCTCATTATGTAGGCTATGCTCAAAAGGTGCAATACTTTGAGGGAGGGGGAATATTGAACTGTAGCCATTGAGCCAATGATGTCCTAACTTCAAAAAAATTATAAACATGTCTCTGTGACATTCTAGAATACCTCTCACTGGCAGATTTACAGGGCAGCAGATATAAACTGATGGTGGCAGTTAAACACACACTTAGAAAGAAACTCGCTAACAACTGAGAATAGTATGGTACAGCCAGGCATCAATTTGTGGAAATACTTGAAAAATCTATTGGGTTCCTAGTTTGTGAGTTCCCAGATGTGCACATAACATATAGCTTATTCCCCCTGATCCTTCCATATTTATCGCAGCTGTCAGAGATCCCCAGTATTGTCGCATTTTGATTATTATTGAAACATTGATAATACATGACTTGAGATTTCAGTAATTCAAAAATCATGTCTGTCTTAAATTTAGGAATCCATTAGATAAGAATTAGTTAGAGGACCACATGATTTTAGCTTACTTCACCACGTACATAACTTTATTGGTGTTGTTATGACATATGAGAAAAGCAGAAGTGCACATCTCCATATCCACACTCAAATCCTTATACTCACATACTCATGCTGGAGTTGACCAAACTTCCACATGGGTTCCTGCAAAAAGGTAGCCTGTTGCCTTGTAGTCTTTGAAGAATGTTGGTCTGAAGTAAGACTTGCAATTTGAAGAAAGTCACTTTGAAGAAAATATTGTGCTATATAAGATTATTCCATAAGGTACAGAAAGAAATTGCAAGCAAAATACACGAAGTAAAATCTTCCAACTGGTTCATAATCCATGAACCTTATATAAAGTTTCAAGGTCTTTGTCTGCCTTAAAAACTTTTCCTTTTCAGTAGGATTTGACAGCTCATCATCTCATGTAGGCCCCTGATACCTTCAGCTCCACTTATGCTTTCAATCTCCTGATCTGCTCAGACTTCCGTCACAATTTGATAAACATTTCTGCTTCTTAGTTACCTGTGATTACCACTTACATGACCTCTTTTTCCATATAATTGGTTGACCAATCTTGATTTTCCATCATTCAAAATGAGGTTGTAACTTTTCCATTCCAGCAATGCTCCATGGTTTTGTCTTAATTTAATTTTATTGCACTGTGCACTGTGCACTATTGTTTTTACGGTCAAATCATCAAAGTTTCAAAGTGGTAAGAAAAAAGAAGGAACTAGGCATGATTGCACAATTAATACTACAGGATCATATACACACTGGATTGGATCCAATCAGATTTTTTACTGGTGGGAAAAGAAGAAGTGCCCTTTGATCACTCAAAAAGGCTCTCTTGAGAGTTAAAAGATCTTCATGCACAAAAATCATATAAAATAAAGGTCAAAGTAAGGATGGGCATTGGGTGAAGCTGAGTGAAAAAAAAGTAGGTGGATTCAACCCACTGCACACAAATGCCTCTACTTTTTCTTCCTGGATGACAAAGGGAGCTTTGACTCTCAAAAGGTTATACCCTGACACTCTTGTTAGTCTCTAAGGTTGCTACTAGACTCAAATCTATCTATTTTACCTTTCCTAAGTAAAATAGGACAAAGATGCTGTAATCTTCAAAAGAAAAGAGCAATTGACATTCAAACCTATCTTGTTAAGATAGCTTGTCTTGTGTCCAGTCAAATACCACATTGCATCATCTCAACAATTTGCTTGTAATCTAAACAGAATAGAGTCTTAAGCCTTTTTTTGTCTGTACAATGGCCACATTCAGCATGGTATCTGGCTAGCTTGGTAGTCCCTGGTCACTTTCATTTACTGACTTGGCTGGAATGAGCCATTGCCGATGTTTGTTTGTTTTTTCTGACCAAGTTTTTCCAGACTGACCAAACATTGAGGCAGTGAGGCAGAGGCTAGGACAGAAAAATGCATTCTACTTATTTTGATCCTTTATTCTCTTGGCTTTATTAATACAAATTTGAAAGATGAACAAGGGAACTACTGTGAGGAACTGCAAGCTGAGTGTTTGAGATTTACCGTATTTTTCGCACCATAAGGCGCTCCGGACCATAGAACGCACCTTCCTCGGTTCCTCCTGGGGGGCGATCCGCTGCCTCCGCCTCTGATCCTGGTGCTTCCCCCGCACCTGCCTGGCTCCAGCTTCTTCCAGCAAGTGCTGGGATCGCTCCACACTGCCCCCACCGCAAACCCAGCGCTTCGCGAGCGCCAGCTGCGGAGGGGGCAGCGTGCTTCCTCCATGCCTGTCTGCCTGGCTCCAGCTCTGATGCTTACAGCAAGCGCTGGGATCGGAGGCAGACAGGCACGGAGGAAGCACGCTGCCCCCTCCGCAGCTGGAGCTTGCGAAGCGCTGAGTTTGCGGTGGGGGCAGCGTGGAACAATCCCAGCACTTGCTGGAAGAAGCTGGAGCCAGGCAGGCAGGTGCGGGGGAAGCGCTGGGATCAGAGGCGGAGGCAGCGGATCACCCCCCCCCCCCCGGAGGAAGGTACCTTCGCTCCATAAGACGCACACACTTTTCCCCCCACTTTTTTTTGGGGGGGGGGGTAAGTGCGTCTTATGGTGTGAAAATACGGTAATTAAAAAGGGAATGCATACTTGATTTTTCAAGGTTACTGTTGCAATTTGCAAATTGGGTGTGATCTGGATGGAGGGTGGTGTTCAAGTATCACTGAAGTGAAGGCAAGGCACCATTGTCAAAGGAGAGAAGCCCTGATTGTTTGTATTTCATTGAATTCTTGAAGGGTCATTTTGGGATTCTGCCTGCTGCTAATGCCCATTATCACAAATTTAATGGCCCATTTTCACAGAACCTATGAGTTGCATCAACTGACTCCCTTTCACTAATTCTTCCTGCCTTTCACCACCACCAGTATGATAGACAAGGCCAGAAAACATGTCAGTGGAGTTTCTAGAGCTGCCAAGCTCCAGGTAGGACCTTGAGATCTTCTACAATTACAACCAATTTCCATCATTTTAGAGGGGAGCCATTTTGATCTGTAATAAAACAATAGTTATATTCAAGCCCCGTAAACACCAACAAAAGTTTCAGGTATTGTTACCAGCCTCCATAGTGGACTCTCTGGCATTGTACCCTGCTGAGGCCCCTCCTCTCCCCAAACCCCACCCTCTCCCAGCTCCATTCCCAAAGTCTCCAGGTATTTTCTAACACAGACCTGGTGACCCTAGTTTAGGTATAAACTATCAAAAGGCAAAGCTCCCTTCATTAGAAATGAGTAGGATTGGCAATCCCTCTTATCACCATCAGAAGGTGGGAGGGGGTTTGGAAATAATGCTTGTAAAGGATGCAAAGGTACCATACATATTGTAATCACCTCAATTACCTCAACTGGAGAGCCAGTTTGGTGTAGTGGTTAAGTGTGCGGACTCTTATCCGGGAGAACCAGGTTCGATTCCCCACTCCTCCACTTGCACCTGCTGGAATAGCCTTGGGTCAGCCATAGCTCTGGCAGAGGTTGTCCTTGAAAGGGCAGCTGCTGGGAGAGCCCTCTCCAGCCCCACACACCTCACAGGGTGTTTGTTGTGCGGGAGGAAGGTAAAGGAGATTGTGAGCCGCTCTGAGACTCTTCGGAGTGGAGGGCGGGATATATATCCAATATCTTCAATTAGGACAGAAGGGAAATGCTTGGGGCAGAAAATTAGTTTCTGTAGTGAGATAAGAATTCAGCAGGGGAGGGGGGGGTGTTGGGTTCTATTGTTCTGAACTGATTTCCAGATGACAGAGATCAGTCTGAAGAAAATGGAGTCTATGCCATGTGGAGTCTATGGCATTATGCCCTGCTGAGGTCCCTCCCATAAACTCCAGCTTTCCCAGGCTCTACCCAAAATCTCCAGGAATTTCCCAACCCAGAGTGAACAACTCTAAAAAAATGCTGGCAGCAAACAGAACCTACTCAGAAACAGTAACAACATGCACAAAGAGGGTGGGAAATGTTTTAGATCATTGTTGCAGCTCCACCATTCACAATATCTAGCTTAACCCATTTTTTGGTATCCCATGTCTTCATTCTTCATCACTATGTGGGGAGGGGGGGAATTCCAAGAATGAAGAGAATAAAAACTTTTATTGGGTGCTGTTCTGTCCTGCAAATATGTATGAAAATGCCTAACGTTCCTGCAAAACTGCCGTAACCTCAAAATGTATTCTTTGCAGGCCTTGTCATATTATTTCAAAAATGCTCACCATGATATTCCCCAAAGCTATTGACCAAATGTTGCAAAATTAGATTCGAAAAAAAGCCATCCTGGCTGGAGCAAGGAAACCTCCATAAACTCCAATAGATCAGCTGTTGTGACTTATTGAAGGGAACAAGCAGATGGTTCTAACATGATGTTCAGGGCTTTAATCTATGTTGTTCTGGGACTCTACACTGATCATGTCTGCGGTCTGTCTGGTAAGTTTCCACACTCGAGTGGCGAAGTCCTTCTGCTGTGGCAAAAATGATTAACAGAATTACGACGCAGCATTTAACCCTACAAGGCACTATTTTCTAATTGGAGGCAATAAAGCCCATTCTAGGCTCATCTCTTGCCCTCAGCTTCTCAGTGCCTGTCAGATGCACTAGGAGGCAGCTGAACTGGACAAGCCTTGGCCAAAACAGAATGAATGATACAACATTTTGTGAACTCTTGGCCCCTGGAAGAGCTCTGTCTTATTATACTGTGAAGTGCTCATTGTCAGTACTTGTTGATCCTCATGAAAATATTGTTTTACTGACTACTGGGTTTTCTGGACAGATTTTTTTAAACAGAAGATATTGACATTTTCACAGCAAAGCTTACCCCCCCCCCCCCACTCCAGATTCATCTCAATTCTTCAGGTTTTGGAATTCCAAATCACCTGTTCTGGTTTCTAAAATTAAACCGATGCCTTAGCCACCCTAGAACAGGTCTGTGGTATAGTTGCTGCCCCTACAGTGGTGGGTTCCTGTTTTGCACTGGTTATGTCTGAAATTTCAAATCAGGTAGAACAACACGGGGGCACCCAGTACTGTGGAGACATACTTGTATGGGAAGTATCCATGGCCCCCTGATGAACCACAAGGCAAAGAACTATAGACATTACCACTGAAATGCAAGAGTATGACAAAACCTGCAGCTTCATTTTTCTACGCCTCTGTTATAGAGCAAAGGTTGCCCAGCTTGCAAAATAATCACTGGTGGAGTATTTCCTGTACCATTCTGTAGTATGCCCCCCTCTATCACTTGCTGAGCCAAGCAACATTCCAGGGTATGTAAACAGGAAGGAGAGCTCCCTAATTGTAATAAGACAGGAATATGCAGAAGTTACAACTAGGGCTGCCAACTGAGTGAGTGGGGTGATGACTTGCCTCCATGGGTGGGAAGTGCCATCAGGTTGCAGGCAACTATTGGTGATTCTATAGGATTTTCAAGGCAAAAGATAAACAGAGGTGGTTTGTCATTGCCTGTCTTCACATAGAAGAAGATACTGGGTTTATATCCCACCCCTACCCTCTGAATCTCAGAGGCTGGTTTCACACTGTGAAATTGACATGTTTTTATCCCGTTCAGAAAAAAAATCTACTAAAGTTTGAACCATTTCTGGGCAATCAGACAGCTGCTGCTGAAGCAGTAGGATCCTGGCAGCGGTCAGTGGTTGCCCATTCACACTGCTAGCCCAGTTCAACCATGGACCTGCTGTGGAAAGGATTGTCTCTTTTAAAAAGGCCCAGTGTGTGCACTCAATTGGAGAAGTGGAGAAGTGCACCTTGGAGAGGGATGAGGTGGGGAGGGGACCCGACTTTGCCAGAAATGTCTTGGCAAGATTGCACAGCTCTTCTGCTTATGAGTCACCCCAGGGCATTCAGACAGCAGCTGATTATGTGATCTACATACGATTCAGGGGGACGCTACCAGGAAATCCAAGTAGCTTTTTGATGCGGATAGGAGGCGTCTGGAGATGGGGTGAGAACGGATGCAGCTCAAAGGGCAGATGTGCTTGTGTGATTGGGCACCTTTAATCTGAATGGGAGGCCGGGCTAGGTCAGATCAAATCTCCTGTGTGAAACCACGCAGGTAGCGTTTTTGCACTGACCTTACTCGGCAGCGACGTCCCTCTTCACCGTGCAGCATCTGCGCGGATTTCGCACACATTGCTCCGCAGAACCCGGAAGAGCCGCAAAGTCCCGCGGCTTTTGCGTCACAAATGTAAACTGGTTTTTGGCCAGTTTACATTTGCGACGCAAAAGCCGCGGGACTTTGCAGTTCTTCCAGGTTCTGCGGAGCAACGTGTGCGAAATCCGCGCAGACGCTGCGCGGTGAAGAGGGACGTTGCTGCCGAGTAAGGTCAGTGCGAAAACGCCCAGGGTCTCAGAGAGGCTCACAATCTCTTTATCCTTCCTCCCCCACAACAAACGCCCTGTGAGGTGGGTGGAGCTGAGAGAGCTCCCACAGAAGTTGCCCTTTCAAGGACAGCTCAATGAGAGCTATGGCTAACCCAAGGCAGCTGCAAGTGGAGGAGTGGGGAATCAAACCTGATTTTCCCAGATAAGAGTTCGCACACTTAACCACTACACCAAACTGACTTCCTGCATAGAAATCCTGCATAGGAATTGGTGGTCTTTCATTCAAGCACTAATAGTGGTCAGTGATGAGATCAGGCTAGCCTCGACCATCCAGGTCAGGGGTCTCTTTAACAGATATTTAATGAGTGGAACTTGGCAATTGAAATGATCATGGCATGAAGATGATAATACCAGATGATAAATGCTTGCTCATTAAATCAATATTCAAGAGGCAGCTAGAAGGACCAGTTTAGAATTTGACAACCCTACTTACAATGGACTCTTTGCTCGCTGGTGCTTGTAGCATTAGTCGACTGGAAGATATACAGTCAGTGACCCTGCTGCAAGATGACTCCCCTATGTCACTGTCCCCTTTTTGTGTTTGTTCACTTTCTACCAAAGATAGCATTTAGAAAATGAGAGCTCAGAAGGCAATATCCTTCTATCCAGATGGAAAGGATGACTGTTTGTATGCAGAAGATAATTTACCAGCATCACCAGTTAATGTATTTCAATCACTCGGCGCTGGGAAAGATGTTTCTGTGTTGCATAGCTGCTGGTAGTCAAAGTATCCAATACGGAACTAGATGGTCTAATGACAGAAAACAGCTTCATATACCCCAAGCATAAAGATCTCTTTGAAAGCCGTTTTTGGAAGGAAACCACAAAGGCAGAGCAGCTACTAAATCTGGAAGCAATTATTAATCTTGGGACTTTGTATTCAGATGCATGCAAATATGGCATAAATAACTGGAATAAAACTCAACAGTGGTAATGACAAGTAAAAAGGAGGGAGTAAAAAACAAAAGACAGCTACCTGGAACTAACTCTCAGAGAGCGCAAGCAGTGGTCCTGATTGTGATTAATCTTGCAATGCAGACTGCTGAAACAGAATCTCGTAAATATCCATGAAACATTTTATTAGATGATTGTAAATACTTAACATCATCTCTTGCAAGCCATTAGATTGCAGAAAGGAGGAAGCTGGGAACATGAAGATGTGTAGGTAAGACAAATGGGCGTATTCACCCCTATGTCCCCAGTTGTTTTTTAGTGATGCAACAGCACATGGGCCCGGGGGGGGGGGCATTGCAGGTTCTATGAACACTGTCCCTCACCAAATGCTCAATCAATGTGTGGACAGGTTGCCCAGACTTAATTCATGTATGTTAAGTATGTTTATGTACATTAAGGAGAAATTGGGATATAGGGCTTTTATTGTAGAAAGCAATAATAGAGCTTGGTCTCTCTCCCCCCCCCCCACCCCTTACTCCTGAGTATAAAAATACCAGAGCATGGTGGGGCAGCCCCATAACCTGAAAAGGTTTGGACGTGGAGAATTCTAAAATCTCAACATTGACTTTAGCCATGCTTTCAGGTCAATTCCCTACAGTAACTCTGTTGGAGGGTACATGGAATTAAACATCTTCCTACTTCTCTCACCTAGTCTCCCTGATAACAGTCTCATTGCCTTTCAGATCTCAGGATCAGGCCCTTCCAAGGTCTCCATTCCGATCTTTGTGGTGTTACAGGGAAATTTCCCCATATCAAACTTGTTAGGAAGGAAGGTAATAAGCAAGTCACTTTCCTCCCACTTTCCCAGCTCTTGGCCTATAGCACTGTATGAGTCAGGATCAGAGCTTAGCACTTGCTGAGGAGGAAGATAAGCAGCTGGCTTCTCACCTTTATCCCCTCCCCCATGAGCAGCAGCTGTTATCTCTCTATGTGAACCCTGAGAGCCAAAGCTAGCAGGCATCAATCTATTTGCTCCGGTTCAGCCTGTCAGCACGCAAAGCGCTGCCTAGTTTTGAGTAGAGAGGGAAAGATACTTTTCTGTACACCTGGGGATTCAGAAAATCCCATCTTCATTCCAGTTCTGTCAGTCTCTTTCCCTTCCAGTCTGTGGTTCTGGGCCATAGCCAAGCTTCCTCAATCAGTAAATAAGGTTGCCATGTTATGAATGGTGATGTGGCTGCAGTGTCAGACCAGAATTGGATAGTAAGTTCACATCCCTTCTCCCCACCCCCACTATGTGGCATTAGACCAGTTACTTTCTTTCTTAGGTTAGCCCACCTCACAGGATTGCTGTGAGTATAAAATGAAGGGAAAACCCTATTGGGCTCCTTCAATTATTGAAGACACAATAACCTAGGGGTGTCAAATTCATTTTGTTATGAGGGCCGAATATGACATAAATGAAACCTTGTTGGGCCGGGACATGTTGGGCTGGGCCTTGTCTGTACCTATTTAAGATTCGGTAACAGAGATATAAACTTTAAAGAGGACACATACAAACATAATTGAAGATTTTTTAAAAAAAAGAAAACTTGCTTAAAACTTTATATTTGTTGATCTTAAAGGTG
Organism: Heteronotia binoei; assembly: GCF_032191835.1. NCBI lineage: Eukaryota > Metazoa > Chordata > Lepidosauria > Squamata > Gekkonidae > Heteronotia > Heteronotia binoei. The sequence continues at coordinate 39,548,661 of NC_083236.1, read as the reverse complement.
CTTCCTTTGTATTTCTCCTATGGGATCCAGGGAATTGGCAAAGAAAGCTCTGGCTCTTTCTTTTCTTCCACAGGGGACCAGGGGAGGGGGCCTCAGCCAATAGAAGGAAGAGAGGCTTGGCTCTGTAGCTCTGTTATGTGATTGAGAAAGCTTGGCAAAGCAAGCTCTGCCTCCCCCCCACTTCCTCCCCAAGGGAGGAGCCTCAGCCAATAGAGAAAACAGAGGTTTTGCCAAGTAGCTCCTGCACAATTAAGCAAGCCTTGCAAAGCAAGCTGTAACGCAGAAGGAAACAAGGGAGAAGGAAGTAGATGACATCCAGTTGCTTGGGGGTCTGATAGGAGCCCTCCAGGGGCCTGATTCAGCCCCTGGGCCGCATGTTTGACACCCCTGCTCGAACCTGTGGCATCTTGTGAGCAAAAATTCTGCTTTGTGTGCTACTGACATTAAAGTTGTGAGTGAGCAATTTGGCTACTGCATAAGTTTGCTCTAGGGCCATCCTTCCTGAGCTAAGACAAAAATCTGTGAGCCATAGGCTAAAAACCTGTGAGCTAGCTCACACTAACTTGGCTTAGAGGGAACATGGGACGTGAGATTTTTAGATATATATTTTTCACGTGGGGCTTCACAAAAATGAATGCAAAATTTCCTCTGCATCATCCATAAGCCTCTCTCCATCCCCAAGCTCGAGTGTCTATTATAGAGTTGTCAGCAAACCCATAAGTTTAATAAAAACAGTGGCTATTTTAAGTTCAGAAGATCTGCTTTTATCCACATACGTCATCCTTAAATCTATAAAAACTTGAAACTGTCCCTTAACACATTGAACTCCCCTGCAGTTCTCACAAATCAAAATAGCTAAAGGATTCTTTAGGAGCACTTTAGCATTATTAGGAGGATAGTGATCTTGAAACTTGAATGAGGGAGAATCTTAGAAAGGTGGGCAAATCAGAGCACTACCCCTTGGAGGGACACCTCAGAATATACTGAGTTTTCCTTTATTAATATTTCCCCTTTTCTAATGAGAAGCTGTCATTCCTTTCAAGGAGATATTGCACTTAAAGTCTGGTTTTGTTTTGTTTTAATTAGGTGGGCTGAACCAGGTGAGGATGTGGGCTTACAGGGAAATTTCCTGATAGCCCACTGGCCTGGTGGTCGGAAGCATGCACAATCAAGCTCTGGCAGCTCTGAGGCCAGTTGGCTAAGATCTCTCATGAGTGTGTTCAAAGTGATGTCAAATTGAAGCCAACTTATGGCAACCTCAGCAAGGGGCAGTGGTGGTTTGCCATTGCGTTTTTCTTCAGAGTCTTCTTTGGTGGTCTCCCATCCAAATAACAACTTAGCTTCTTAGATCTGATGAGACTGGGCTACACTGAGAACATCCAAATCATATAAGGCCATAAAGGCAGCAATCACACACACTAAACAATGCACTTTCAATCCACTTTCCAAGTGGATGTTCCTGTGTGAACTGGAAAAATCCAGTTGGAAAGTGCATTGAAAGTGGATTGAAAGTATGTTATTTAGTGTCTGTGATCAAAGCCAAAGACTCCTTTCCCCAGAAGTTCACGGCATGGGCCAAGAGGTATCGCCTCCATGTTTCTGCCTCCTCAGTAACTGCCACTTCCTCTGAAAATTGAGGTTCCATTCAGTCATCAGCCTAGTATAGCCATTGATGATGGTTGTGTGTGTGTGAAGCGCCATCAAGTTGCTTCAAACTTATGGCAACCTTATGAATTAACATGGGCCGTTTTCGCACTTAGCGTTTGCTCCCCTTATTCCGCGGCGCAATTATGTCCGGATCATTTTTCTCGTTTTCCCACTAGTGACTCTTTGCGGAGTCGCCTTCCCTGAAGCCCCGGCTCAAATCGTTTTCCCACTGGCATCAGCTTGAGTTCGATGCCCTATCAATCATTTTTTTTTTAAGCGCAAGTCTGGTTGCGTAATGACGTACTAACGTACTAAGGTAACATCGAGCTGTTCCCTCCCCTTCTTTTCTTGGACAAACCGCATCACGTGTGCTGCTGCTGCTTATGGATTGGCTGCAGCTGTAGAATCCTCCACAGCCCTTTATGTATTAACGGAAGCATTCACAGTGGAGAATCCTAGCACTAGATTCCCCCCCCCCAAATTCTGAAGCACTAGATCCCCCCCCCCCCCAAATTTCCTCCGCTCTCTTTACCCTCCCCGGCTGGCGCTTGCAACGGGGACCTGACTGATTCCTGCTGCCAGAGCTCCCCCCCCCGCTCCATTCTCTCCTTCCCCTTCTGTGGCGCGTGTGAGGAGCTCGCTCGCGTCTACTTTCTAACCGAGCGGAATGTAGCCAGGGAGAAGAATGCAGGACTCCAACTTCCCATTTTATACATGGCGATTTTGTGCAGGTCCAGAAATCCTGGTGGCACAGCTGAGGGAGGCATTCCCTTTTTAAAACACACACACATGAACGCTTTGGCCCGCACCGGCACTAGATTCCCCCCCCCCAACAATGGTCGTTTTCGCATTATCGAGATAACGCAACAGCGAAATAACGCAACTAAAGTCAATAATAATAAAAAAAATTTCTAACGAAACCAATTGAAGTGGCAATTGAGGCTATTCCAGGAGGGTTTTTTTTTTCCTATTTGTTAATTTCGAAATATCGCTATTACGCAAAACTGTGAAGTTTTAAAAAAAAAATGGCCGTGCCGGCACTTTGGGGAAGCGCCGCGAAAGGCTGATGATTGGCCAAGCGGGTGGATGGGGTGGGAGGACGGAAAGGGAGAGGGTGACACCCACAAAGCAGTCGATCCGGCGTGGATGGATTTCGCACAGCAAACTCCGCTGAGCGGATCCGGAGTGGATCCGGAGGTTTTCGGAAACTCCGGCAGCATGCTGAAAAACATACTCCGGCGTAAAATCCCTGAAGCGCCGGAGCAAAGCGCAGCGCCGGAGCAACATGTGCGAAATCCAAGAGAAGATCCGGAGGTAAATGGGGCGCTACGCCGGAGCAAACGCTAGTGCAAAAACGGCCATTCTCTAATACATTGTATCATTAGTAACCATTCTCAGGTCCTGCAAACTGAAGTTTGTGACTTCTTTTATTAAGTCAATTCATCTCTTGTTGGGTCTTTCTCTTTTTGCGCTGCCTTCAACTTTTCCTAGCATTATTGTCTTTCCCAGTGACTTTTCTCTTCTCATAATGTAACCAAAGTACAATAACCTAAGTTGAACCATTTTAGCTTCTTCGGAGAATTCAGCCTTGATTTGGTCTAGGACCCACTTATTTGTCTTGCTGGTAGTCCACAGGATCTGCAAAACTCTCCCCCAACAACACATTGCAAATGAATCTACTTTCTTTCTACCCTTAACAAATTTGTCTGATTTTCAAGGCATCTAAACTAGTGCTGATTCCTTCATCCCCTGCTTCTCCTATGAGGGGTGTGCAGGAATGTCAAAATGGACACACTGGGAGAAGGCACATGAAGCTGCTTTATACTGAATCAACCTGTTGGTCTATCAAGGTTAGCATTGTCCACTCTGAGAGGCATCAAGTTCTCAGACAAGTCTTTCACAACACCTGTTTTCTGATCATTTTAATAGCAGATGTTAGAGACTGAATCTGAGACCTTCATACATGGCCGATGCTTTACCAGTGAGCCACCCTCATCTCCTTCACCAATGCCTTACTACCAGGAGCATTTCACTTCAGGGGTCACTTTGTAGAAAAATAGGTGGTGGAGCTCATCCAGGGATTGTTATGCAGCTGCACCTACTATTCAATGAACAAGGTGGGGAGGAGGAGGGGGAACCCTCAGAAAGGTTCAGGAGCCATGCTCCTGTGAGCTCCTGCTAAATCCAAGGCCTGCTTCCATGGTACATGTCATTTGGACTGTCAGAAAACAGAAGTCATGTCCTCACACTGAATAATAGCCACAACACAATCTTCCTGAAACAATTGTGCTGAGGATCAAGTGCATTGATTGATTAAAAAAAACCAAACCTCTTCCAGGAATGAGACAGTGCAGTTTATACCACAGATTTTTCAGTTCCTCGTCTTCTGTCTACCGACACTGACAACAGAAGGATTCATTCATGACAGGGTGAAGAAAAAGGATGTGTCAAAAAGGAGCTGAGGTTGTCAATTCACGTCCATGGAGTATCAAAGCATTTGTCAGGAGGTAATAGCTTGAGTTGGCCAAACAAGGCAATTAAGGAAGGAAAGTGGTTCCCGTGAAGCCACAGAGACAGGAAAGGGTGAACCACCATTGTGGCATTCATGCAAAAGTAGAAAAAGATATTGACAGAAACAAGGTGGTAGTTGATGGATTTGGCTTTTTGCATAGGATGAAGCTGTCGAACAACTGTAAGTTTGAAGTATCATGACACTGTTCCTACAAGCTGATTCCAGATCCACTGGGTGGCATTCTACCTTGGGCTGGAAGGTTAGAGTTACTTCCTCCAGCTTAAGGACCCTTCTTTTTTCCAGATGAAGGAAGTCTTCTTAGGCAGGAAGAAGGCTTCAAAAAGTACCAAAAAGTGGATTGCTAGGACATCATCCTTGGAGAAAACTATATTTGGGTGGATTCCCCCTTCCTGGGTTGGAGCAACCATGCCTGGAATGATATGAGATGAATGGAAGTTCTACCTGTGATACTTAATCTGTTCATGTGTTCTCATTAAACATGAATCAAACAAATTTATTAAGGCTAAAAGTCAATCAGGGGCTAATAGCCATGATGGTCTGATTCACGGCTTATGGAAACCATCTCTTGATGCAGCTGTCCTAAAAATGTCCTAGAGAATTATAGATGCCTGAACCAGACCTTAATAACAGTGCAATGATTCAATAGTGAAACTGTGTGACACCATTGTATGGCAGGTGAATAAAGTACAGAAGGAATAATAGCTGTCCTGTGCTCTGCAGACTGGCCAAGTCTCTACTGAAGCAGCACACTCAGGTCTACAAAGCAAAGACTGGGAGCATCAATAGGTGTTGGCGAGTTGGAGCTGGCACACAGGCTTGCACCTTGGGGGCTGGTTGATCCAGCAAGGAAGCTTTCCCAACCCTCATCTTAAATAGGCTGAGAAGTAAACAGACGCAGCTGCCCTGCTGGCAGATTCCTGTGGCTGTACCTGGCCAAGATTCTGTTCTCATTCTCTGTCATGGGATTCTATGCAGCCAATCAAACACTTTGTATCCTTTTGGCCACTTTGCCATTCCTACAGAGTGGAAGGGTCCCAGGGGGAGGGGGGGGGGTTCTGTAGGGCCAAGTGTTGCCCAGCAGAGCCCTAGTGACTATTTCAGGAACTGGTGGCAAGGCCTCCATTGCAGGCTCAGGCTGGATGGCTTCTGGTGCCAGTGGACCACTGACAGCTGATGCCCTAGCCATGTTGGGCTCTCCTTGGTCTTGCTGGTCCTCCTCAGCTGGTGGTCTTGACTCTTGGGTTCTTCTGCTGAGGACTCCAAGTCTGAATCTCCAAGCTGCTCTTCGGGGGTTATGACAATATAAGTTTTACAGCACAATGGGACACCATTGCATAGAATGTTGGAGCAGTTCCTTTGAAACTAAGTTATTATGCTGCCCCAATACAGATTGTTACAGTTGTCACATTGGAGCTGTCTGGTATTTGGAGGCATTCACTATTTGGAGACTCAGTGTTTGTAGCTAACACAATAGTATCAGTCATGAACAGTTTCAAATACATGGAATGGGGGAAATTAGGACATTGCAAATAATAGAATACCTGGTAAAGTTTCTGAATGTGTGTGTGTGCGTTGTCAGGGAAACACAGATGCTCTATACCAGTGTGAAGGTAGTCCACATTCCAAATTAGCCTAAATCCATAACAAAATAGTTTGACCCTATGGGAGATCTCCCTTTTCTGTCGCTTTTCAATCCTATACTGAAAGAGCTATTAGGTTAGCTTCTACACCAGACAGAAAGGAACATGCTCAGTTCAGGCAGTGATTCATTCAAATAACTATAAGATATGGGCTGACAAAGTAGGCACTGCTCATCTACAAGCTCAGAATAAATACCAAGAATCTGAGCAGAATTGAATGAGAAACTAAGTTTATTGAGGGACGTAATATGAGCTCAAAGAATTTCCTAACGCAATAATTCAAAATAGTATCAAACATAACCTAATAATAGTCCCTCAACCTTCCATTGGACTCTCAACAAATCAGTCCTATACAGTGAAGTGAATACTCAGAAAATTGAAACCAATATCCAACAATACCTGAAAGACAATTGTACCACAGACACTTCTGCAACCATCACTTGGGATGCTCTCAAGGCAGTCCTTAGAGGCCAATTTATATCTATGACATCACATCAGAAGAAAATCAAGGAAGCATTCACTTTGGAAATAAAGCAGAGAATTAATGACTTGGAAAAACTGCATAAAAAAAGAGGAGGCAAATGTATTTACAGGAAACTTCTAGCTGAAAGGAAAGCCCTAGAAACAATAGAAAGATCTCATATTATGAAACATCTGATTTTTCACAAACAAAGGTACTGGGTTAAATCCTCCAAATCTTTAAATCTTCTCTCTTGGAGAGTCAAAGACAAACAATCTTCCAGGTATGTCCATGCTGTTCATGATAATGAGGGGAAACTACATCATAATTCTACTAGAATAAATGAAATCTTTGCAACCTTCTACCGATGACTTTATTCTTCTAAAAACCCTGCTGATACTGACATCAATAATTACCTCATCGCCAATGCTTTTATCAAGAAAATAGAAGAACATCACAAACAAATCATGGAACAACCAATTGAACCCCAGGAAGTCATAAATGTTATCAAGAGACTCAAAAACAATAAATCTGCAGGATCTGATGGGTTCCCACCAGAGTTCTACAAAAAAAATTGTGTATACTCTGGTTCAGCCTTTAACCAAAGCCTGCAATGAGATCTTCATGCCTGGGCGAGATCTCATAGACAACATTCAAAAAACTTTGCACATAATTCATTCATGTGACCAAACAAGATCAGAAGCTCTTCTAATCTCCCTAGATGTGGAAAAAGCCTTTGATTCTTTAGAAATGAAATATCTGCTAAGGCTTCTGCAATACATGGGGTTTGGAGAATCATTCCTGAGGGCTATTAACTCCATATACTCAGCACCAACTGCCTGTGTACAGATCAACAGTATCTCAACTGATCCTATTATGCTGCACAGGGGAACTAGCCCTATTTGCCCTTGAACCTCTTGCTGCAGCCATACGATCTGATCAAGAAATCTGTGGCGTTAACATTGGCTCTAACACTTTCAAAATAAGTCTGTTTGCAGATGACATGTTAATTTATTTAACCAACCCAGTCTCCTCACTTCCAAAACTGGATTTTTTGCTTATGCACTTTAGCAACATTTCAGGTCTCTCTATCAATCCAAATCAACTCTACTTCCACTTCTCATCTCATCCCCTATGGAAAGCTATATTCGACAAAATTATAAATACCACTGGGCAACAAAATTTTTATCCTACCAGGGCATCCGCATTCCATGTGTTCTAAAAGACATCATTACACTTAACCATCTTGTTACTTTTCAAGACACTCAGCAGACTTTGCACAATTGGAACAAATTGTCTCTTTCCTTTACTGATAGATTAAACCTTATAAAATCATTTCCTAAATGGTTATTCTTGTTTCGCACAATACCAGTCAGTCTACCTCCAAAACTTATCACATCATGGCAGCAATCTCTAAACTCCTTTCTGTGGCAGAACAAAAAACCTAGGATCAGTTTTTCCATAATAAAATGGCATTCTACACAAGGAGATCTGAACTACCCCGATCTTCTCACATACTATAAATCAACATTGCTGTCAAACATTGTCGAATGCTACAGTGTGATTTACAGGCAGACTGGACTAAACCTCTAATACCGCTTGTCTTTCCTAGATCTCTTGCAGAAATAATCTGGGCTGAGCCTCATATACGAACTAAATCCCTTCAGTGTAATATATTTTTAAAATCTGCTCTTCATATTTGGGACTCACTCAGGGACAAGCTGTTCCCCAAATTATCTGGATACTCCACATTCCTTTTCCAACACTGGTTTCCACCTGGTAATGACCTTAAAATAGCACAGTGCTGGAGGGCTGTTAACACGATTGAAAGACATTGCATTTGCTGAGGGCCTTTTATCAAAACAGAAACTTGAACAAGCTCTTCATAGTCCCATCTCGTGGTTTTTGTACTTGCAACTTCAGCATGTGGTCTCAACTTTCAAACTAACTAAAATCATGACAGCCCAACTTTCTGATTTTGATTTGTGTCCTTAAATACTCAGAATCTACCAATAAGGGTTTAATTTCCAAAATCTATAACATTCTGATCCGTATTCATTCTACACAGCCTTCTCCCTGCTTATGCAAATGGAATCAGAATTGCGGAGAAACACATACTGAGGAAAACTGGCCAGAAATATGGACTTCTAAACTATTGAGGAATTCTCTAATGCACACAAAACTACAATCCTATAAGCTTCTGACACGATGGTACCTCACGCCCAAGAAATTATCTGCGATATCATCTAATCATTCACCATTATGCTGGAGGAAATGTGGAGAAGTAGGTACTTTCACCCACTGCTGGTGGCAGTGTCCCATCATTACAACTTTTTTGGCAAGAAGTCCTTACTCATATTCATCTAATTACAGGCTTTGCAATTCCATTTTCACCTCAATTACTTTTCTTAAACCTCTGGACTGGAATACAAGTTCCTTGTCATAAACAAGATCTAATTTCAAGTCTCCTAGTAGCAGCCAGAACTGCAATTGCCTCATCATGGAAATCTCCTCAAGCTTCTTCTCTCGCAAACTGATTTGCCAAAATCTGGGGCATCCTTATCATGGAAAAAATCACTGCTCACATACAACACTCTGAAGTTAATCCTAAAAACTCACATTTCATGGAAAAAAAATGTCTTAATTTGTAGATTATGTAGCAATTCATGATCTTCAACCATACAATTCAGAATATCTCAACTTACTCTATCTCTATTTTTTTCTTTCCCCTTTGAAATATCTTCTTTCCTCCTCTGTGCTAGTCATGGTCTACATCTTGCACAAGGTGCATACTGCTGTTGCAGAAGGTACATTTTATAGTATAGTATAGTATAGTATAGTATAGTATAGTATAGTATAGTATAGTATAGTATAGTATAGTATAGTATAGTATAGTATAGTATAGTAATTGTTTAGTAATATGTTACTCTTTGCACTGATATTCTTTAAATTAGGTTTAAGGTTAGGTTTTAAATTCCATAATTGATTGATTATGGCATCTTACATAACTTGATGTTAATCTACTTGCTGGGTTTCCTACCTTTTAATTTCTTTTTTAAACATAATGTGGCTGTTATATTCTTGTCCAATACGGTTTACAGTTTGTTTATACTTACTTCTTACTTAGCTATAGTCAATATTATTTACTGCACCACAATGTTATTTACATTCTTGTTCCTTTGCAATCTTGTTTGTTTTTTGTATGGGAAAACTCCAATAAAATTTATTTATTTATTTATTTATTTATTTATTCATTCATTCATTCATTCATTCATTCATTCATTCCGGGATTTATATCCCGCCCTTCCCACGAGTGGCTCAGGGAGGCTTACAATAAACAGTAAAACAATAAAATCAGAACAACGTAATTACATTTAAAATCAAGCATTTAAAAACCTAAAAACCTTAAAAAAATTTAGCATTAAAACTATACAGTAATCACAGAGATCTAGAAAGCTACATTTATCCAGTCAGGCGTAGGCTAACTGGAAGAGGGTCGTCTTACAGGCCCTGCGGAACTGAGTAAGATCCCGCAGGGCCCTCACCTCTTCCGGTAGCTGGTTCCACCACATAGGGGCCATTGTAGAAAAGGCCCTGTCTCTAGTTGTCTTGAGACGCACTTCCTTGGGCCCGGGGATGTTGAGGAGATTTTGAGTCCCAGACCTCAGTACTCTCTGGGGAACGTGTGGGGAGAGACGGTCCCTCAGGTAGGCAGGTCCCAGGCCATATAGGGCTTTAAAGGTAATGACCAGCACCTTGTACCGGACCCGGTATGTTATTGGGAGCCAGTGCAGAGCCCGAAGACCCGGCCGAATGTGCCCCCCACCTTGGGAGGCCCAGTAACAACCAGGCCGCGGCATTCTGCACCAGCTGCAATGCTAATTACAAAAACATAACCTAATAATGTTCAATGCTAGAAAGCCCATGTTAGGCACCAGGCTTTCACTTTTGCACCTAAGCAGAATGGGACATTGAGTCATTGCCAAATTGGGTCATTAAACTGGATCAAACAATCACAGTCCATGCCTTTGGGGTGGACACATACAGGCAGGGCTTTTTTGAGCAGGAATGCACAGGAACACAGTTCTGGCTGGCTTTGTGCCAGGGGGTGTGGCCTAATATGCAAATGAAGTCCTGCTGAGCTTTTTTTACAAAAAGCCCTATGTGAAACAATGGTGGTGTCAGGGGGTGTGGCCTAATACACAAATGAGTTCCTGCTGGGCTTTTTCTACAAAGAAAGCCTGATACAGGTATCCATTTTTTTTCAGCCCAGGCTAGGGAGGGCTAAAACCTGCATAAGGGAAGGTTTGGTGATTAAATGGCAAGGGGGGAAAGGGCTAAAGTTGCTCTCTCCCTCTCTCCCTACTCCATTCTTTTCCTTGATTAGGAGATCCCAGGATGTTAAATTTGAAAAAAAATAACATTATTAAAGATAGAAAAATCAGAATACAAGAAGAGTTCTGCTGGATCAGACCAGTGGTTCATCTAATCCAGCATTCTGTATCACACAGTGGCCAGCCAGTTCCTCTAGACCAGTGGTCCCCAACCTTTTTGGCACCAGGGACTGGTTTTGTGGAAGACAATTTTTCCATGGACCAGAGTGGGGGGCATGGTTTTGGGATGATGCAGTTCTGCCCTTTATTTTGGTGTGGTGGTTAAGTGTGTGGTTAAGTGCATGGACACTTATCTGGGAGAACCAGGTTGGATTCCCCACTCCTCCACTTGCAGCTGCTGGAATGACTTTGTGTTAGCCATAGCTCTCACAGAGTTGTCCTTGAAAGGGCAGCTTCTGTCAGAGCTCTCTCAGCCCAACTCACCTCACAGGGTGTCTGTTGTGGGGAAGGAAGATAAAGCCACTCTGAGATTCAGAGTGGGAGGCAGGATATAAATCCAATGTATTATTGTTATCATCATCATCATCATCATCATCATCATCACCATCATCATCATTATCATTACTATCATTACTACTACTACTACTACTACATTGTAATATATAATGAAATAATTATACAACTCACAGCTCGGTTGCTAACAGGCCATGGACCATACCGGTCCATGGCCTGGGGGCTGGGGATCCCTGCTCTAGACAGCCAACAACAAGGCATAGAGTCTGAGGCCTGCCCTTGATGTTGCCTCCAGGCTCTGGGATTGGGGAGGGGGGCGGGGAGAGAGAGAGATGTTCAAAATGCTGCAGTCTGTTCAGACTGTCTGCTTCCCTTTTTGTCTCCACCCAGCTCAAAAGCTGCTGTTTCTTCACGTCTACAAACAAACACCCTGGTCCCTATTTAGCTGGGAGAGGTCACCTTTTCCAAGCTATGATCTGTACTGATCCATCAGGGTTTCCTCACAATTGCTCCCCATTGAGAAAGCATACACAGTCATTAAGGAACATTAATATTCCCTCTTCACAGTCTCTGGATCCAGGCCCTTAGGCCAAACCATTCACAGTAATCTAAAAACTCCAGCAATACATTACATGTTTAAATGATGTACATTGTGCATGTAAATACAATAAAACTGGGTATAACAGCTGAACAACATGCATACGCAGTACAAACAAATTTACAAAACCAGCCATGATAAGTGGAGGGCTGAAACATCTGACAAAAAATATAAATTAATGGAAAGGGGAATGTGTTACATTTTTGTAATGCACCCATGGCAAGAATATGGAAGCTTTTTCTTCATATACTTACTTTAAATACAATTCTGCTTCTTGTTAATCTAACCCTGTTGTTAGGAAGAAATTGCAAGCTAAATATATTCAGCGATTTCCTTCAAATTATAGCAGTTTATCCAAGTTTTATTCTGATGCTCTTTCTCGTTAAAAATAAATACCTGAATGATGAGTTAATTATTCATGCATCATAATTATATTTTAGCTCCTATGCCATTGAAATAACCTTTGAAACTGTAGTTTACCACCCCCATTCTCATGCAAAAAGCTCACTGCCTTTCTTCAATGAGATAGATAGGAATGCCTTCCTGCATTACATAAAAGTTCAGGTGGCTCTATTTTTGCAATGCATTCACCTCTGTTACTGATTTAAAAGATCCCCAAGGGTAAGCAATTACTGAATATATAATACTAAACAGAAATGAATGTACCATGAAAAGTGCATTAAGCTACTGAGGAGGGGGGGATTCTCTTTTATGTACACTCCTCTTGAGAAGCAAAATAAAGGGATGATTCCAGTGACGCTCTTCCACTAAACAAGGGGGCATCCTCTGATGGAAATCCTCTTCCTCCAATCATTGAAAGCTTATTCCATCAGAGAAAGGCATCCTGCACAGGTAGAAAAATAGACTTTGGTCACACTGCTAAAGACACTTTCCTGGAGTTAGACCCTTTTGAATATTATAAGATTTATGTCTAGATTTATTTAAGATTGTTCTCATAGGCAGCATCCAGACCGGCAGCTTCAGGCACACGGGAGGCATCTTAAATCAGGCTGGCTCAAAATGGAGCAGCCAAATCCCAATCAAATGCTCCCATGCAAGTTGCCCATTTCCCTCATGGGAGGTACTTTGGCGCAGACAGCAGTTGTTCTGCACCATCCCCTTGGCGTAATTTGGGTTTCCTTTTTTCCATACATTTTAGTGTTCATGCACATATGCACACATGCGCACATGTGCACATGCACACATGCGCACATGCGCTCGTGCACTTTGGTTGGTTTTTTTAAAAAATAATAATACCATTGAGTGCCTGGAATGGATTGGCAGATTCACATCACCAATGGTGTGTGGTGCTAAAATTTGCTATGACTGGAAGTGGTAGCTTTTTGAGCCACAGCTAAGATGCCTAAAGATGGGGTGAGTACGGGAGCAGGATGGGAGGCAGATGTGTGAGTTTGGGTTTGGTTTTTTTACTTGTCTGTGAGCTGTCCCTGTGTCAGCTTAAAGTGCCAGTCGGGACCCAGCCATAGGCAGTAAAAAGAAAGCTCCTTGCTCAGCAACAATATTTATTCCATTGATTTTTCTACACTAGTTTTTCTATAGGACAATACATCATCATTATCATCATTACCATCATCACCCTTCTCCTTCTCATCATTATTATTAGGCTCATAAAGTATGTGGTAGAAGAGGTGCAGGCACAAGGAGCACGTAATGTAGGTACAGATATAGGCCCAGTTATTCATTGTATTTGCCCTCTTTTACTGTTAAAATGGAAAGTTTGGGCTAATCTAGTAATGGTTAAACAAGTATGGCTGTACATATATTAATATGATCATCATACTTTTATGTAGGTTTATTACATCTCAGTCTTCATCATCAGATTTCCTTGAAGAAGGAATTCTTTGAAGAAATGGCTCAGCTGATCTATTTGAAATAAGAAAAAAAATAACAACTTGGGAGTGATTTTACATAACTAATCCAAAATATCTCTTGCTTAATCTAGACCACATTTTGAAGAATACACGTTTTGTCTTTACTTTTAGTAGACAGAAGGTAGAGTATCCATATGAACGAAACTTTGATTCTTGAAAGCTTATACCCTGGAAATTTTATTGCACTTTAAGATGCTACTAGACTCGAATTTTGCACTTTTAGTCAGCTTTTAGCAGAGTCACTTGAATTTTGCACTTTTGATAGAGTCAGCTTTTAGCAGAGTCACTTGAATTTTGCACTTTTGATAGAGTCACCTTTAATTGAATCACTCGAACTTTGCACTTGTAGTAGAGTCACTTCTAAATGTGTGTGTCTCTCTCTCTGTATAAAAAAGGGGTTGGAGATTTCCAGTGATTCCTGCTACACAAGTAGTCTTTCTATGGAGAACAATATTCTGAACAGCCAGACATGGTACTCCAGTGCAATTCTTCTCATTTAGTGGGACGACTTATCGTTGTATCCAGTCCAATGGTCTTAAATATTGTGATCCTAAGAAACAGAAGATGATGGTCTGGAAGGATCCCATGAGCTTTTCTCCTGGTGAAAAAGCAAGGAAGGGTCCCCTTTGGCTACTGAGTATGATGTGGATAATCTGACCAGCATATGCAAAAGCCATGCTGGACAAGGGTTGTAGCAAGAAGGAAAACTCAATTGGATAGAGTGAAAAAACTGGTTGGATCCAATCCAATTTTTTTTTTTTATCACACTTGCTTTACAAAATACTTGATTCTGGCAAATATCTTATAGTTTTATTTATGTTATTTGTTTGGCATTATTGATTGGTCAGTCATATTGCTTGTACCCCACCTTTTCATGGTGGCTGGAGTGGAAGGTGTATCTTTAGCCAATATTGCCTTAAGCATTGTAGGAAACTAGACACAGAGTATTATTCTAAACAAAGCTGAGTTAAGTGGACACAGAATGCTATAACTCTCCTGAGGATGGTGCAGTAACTGCTGGACAAGGTGGACTTTTGTTGTGATCCAGTAATTTTACATTAACTTTTTGTATGACTACAAAACCCCAAAATTCTCGTTTTAAACTGAAGGAATGTTGGCCGATGCACTGTACACTCCACTATTACAATGTGTCAAACTAGTATGCATGCAGTTAGAATGTTGGACTGGGATCTGGGAGACCCAGGTTTGAATCCCAACGCCGCCATAGAAGCTTGTCATGTGATGGACCTGTCACAAACCCTCAGTTAACCCAGGGCTGTTGTGAGGATAAAACTGAGGAGTGGAGAATAGGCTGCTCAGGGTCTCCTTGGGAAGAAAGGTAGGGTAGTTAAGTAAATAAATCAACATTCATTTCACAGATTCCGAATTATGATAGACTTGTAAAACCCCACCCCTCAAAGGTCTCTTCACACCATTTTATGCATATACCTAAAAGTCTGAAGAGGTCATGAAGGCAGCAAATTTGGAAACATAGTGTGGCATCCAAAAACTTCCAATTGCATCTGTCTGTTGTATAACTATGAAGGCCTAATTCTGATCCAGTACAGGGACTATTATTGCAGACACAATAACTTCTGAAGACCAGTTTTGCCCCCCCCAGTCGGAAGAACGAGACAACACGGTGTATGGGTGTAAAACAGGGCAACTTTATTGAACCAACAGCCTGGGGCAACCTGAACTAACCGGGCTGGCGAAGGGAACTCCAAAACCCTTCCCAGACCCAGAGGGGCGAGCCACCCAGCCCCCAGCAGCAGCCAGGTAAACTAGCTGCTGCCAGGCCGGCAACGGTCGGGAATAACCCCAAATGGCGCAGGCGCCCTCCCAGGGACGGCTCGCTAAATGAGGTAACCCTGTAGCGGGAAAGACAGCAGAGGGCCGTTTTAACCCAGCTGCCGTCCATCCTCCGCTACTTCCCTTAACCAGGAAAACCATGGGTGCTCACCAAAACAAACCTGACTTCAATTCCCGCCCCAAAAAGTTACCTAAACCTAAGCCCAACCTCAAAGCAACAGTACAAGGTAGGCGAAAAACATCCCAGCTCTGGCCAATCAGATGGGATGAAAAAATTCCTACCTGGCCCCGATAAAACGGCGACCGGAGAAGCCTGTACTATTGCTGGGTGGGAGGGAGGGCCGAGAAACGGCAGCGAAGTGCGTGGCTGGGGCGCGGTCGGGACAAGAAGCAAAGCGACCACGCCCCCAAGCATCCCCGGATGAAGGGGCCGTTTGCCTCGCTCCATCCGGGGAGGCAAACTCGGCCCCCGCCCTAAAGCCGGCTCAAGCCGGCGCGGGCGGGAAGGGGCCGGATTGCCCCCCCAGTCGGAAGAACGAGACAACATGGTGTATGGGTGTAAAACAGGGCAACTTTATTGAACCAACAGCCTGGGGCAACCTGAACTAACCGGGCTGGCGAAGGGAACTCCAAAACCCTTCCCAGACCCAGAGGGGCGAGCCACCCAGCCCCCAGCAGCAGCCAGGTAAACTAGCTGCTGCCAGGCCGGCAACGGTCGGGAATAACCCCAAATGGCGCAGCCGCCCTCCCAGGGATGGCTCACTAAATGAGGTAACCCTGTAGCGGGAAAGACAGCAGAGGGCCGTTTTAACCCAGCTGCCGTCCATCCTCCGCTACTTCCCTTAACCAGGAAAACCATGGGTGCTCACCAAAACAAACCTGACTTCAATTCCCGCCACCACAATGCCAAGCCTCAGCTTAGGCACTTGGGCCCACCGGCAGGCCTAAAGCCAGCCGGAGCCCCAGCTGTAGGTCCAACAAAAACGCCCTGTTGCCCGCCGCGGAGAGGTGGACACCGTCTGGTCGATACAGGTCTGCCTTATATGACCTGATGACCGGGTGGGGAAGGTAAATGCCAAGGCCCCCAGCGAGCGCCCTCCGCATCGCCCTGTTAGCCTTGCGCCGAGCCCTCTCGACACCGGCGGGGTTCCATGCCGGCCTCCACACCCGTCGAGGAAGGATGGCGGACCACATAATCAACACATCGGGCCACCTGCTCCGCAACACCTGGAGGTCTTCGATCGCCTGACGTGACAGGGCCCTCCCCTGCACCAGGCCCAGATCGTTACCCCCGAGGTGAATCACAAGGATCCGAGGTGGAGGGCCATCCCTCCCCTGGAGCAGAAGCGGCAAGAGGCCGTCCCACCGTAGGCCCCGACGCCCTTGCCATTCCACTACTGCCCGCTCGCTGAGGCCCAGCTGGGAACCGAAGGGCAATCGCCGAGCAAAATGGGCAGCCCAAAATATCATGCTGTGGCCGGCGATCAAGATCCTTGTCCTCTCGCCCCGCACCACAGCACCTGAAACACAAGACAAAGAAAAACCGTGAACGTTCAACCGACGCCCTCAATGGGTAATGGGGCGAACGTAACCTTTGTAAGCCGTGGACCTCCACCGACCCACTTTCTGAATGGTAGGCCCAGGATAACCCATGGCAGCTGCCGTCGAAGCAGCCCCAATGCGAAAAGAGTGAGTTCCGAACTGGACCCCACCGAGGCCAAGCTTATCCAAAGCACGGCTGGTTATGGACCAAAACTGAAATTTGGTCAATGGCGACCCATCGTTGTGGCGAAATAAAGGCCCAACGTCGTCACCCCGGAGAGCGATGTATTCCTTCAAGGCAACCACAGGACAGATGTCAATATCCTCACACAAACCCAAGGTGATGCACGTACCTCGCTGTCTCTGGTCAGTCTTAGACCTGCGTATGGAAATGACCACGCTGTCCCCTTGAATCTTTACATCACCCGACTGTAGGGCCCGCTGAGAGTGGTCCTGCCGAGAGCTGACCACCAGTTCACTCACTCTGAGTGCTCCAAAGAATGCAATCATCGAGGCAGCCTGAAAAAGCGCCACCTCGAAACTGGAAAAACAAACTGAAGGCCAAACTGCCTTAAGCCCCTTCAACACAACAGGGGAAAAGGGTTGCCTTGTATCGGGTCGCGGCCCCTGTTCGCGCGCCCAACCCTCTAGCATTTTACGCAGTCTAAAATCGTCAGTCCTGTCAGGCAAACCCCTGCTTTTTGCATGAAAAGCGAGGGCTGCCAACTTGGCCCTAATCGTCTTAACAACAAGCCCCTTACCTTTCAGATGCACACAAAACTGCATAAGGTGGGCCACCGGGACGGGCCACCTGTTGGCCAACCCAACCTGGTCCCTAAAGTTCCGGAACTGGTGCACCGAATGATCGTAGGCCTTCCGGGTAGAAGGCGCCAGAGCCAGCTTCATTGCTCGGTCGGCCTCGAGTCTCCAAGCCGCCACATCTCTGGGGGCATCCGAGCCGGCTGGAGATCGGCCTCTGGTGCAAGCAGGCGGAAGCGCTCCATCTGCCGACGAGACAGGGCATCCGCAACTCCATTGCATACTCCAGGCACATGTTTAGCAAGAAACAAAATGTTCAACCGTAAACAACTTAACACAAACGCCCTGACTAGGCGCATAACCGGGACCGACTTGGAGGACAATGTGTTAATCACATGGACAACAGCCAAATTGTCACACCAGAAGTGGACAACCTGGTTGGCCAAAGCAGGTCCCCATAACTGAAGTGCTACTACTATAGGAAAAAATTCCAAAAAAGTTAAATTTCGGCAAAGGTCGCGAGCCAGCCACTCGGAAGGCCACTCCTCGGCGCACCAATGCCCACAGAAATAAACACCGAAGCCAACTGACCCGGCAGCGTCAGATGTGATCTGGAGCTCGGCTTCCAGTTTCAGCTCCTCACGCCAGAAAGACACCCCATTAAAATCGGCCAAGAAAAGCTCCCAAACCTGCAAATCCTGCCGCATACCTTGGGTGATCCTGACTCGGTGGTGAGGGCGGCGCAAACCCGACATAGCGTCACATAAACGCCATAAAAAGGCTCTCCCAGGGGCCACCACCTTACAGGCAAAGTTAAGGTGGCCCACCAGTTTCTGAAGCTCTAGTAGCGACAGCTTGCGCTGGCCCCTGGCCGCTAACAACATCTGCCTTGACCGATTAATTTTATCAACAGGCAACCTGGATGCCTGCTGAACAGCATCCAACTCAATGCCTAAAAAAGTCAACACAGACACCGGGCCCTCAGTCTTCTCATGGGCAAGCGGCACTCCCAACTCTGACGTTAAGCCCAGGAAGGACTGGAGCAAATGGGCGCACTGGCCCGACCCGCGACGGCCCACGAATAAAAAATCATCGAGGTAATGGACCGTGGAGGCGGAACCCGACCGCACGCGCAGGGCCCATTCGAGGAAAGTGCTAAAGCGCTCAAAGGCGGAGCATGAAATAGCACATCCCATTGGTAGGGCCCGGTCCATATAAAACTTCCCATCAAACATAAAACCAAGAAGCTCGAAATCGTGTGGGTGCACTGGTAACAGGCGAAATGCAGACTTAATGTCGCATTTCGCCATTTCAGCCCCCACACTGCAGCTCCGAACGATCCTGACTGCCTGATCAAATGAGGTGTATCTGACCGTGCAGAGAGAATCCGGGATGGCGTCATTCACCGACCCTCCTTTTGGATAGGAAAGGTGGTGAATCAAGCGAAACTCCCCAGGGGCCTTCTTAGGCACTACCCCCAAAGGGGATACCCTTAAGTTAGGAACTGGGGGTCCGTCAAAAGGGCCTAAAACTCGGCCCTCCCTGCATTCCTTCAGGATTTTGTCCCGAACAACCGCTTCCATCCCTTTAACAGATTGCAAGTTCCTGGCCATACAAGGGCCCCTGGGCCCTTGGAATGGGATCCGGAAGCCATGGGAAAAACCGCTCAACAAATAAACTCGGTCGCGGGCGCGCGGGTAACCGGCTAACAACTTCTTAAGGGCCATCACCTTGATGGGGCTGGGGCCCTTTTCCAGCCGCCTGTGAATTGCCGCTGCTCCCGGACCTCTTGGCCCCGCTTCGAGGCTTCGTTTTGCTGCATGAGGACAAGGAATGGGCACCTCCACACAAGGGGCACTCGTGCTTGTATTTGCACGGCTTCCTACTGCAACCCCCTTGGGAGGAAAAGTCCCAACACACCAGCCGGGGTTGAACCGGCTGCCCCGCTGAAGCGCGGGGACCTGACGCCGATGCATGCCTGCTAATGAGGTGGCCGCTATCCGACCTATCACCAGAGTTAGGCTTGGCCGGTGACATAAGCTGTAGCCACAGCTGCTGGTGAATGTGGTCCCAGGGAATGGTGGGGTTCAAGGCCGCCCTCATTCGAAACTCCTCGTCATACTGCAGCCATGCAGCGCCGGAGAAGTCCGTGTAGGCCTTATAGATGATATCTATATATTGGAACAGAGGTGATGCCCGTGAAGGCTGAGCCCGCGCAATAACCCCGGCATAGATGAGGAAACCGGGCAACCAATTGGCCCAGTTCCTCTCG
The DNA here is from genome assembly GCF_032191835.1 of Heteronotia binoei. NCBI lineage: Eukaryota > Metazoa > Chordata > Lepidosauria > Squamata > Gekkonidae > Heteronotia > Heteronotia binoei. Next base: position 39,528,659 of record NC_083236.1, on the reverse strand, counting down.
ACTTTACGGCGTTTGATCTTCTCTTTGTCCTTCTCGTCTAATTCGTCCTTGTCCTTCTTTTCCAGCTCACGGTAAAGAAGACCAAAAACATCAACATATTCGCCCCGCAGTATTTTTTCCCGGGTAGCTGTCGTGAGGTGGTCACCCAAAGGCATAGCCGTGTCACCAAAAGGGCGACAGTTGAAGGGAACTGCTCCCAACCAACTCGGAGGGCAGCCCCAGCCCCCCAACTGATGAACCGGCCAACCAGTTGACGGAATGCTGCCCCATTGGTGTCCCCAGGGCAGCGAACCCACGGGGGCCGGTTGGCCTGTAGAGCCAGAATGACCTGAAAGGGTGGACACAGGGCCGGTGACCGGGGGAGGGGACCAAGGCAAAATCTGTCCCTGTCCCAAAGAGCCGACCAAAGCTGCGGGGCTGGGCATAAACGCAGAAGCAACTGGCGACCCTTGGCTAAAATTGGTCGGTGTGCTGGCCATATTTGGCGGGAACCAGGGGCTCAAACCTCCCCAAGGCCACAAGCCTGGATTGCCCGTCAACCCCTGCTTACCATCCGAATCACCTCCTGCAGGTGTCTCCGCTGGAGTGGCGCCACCTGCACCGTCCGGGCGGGCAGGAACCTCGGGAGCATTACCTTCCTCCAAATCAGAACTGTCGTCTTGAGGCTCAGGTCCCGATCCCCCCGACGGCCCTGGGAGGGCCGCTATTTCCTGCAGTGAAGAGAGACGAGCCAGGACCTCCTGCTCGAAGGCCCTAGTGGAAGTCCTGGCTGCCTTGCGGCCTCGGGCGGGGAGGGAAGACCCAGGTTCAACTCCATGGTGCCTTTCCAGTGCCTCCAGGCTGGCCACAATGGCCTGCCTGGTTTGAGCTTCCTGCTCCCCCCCAGGAGGGGCCGCTGGTGTGGGCCTTTTTTGACCAGCTCTTAAGAGCTGTTTACCCTTGGCTTTTCCCTGCCCCTTTGGCATGGCTGCCCCAAGGCTATTACCCCCAGCCAAGGCCCTTCAACCACGCTCCCAGAGAGAGGCAGAGGAAAGAGCGACAAAAAAAGCACCCTTTTGCTGGCGCAATGAGGGGGGGGAGGCAACCAAACCTCCTAAGCTGGCCCAATTAAAAAGAAGGGCCTGGGCACAGACTTCCCGTCAAGCCCAGCCAGGAGAGAACCCCAGGAGGCCAAAATTCCCCGTTAGAGCGCCACGCGACCCTTGAGGTACGAAGGCAGAAAAGGGGAGGGGGGAAACCTGACGCGGACAAGCCGCGGGTAGGACGAGTCGTCGCCTGAAGCCTCCAAACGCCGAGCCCGGAGGGGGGACCGCACGTCGAAAACAGCTGCCGAGGCCGGAAGGCCGCACGTCACCCGACCGCTCCTCCTGAAGAGGCCGAAAGCCGACGCCGACGCTTCAAAGCCGCTTGCCTGCGGCGCGAATTCGCCGAGGCCAAACAGCGGCCGATCCCGTCCTGACGAGGAGCCCTGCTGCCGTGCCTCCGAGTGAGGCAGGAGGAGACGTGCTCTTCCTCCGAGAAACGGCAGCCAAGTGCGTGGCTGGGGCGCGGTCGGGACAAGAAGCAAAGCGACCACACCCCCAAGCATCCCCGGATGAAGGGGCCGTTTGCCTCGCTCCATCCGGGGAGGCAAACTCGGCCCCCGCCCTAAAGCCGGCTCAAGCCGGCGCGGGCGGGAAGGGGCCGGATTATCTTTGTATCATTCATATACAGTACATGGTTTTTGTGATTCCTTCTATAACTTTTTTTTGTTGTTTGAATAAATCCCAGGGAAAAGGAAATGAAAGTTTCCGAAGGTTGTGATCTAATCTTATCTCCCTGCTGTTCCTCCCTGCCCAATTGAATAGCAAAGAAACTGACAGGATCATTAAAGTGAAGGGACTTAGGAAAACAAAATTCTAGGGTTGTGGTCACCCTGGAAGCCCGGACAATCATATGGTGTTTGGTCTGGAGGTACCGAAAGAAGGACAGAGGGGAGCAGGTGGCATTATCTTTATTGTTCATTCAGGAGATTTCTAGTTCCCTTTTTTCCCACTTAAGGATCTAGTCTTCCTAATCTTGATCGCATATTTCCTCCCACAAATATTCAGTGGGGTAAACACATAGTTACAGATACCATCACTAGAAAACTGTGGCTGCAGCTCTCTACCAAGCATATTCATATTGCCAAGTCTGAGTTTGTTGCCCACCAATCTCATGTTTTGCACATAATGCAGGGATGGCCCTGAACGTGTTCCAGTTCAGCAGCCAAGCCTGGCTCTTCACTCTGAGTCATGTCCCTAGCTCAGAAATCCATGTATCTCTTTCTGTGGCACAGGAGACAGGCTGACAGCTGCCACATTTGCACAGTCTTTGATCCATGTCTTCCTCATGCTGTAAATTTCACCCTGTCCTATCAGCCCACAGATATGACTGTTGTGAATCTGGCATTGATAAATGTAACTTTCCCATTTATGGCTTTTCCCAATCTTCTAGTACTGTTAGTAAAAGAAACCCTGCTCAGGATTCATGATTATAGTGCTAATTATTGGCATTCATTCTTACACTGCCAATATGCAACACCCCCCAGTTTTTTCTGGCTTTGATAGAGGGATTTCTCTACATTATGTCTCATACTACTGTAACAAATGGTATATTTAGATCTCTGCACAACTGTTGGCCACTTGTTTTAAGAGTCTGGCATTAAAATGGAGCTGAATTGGAAAATCTACATGTTTTGCAGGCATTGTCTGTACAAATATGGAAAATATCAAGATGTCTTTCACTTTAGACCTAATCTTGGCTACCAGTATGCAGATTTTACATTCTGAAAATGATGATGACTTCTCCCATATAGTTTTGATAGACAACTTTAGCCCTGTATAACAGCACTACAATTCCAAGATTCCCTTGGTAGTGGTGGAAAGTGCCATCAAGTCACACCAGATTTATGGTGATCCCTTGGAGTTTTCAAGGTGGGACACATTCTAAGGTGGTTTTCCATTGGATGACTCCATGTCACAATCCTTGGAAGCAGGGATCATTTTGTAGAAAAATAGGTGGCAGAGCTCATTAGCATATGCCACTCCCCCAGCCAAAAGCAACCCAATGCAAGAAAGGAGAGCCCCAGGTGAGTGAGGCCTGCTTGGGCTAGCTAGAGATCCAGCCAGGCAAGCAGGCCTTGTTGACCTGGGGCTCTCCTAGGCCACCCCATCCCCCAGTCAAAAGGTCAGCAAGCCACCCGCCACCCAAAATCACATAAGAAGTGGAGAAAGGGTGGCATGGGCTTCTCCAGGGGTTAATGAGGGCTGCTGGGGGCATGGCAAAGTCCCTGGTGGCTGGCTGGCTGGCTGCCCACTCTCCTAATCCAGGGATTATTATGCAGCTGCACCTACTATTCAATGGACAGGGTAGATAGGGAGGAAGAGGGGGAACCATCAGAAAGGTTCAGGAGCTGTGCCCCTGTGAGTTCCTGCTGAATATGAGGTCTGCCTGGAAGTCTCCCTTCCAAATATTTGCCAGGGCTGACACTGCTTAGCTTCAAAGATCTAATGAGATAAGGCTAGCTAAGTCAGGGCAGAATCTCCTAAGAAAAGGTAAAGATTTAACATCTGCACTGTGGATATTTCCTTTGCTTCCATGGACAATGACAGTGATACGGGAAGGATACAAGAAGAAATGTAATTCCCTGAGCACTTAAGCTTTAATTAGGCTCCATGCAGCAGAACAAAATTCTTGGGCTGAAGGTCAATATAAGGGGGGAGGGGGAAGAGCTCAGAGTAGACAGAAATGTTTGTCTCTCTCCTTATGTAAGTGTATATTGTTGATAACAAAGAACATATTGTTTGTATTGGGATGAGCAAATTTTCTCCACTAACAAACAGCCTAAAGATACTGGTGAAGTTTATGCTTTGTGTGATTGCTGAAGGCGACTGTGTTTCATTTGTAAGAAAGTGGTTAAGATACTATTTGAGAAAGGATGGAGCTCTTGAAGAAGACATGAAACTGCTTATAGTCAAATAGCAAGTCGGGCTCAGGGATCCTTCTCTCCTTTTTGGAAGCTTGTCTCTTGTTCAAGAGTAGTTCCTTTGGCTAGTGGGGGAAAGCCCCACCCCAACAGCCACAGTATGCCTTTATGTCTCAGGCAGGTTCAGAAGCTTGCAACTGCTTCTGTTTTGGAAGGGGTGTGTGTGCCTTTAAATCTCAGCAAGAAGGGGGGGTGAGCAGGAAGAGCCACATGTGTGAGAGAGAGAGGATGCCAGAGAGCCCAATTCTTTTGTTCATTTTGCATTATTTTCAGAAGCTGTTTACATAGTAAAAGGGATAGTAAAGAGTTAACTAGAACCTGAGTATGGGATAGCGGTAAACTCTACCCCCTAGACCTCTCTTTCAGGAAGTTGGTTCAAATACAGCAGACTCCAGTGAGTAAAGCTATCTACACCATTGCCCCAGAGAGATAATAAAAGCGTAGGCATGCAAACTGTTTATTTTGGCTGCTTAGTGAATCTGTGTAAGAGAGTTCACTTTCATTTTAGTGGAAGTGCAGCTGCTGTGGAACTATTTGAATGAAAAAAAAGGAGGAGAAGGAGGAGGAAATGAAGACTGTATTCAGGGAAACTGCACTACTGTATTTTTTTTTTTGTTTTGTTTTTAGGGAATGGGAAAATATTCCGGCTCCAACCCCAAAGCTCCTAAATATTTCCTGAGTTAGACCTGACAACCCTAGTTGGATACGTATTCATGGAGAAGAATGGCAGCAAATCCCTGAATACCAGTGCTGTGAGGCAGCAGTAGGAGAGGGTCTTGGCCTCTATGTCCTGCTTGTTTGGCCCTCCAGGACAGCCAGTTGGCCACTGTGTGTCAAGGGGCCTTGTCATTTTGGTATCATTTTGGTGTTGCTCTTTTGTTTTGGGAATCTGGGGGATAGTGAGCTGTGCCTGCTTTGTTCTGTCTGCATAACAATCATAAGTATTCATTTCTACCTGGTGGAGATGATTGGAGCTGCCTTCCCAAGACCACCTTATCTCATTCCAGGGTCAACTCAAACTGCTTAATGTCTAGGAGGGGTGTGATGCTGGCATAAACCAATTCGTATTGCTTTGTGTGGGCTTTTTGGCACGCTGCATAATAGCACTAGAGAGGGTATAAAGTTCTGGCCACCTCACAGGTGAGCCAGTTCTGACACAGACATGTACAGGGGTGGCCCGAAGGCAAATGGTGCCCTGGGCAAACTCCCCCTCCTCCACAGCGCCCCCCCTCCACTGGGTCACCGTGCTCAACCTCCCCCCCCCCCGGCACCCCCCCTGCAGTCATGCCTCCTCCTCCCTCCCTTTCCTCCCTGGTCAATTTTAGTGCCAGGGAACTGGCGCTCAAGCACCGCACTCTCCAGCGGGCCATCTAAAGCTGCTCCCTCCCCTGCTGAACACCTGATAAAGACTCAAACACTCACTCAAAGTCAGTGCTGCAGGGCCAGCCAGCTGCAGCAGGAAGAAAAGGGCACACACCACCATCGCCTCCCACTTCCTGGATGGGAAGGAAGTGGGAAAAGGGAATGGTGGAGCACACTCTTTCCTTCTTGCTGCAGCCAGCCAGTTGGCTGGCCCCACAGTGGTGACTTTGAGTGAGTCTTTATCAGGTGTTCAGCGGGGATGGGGGTGGCTTTAGATGGCTCCCCAGCACTGAAATTGACCAGGGAGGGAGGAGGCTAACTAAGCATTTGCCAAGAGAGGGAGAGGGGAGCCCAATTCAGTGCCCCCTACCTCCCAGCACCCTAGGCAACCGCCTAGTTTGCCTAGTGGCAGGGCCAACCCTGGACGAGTATTGCTACTCTTTCTTTCTTTCTTTCTTTCTTTCTTTCTTTCTTTCTTTCTTTCTTTCTTTCTTTCTTTCTTTCTTTCTTTCTTTCTTTCTATCAAAAAGCTAACTTTCTGACAACCCTAAAGACCTACTTTAATTGAGGATAATCCCAGAGCTGACACTGTGTGAAACAGGATGCTGAATAATTTCAGGTAACCATGTTGCTCTGCAGTTGAAGCACTATGTTCACAACTAATAAGACCTTAGAGACCAAGAAAATTGTCAGGGTATAAGCTGTCAAGACTCAAAGCTCTTTTTGTCAGACATCTGATGAAGAGAGATTTGGCTCTCAAAAGGTTATACCCCCAAAATCTTCTTGGTCTCTAAATATGCTGGACTCGATAGAAGGCTGACCAAACCCAGAAGGCTCAACTGATACAGAAGCAGTTCCAAAGCTGTAGCATGTTTATTTATTTAAAATAGTTATATTCTGATTTTCTCCTGATCAATGGGACTCAAAGTAGCTTACATTATTTATTTGATTTCTCTCTCTCTCTCTTTGTCTGTTGGTTGGTTTTGTAAGTTGCTTATTCACGGTGGGGTCAAAAGCAGGACAAGAATATCTAAAGAAATATGAGTATTGGAGATGGAAGATAAATTATGTTTATATTCAGGTCATTTTGTTTATTATTACATCCATTTGTCTTCTTCATTAGCCCTTTCGGGTTGTTTCAGTTTTGGCACTTTTACCTCATGTACCAGGACAGCACAATACACAAAATTCTCCTCGTGTGAGTGGTTGCCTTTTGTGTGTGTAAGGTCATACATGTATTTTCAAATACATCGATACATATCCTCAATAATCTGAATTTCCAACCGAGTATAATGAAGCTGAAAAATAGGCTCACTACTCTTTCCACATAAACAGCAAATGTGTGTCAGGAAGATAGCATGCAGCAGACTGTCCCAGTGTCTGAGGTAGGAGTACCAAAATGGTAATGGCTAAAAAGGGTTATTGACAGGCAAGGCTTTGGGGGGACCTCGGGGAACTGTACTAAGAAGGTGGTGGTCTCAGCTTCCACAAATACACCTTTTTCACAGCTGGGTCTCTTACTTCTTAAAGGGAAGAAAGTGAAATGAAAAGGATTTCCCCAGCCATGCATGAAAAGTAAAAGAAATGGGGAAAATGAACATATCCCTTACTAGGCATCACCTTTATCAGAAGGCATGGTGGCTTCAGGAAAACGTGAGGCAAAAAGATAAGTTCACAGCTGATTTCCAGAAGCTTTGCAGTCTAATCAACTGTTAAACAGTATGAGAGAATTAAGTGACCTGAAAATGGCATAACTCTTTTGGCAGAACTTTGGGGGATGCACACACACACACACACACACACACTATGGCAAATGGTGAGGTTCATGAAATGTGTATGAACTGTACAGCATATTCATGCCCTATTACTGTGAAATTTGAAGTGTCTCACTGTTCAGGATAATAGACCTTGATTCAATTCAGCCCGATGCTGAATGAATTCCGTGTGCTAATTAGCAAAGCATTTCTTAATGATTAGAAAAATGGTGGATAACATCTGAGGGTGGAAAAAAACTCAAATTGTCACAGATAAGAGAATGACACAGCTCAGGTTGCAAAGCATTGCCTGTCATAGTGTATTCAGGTGTCTTAATTATGATAATTAATTATTGTATTCCCTATATACATGAACTCAACCAACATGAAAGGCATATTGTAATTAAAGAGCTTCTGGAGAAGTAACATTTTAAACAAATGCCATGGCAATATTAATTAGGTTGTTGGATTTTGGGGGGGTTCTTTTTAAAGAAAATGCACATCTTACACACATATTTAATTGCTTCTAGGTGCTATGAGATCACCTGAAATCTTATATGAAAAGATTTCAGGTGCTCCCAGCTCTCATGGAAATAGTTGGTCTGCATCTCACAACATTTATCTGACCCAACGTGAGAGTGGGGAGTGGAAATGATTCACATTTTGTGAGGTGGGAACCATTTTCATAAAATCAGGTCCCACCACACTTCATGTTAGTTTGTGTTAACTGAACTTATGCGAGCAAAGTTGCATAACCAACCAACCTATTAAATCAATTCTGAATCAATCTTAATGCTTCTGGACTCAGTTCTAGGAGTTAGTTAGAGCTTGGCAATCATTCTGTTTCATTTTATTTTATATATTTTGCCATTTAAAAAAAATTGTAGTGTTTACTAGACTTGTACATGGGAGTTGGTTTTGTTTATTTCTTCTATTTTTTGCTGTCAGGTTACAGCCAACTTATAGTAACCTCATAGGGTTTTCAAGAAAAGTGACAACCAGAGGCTATTATCCATTGGCTAACTCTGCTTGACTTCAAGATCTGATTTGATTGGGCTAGCCAGATCTATCCAGGTCAGGGCTTATTTTGGTTGATAATTACAAAAGAGAGTGTTTTGTTATTGAGTTGTTTCATACAGTTTGTTCCATTATTGTTTCTTTGTTATGTCCGGCCCCTCCCAGCCAAGCCGGCTCGCCGGCGCTCAGGCTGGGGGCCGCCTTTGCCGCCCCGGAAGGAGGGAGGGGCAACATCACCCCACATACGGGTGTTTGTTGCAGGCGCGGAGCCGGGGCTATATAAGCCCCGGCCCCCGCCTCCTCTCCACGCAGTTCCTTTGGCTCTCTGAGGGAGAGCCACGTGCGTTGCAGCGAGGAGGAGGCCTCACCTGGACTTCGCGCGGCTGGGAACTGCTCGGGAGCGCACGACTTCGGGAGCTCGGCGAAGGCGCTTGCGGCTGCTGACGGCTGAGTTGATTGCTGACTTGAGTCAGCGCGGGTTGTTTGGGCTTCCGGGGGATCAGCTGTTTGGCGGCCCCCTTTTGAACAGCGCGGCGAGCGGCGAGCTTCCTGATCAGCTGTTTGGCGCGGGGCTCAGCTCAGCTGTTTGGTGCGGGACTTCTCGCGCGGCGAGGCGCGCTTGCGGCGGCTGTTTCCGGCCAGGGTCGGGCGGGGCGAGCTCAGCGCGGCGGTCTTAAGCAGCAGCGGCTTGGTGGGCCTGGGCGAGCAAGCCCTGCGTGGTGGCCTCGGCCTTGTTACTCCTTGGGGGGCGTGTGATTTGCGCAGCGCCTTCTTGTGAGGGGAAAGTTCGCAGGCGGGGGCTAATTCTTTGGCTGGCCTTCGTTTTAACGGCCTCCTTGGAGCGTGCTTTTAGCCACTTGGCCGCCAACGACGCACTTCTCCCTTCGGGGTCCCTGGCCGTGGGCCATCCACCTTTCCTTTCTTCTTGGGTGCAGGTGGCCTGAGGCGGCTATTTTGGGCCGGGTTGGGTTTTGCCTTCTGGTTGGGTGCCAAGGGGTCGCCACCATCACTTAGATTGGGGGCTTGATTGGGCTTCTGGCTGGTTGGGGAGAGTTTGGGGGGATGCCTCTCTTGTTTTCAACCCTCCTTCTGCCACATTATTCTGGGCAGGCGAGTGCACGGTGGGTGCCTTTGATAGGGGTTGGGTGGTCACTCCTTCCTTTTGGCCTGTGCTTGAGCCCTAGCGGGGCAACAAGTCTCTCCCCCTTCTACCACCCCCCCCACCCCAGTCAGGCAGTTCTAGCTACCTTTAGGGCCCTACCTTATCTGGGTAGTTGCCTGTGGAGGCAGGTAGCGGCTGTGTTCCAGGTATTCAACCCCCCCCCCCGCATTTGTGGACGGGGGTAGTGGGTGGTTTTTTGGCGCCCCCCCCCCCACCACACTGTTCCCCCGGCTATAGGGCGGTGCAGTTAGTTTTTGCAGGAGCTCTTCACCTGTGCACCCCCCCCCCTTTCTCTCTTAGTAACATACCTCCCTGGCGGGTGGGTTTTAGAAGGCTCCTTGGGTGCTCGTTGCATTATACGTTGCTATCTGGTGACTTGCACAGGATGGCTCCAAAGAAAGGCCAGGGCAAGTCGAAGGGAAAACAGCCCGCCCGCCCACCCCGTGTGCGGGGCAGGCAGGATACTCCAGCCGAGGAGCCTGGCCAAGGAGAGAGGGTGAGGCTCGCTATCATGAGCCAGCTGGATGCTTTAGAACAGGATAGTTTGGCTAGGGGCGCTCCCATTTGGGGGGGGCGTCGCCGGGCCTCCGGCCGGTCGGCGCACCCAACTTTTGAGGCGGAAGTGCTTGCACGTTTATCTGCTTTGCAGGGTGGGCCACCTGAGCCTGAATCTCTGACGGTACTGGACCAGGAAGAAGATCCACAGGAGGGTCCATCAGGTACGAAGTTTGGTAGTGGTGCAGCCGGAGGTAGCGAGCAGCGGCCCTCTAGAGGCGCAGGCGTTTTTCCCGGTGGTGGTGGTAAGTCCCCTCTCCTGCCAATTCAGGGGTGGCCATGGGGTCCCAGTCAACTTTCCCCCCCCCCGGCGGCCCCGAGTGGGGCGGCCTGGGGTATGGGGCAACTGGGATTAGTTGATCAGCCGGGTCCTGTCCAGCCTTGGGCTTGGGGTTTTCAGGGATCCAACCCACTCCCCTTTCCGGTCTCATCCACAAGCGGCCAGTTGGCAGGCGCTGCGGCGCCGCCCACGGCCCCCTCAGCCCCGCCCGCATCGGGCGTTTTGCCATGGGGCGGTCAGCAGATGGTGCCTCATAGTAGCGGGTGGTTTTACCCCCCCAACCCATATACTAGCATCCCCTTTCATTCCCTTCCATACGGCGATATTTCTCTGCCGTTGGGGGATCATTTAACGGTGGCCACGCGTGAGAAAATCCTCCGTGGCGAGTACGTGGATGTTTTCGGTCTCCTTTTCAGAGAGCTCGAAAAGAAAAATAAAGATGAGCTCGATGACAGGGAGAAGGAAAAGCTGAAACGGCGGAAGGTTGATAGGTCCTGGGCGAACTGGTTGCCCGGATTTTTGATTTACGCCGGAGTAATCGCGAGAGCGCAGCCGGCGCGGGCGGCGGCCCTTTTTCAGTATATAGACATCGTCTATAGGGCATATACGGACTTCGTGGGTGCAGCCTGGCTGCAGTACGACGAGGCTTTCCGTATGAGGGCCGCCGTTAATCCAGGGATGCCGTGGGATCAAATAAATCAGCAGCTGTGGTTACAGCTGATGTCCCCGGCAAAACCAAATGCCGGAGATAGGTCTGACAGTGGCCATTTAATGCAGAGGTTGCAGCAGCAACAGTGCCCTACAGGGGCCGGTGATACCTCGGGCCAGACAGCCCAGTCCCGGCTTTTATGTTGGGAATTCGCAGCTAAGGGTGCGTGCCCCAGGAAACCTTGTAAGTTTCGGCATGAGTGCCCGCTCTGCAGCGGGGCTCACGCGCTTTCGGCCTGTAGCAGATCTACATCCAGACCAGGTGGTAAGACCCACGGGAGTAGCGGTGGCGGGCAGCAGCCACCCGGGAAGGGGGCCCAGCCCCATCCGCCCGATGGCGCTCCGCCATCCGGCACATGAGCACCGGCCGGTTTACGGCTGGCTGAACTTATGTGGCCCTCTGGTCACCACTGGGGGGTGAGGGGCCTTTTTTGAGTTGTATTGTTGTATTGTTTTATGCTGACTCCTGTTTGTCTTTTCAGATGCTGGGCTCGTGGTGAGTGACATAGGTTCTCATCGGCGGGCACAGCACGGTTTTCAGTTTCCTATTTTCCAGACGGTCTCCGGTGGGCACCCAGCCTGGCCTCAGTGGGGCTACCGTTGGCCTGGGATCCATCCCTGTTGTTCTAGTTGGCTGACTGGTATCGGCCAGATGGTGTTTTGAGTTGGGCACCCGGGCCGTTTGTGGGCTATGGCAGGGGGTTTCGGTTGGCTCTGGGCCACCCGGTGGGGCGCTAATGCCTAAGCAGAGGCTTGGCATTGGCGGTGGCTGGAGGTGGTTTGGCCACAGGGTTTTCCAGGGGAGCACCTATGGCCTAGCACCGTTGGTGCGGTGGTCTGCAGGAACCGTAGATGGGCTACACGGCTCAGTGCGGTGATGCAGATCACTCGGAGCCTCACCTGGTTGGATCTTTCCATGGGGATCGATGCCAGCCCAGATGGTGATGGCTGGAGGCCTGGCCGCTCGGCTACAACCCGAATATGGCGGGCTTGTGCTGGGGGCAGGGTGGCTCGCCCTTTGGACAAGGCGGGGTCCAGGTGTTGACCCCAGGGCTTGTCTGGTTCAGGTTTCACCCCCTGCCAGTTACAGTGTTATGTGTTTAATAAAGCGGCCCGGTTTTAAACCCAATTCCTGTGTCTGCCTCTTCATTCCGACTGGGGGGGCAATTGTAGCAATGTTTTCATAATACTATTTAATAATTTCCCATTGGCTTTAGTGAAAGAACCCTTCCCCTTTTTCATAGTTGTCTAGCTTCAGTCTTCCATCCAAAATGGACAAAACTTGAGGCAGGAGGTGTAGTATTCACTGAGGACACCCACATTGCTGAATTTCAGAGACACAGACTAAAGCCTTTCTAAGAGAATGAAAGGCACCCATGTTTATTCTTAGTCTATGGGAGAATTGTCAAGAAAGGTTTCAAATGGTAATGCAGAGGGTTGTTAGGAGAATGCAGTGGAAAAGGAAAGATTCATGTATGCCACTATGATCTTTTTGGAAGCAGGAGTAGAATAAAAACATTGCAGATGGTAATCCATGGCAATGATCAAAGCCTCACGTTGAATTCATCTGCAGAGCACAATTTTCATCCGCAGAACCAAATTTTCCTGCTTCTCTTCTCTCACCACAGCCCTCTTTTCTCCACATAATCCTTCTCCTGAGGATAGGGGACCCTGAGAAATGAAATGCAGGGGAAGGGGGGAAATTGGGGGAAATCACTAATTTAACCTGGATCCAACCCCAATCCAATCTCTTCAGCAGTGGCTCCTGAGCTATGGAATACATCAACAAAAGACCACTTTTCTTTATAGCCTTTTGCAGGCATATGTTGGAAGGCTTCATTATTTGTTACTGTCTTGTCAGACTATTGCCAATTTTTTTACTAGGATTATTGTTCTAATTGGTCATCTAGACTTGGATATTTTTAACAGTTTTCATTGCAATTTGGATTAATATTATCTGCCTTGACCTGAAGAATAAATAAGCAGGTGTGGAAGAAAGATAGGAACATCACGACTGAGTGCTATTTTTTTTTTAATCTGGCCCAACTTTATAGAATGATTCTATAGAATTGGGATGATGCTTCTACCTATTACAATGCCAGTGAAAGCCACAACTGTGTACTGGTGACTAAAAGCAAAACTGTCAGAGAGCCTCCATCAAGGCCTAATTTAGCAGTTCAAATGAGCATAAATAGTTCCCTATAGCATAAGTGAACTAGAGGAAGCAAAATTGTATGCATTTTGGAATTGCCAATTAGTTGACAAATATCACATTCCTAAATTAGACAAATCAATTAACTCAAACCCAAGTCAAACCCAACTGGGAGCTTGAACCACCCACTGAGCCGCAAATCCAATTAAACCAAATTGCAAGATTGTAAACAAGCCTAACCTCATTTCTTCTTCTTCTCCCCACTACAGGTACCCATATTAAAGGCAGATATCAGCCTTGACTTGGCCACCAATCCAATATTCAGTGCTAGATGCTTAGGAAATCTATTTAGTAAGGTGAAACCTTTCAACAGAAAGAGGAATATCATTTGAGTGTGATGAACAGAGCTATGAAGGCCAAACTCCATTAGCAAGTTTAGTCCATGTTTCCCAGAACCTGCACTTTCTCTACATAACACAACAACTGCAGAGAACATTACTTTTAAAGCCTGCAGAAGTCTGATTGGCTCACAATAGGGCCGGCCCTGCCACTAGGCAAACTAGGTGATTATCTAGGGTGCTGGCTTTTTGGGTACACCAAATTGGGTGCCCCCCCAATTTAGTGTAGTGGTTAAGTGCGTGGCCAGTTTGGTGTAGTGGTTTAGTGTGTGGACTCTTATCTGGGAGAACCAGGTTTGATTCCCCACTTCTCCACTTGCACAGTTGTAATGGCCTTGGGTTAGTCATAGCTCTAATAGGAGTTGTCCTTGAAAGGGCAGCTTCTGTGAGAGCTCTTTCAGCCCCACCCACCACACAGGGTGTTTGTTGTGGGGGAAGAAGATAAAGGAGATTGTAAGTCATTCTGAGTCTCTGATTCAGAGAGAAGGGTGGGGTACAAATCTGCAATTCTTCTTTTTCTTCTTCTTCTTCCCATGTGACTCAGACATTATCAGTGCAGGGTGTGTGTGCCAGAAGTTAGCCTTGCCTAGAGTTCCAGATAGTCTAGGACCAGCCGTAGTGGTATAAGGGCAGAAGGAGCTTCTAACTCCCCAGTGTTGGAAAGTGAGACCAAGTCACAACTGACTAATGGTGTGCCCTCATGGAGATTTCAAGGCAAGAAGGCAAAATAGGGGTGGTTTGCCATCACCTGCCTCTGTGTAGCAACCCTGCACTTCCTTGGTAGTCTCCTATCCAAGTGCTAATCAGGGCCAACAATAGCGTTGCTAGGTCTGTGTTGGAAAATACCTGGAGACTTTTTTTTTTTTTTGGAGTTTAAACTTTTTATTAATTAAAAACAAAAATACATTCCAACAAACATCAACTATAATACTAATAACCATAGAATCTACCTTACAAGCCATCCTGTTATGAATACAATATGCAGAGTGTATTTCTAATATAAAGCAAAAGTTAAATACTTATCCAGTAATTTGCACAATGTTTTTTGTTCAGATTGTACATAAGCAAAAAAGTGAAACCATTTCTCTACAAGCATGTTTTTATCTAGACCTTTATTGGATGCTTCAGAATTTTTTATGGTAGTAGCCAGCTTATCCATTACTACTAGGTCCCAAATTTTTAGAAACCAATAGACTTTGAGGGTGGATCTGGGAGAGGGTGGGGTTTGGGGAGGGAAGGGAAGGGGCCTCAGCATGATACTATGTCATAGTGTCCACCCTTCAAAGCAGCTGTTTTCTCCATGGGAGCTGATCTCTGCCAGCTGGAAATCTGTTGTAAAAGCAGGAGATCTTCAGGCTACACCTGGAGGTTGGCAGCCCTAACCAACCCTACTTAGTTTTTGAAATCTGATGAGATCAGGCTAGCCTGGGCCATCCAGGATAGGCCATATGACTCCTTTTCAAGACTGTTTTAGCTAAGGAAAACAGCATGGAAGGGAAGGCAGAAGCCCCTGATGATTTTTATGACAAATCCTTTAATCTGACTCTGCATTTTAGACTGTTCTAGTTCAATCCAGGCTAGAATAGAGACAAAGGAAGCTGCTGCTACTGCAGTTGGAACGAACCTGTCTTATTTCACTGTACTTCTGTAAAACTATGCTGCCTCTTTATTCTGATGCTTAGCATTAAGGATACAGCATCCCGGCCTCCATATCACAGATCCAAGCAGAACCAAGCTTCTGCCAATTTTTAAAATGTCAGTCCCTGCAACTCCAGGGAAAGTGAGTCAGGGAAAGTGAGTTTGGTCCTAAATAATACTGAATTGAGGGGTGATTGCGTGCACATGGACCAAAATGCATCCTCCAGTATTTTTAATGTATCCACTTTTGCCGTATTAAAGTCACTCATGCAAAATTGTTCTGGACAGTATTTTGAACCAAATTAAAAAGGTGTGTGTTGGGAGGGAGGGGGGAGAGACTGATTAATCACCACCAAATCTGCAGATGCCTGCTTTAAAAAGATTTGGTTCTCACCTCAATGAAGCAAAATAATGAATAGGGTTGGGAAACTAGCCATATTATCAAATAACAAAGGAAGCAACTTGGACCATACATGCCCCATACATCACACCGCAGAACAGATGCTGTTGGAGACAAGCCCAAATGGAATCCAAAATGGCTAAGACACATTCTCTGTTGGCTCCAGAAAAAGAATACTGTGCCTACAGACCCAAACAGAAAGACTGTGGATAGGGAATACAGAATGAGAAATGAATAAAGTATAATCGATTTTGGAAAGCTGACAAAATAGACTGAGGCCTTCTGAAATGTGCTACTGCAGACAGAAGCCAAACTGAGTGAAGTAAGAGTTAGGAATCTGAAAAGGCATGATATATTACTTGTAAGTACACTAACGCCATCATATTACATCCTCTTCACACTTTACACTCACTGTACCAGGAACTCAGCATGTCAGGAACACACAATACCTCTGATACTCCTAATGTATGTAATTGCCATGTTGTCTGAACAGAAACAACACATGTATGTTGCATGTGTAGTATAATTTTGGAATGCACAAACTGACCACTTTTTGATTTATGCATAGCAAAACTGTAGATACATGCAAATCATGTGTGTTGTCCCCTGTTCAGACAACAAAGAGATCACATCTCAGGCAGTGCACACTCACAATATGCATAGTTGCTGAGTTCTTGGTACACATGGATACAGCATTTGAAAAAGACTACCATCAGTGTGGAATCTCAAAACTGCTACCTAGGCCTGACCCTAGACTGTCTGGCACCCAAAGCAAGGCTAATTTCTGGCACCACCCCCTGCACTAATGGCACTGAATCACATGGGGGGCACCCAATTTGGCACCCCCAGAAGCCCAGTGCCCTAGTCAACTGCCTAGTTTGCCTAGTGGCAGGGCCAACCCTGCCGCTACCACAGTGAGTACACCAGAGCAATAGTGATACATGCCATGCCAAAATGCCCTATCACAGCCAGACAACTGACCACCTAGTTGCCAATGCTCAGCAGCTCATCTGTGGCACAGCTCTTTCCTCACTACAGTTCCGCACCCAAAGGGAACAGATTAATAAGTACACATCCACAGAAATGTCCACTACACTGCAAGCAACTGTTACAACATTATGGCATGAAAGGGGTATAAAGGTAAAGGTAGTCCCCTATGCAGGCACCAGTTGTTTCCAACTCTGGGGTGAAAGGGGTATAGGAACAGCTAAAATAACCTAATCAGAATTGGGGCATCTAGAGGGAGAACAGCACGCCACATAATTTTTTTGTGCTGCAATAGACGGAAGTAGCTCCCTATTTGATCATATTTATTTATTATACATTAGCCGTCTTGGGAATCCTTCTGATCTATAAATCGGGCAGGAACAAGATGGTAGATGGGCACACAATGCAGCATGATGCACCTCATTGAAACTAAGTTGTCTGAGCATGGTCAGTGTCTGGATGGAAGTCATCCAGTGTGCACTGCAAGCTGGATAACACTGTTCAAAGAGAATTATGACTGGGGGTGGGGACTTAGGAACTTGTTACCGTGAAATATTCCAGGTTCCATTGTTGTATTTGTTTTAAAAAGGTATGCACCCACCTAGAACTTTTACTTCTAGAAATGCAAGAAAAGCATACAAGCAGAATTTTACTCTACCAGAAGAATATAATCAGGATTTTACCCAGTTGATCGCTAAGTCTTAAACCTATTCCTAACCTTAAGTGTTCTGGCCAATTAATGAAAAGACATTGGAATAACTGCTCTCTCTCTCTCACACACACACACACACACACACACACACACACACCCCCCTTCTATATCTATCAATCTGTGTTTATTTTATTTTTATTCAGTGCAATGCAATAATTTTAAACACAGCAGAGTCCCTGAATGTAAATTCTAGTGTTTTGGCTTCAATTATCTCCTTTCCTTAGCCCTGGATACCCTTAGGCAACTGCACAACAAACGTTGTGGCTCAGTCTTGCAGTGGTTCATCAGTTTAAGATTCTTTAATCAGCTGACAGACCTAATCTTTTTGCCTTTGGCATTATTGAGCATTAGAGGCATAGGGGGACCTTACAATATCTTTGTAAGATACTGTTTCTTACCAATTAATAACAAACATAATATTTCCTTACCAATACAACTGGAATGATGGGATAATTCTCTCTTTCACGCAAAGGTTTGAATGTGTCCCTAAGATAATTAGCTAAGTGACCATACATGTAAGACTGATTCAGCAAACATATTTCGATATTCACATGGGTCACACATCACTGGATATTGCATTATCATAATCACATTTCTGGTCTGCAAAGGAAAATCCTGTGCTTATGACTATGTCAGCACAGAGGGACTACTGAGGGAGGCAATGGAAAGCCACTTCTGCTTCTCACCTGCCTTGAAAACCCTTTATTGGAATTGCCATGTCAGTTGCAAGCAGGGCTTTTTTGGTAGAAAAAGACCAGCAGGAAATGATTTGCATATTAGGCCACACCCCCTGACATTACCATTGTGTCACACAGGGCTTTTTGGGTAGAAAAGGCACAGCAGGAACTTATTTGCATATTAGACCACACTCCCTGATGCCAAGCCAGATGGAACTGCATTCTTGTGTGTTCCTGCTCAAAAAAAGCCCTGGTTGCAAATAACCAAGGTCAGTTGCAGCTTGATGGCATGTCCAGACATATTTGCATAGCAGAACTGACACCACTATAGAAGTAGCTGGTTTCCTTTATCATAAATAACTTCTGCATTTTGTACAGAACACTATGTGTCTGCAGGGTTTAAAAAAATCTGTTACATAAAACATAACCATGCACATTTTTAATGCAACTTTTGCTTTATTTGGTCTCTTTGGGAGCAATACTAAGTAGGTCTACTTAGAAGTAATTCTAGTTTTGTTTGGTTGGCCTTATTCCCCAGAAAGTGTTCTCAGGATTGCAGCCTTAGTCCCTTTCCAGTCTCTGGTTAGTAAAATATTACTGCACAGTAATAAATACTACAAAAAAAGCCATTTTGATATGATCTTCCATATTATGGTACCAAGGCTTCATTTGTGAATGGTACTTGCAAATGCACAAAAGAATCAACAACCACACCAGTAAAATACTGCACCAGAAGAATCTGCATGTAGTCACATATACCATCACTTCTAGAAGATTTTTTTTTATGGGCAGTGTTTTATCAGTGCACAATAACAGTAATGTACAGAGGGGGAAATATGTGAAATGAGATGAAGAAATGGAAAGCTGTGAGAAAACACATTTTAGAAATTCTGTTTGTGAAAGAAATCCAGGAGGAGTTATATACAGCACAGAGAGAAATTCCAGAACAATAAAGGAATGGGACAGGGGAAATGTTTCCATTCCTATGGCTTTTGAAAGGTTGTTGAATGTGGGGGAAGGGGAGAATTGTATATAATGTTGCTTTTTGTTTTTCTCCTCAATACAGCAAAGGGATTTCTGTGTCTGGAAATGTTACTTATTGACTGTGCTGTTTCAAGTGGATTGTAGAGGGGGCTGAAACAGTTGGATACTTTTTGTTGTTCTCTAGAGCAAGGATTCTGTAGTTGTGTACGTGGGAGCAATCATATTGCTTTGCATACATTGCAGATTTCTCTCTTACTCAAGAAATGAGAGTCAGCAAAACTAAGACAAGCACTATTTTCCTTTTCAGTTAGGGATGCAAACTTTAGACTGTCAAAGGAATAGATAACCAAAGATTTAGTTCAGTGGCTTTCAAATAGTCTGAGTTTGGAGAAACCATTTCACAACACCTAGTCTGTTGAGTTCTCCTGAATCTCTGGCTAGGAACTCTCAGGAGATTTGTTGTGAGGGCTGGATCTGACATAAATGAGACCTTGTCAGGTTGAGCCATGTTGGGTTGGGCTGAGCCATGTCGGGCCGGGCCATGTGTGTACCCAGGGCTGTTTTTGTAGAAAAAGCCCAGCAGCAACTCATTTGCATATTAGGCCACATCACCATTGTTTCACACAGGGCTTTTCACATAGGGCTTTCCCATCTGCATAGTAAGCCACACCCCCTGGTGCCAAGCCAGCCGGAACTGTGTTCCTGTGCATTCCTGCTCAAAAAAAGCCCTGTGTGTACCTATTTAAGATTAGGTAGCAGAGATATAAACATTATAAAGGACACAGACAAACACAATTTTTAAAAAACTTAAAACATTAGCACTTGTTGGTCTTAAAGGTGCTTTCTTTGGGCTCCAGGGAACAGGGCAAAGGAAGCTCTGGCTCTTCCCTTCCTTCCCCAGGACACCAGGAAAGGGAGGAGCCTCAGCCATTAGAAGAAAAAGAGGCTTGGCTCAGTAGCTCTGATGTGTGATTGAGAGAGCCTAGCAAAGCAAGCTATCCTTGCCCCCCTTCCTCCCCCAAGGGAGGAGCCTCAGCCAATGGAGAAAAGAGAGGTTTGGCTCTGTAGCTCTTCTGTGTGTTTGAGCAAGCCTGGCAAAGCAAGCTGTGATGCAGAAGGAAGCAAGAGAGAGGGAGAAGGAAGCAGATGACAGTCAGTTGTTTGGGAGCCTGATAGGAGCCTTCCAGGGACATGATTCAGCCCCTGGGTTGCATGTTTGACACCCCTGTTCCGGAAATTGAAGGTACCTCACTCCAATCATGTGGGACACCTCTTGGTATTCACTATTGTTCTGTTCATCCTAAAATATTCCCAACATTCCCCTGTAGTAGTAGCATGGATGGAGAAAGTAGTAGTGTAGGAGTAACAAGCAATTAAATTGTGGCATTCACTGCAAGTGGATGTAGTGATAACCACATGGGGTTAGGCAAATTAACAGAGAATAGGTCCAATAATGGCAACCAGCCATGGAGAGTAAAAGCAGTAAACCTCTGAAGCTTAGTGCTATGGAGGTAATGACAAGGGAAGGTCTTGGCCTTTTCACTCTGTTCTTTAGCCATTTCGAGCAATTGGTTGGCCACTTTATGAAACAGAATGTTGGACAAAATGGACCTAGGGCTGCCGTGTTCCCACTGGAGTAGAGGATCTCCTCCCACTAGTGGATCTTTCCAGCCACCATTCAGTTGGGTGGGAGAAGAAAAATGGAGGGGAGGTTTAACATATATCAGTTAGTTGACCGATGAGCTCAGATGTGAGATTGTTGATCTATTAATCGCATTGATGGACCTCCTGATGGCCCCTGGTTTTTTGGCCACTGTGTGACACAAAGTGTTGGACTGGATGGGCCATTGGCCTGATCCAGCATGGCTTCTCTTATGTTCTTAACCAGTATATATAACTTGACACAAAAATCTGCCACTGGAAAGTAGCAAACGTTACACTGATTTTTTTTTTTAAAAAAAAGTCTAAAGGGGAACCAGGAAATTGCATGCCAGTTAGCTTGATGTCTCGCCCAGGCAATTTAGTAAAAACAATGATCAGAGATTTATTAGCCACAGAGAGGAACAAAACCTACTGAGGGAAAATCTGCATGGCTTTTGCAAAGGGAAGTCTTGTCTCATCAACCTTTTGGAGTTCTTTGAGAAAATGAACAAACATGGTGACCCAGTAGATGTTATATATTAGGATTGTCAAAAGATTTTTGACAAGGTACCTCACCAAAGACTCCTGAGTAAATTCTTCTAGGGACATTTCAGATAGGGAAAATGGCACGAGGCGGGAGTGAGGGAGGCTGGAACATCACAGTATGGTTCACTTTGGCCCTGAGCTATTTGCTATCATAATACTACTGACTGTGGCAGGGAGTTCCACAAGCAAGTTATGCATTTGGCGGAGAAGTACTTTCTCTCTCCCCACCACCGCTTATTTGACAGCAGGCTGTTCAGAATTCTCCTTCTTGCCCTCCTGCTGCATTTCATTCAGTTTTATTTATTGAATTCTATCCCATTTTACAGTTGAAGAGGCTTTGTAAGCAGCCCCCTCACAAAGGCCATAAAACAAACCACTTAAAAAGTCAATTAAGTAAAACCAGCTACAAAAGCAGCAGCCACATATTAAGCTCACAAAGTCCTGGGTAATCTTTGTCAACCTTATCAAAGAACCAATTGTGAGTGTGCACGTGTCCTATTCAGGAGTTTTACAAGTATTTTGGTACTCAGGCATCAGTATCCAGGTACACAAATGTCAAATGAGAAGCAGCTATTGGTTACAACTAATAATCCAGAGTTTTCTATTTTGCAACAAAAAAAGAAACAGTCAAAGTGAATTGCATCTATTCAACACATCATGTTCAGGATCCACCAGTTTATATCACATATCAGGCATACTATTTCTTTTTAAAATTCATAATGCAACATCAGTGCACAATGGTTTTGTCAGAACATACCAAAAGCAAAAAATGAAAATCCATAACTTTTTTAATTTGATCAAAATGGCTCTTTATGTGCCATAAAGAGGGAAACTATCTGAAAGTGGTCCCTTATCGCTATTCCTAGATTTCTCCCTCTAGCATTAGGGCCCGCTAATGTTGTTTTCATTATTGCACGGCTTGCTCCAGGAATCTTCCCACTATTAACTTTCATAATTAAAAAAAAGAAATTATATACTCTTGTAGTCCCAATTAAGTATTTGTTAGTGGCAAATGGAAGATGAAAATTGGCCCATCCACTAGAACAATTGCAGTGAATAGGAGAGGAGGGTGGGCAACACAGCAGGGGGGAAATTGCTTTTGCGCCCGAGTTTATAATTTCCAAGCCCTATTCCAGCAAATGCAGGGGTCTGAGTGACTCCAGCAAGGGAATAAATCAGATTAAATTTAAAGGGACTCCTCATATGTTTACCCATACTTGTGTGTAAGCACTTTGAAGGTCAAGGGCTAAATTACTTCTGGGCTTGTCACCCTCCTTGTTGATAGCTACCTTCAGGCATTCTCATGCTTGTTTGTTTCATTTTCTTTTTCAGTGTCGCTGCCACAGCAATACAGCATACCTCCCTGGTCTCCATTCATAAAACCTGTAATTTGTCAGACTGCATATAAGCAAAACTAAAACTGGCAGCGGAGTTTGAAATGGGTTTGAACTCACAAGGTTGTATCCAAATGTTCCACAACCAGTTGGCGGTGGTGGGGATCAGACATTTAATAAACTGTATTTTAATCCATGGAAGAAATTCCTTAGTCCTCTTGAGGAGAAATATCCACATTTGCCTGGAATTTCATGTTGTGAAAACTGGGATGGCAACCTAGGGGTGTTCAGAACCCTGCTTACAAATTATGGATTCTCTCTAAGCTTCTGAGGGCCAATTTGGTATAGTGGTTAAGTAAATGGATTCTAATCTGAAGATTCCCCACTCCTCCACATGCAACAGTTGGGTGACCTTGGGTCAGCCTCAGTTCTTGCAGAGCTGTTCTCTCAAGAGCAGTTCTCTTAGAGCTCTCTCAGCTCCACCTATCTCATGGGATATCTGTTTTGGGGAGAGGAAGGGAAGGAGAATGCAAGCTGCTCTGAGACTCCAAGCACAGGGCAGGGTATAAAGCCAATATCTTCTTCTCTTCTTTTCTCTATGTTCCTCAAATTCTTTGCTGTTGCCCACAAATTTGGCTCATGTTCTCCTGACCAGTTGCAAGCAAGGAGCTGCTCATTTCACAAAGCTTTTCAGATGCACCCCAAATACTTTGGACACATCCATTGCTTTCTTACTGGATTACAACAGTCTGTTTCCTACCACTCCATTCAACCAATTTCAGTGCTTCCATCCAGCCTTAATTAAAATGGAAGGAGTGTAACTTGTAATCACTTATTAATTTATTGCTGCTGTTACCACTACCATCATCTAATAAATATATTGATATACAGATTAAAATATATTCATGGTGTCCATTAGAACTACTAATGAAGATATGTGTTTTTCAGTCATCTTTAAAAAAAAAATACTAATGGAAATGTTGGGACAGAAAGAAGTCTGTGTGAAATACAAAAGGGAGATCAGGTCAAAAGGCATCAAATTTCTGGGACTAAATATACTTAAATTCTTAGAAGATCATGAATAGGGTGAGAGTAAGAAAGGCAAATAAAATGAAGTTATAACAGAAAGAATTGCCAGTGTGGTGTAGCAGATGGAATGGCAGACTAGGACCTTGAGTGACCTGGATTCAAATTCCAACATCTACCATGGAAGCCCACTGGGTGACATTGGGCCTGCTCTCTCATGCCATTTGCTGGCTACACTCCTCTCCCTCATCCACTGCCAGCTGGGGATGAGAAATTTATTTATTTATTTATTTATTTATTTATTTATTTATTTATTTATTTATTTTATTTAATCCCGCCCTCCCCACCAAAGGCAGACTCAGGGCGGCTCACAGATTGGGGTCAAACAATGACCAAACAAGATAAAACAGCAATAAAACATAAACCATTAAAACAATTATTAAAATATAGGTGCTAGTGCAATAGTTCATAAAAAATATATCCTAAGTATTCGAATAAATGTTGGAAATGCAGGAAAGTAAAAGGGTCCCTCTATCACATCTGGTGGAAGTGTGAGTATGCTAAAAAGTACTGGACCCAGGTCAATATCTGGATCCAAAAAATATCAGGAATAAGATGTCAACATCCTCCAGAATTGTATCTGTTGAACGTGTATAAAGGAAATATCTCCAGACCAAAAAAAGAAACTCTTGCTGCATATATTAACAGTTGCAAGAATATTATATGCAAAATACTGGAAGGTCTCAAAGATACCGGACAGGGATGAATTTTTACAAAAACTGTTGGAGGCAGCTGAAATGGACACGTTAACTATTAGATTAAGAGGTGGGAATTTACAAGAGTGTAGAAAGACATGGGATGATGTATATGTTTGGATAAAAAATATGGGAATTTCTATGAAAAATGCAGAATTGTGTTATGGTAAATTCATCTAACTCCTTAGTGTGGATGGGTGGGTGGTGGCGGTATGGTTGTGTTTGTATATGTGTATTTTCTTTTTTGTATATGCAATTTGTAAAATAAAGAGATTTAGAAACTGAAAAAAAACCCATCAATAGATGCTAGTGCAATAGTTCATAAAAACAGTTAACATTTTGATGGAAGCAATATAACTGGATGGTCGGCATTAGATGTTCCAAAGAGGACCCCAGGTCGCCATAGCATGGTAAGATAAAGCCAGAGTAATGTTTAGATTTATGGGCCTAGTCTGTTGCTATAGAAGTTACCATTATGGGAAGACATGGTGGAAGAATCCCATTTTACAGGCCCTGCAGAACTATGAAAGCTCTCTCAGGGCCCTAACCTCTTCCGGCAACTCATTCCACCAGCTAGGTGCAGCAACGGAAAAGGCCCTGGCTCTAGTTGACTGAAGCCTAACTTCCCTGATGCTGGGAACTGTCAACAGGTTTTGAGACCCGGACTGAAATGCTCGCTGGAGCATATATGGGGAAAGGCGGTCCCTAAGGTATGCAGGACCCTGGCCATATAGAACTTTAAAGGTTAAAACCAGCACCTTGAAGCGAATCCGGTACATTATTAGTAGCCAGTGTAGTGCTTTCAGCACAGGCTGAATGTGTTCCCATAAAGGAACTCCCATTAACAGCCTGGCGGCAGCATTCTGCACTAGCTGGAGTCATTGGATTTCAAACAAGGGCAGCCCCATGTAGAGGGCATTACAGTAATCCAGCCTTGAGGTGACCGTAGCATGGATCACAGTTGCCAAGTCATCACGTTCGAGAAAGGGGACCAACTGCCTCACCATCCGTAGATGTTAGAAAGCTGACATAGCGTGGCAGCTACTTGGGCATCCATTGTTAGAGAGGAATCCAAGAGCACCCCTAAGCTTTTAACTTTGGGCACCGGCATAAGCTGCGCTCTATCTAGGGTTGGTAAATGGACCTCTGGTCCCGGACCGCAATGGCTTAGATACAGGACCCCCATCTTTGTTGGATTTAATTTCAGTCTAGTCAGCTTGAGCCATCCCGCCACAGCTTGTAATGCTGTGGACAGATCATCTGGGGGTGGAGTTGGACTGGCCACCCATCAGCAGATAGAGCTGGGTGTCATCTGCTTACTGGTGACAACCCAGCTCATGCCTGAGTGAGGGGGCACATGTAGATGTTAAATAACATTGGGGAAAGAACCGCTCCTTGCGGCACACCACACATAAGTGGGTGTTGTTAGGACAGTTCATCCCCAACCACCATCCTGTCCCCAACCCTGGAAAAGGAGGAAAGCCACTTCAAGGCCAAACCCTGGATCCCAGCATCAGTGAGGCGATGGGTTGGTAGCAGATGATCGACAGTGTCGAACGCCGCTGACAGGTCCAATAGCATCAGCACCGCCAAGCCACCACTATCCAGGTGCCTCTGGAGGTAATCTGTGATAATGACCAGAACCGTTTCCATCCCATGACCCGGGTGAAAGCCGGATTGATGTGGGTTAAGCATGGAAGAGTCATCCAGAAAACTCTGAAGCTGCACTGCCACTGCCCTTTCAATAATCTTGCCTAAAAACAGCAAGTTAGACACCAGCCGATAATTTGCCAATTCAGCCAGGTCCAGAGATTACTTTTTTAAAAAAGGGAGGACTACAGCCCCCTTAAGAGGCTGGGGGAAGGTGCAGTGAAGAAGGGACCTGTTGACAATTTCCTGCAGGGGAACCAGTAACTTCTCCTGGCCCACCAGAATGCCTGTCGCTTCTAAGGAAGACAGTTTTCCTGGCAAACTTTCTCCTAGGGACCTACTGCTCATGATTGGTAGTGAAGAGGCAGGTAATGAAGGTGGTAATGTGGATGCCTCTTTCCTATCACTCCCTCCCTCCATTCTCTCCTCAGCCTCACCCCAGGGCAGACAAGAATTGGTCCACCGGGAAAGCTGCTAGCCTGGGGCTGTTGCTAAGCAACCAGGGTTGGCTTTGTTAGCAAAGGGAGAAGCCTCAGCTTAATAGAATGCCATAGAGTCCACCATCCAAAGCAGTTATTTTCCCCAGGGGGAGAGAGATCTGTTGTCTGGAGTTCAGTTGTGATACCAGGAGATCTTCAGGCTCCACCTGGAGGCTGGCTTCCCTCAGCCTGGCTGCTTGCTACTGTTCAGCAGCGGCAGCCCCCCCCCCCCCATGAAAGGCAGTGTGGCATAGGAGTTAGGACTTCAGAGCAGGGTCTGCCACATCCAGTTCTTGCTGTGGAAGATAACTGGTTGATTTCAGACAAGTCACAGACTTTCACCCTAACCTACCTCACAGGGTTGTTGTGCAAATTAAAAGAGGAGGAGAATGATATAAGTTGCTTCACCCGCTCCCCCCCACCCCCGAGGAGAAAGACTGTGCTTTTCCTAGGTAGAGACCACAGGACAGGAAATGGAAAGATGAAGTCAGAGGGGCAGATAAAAGGGAAGGATATAGAGTTGCGAACTCCAGATTGGGAAAATCCTGAAGATTTGAGAGACAGGTACAATGTCATAGACTCCACCCTCCAAATCATCCATTTCCTCCTGGGGAACCATTGTTGCCAATCTCCAGGTGAAGTCTGGAGATCACTCAGAATTACAACTGTTCTCTAGATGGTAGAGAAGAAAATGGCAACTCTGCAGGGTGAATTCAAGGAGCATTATACCTGCTGAGGATGCTTCCCTCCTGCTCCAGCTGGATTTCCAATGTCTATTTCTCTTGAACTCCCAATCTGCCTCATATGGAACAATCTTATATATCACAAGATTCTCTTCAAAGCGACTTTCTTCAAAATACAAGTCTTCCTTCAACTCAACTTTCGTCAGACATAACAAGGCAACAGGGTACCTTTCCCCAGGAATTCATTCAGAGGTCTGGCCAGATCCAGCATGAGTAGATGGAACATGATGGTTTGATTGAGGTGGGCAGCTGTGTTGGTTTGAAGCAGTAGAACAGCTTTTGAGTCCAGTGGCACTTTTAAGACCATCAAAAGTTTATTTGAGGTATGAGCTTTTATGTGCACACACACTTCTTCAGATGATGGTTTGAGTTTGTTTACAGATGTTTGTCTTTATTTTTCTCATATGTCATTATTGTTCCATAAATGTTACATGCATGGCAAAGTAAACTGAAAATCCATCACCTACCTCCCAACCATCTGCTGCCCTTGCATCCAATTTTTAGATTATGCAATTAAGGTTGAATTCATTATCAAATTGTATTCATGTCAAAGTTGCCAACATATCTCCTTGCTGGGTATGGAGTTTCAATATGTGGTGGCATCTCTAACTGTTTCATTGATGATCATTGTTGAACATGCCTAAGGTGACTTTTGTTCAGGTTTTCTGAAGTTACATCACCAGACATACCATATAAAATACGACTTGCCTCAGTGCTCTTGCATCCCTCAGAGGTCCCTATCTGTTCACCAGGTCACAGTTCACTTTGATAACAAGGACATGAAGACCTGTTCAAGCCACCTCCCTTTTTGATTTGAATAGCAAAGTTGCTCTGGAGGAGGGGATGAAGGAATGCCACATCTCATCATGGCTGACCAGACATCTTCTTTTTGAAGGGCACTAAAATAGCCGTGTGTAGGCCATCTGGAAAATCACTAAATGTCTAATAGCAACTCTGTTGAATTTTGAAGCCTGGTTTAGTAAAAAAAAGAAAAAAGAAGAAGTATGAAATGATCTGATCATTTTCCAGGCAGTTGAATGTATCTAAATATCTGTCCATAATTTTTATCCCCTCTTTTTGACAGCAGTAATTATAAAAACAAACAGCAGATGTGGTGATAACCTCCCATCCAGTTTGCAAATGCAATCAACAAATGTTTTTCATAGCCAGTGTAAGAGTTCTTTCTACTTGTTCTAAAATACCAAAACAGAAATCTCTCTAGATGAACTTGCCCCTGCATACTGTATACTAACAGCTCCTTCAGATACTTAAGTGCCAACATGATAGGCTCTTCGTAAGAAAGATTGCTTGATTAGATGTATAAAGCCAACTGTTTATGACTCAGAACAGACAACGGTGCCATTGAAATATTTTTGCATGCACCTTTCCCCATCTGTATGATTTATTAGTACCTAGAGATACTTCTTTTAACTAGCTCTTTAAAATTTCCATCCTTAAAGACTCTATATATTACTGAAAGTAGCATCACAGCCACTTCAACTTGCTTGAAGCATTTTATTTTCAGTCTGATCTTTTGTTACACTGTTCTGTTGCTTTATTGGCACAGTTTGTAGAATAACTATTTATGAGTGACAGCTCTTCAAATGAGGTGATTCCATTTCTACACTATAATGGTGGTGTAAAGTGCTGTCAAGTCACAGGCAACTTGTGGTGACCCCTTAGGGGTTTCAAGGCAAAAGACACTCAGAAGTGATTTGCCATTGCCTGCCTCTGCATTCCTTGGACGTCTCCCATCCACTTACTAGTCAGCGCTGACCTTGCTTAGCTTCCAAGATCTGATGAGATCCGGCCAGCCTGAGCTATCCCAAGGGTGGCCAAACTTGCTTAATGTAAGAGCCACATAGAATAAACATCAGATGATTTGAGAACCACAAGACATGAACGTCAGATGTTTGAGAAGACCCACGAAGGAAGGAAGGAAGGAAGGAAGGAAGGAAGGAAGGAAGGAAGGAAGGAAGGAAGGAAGGAAGGAAGGAAGGAAGGAAGGAAGGAAGGAAGGAAGGAAGGAAGGAAGACAAATAGATGGGAGAGGGAGGAGGGAGGGAGTGATGGAAAGAAAGCAACTTTAAATGCAGTCTCCAAGCTGCCAGCTGGTTGGCTGGGAGAAGTGATTTAAAGAGACAAATGCCTTCTTCAAACCAGCTGATGAAGCAGTGGGGGCTTTAAGACCCACACATGGAACACATGTATGGAACACATGTGGCTCCTGAGTCACAGTTTGGCCACCTCTGGGCTATCCAAATTGGGCCATGGCTTATTATAATTTCCAAAGTACCCACAGACTTAACAAGGCTGAGAACCTAGGAAGAAGATGAAGTTTCGCCTCTTTCCCAGGTCTTGCTGGGAGAGGTAGCTAGCTGCAGCAGTACATCAAGACATTCCAAATAGTGTTGCCAAGTTCTTTGGCTGAGCTCTTCTGCCTTTAACATTAGTTAAAGCAATGAGAACGTTGATTATCACCATCATGACTGGTGCCCATGGATGTGGTGGTCACTTGTTTCTCCCACAAAGCAGTATGTGGAACCTAGCTATCCTTCACCAATCTGAGAATGTGTATGTGTGTAAAGCCAATTGTGCAGTGGCTGCATGGTTGGCAATGGCAAGGGATGTAGTGAAACAACCTGATGAGCACCCACAAACAGATTGCCAAATGATTGAACAAATGATTGAAATGAGGTATCTATTTCAAAACAGTGCACAGGACATGAGATAAATTAGCAAGTGTTCAAGCACCCATAAAGAAAACCCAAAATTCTAAAATTATCATATTTTATATATTTAAAAATTTTTGAATGCTTCCTCAAGAGCTTTTTGCTGCTGTGACTACTTTTTAAATAAATAAATTCATAAGCTAAAATGAGAAACCATGTGTATTATGTTTCAGAAATAAAACATAGGTTTGTATTGCATTTTTTTTAAGTTAAAGAAGAAAGGCTGAAAAATCCATGAGTAGATCTTTCTAGAATTTCTTACAGCTAAATTGCAGTTGCCCTGACTGGATAGACTGGACTAACCTGATCATGTCAGATCTCTGGAGCTAAGCAGAATTAGAAGGGCTTTTTTTGAGCAGGAACACACAGGAACGCAGTTCCGGCTGCCTTGGCTCAGGGGATATGACCTAATATGCAAATGAGTTCCAGCTGGACTTTTTCTATTTAAAAAATCCTGAGAGTTAGCCCTGTTTACAGGGCCAGCTCACTCACTAGGCAAATTAGGTGGTTGCCTAGGGCACCAAGAGGCAGGGGGCACCTAATTGGGCTTCCCCCTCCGGTGCTCAAGACAACCGGATAGTTTGCCTCCCACTCCCCCCCCCCCGCTGCTGCTGCTGTGGCTGCCGCCAGCCTCCTCCAGCCCACCGCCGCTGCCACGCTCCACTCACCCCCCCCCCGCCACGCTCCACTTGCTCTCCCCTGCTTGCTGTGACTACAGCCCTACTGGCTTCTAGTAGCCCGCGTCTGTGCATTTGGTTAAATGTGCAGGTGCAGGCTGCGAGAAGTCTGTAGGGCTGTTTTAGTTGCGGTGAGCGGGGGGCGGGGTGAGTGAGTGGAGCATGGCGACAGCAAGGCAAGCAGAGTGTGGGAGAGGTGAGAGGAGCACCGCGGCAGGCCGGAGGAAGCTGGTGGTAGCAACGGCGGGGGGAGGGTGAGTGAAGCACAGCAGGAGGCAAGCAGAGCATGCCTGGGGGGGCACCAGTGGGAGTCACCTGCCTAGGGCGCTATTTGCCCACAAGCCGACGTTGCCTGTTTAGTAACTGGTTAGGAAGCCACCAAGAAAGTCCAGGGTTGCTCCAGGGAGGCAGTCAGGCAAACCACCTATGAACATATCTTACCTTGAAAACACCATGAGAGGTCACTGTCCCACTCCATTACCCTACAATCCCACTCCATTACCCACCTACAAACATTATTGCCCTTCCACAGACACCGCAGCAGTAGAGAAATGTTAACAGCCTACTACCATTATTACCTCACAGTAGGCTTGAAAAGATCTGGTTAGATTCCTGGAAGTTAAGCAGGGTCAATCCTGCTTAGTGCTTGGATGGGAAACTACCCAGGAAGTCCAGGGCTGTTACGTAGAGGCAGGCAGTGGTAAAACACCTCTGCTCATCTCTTGCCTTGACCCCCCCCCTCAGGGTTGCCATAAATTGGCTGTGAGTTGATGGCACAAGAAAAATGCAGCTGGATTAGGGCTTCAGGCAGAGGGAAGAGTGGGTTAAATCTAGCCCTTTCAGTGTTTGCTTATCAAACTGTCCTCTTACTTGCTTTTAACCTTGGAAGCAGGGGGAATACCTTAGCAAAGAATGCATGTCCCATTTGTTTCTCCTTTTCCAGGACCCAAAACAGCTTTGGTTTGGTTGCTTAAATTAAATTAGAATAACATTTTTTTTTAATGCTACTGAATTTTGCATTCAAGCTTAAACATCCTCATTTTACGTTCATGTTTCTTTTGTGTGAATCAAGTCCAGGTATCTTCATTTACACACCTTTTTTTTTTCTGTTTCCTCATACTCTTAATGTTGTCATTAAATGCACATGATACATCATCTGGGTACAGATAGCACATAATACATCAGCAGTGTAAAATGGGCTGGATCCAATTGTCCTTGCTCTCCTATTGTCGAAGAAGGAAAGAGAGGTCTGTTTGACCACCCCAAAAGGCTGGTCATGGAACCTACATAGATACAAGCCATGTTGGGCATGGAGCCGTACTAAGGATGGGAACTGGGTGGGATTGAGTGAAAGAGCTGGCTCAACCCAGCCCAGTAGGCATATATTCGGAGTTCCAGCAAGACAAAAATTAATAAAGAAAAAAAGAAAAAAAAACCTTTTACAAAATTAGGAACAAAAATGTACATTTGTATCACTACACATATGACCCTACTACTAAAGGATACTTACATTGTAATCACACTGATCTAGCCTACCATCTGTTCTCTTTTAGGCTCCAGGGTGCTTTGCAGATGTGATCCTTTGCATTGCCCTTTCATACTTGGTAAACAGTGCTTTCAAATCTTAGATTGCCTCTTCATGTAGAATGTTCTTGTGCAATTTATTTGTGGTTAATTATAGAAATGTGGTTGCATGCAGAGAATTCTTACTGTCCTTTCTTCCTAGGTTGGTATTTTATTAGTGATGCAATAAAACTGCTAATTTTTTTTTAAAGAAAAGAAATATCATCTTTGCCACTTCAGATCTCATCAATATTTTATCCTAGTTACACACAGAGTCTCGAGGCAGATATAATTCTCTTGATCCCTACTGTGACCAAATGTCTCTGGCAAATATTACACAAATAGCTCAGATGCTGAAAGTTGAGCATCGTCTTTGCTTTTTGAGATGTGATACAAAAGCATGAAACACCGCAGAGGTTCTTTCCTGTTCCCCGGCAAAAGAGTTTACGTGAATGTTTTGTCCCCTGTGCAATTTTGCCTAAAGATTTTTTTTTTTTGGGGGGGGGGATGAATGTGTAGGTTAAATATTTGAGAAACATCAAGTAAAGCAAAAACAGTTTTGATAAGCACATCACTGTGACTTGGATGGCCATGCAGGCCCAGTCTTGTCAAATCTCAGAAGCTAAGTATGGTCAGCCCTGAGTAGTACTTAGATGGGGGACCACCAAGATGAATCTATTTATCTCATCCAGTGTGCTGTCTTTTGATCAAGGCACAACATTGGGGTTCCAAGGCCCCACTAGGGGCAGGAGATCCCCCACCCTGGGTCCCTACCCCATTTCCGATCTGATGGCTAGTAGAGACATTTAATGTCAAAAAACAGAAATCTAGGTCAGCATCAATGGCAACACAGTGGTGTCACTTCTGGTGCACATCACTGCCAACTTGAAGACACTCTGGTATTTGAACAAAAACTCTACGGTAAAAACAGCTTTTATCATAAAGTTTCCCCCAAAATACCTGAGTGTCTCCATGTCATTGACAATGTTATGACATTACTTCTGGTGCTTCCTGGAAGTGATGTTGCTGCATCACTGCCTTAGGCTTCTGTTTGATGCAAAGTCCCCCACCCGCCACTGGTTGCCAGGAGTTACCTGGGAACACTATACAACCTTGTAAAGTCACAATAAATAACACATTGTCTGGTGATTCATTCAGAAACTGGTGCTTTGACTTTTTCATTCTGGGCTTCCCTCTTGAATTTCCCACTGGGCCACAGATGTCTTTAAATAGATCCTTGGAAAGTGGTAGATCAGCTTTCTCAGATGAAGTCTCTCAAGCTTTTGGTGGTATTTCTGGGAGACGAAGGGATTTGCTCCCTCACCTGGGCTACTCTGCACACCTTTCCCTCTGGATGTAGGAACCTAATTAATCTTAAGACTTTCCTAACTGTATTCTCTCAGACTTTTGGTGGGTTCTTCAGGAGCTCAGCTTCCTGGAACTCAACTTCCTGGACCTTGAATATATGCTTTCTTTTACCACAAGGAAATATGACTGGGAGCCTCCATGTTAAGTAAACCTCTGAATATCAGTGAATACCAGTGCCAGTGCCAGGAGGCAACATCAGGGGAAGGCTTTGGCCTCTGTGTTCTATTGTAAGCTGGCCAGAGCAACTGTTTGCCCATTGTGTGAGATGGGAAGCTGGGCTATACTGACCATTGGTCAGATTCATCAGGGCTGTTCTTATGGCTTCCTTTGAACTTCATGAGGGAATTGAATGGGTTGTCAGTTTGGCTGATCTGCTTTCTCTTTCTTTGGCCCTCCTTGTCAATGCTTCAGAGGTATGGATTTATTCAAAAGGATGACAACATTCTTTACATTTTTTAGCTTTCTAAAAACAGTGATGAGGGTCATCTTTCATTTGGTCTACAGATCCAGTGAGTGTGTGAGAGAGGATTCACTGCACAAGTGGGGAGAGCAGAAAACCTTTGGAGAAAGTGCACCAACTCTTTCACCAGCAGAGAGGAGCAGCAGTGAAAGTGACACTGCTGGTGCACTCACACTACACTAAATCATGCATTTTACATCCAGATTTTTGTTATTCTTACACAGTAAAAATCTGGATGTAAAATGCATTATTTTGTGTAGTGCAAATGCACCAAGCATCTAGCAAATATTGCCTTTCAATTGGTTTTGCATTTCAAGGGGTGAAAGGGGGTTTCAGGTGGACTAGTTGGTTAGCTTTAAAGACTGCTGCTTGCTTTGCAAATGGTAAGAAGCCATTGGAAAAGTGGGGGTGGATTTGCTCCTCTACTGACCCGTGTTTCTCACTCAGAATA
Source organism: Heteronotia binoei (assembly GCF_032191835.1). Lineage (NCBI taxonomy): Eukaryota > Metazoa > Chordata > Lepidosauria > Squamata > Gekkonidae > Heteronotia > Heteronotia binoei. The sequence continues at coordinate 39,494,442 of NC_083236.1, read as the reverse complement.
GTATTCAGCACCAGCTTTGCCTCCTTTCCCTGTGCTTCAGGCTGAAGTTGCCTAGTAGTTTAGCTTTTTAAAGCACAATACTAGCTATAGCTGTTATAAGTTTCTGGCCATTTTAGATAGGAAGGGATAAGGCAAATAGTTAAACTTCCCTGATGGACAGGAGATGTAACACATGTTGGAAAAGTGTGACTTCCCATCCTCAGGAAAGCATTGTGAACTGGCAAGGGGGTGGTGGAGGAGGTTAACAGTGCCGTCCTGAGGAGAGTTGCAGCCTTCTTAGCACATAGATTTCAATGGATTTAGAAGGGTGTAATTCCATTTCAGATTACAGTGCTAGTTGGTCCATTTATCTGAGCCTTTGACAACCAGTTGACCTCTTGGTCAGGGCCTAAAAGAGTCAAACTGTTTTTTTGTTTGGTGTAGTGGTTAAGTGTGCAGACTCTTATCTGGGTTTGATTTCTCCACTTGCACCTACTGGAATGGCCTTGGGTCAGTCATAGCTCTCGTGGGAGATGTCCTTGAAAGGGCAGCTGCTGCGAGAGCTCTCTCAGCCCCACCCACCACACTGTTGTGGGGGGAGGGAAGGTAAAGGAGATTGTGACTGCTCTGAGACTCTGAGGTTTAGAGTATAGGGTGGGATACAAATCCAATATCATCATCATCATCATCATCATCATCATCATCATCATCAATCATCATCATCATCTTGTTAAAACTTGAAACAGAATGATCCAGTACTACTGATGAATATTTACAATACAAAGAGGCTCAAAAAACTGAGAGAATTTTCTTCTGTAGTCTATTTATTCTATATTGATTAGTATGTAATAAAAATATTACATTATCTTGCTACCTTATTTAAGAAGGACTGTTTTAAATTCAGCAACATTCTCTTTTTTCAGGGAAGGTCTTACATTCGGGATCATCTTCGAGTAGTTACGGTACCTAAAAATGTCAGTGCTTAACCAGGAGTTTGTTGTTTATAGGTTTAGCTTGCATTACTACTTGATTTTTATATACAAAACCCACCCAATAAAATCTCCATCTTATGATAATTCTTTTGACTCCCTTCAGAATTTATCTGGGTAACTGCTAAGCAGAGCCAACCAAATTCACCTTGAGTTTCACTTTGCACAAAATTTAGAGGCCATTCAAGTCTATGTGAAAGTAATAATTAAGCAACGAATGATGAAACAACATTCTTGCTTCTTTCTCTAAATGCCTTTCCAATCAAAGCAATCATTTCACCACTTTGCTTTGATGGTACAAAAAAAAAAACCCTACCCAAAATCTACCTTATGACTACCATGTAGCATGCTCTGAATATGTAATGAGGAAAATAAAGGTGTTGTTTTCCTAATTATATCAATGATTGATTGGTAGTCTTTATCATTATTCTCTCCTTGAATTAAATACATCTCATGTAGGAAGAACAACTTTTTTTGTCTTTGCATATTTCAACTTTTTAAGAAACTGTATGCAAACACACTTGCGCTTTACATATCCCTGAATTCATTTTTTTTTAAATAGAATGAATGAGAATCAGCAAAGCATGTTGTGGAAATGGTGTTTTGCCATGAGCATTTAAGCCAGCCCAGGCATCCAGAATTCCTGGCAGAAATTTCACAAGAAAAAGAGAAAATGATAGATGCTTTAGGTGTGGATGGCTGTTGAAAGTCTCACTAAACCAGTATGTTTTTCCTGCATTTCAGAAAAAGCTGGTGAACTTTCTGTCTACAATGTCGTTCTTTCCTAAAACATCACACCTCAACACTGATTCTCAGACAAATAATCTGCAGTTTTTCATAAATTTCATAATTTGACTTTCAGCAAGCAAAACACGTTTTACTGCTGTATCTCAGTGCACATCTGTGTTTGTGTGTATATGTGCACACATTTTTTTTTGTATCATATTGTATTGTATTGTACATTCCCTCTTGATATTATGTCATTTGTATACAGCTGCCTTATGTCAGGTTAGACCATTGCTCCATATTATCTTCCAGCGCTTTAGCAGAGATAGGTCTTCCCACCATTTTCTACTTTTGCTTCATTAGTTGAAAATGACAGCAACTGAATTTAGGGCTTTATGCATGCTAAACCACTGAGCTAGTGGTACTACTAGTGGAAAATATCTCCCAGTGGCTCCATAAACTGGGTATTTTCTGTTTCTATCGATGTGCCCTCTTTCTCTTAAAGCCCTGATAGAACTGTAAAATTTTAGAATGTCTCTCCAGTTTCATTGTAGATGAACTTCCCAGAGTGTTCAGATGAACAGAGACACCAGAGCAGTCTTTTTGTCTAGATTCAGTCCAGAGGTAACATGACCTTTCCTATGCCCTCTTGTACTTTGCTTTCACATCTGGCTACTAGCATACTTTGCTAGGAGGATAATGGCATTGCTCCCAGTTATTATTAATATTTCTCTTTCAAAAAGTAGAAAAGAGCCTCTTTCTGGGTCTTTTTTTTTTTCCTGAAAAGATTTATTGAAAGAACAGTGTCACGCAAGTCAGGGTTTTGCAAAAAAACAATCCCTGTTCAGTGACTGACAAAAGCGATTTATTCCTAGACAGTTTATCTGTCTAGAGATTGCTTTCAAAGTGAGAAACTATTACCTTTTCCTGTTGTTGTTGATGAGGGCCATGACAGCAGGATATAATTAGGGAATGGATAACCTAGTGCAGCTTTCGATGGCTGGTTTCTGTCTTTCTTGGAAACATCATTTCCTTTCTGCTAATCCACTGTTTCAAGGGAACTTTGCTTTTAAACAGCTTAGTGTAATTCTAATTAAATAGAACACTGCATTGCTATCCAAAACAATGGGATTCTCATTTAGAAGTAATTTTCACCCTGCTGCCAGAGTTATGGAGGGAATATATACAATGGCCCACATTGTCTTTTCATCCAAATGGAGATTGATCTTTTGCGAGAAGAGGAAGAAGAAGACTGCAGATTTGTACCCTGCCCTTCTCTCTGAATCAGAGACTCAGAGCGACTTACAAACGCCTATACTTTCTCCCCCCACAACAGACACCCTGTGAGATGGGTGGGGCTGAGAGGGTTCTCACAGCAGCTGCCCTTTCAAGGACAACTCCTGCAACAGCTATGGCTAACTCAAGGCCATTCCAGTAGGTGCAAGTGGAGGAGTGGGGAATCAAACCCAGTTCTCCCAGATAAGAGTCCGCACACTTAACCACTACACCAAACTGGCTCTTGTGGATGTTTTCTGCTATTTGGGGTTTGGTTGTAAGAACCTCAGAAAGACTTCAGCTTTGTGAATCCTGCTACTCATCATGTCATCATCACTACTTAGATTCTAGGGTGGAGGAGCTCTCCCCTGTTCTGTTCCTTTATTGTCCCTGAATTCTGCTTTATGCTGCTTTTTACTTCTCATTCATTCAAACATAATGAGATGGATTTCAAAAATACATTAAAAAAACAGACCATCATGCATACCTTCCAACATTTTTTTACTTCCTCCGATGCACTGGTACCCTTTCCTCCTCTCTCTCCATTATTGAAGCACATGATTTCACCATGGTTGCTTGTTGTGTGGTGGTTTGTATATGCACAAAAAAAAAACCTCAATGTAAGGAACTTAAAACCCCTCTTTACTGTACAACCCATGAACAAAGTACACTTAATTCTTCCCTTGGTGCAATGCTGTTGGGAAGCTGTTTTTTCTGCTTCCACCACAGTATTGTGGTGCATTCATGCACCTCTGAAGTTTCCCCAGCTTTTCTCTGACTTCTTTAGTTTTGGGAACGATTGCAATAAAGCCTGGATGGCTGTGTGGATGAGAATTTTTTTCCTTCGACATGGCAGCCATTTCCTGTCCTCATAAGCAGCCATTTCCTCCCCTTGGCACCAAAATATTTAATTTTTAGAAAAAATGCCATTCAAATATTGTTCAATCAATATACCATTATAAAAATGGTGATAACAAGTTCTCTGGATTCTCAACAAACATTTCCCTTGTGGAGATATAAGGAATGGTGCAAGCATTATCATGGTCTTCTTGTGTCTCTGTCTGCTTGCACAAGAAATCTTGTAGAAGTGGAAAAATTTATGCTGGATCCAACCCATTGACTCCAACATAGGGTCTTTGTCTAAATTCGGAAGAAGAAGAAGATATTCTGTTTAGTACTATACATGGAAGACAGTCAGTAGAACATACTTCCACACATATACATATATATGGAATTTTTCAAACTTTTTAGGAATTTCAGTCTAGTTAAACATCTTTTTGTCACTTAGGTCAAACTGCAAGTTGATTAAATTGCTAGCTGTCATGATGGAATGTTTTATATTAATGGTATGAAAATGTTCTGCTGAATGAGGACATGAAGGAGCTGCCACTTGAACTACAGCTGAATTGGAAATTTAAGAATTGAGTGGCTAAGAATAACACTGCTCCATTTTCAAAGTACTAAAAGCTTTTTACTCAGTGGGAAACTAAGTTATTAGAAAGGGCAGTGTGGAAATGTACTGCTAAGAGAATTGGGACTAGTAGTTCTTGAAGTGAAGATTAGTATTGTAGATTTTACAATTTATCCATTGGGGGAGGGGCTGTGTGATATGTTAGTCACATGGGTAATAAACTTGAAATGGGCTAGACTCAAATACTTCTTGGTATCTCCCCTTAATTATCTGCAGAATAGAATAAAAGAAATTAATGCAAAGACATAAGCTCATCTTCAAATAAAAGGGGATGCATTTTTTATTTTGATAATTCTGAGCAAAGTACTTTAAAAAGAGTTGGGTAAGGAAAATATAATGTCTATAGATGACTGACAACATTTTAAATCTTTTTTTATGAATGTAGGTTGAAAGTTCTAAGAATTTCATAAACTGCAGTAACCAACTGCAGGGTTACTGCTTCTTTGTTAGCTAAAACTGCAGGTCAATCTGAGAGAGTAGGATTATCCCCTTGACACTGCAAACTCTTTGCATTTTTAAGCTTAGCATTTCTTTGTGTGAGGATTGTAAAGATGAATAATAATCTGTTGTGTGATTCAGCAAACAGATTCAAAATGATGGACTGTTTTAACTTTTCTTCCTACAACTTTGCCTTGATAAAATGACCAGAAACCCAACTCTGCCATGGAAGCTTGCTGGGTGATCATGGGCCAATAACACACTCTCAGACCAACAAGAGCTTGTTGAGAGGAAAAAAGATGCAAGTTGATTTGGGTCCCCAATGGGAAAAAGTCAAGGTTCAAATGAATTAAATGATGTTTTTATATAATGATCACTGATATATCTAATAGCAAACTCTGTGACTTGTGCTGCTAAAACAGTAAAATGAAGGCACTTGCAGAAAGTGTGGTGTTCCTATTTAGTTTTACATAATTGTCAGGTATATATAACAAAATCTGAGTTCAGATTTGGTCTACCTTACAGATCAAAAAAAATCTCAGGGTACTTTATTTGTATGTGACAAAGTGAGCCCGGACTCATGAAAGATTATACCCTAGAAAAATTTGTTGACCATCAAGTAGACAGGTAAGAACATTAAAACATAAGAGAAGACATGTTAAGAACATAAGAACATAAGAGAAGCCATGTTGGATCAGGCCAACAGCCCATCCAGTCCAACACTCTGTGTCACACAGTGGCAAAAATTTTTATATATACACACACACTGTGGCTAATAGCCACTGATGGACCTGTGCTCCATATTTTTATCTAAACCCCTCTTGAAGGTGGCTATTATTGTGGCCGCCACCACCTCCTGTGGCAGTGAATTCCACATGTTAATCACCCTTTGGATGTTGGATCAGGCCAGTGGACCATCCAGTCCAGTCTGTGTCACACAGTGGCTCAAACCCAGGGGCCATTGGAAGGGTCAATGGTGGGGTCAGAACTCCAGAAGCCCTCCCACTGTTGCCCCCCAAGCACCAAGAATACACAGCATTACTGCCCCAGGTGCAAGGAGATATTAAATTTTGCATGGAGTATCTTTGTGGGGGGTGTTATTTTTTTCCCAGTTTTGTACAGACTACTGCCTATGTACAGTTTGTAATTGTGTCAAATGTCTTTATTAAGGCACAAGGGCACTTGGCAGATGCCTGAAACAACACATTTTTTTTTAAAAAAAAGCTTTTTTGTGATCTTACATGTGGCGTCATCAGAATTGCTTTTTTGTAGTGTTTAATCACCAGATGTGCAGTATTATCATAGTGAAGGAAAGAACAATTAAACTGAGAGAACTGAAAACTGCAGTAAATTCTGTATCTTCAGTTCCACCATTCGTTACAGAAACCCTCCTCATTAATGGAAATTAGGAATAGCAGAATGCTGCACCAAGAGAAATTCCAGAAGAATAAAGAACTGGGCACACTCCTTTTTATCCCTAATTATCACACAGAAGCCTCTTACTTTAGCCTAAGTCTTTGATTCCTAGAAATTATATTTTATCAAAAGACAGCCCTCTGCCACTGAGAGACCTATTTTGATGAAGCTTTCCCTATACATGTGTAAGTAATAAGTTGAACAGGTTCATATAGATAGAGAATTAAAATAATGCCCTGTGAAAATTCTCTGATCTCTGTTGCAATCCCTCTATCAAGCTGCCACATCTTTAGTTAATTATTAATATCACCTCTCTTGATAATCTTCCTCAGGAGCAGAAGCATCATGAAATAATCTTGTTGGAGGATAATCTCACCATGGGATCATCTTGTTGAAAAGTAATTGCATTATAAGGCACAGCTCCTTAATAGGGGCCCAAAAAGAAAGCAATTATTACTGTGAGCTGGAAGTTTTAAGGAGACTGGTTCATTGCCCCCAACTTCCACATACAGATGCCTCACTCAAGGAAAAAAAAACTATTACTAAACCTTACTAAAGACTTACCCCTCAGTGTGGACATCCTATCTACTGGACTGCCAAAGGCATGGAGCTGTATATTGGCAATCCCATGCTGGATCTATGTGAAGGCTAAGTGGCCTTAATTTACCCATAGCTTTTCTTTGCTTGCATATCAAAGCCCTTTCTGCACTCACAACTTACTGCAGAGCAGGGCTTTCTTTGTAGCAGGAACTCCTTTGCATATTAGGCCACAGACCCTCTGATGTAGCCAATTCTCCTGGAGATTACAGTAGGCCCTGTACTGTAAAATCTTGGAGGATTGGCTATATCAGGGATGTGTGGCCTAATATGCAAAGGAGTTCCTGCTACAAAAAAAAAGCCCTGCTGCGGAGTATCCAAGCAGTCAAGCATTCAAACTTGTCTTCAGATTTCTGTGCCTGCCATCAGCACCAGTCTTACACCATCTGATGCATTTATTCTCCAGCTACAAAACCCCGCTGCATGTTTCTAAATTTTCTAAATGCCGTTTTCCATATTGCCAAGCACTAGGGGAAATGGCAGGTCTGCTGTGCACACATGTATGTGTGTTGAAAGTCTCCGCTTTTGGAGAGGGGAAGGTGCTGCTTAATTGCAGCAAACAGCCCCCCTTCCTCCATACACAGCTAGCTTCTCCCCTCTTGGTCTCCCAGTTCCTTCGCCTTTCTAAGCAACCTGTCTGTTCTCTCTCTTGCTCTTCCCTGATCTGAGAAGCAAAGTTGTGGAAGCCAGGCTAAAGATTTCTCTCTTAAGGTTCAGAGGATGGGTTTGTCCTGGCTTATGATGAAGGCTTGTGGAGGGGGACAGATTGCCCCCCCCCAGTCAGAAGAATGAGACAACACAGGTATATGGATATAAAACAGGGCAACTTTATTGAACCAACAGCCTGCGGCAACCTAACAACTAACCAGACAGGCTAAGGGAAAACACCCAATCCCTTCCCTGTCCGGATGGGGCGAGCCACCCGGCCCCCAGCAGCAGCCGGTATGAAACAGCTGCTACCAGGCCGGCAGAGGCCGGGTATCCCCTCAACTGGCCATGCCGCCCACCCAGGAATGGCCTGCCAGATTAGGTAACCCTGTAGCGGGAAAGACAGCAGAGAGCCGTACAGCCCCGCTGCCGTCCGCCCCCCGCTACTTCCCTTAAACCGGGAAAACCGTGGGTGCCCACCAAATGTGAACCCGACTTCAAGTCCCGCCAAATAAAGTTACCTAAAAATAAATAACCCAACTAAAAAGCAGCAGTACAAGGTAGGCGAAAAACATCCCAACCTATGGCCAATTAGTTGAGGTGAAAAAATTCCTACCTGGCCCTGAAAATACGGCGACCGGAGGAGCCTGTACTATTACAGGGAGAGAGGGTGGGCCAAAACGGCCAGCAGAACTGCATGGCCTCGGGCGTAGCCAGGCTTATAAAGCCCCTCCAGACCACGCCCGATGCTTCCCCGGATGAAGAGGCCGTTGCCTCGCTCCATCCGGGGAGGCAAACTCGGCCCCCGCCCTAGAGCTGCCTGAAGTCGGTGCAGGCGGGAAGGGGCCGGATTCCTCCTCCTCTCCCCAAGGTGGCAGGAGAAAGCTCTTGGAGGATTGGCTACATTAGGGGTGTGTGGCCTAATATGCAAAGGAGTCCCTGCTACAAAAAAAGTGTCCATTCTCCAAAAGTGTCATTTCCTCTTGGAGGAAATGATCCCTTCAGTCTGAATCAGTTACAGTTGCCAGCTTCCAGGTGGTGCTGAGGGGGTGTCTCCTTGCATTATAACTGATCTCCAGGCAACAGAGATCAATTCCCCTGGAGACTATGGTTGTTTGGGAGGTTAGACTCTATGGCATTATACCCAAATGAGGCTCCTCCCCTCTCCAAATTCTGCCCTCCTCATGCTTCACCCCTAGAATCTCCAGGAATTTTGCAACCCACAGATGGCAACTGTAGAATCAGTTGTAATTCCAGGAGAATTTCAGATCCAACCTGTATAAATCGATGGTGTGGTCTCATTTGGAATACTGTGTACAATTCTCACCACACCTCAAAAAGGATATTATAGCATTGGAAGAAGTCCAGAAAAGGGCAACTAGAATGATTAAAGGTTTGAAACACTTTCCCTATGAAGAAAGGTTAAAACGCTTGGGGTTCTTTAGCTTGGAGAAACATCAACTGCGGGGTGACGTGATAGAGGTTTACAAGATTATGCATGGGATGGAGAAAGCAGAGAAAGAAGTACTTTTCTCCCTTTTTCATCATACAAGAACTCGTGGGCATTCAATGAAATTGCTGAGCAGTCAGGTTAGAATGGATAAAAGAAAGTACTTCTTCACCCAAAGGGTGATTAACATGTGGAATTCACTGCCACAGGAGGTGGTGGTGGCTACAAGCATAGCCAGCTTCAAGAGGGGATTGGATAAAAATATGGAGTAGAGGTTCATCAGTGGCTATTAGCCACAGCATATTATTGGAACTGTCTGGGGCAGTGATGCTCTGTATTCTTGGTGCTTGGGGGGGGGGCAAAGTGGAAGGGCTTCTAGCCTCATTTGTGAACCTCCTGATGGCACTTGGGGGGTTTTTTGGCCACTGTGTGACAAAGTGTGGGACTGGATGGGCCATTGGCCTGATCCAACATGGCTTCTCTTATGTAGAGGTTGGCAACCCTATATCCAGACCTCAGATTCAGTGGGAGCTCTCAGGAGCGCAGCTCCTGAACCTTTCTGAAAGTTCCTCCTCCTCCTTCTAAGAGTTCCACCTCCTTTTCCATTGAATAGTATATGCAGCTGGATGAGCTGCATATCCCTGGATGAGCTCCACCACCTATGGATGAGCTCCACCACCTATTTTTTCTACAAAATGAACCCTGCCTATATCGATGGGCATCAAGTGCTATTAAATGGGAGGAACAAGCATATAAGACTTGCCTGCTCCTCATTCTTGTTTGGTAGGGAACACAGTCTCCTGGCAAGGCCAGCCATAACAAGCTCTGCATCTTGTTATGGTTACTATGAGGGTAGGGCAAGGAGTGAGAATTGACACAAAATGCAAACTGAAAGCAGCAATGTTAAAACTGTACTGGGTTGAAGTCACCAAATTTTCAGCTGGAAAAACACAAAGGATGGGTCCTGTTTGTCCTTCAAAATGTAAGTTGCAAAATCTGGACTCGAGAAGTCCTGGTGATTTGGGGGTGAAGTCAAATCCACTGGGTTTGGCTTAGTAATAGGAAGCAGAGAGTCAGTATAAATGGGCAGTCTTCGCAGTGGAGGACGGTAAGCAGTGGGGTGCTGCAGGGCTCGGTACTGGGTCCCATGCTCTTTAACTTGTTCATAAATGATTTAGAGTTGGGAGTGAGCAGTGAAGTGGCCAAGTTTGCGGATGACACTAAATTGTTCAGGGTGGTGAGAACCAGAGAGGATTGTGAGGAACTCCAAAGAGATCTGTTGAGGCTGGGTGAGTGGGCGTCAACGTGGCAGATGCGGTTCAATGTGGCCAAGTGCAAAGTAATGCACATTGGGGCCAAGAATCCCAGATACAAATACAAGTTGATGGGGTGTGAACTGGCAGAGACTGACCAAGAGAGAGATCTTGGGGTCGTGGTAGATAACTCACTGAAAATGTCAAGACAGTGTGCGTCTGCAATAAAAAAGGCCAACGCCATGCTGGGAATTATTAGGAAGGGAATTGAAAACAAATCAACCAATATCATAATGCCCCTGTATAAATCGATGGTGCGGTCTCATTTGGAGTACTGTGTGCAGTTCTGGTCGCTGCACCTCAAAAAGGATATTATAGCATTGGAGAAAGTCCAGAGAAGGGCAACTAGAATGATTAAAGGGCTGGAGCACTTTCCCTATGAAGAAAGGTTGAAACGCTTGGGACTCTTTAGCTTGGAGAAACGTCGACTGCAGGGTGACATGATAGAGGTTTACAAGATAATGCATGGGATGGAGAAAGTAGAGAAAGAAGTACTTTTCTCCCTTTCTCACAATACAAGAACTCGTGGGCATTCAATGAAATTGCTGAGCAGAAAGGTTAAAACGGATAAAAGGAAGTACTTCTTCACCCAAAGGGTGATTAACATGTGGAATTCACTGCCACAGGAGGTGGTGGCGGCCACAAGTATAGCCACCTTCAAGAGGGGTTTAGATAAATATATGGAGCACAGGTCCATCAGTGGCTATTAGCCACAGTGTATGTGTGTATATAAAAATTTTTGCCACTGTGTGACACAGAGTGTTGGACTGGATGGGCCGTTGGCCTGATCCAACATGGCTTCTCTTATGTTCTTATGTTCTTATGAGGACAGGGATCTCAACAGGGCATAATGCCACCCCATAAAGCAACCACTTTCTCCAGGGGGCCGGATCTCTGCTGTCTGAAGATCAGTTGTAATTCCTGATCTCCATATTCCACTTGGAGCTTGGCAACCTGCTTGGCCAAAAGTATATGGGATAGGAAGGGTTACCATGGGGCTGGGCCAAGCGGAATAGCTGGTAGGATCCAACCCATTGTGGTTTTATTACTATCGATGAATAGTATTTCCAAGGAACAGAAGCATTATAAAATAATCCTCTCAAGAGATAACCATGCCTGCCTTGAGCTGGGGTTTGTAGACGATGGAAGCTAAAAATGCTCTAAATGGATAAATAAATGTTAGAGTCAAGAATGAACATGATTTTGAATTTCTCATCCCTGTTGTTGCTGTCTGAAAATCACCATTTTGCTTTGCTCTTGCATCAATTCTTTATTTCCATGCAATTTTCTGTTTCCCTTGCATTGATCTGTCCCCATAAAATGTTATGTATGCATTTTTCAATGTTATTTGTGCATGAACTAAGTAGTTTTATATATTATAGGTATACAGGATGCACATCGTATGTATAAATACCATATCCATTCTGAATAAAAATGTAACACAGTAAAAGCGAATCTACCCAACACAATAGTAGAGAAATGAAGCGATGATGTATAATGAAACGAAACAGAGCATTCTCTCATCTAGATCTTCATAACAATTTTGGCTGAATCCTATTTATGGAATCATGGCAAGACAACTTAAATAACTGTACAAAACCAAATTGTGGCTGCAAATCTGGGCTTATCTAATATTCACACAGAACTTCACACAAGAAAAAGAAACATAATTCCATTAAGCTTTTTTGCACATGTGGAAGATTTCCTGAGTCTTCATTGTGACCATATTTAGCCTTAAGAAAGATACCCTTTTAAAAAGTCATTTATAGGCAAGCTGTAACTATAGGGATGAAAAAGCAGCATAATGTCCTGAAGTTCCCAGGGTAAAACACGTGTGGAACTGAGGCACAAAGCTGACAGAGCAGACCAGGAAGAGATGCTTTGTACTCTGTGTATCTGATTTTTTTTTCTGCCCAGTTTATTCTTGCTTGGGCTATCTTTGTAGGTAGCAACATTTATTCTGTGGCCAGTTTGTATCTCTACTGTGGGGTAGTGGTTAGAATATCAGGCTAGGACCAAGAAAGCTATGTTTAAATCTTCATTTTGCCATGAAACTTGCTGGGTGACTATGGGCTAATGCACTCACAATATTTGTGAGGACGGAAAGGGTGTATATATAGTGGAGGAAACATTATGTAAATCTTATAGGGATGGGCATGAACTGAACTATGAACTAGGTGTTCAGGAGAACATGCCTTCCGCAAACTCTCCCTGAACCTTCATGGAGGTTCATGAGGTTTGGGGAGGCTTTGTATGGATAGCTCCAATGGCATTTAAATGCCTTCAGGGTCCACTTCCATGTTGGACCAGCCTGACTGAACTCTCATTTATAGGTCTTCAGAGCCAACCTCCAGGAAAGGCATGTCCATATAAGGGTACATAAGGCCTATAAAAGCCTTCAGAGCTCACTCTGGAAACTCAGTCAGGCTGGCCTGACCTGAAGATGGGCTCTGAAGGCATTTAAATGCCAGCTCATTCTGGAAGTAAGCTCTGAAGGCATTTAAATGCCTTTGGAGCTCACTCTGATGGGGCCAAAATCCAAACTGGATTAACAAGAACCAGTTCATCCAGTTGAGGTATTTGTTGGACATCTGGGGTTCACAAAAACCGTGAACCTCTAATGAACCTCCATTTTCGCAGTTTGTGCCCATGCTTAAGATCTAAACTCCCTGGAGAAAAGGAATATAGCAGAAATATTTTTAAAAGATAAATAAAATCCCTCTTACTGCCTGGATGGAAGCTGCAAATGACCTGGTTACTAGGGATGGGCACAAACTGGGAAAATGCAGTTTGGTTCATAGTTCTTGGCATGCCCAGTTTGCAAACTACGAATGGTCTCAAACTTTTAGCCAGCAATTTAACCTGTTTTATTCATGAACCTATTTGATTCATGATTTTGTGATGCAGTAGACCACCCCCCCAGTATGTTAGGGACACTGGACTCAGAGGGAGTCTCCAGCTGACTCTCCTCTACATGCTCACCAAGTTTGGTGATGACTGGATTTATGGCATCTGAGTTATGGCCCCCTCAAAGAAAGTTCTCTCAGGAAAGTGTTTCTGGGGAAATAGGTGGCGGTTCAGGAGGTTCAGGAGTGTATAGAATGGATCTTGTGCAAGCCAGAGACATCAAAGTTTCAGGGAACCTTCCCTGGATGCTCCTCTACTTGTCCTCCAAGTCCCACCCCCCAAAAAACAATTGCATTTAAGTTTAGCAAATCTTTAGATTGAGACTGTCTGTCTGGAAATGTATCTGTTCACAAATCACCATGAACCACCACAAACAGCTTGAAAGTTCATGGAAAGTTTGCACAGTTGACCTGTCATGAGCTTCACTTTGTGAACCATGAACCAGCCAAAATGCATTACAAAAGTTTAGTTTGTGAGCTGCTTTGTGCCCATCCCTACTGGTTACCAAGTACTTGAATGCCTGGAGCAGTGTCCCTCTATGAGTTGCAGTAACTCACATAGTATGGGTTACTGTGCAGCCATTGAAAAAGCAGTCATAATGATATTGGTCATCAACCCACACATATGAAAACAGTTAGAAACTACAAAATGAATATCATCCCACCCAGTACAGAATCAGATCCAAATCTGCAAATCATCTTTTTTACCCAGAAGGATTCTAAATTTAATTTATACTTTTGTGTTTATCTTTACTGACAGTTGGAACATTTTCCATACCAGGATTCGTACCTTATTTAAGAACTTCAGACAGACAGACAAAGTGAGAGAAAGCTATTACTGTTGTGTCTGGCAATGATTTCAAATTACTTGTAGTTTTGAGCTAAACATTGTAATTTCAGTTTCACTTGTTCTTTTTTAAACAAGCCATCACCATCATCATCATCGCTGTCGTCATTGTTGTAGTTTCATTGTTGTTGATAATTTCCACAGTCATATATGTGACTGGTAGATGGTGTTCTGCAATGAGATCTAGCCAAGATATTGGGAATTGCAGATGTAGCTTTGAAAGATTTTTGCTGATTCAAGCAACATTGCCTTTTGGAACTGAGCTGGTGTTTTTTGTTCAATGCCCATAATGTCCAGGTGTTTCTTGAGAGTTCTAGGCACTGCTCCAAGGTTTCCAGTGACAACTGGCATGATGGTCACTTTCTTCTCCCATTTTTGTAGATCTTGGTATTTTGTGTGATCTTCTCCTGTTCTTGATTTTCCATTCTGTCTTCTGAAATTGCAATATCAATGTTACAAACTTTATTTCTCATTTTTTTCTACAACTATGATATTGGGGTTTTATGTTCCAGGTGTTTATCTGTTGTTATTGTGAATTGTCACAGTAATATCTTTGACTGGAGATGGTGTTCTGCAATTTGAGATCTAGCCAAGTTTTTGGGAATTGCAGATGTATCTTTGCAGGACTCTTGCTGTTCCAAGCAACATTGTCTTCTGGAGCTGAGCTGGTGTTATTTGCTCCATGTCCAGAATGTCCAAGTGTTTCTTGAGATTTCTAAATACTGCTCCAAGAGCTCTAATTACAACTGGCATGATGGCAACCTTCTTCTGATTAGCATTATCTACATTCTACATATGGTACAATGGTAGTTCTCTTATACATAGAACTACCATTGCTGTGTGTGCATATACAATATGCACATATGACACAAATGAATCCACAAAACCAACAACAGACAAGAAAGAAAACAGTTGAGAAAATATAAATGAATATATAAAACAAAAATAAAAAGAGGAAACAGTTGCTCATTCTCAGTTACCACAAAATAAATATTGAACACTTGGCAAATTAAACGGTGGGAAAAGTCACTTATAATTGCTAAATACAACTGCTCTTCAATAAGTCATTGCAAGACTGTTAAGTGTTCATTCATTCTGGTGAAAAATCATTTTCACCAAAATCCACTGACCACATTTTTTTACACAAGTGAACATTTAGCCTAATCATTTATTTACCTGATATTAATATTCAGATGGAAGGATCATAGAAGCATAGTTAATTAAATATAAATTAATGTAGTAGAATATTTAATTATCTATTCTACACCTCACAACTAATGATTATGTAAATGTCTTACATTTAATCTTGCTCCCAGGAAATTAAATTAATGGCCTTCAACAAATGAATGTTTTGTATGCATTGCAGGACACTTTATCTAAATTTTAACAGCATGGTATTAGTTTCAGATAATAACATGATTACACAAAATGTAAATGTATACAACATGTTAGTGTTCTTCCTCTTGCTATAGAATTTGAAACAGAACACATACACTACATTATTAACAGATGGGAAGTGTAGCATAGTTTGGAGTTGGAAGGAACAGTGATTTTTTCCAATGAAGTTTTTTAAAATCATTCTTCTCTTATTAAGTGGTTCAGATTGCATAATGGTCTGCATCTAACCATGCAGTCATGTAACAAAAAGACTGTACATGCTCTCCATTTTTTGCAGACCCTTCATCTAAACCTGTAAAGATCATTGTAAGGTTATAGGACCCCTGCAGAGGAACAGCTGTGTAGGTCAGGACACTAGAGCATGGTGGGGTGGGGGAAAGGTGTGAAATTGCTCCTCCATCTTCCATGAGTATAGTTCTTCTGAGGAGAGAGTAATTTCATCCTTTGTCCTTTCACATGCCAAACCTGTGTGGCTGTTTCTTTATATAGGGTGTGATCAGATAGTCTTTTTGCCTGAGACTTGTAATGTATAAACAGCATACACTGTTGCCAATAGAGAGTTGTCAATAGTTAAGAAACTTCTCTGAGGAATTTTGTTAGCTTTATCGCAAAGGTTTTTTGTGTTTTTTTGCTTCCCACAACATTTTCCATATGCTCTGCTCTGGGGGGCGGGGGGGACTTTCAAATTGGCCTTGAAGTATAATTTGATAGTAACTCTATCATTAACCATGCAAATCTTTTTAAAAAGTCTTTTATAATTCATTCATATGATACTAAAATACCTGATATGAACATTTTCAATATTTTGCCATTGATTAAATCATGTTCGCAGAACATGGGAGAGGATTTATTGGTATCGTTTTCAGAAAGAGGTGGAGGACTTTGCTTGACCCATTCTCTTGCACTTTAAGCAGCTACATCTTTGACTTGAGTGCTTTTGTCCTCCAAGGCTGTAGCCTGTAAAACCTATTGACAAAATAACCCTGGTGATGTTTGATCTAGGACAAAAGATAAAGCAGCTGGAAAGCAAGCCCTCTTTTCAGTGAATGTCACAAAGGCAAAGTATTTTAACAGCTGTAAAGTAAAGGATGGTGGGAGATTATCCTCTTTTATTTCATTTTGACAGAGGTAACAATGACAAATCTTTGTTGTTGTTATTGTTGAAAGGGGTAAATAAGCCAAGTGGAATCAAACTGAGCTGGAAAACTGAGCTTCAATCTTAAAGCATTCTCATTCAGTGAACATTTCAACATACGGGAGCTTCCTCTCTAATGATAGCTACTGCCCTTCTCCACAGGTCACACCTTTATGTAATAATTGCTGTCTTTACCAGAATACTAAGATTTTCTGCATCTACCCAACTTGAAAATAGCAGCTCATTGGACTGTCCAACCAAGAACATCAGATTGCCTTCTGAGGGATTGATTTATATGTTTTTTCCAAGCTATGTTACCACAGTGGCAAAACTAGCAAGTGAATTCAGAAGGTATTTACGGTAAATGCCTTCTGAGTTCAGTCACCAAGTCATACTGCCTTTGCAGCATGGTTTGGGGAAGGCATTTAAAGAGACTTGTTAAATGTCTTCTGCATACCCCACTGCTGGTACCAGTGTGGGAAGTTCATGGAGGTGGGATGGCATTTACTTATTTTTATTTATTTACTTTAGATTTATATCCCACTCTCTCCCCGAACGGTCTCAGGGTAACAAATAACTAAAAAAATATTACATACTAAAATCACTAAAACAAGGCAAAACCATAAAATGCAACATTATAGTGCTATTCAAATAACAGGCAGTTCATAACTTCTTCAGCAGGCAAATTCAGTTCCTATTAATTTCTTAAGTTGGTCTTTCTGTTGGTGGTCCTTGAGATGTTACCTAATTTCTCACAGCTAGTATTTGCTCAGTTATTAGGATGGCAGCTCTCTCCCACTCAGGTGTCATAGGGTAATTGAAATAATTCTGTTTTACAGGCCCTGCATGAACCGAGGTTTATGAACCATGAATTTTGGTTTGTAATTCAGTTTGTGCCCTTCCCACCTGCAGGTTCAGAGTCTGTAACTCTGCTCATTTTCATTGAGTCAGAGTATCTATGTGTTTACCCCCTTGACTAATATATTCATACACTTTTGTGCTTCCCACAGAGCTCTACCTCTGGGATGAGATATGTGGGCAAAACTGGGTCTTTGCATTTTCTCAAGGTTTCTGTTGAAAAATGGAGACAGGCCGTAATAGTCTGAGGAAGCAGAATGATAAAGGCAGGGCTGGGAACCTTTGGAATTCTAACATGAGGTGGAGGGTGAAACCACAAAATGGCCACTATGGAAGGTAGACTGAAGTACAAGATGGTTGCCATGGGAAGTGGAGTCACACACAAAGGAAGCCCAAATGCTGGAGACAAGAGGAGTCATTTTAAAAGGAAAGAGGAGTGAGAGAGAGAATGTAATCAAAGTAGTAAGAATGTGTGTGAGAGAATGCAACACTGTGGTGATAGCTGCCACTGATTTTTTTCATTTGTGGCCTATCAGATATTCAGTGGGCAATCAGAAGCCCTGATGGGTGGGAACCCCACCTGGCTCTGCTCACTTTCTAGAAACCTCTTGGTGGGTACCATGGAGGATGCTCCCTTGAAGACCCCTGATCTATGGCCAAATCAATTTAATTGGATGTTCTGGATCCCCCAGAACTAGAAAAGCATCTTAAGGTCTTTTGGACTGATAAGAAGATAGAAGGCCTTTATTCAAGTTCATTTTCTGCATACTGTTGAATTGACAGACAGACAATGATGTTCTGAGGGTACAAAATTATACAATCTATGGGTAAACAACACGAAGTAAAACAGATATGACCAACCTTCTCTTAAAGAGAATACTTTACTATAGGTTGGGTTTAGCAGACTTTAAGTTATTCTAAAATCTTCTGTTTGAACAAAACATCCACTTTGAAAGGAAGGATTCTCAATTTTAATAATTTCCATACTGTGGTGTTAGGCACACTGTCCATGCTTCTTCCTTGGACTCGTTTGTGCCATTCTTAAACCTAAATGTGTTTTTCATCTTTCTTTTAATTAATGACATATTTTCTAATTTTACTTTCAGAACTGCAAGGGCACAGCTTTCATGTTATTTTCATGTTGTCCACCACCCACCAAGTGGTCCCCACCTCAGCATGACAAGGTATGAGATGACAGATGACAGATGATAGATAGATAGATAGATAGATAGATAGATAGATAGATAGATAGATAGATAGATAGATAGATAGATAGATAGATAATGTTTGTATGTATTCAGAAGATCCACTTTATTCAGTAGGGTTTACTCCTAAGTAAATGTTCTTAGGATTTCAATATGAGATGCCCAAGAGCTACTAAAAGCAATGATAGTCTGTAATGTGCCACTATGTCTGGATATAGCTTACTGTGCATAATGAACAATCTGTCCTTCAGTGTTATTGTTCACTTAATTAGAAACAACATTCTGCCGGTATTCAACACATACATTTTTAAGTGAATTTCAGGTTAGGACAAACTACTTCTCTAAAGTGGCCCATGTATTTCAAAACCAAGCAACCAAACTTTACTATGCATGTTCATATTGTCTAAACGCTAAGGTAAATGTGAGACTTCTGTTCCCTAATTTCCAGGAGCTCGGCTGAGCGGTGGGGGTTTCAATTAAAAACCACAGGAAAGGAAAGGAATATGTCAATAAAACCACAGACTTGTAAGTACTGCATACTAGTTTGCAAACAAACACAGCAAGCCTTCTTGGAGTATGAGTCTATTACTGTAAATTTAGACTGAACGCAGAGCGTTGAAGGTGACTGTCCCAGCATGGTTTCCCTTCAATTCTCTTACAGCAAAATGCTCTCTGGCTTTTACGTTCAATAACTCGATCGAGTCATATGGCAATGAGATGATAGCCAAGTACGGAACAGAGAACTAAGGGGAAGGGCTGCCACTGATGCAAAATGAGTGAGAGCTAGTTCTATTTGAAGACTTGAATTTGATCAAAAAGATGATCTGGTGGACATATTTGAAGACCAGCAGGGTATAGTGGCTGGAATATCCCTGGTTTACTTCAGCCAAGATCTCCCTAGCTATATTAGTCTATGAGGGTGACTCATACCAGGTCAAACTATTTGCTTTTCTAAATTAATGTTGCCTGCTTTGGCTGTTCAGACAAGGAGGAATCATCCTTTCCCCTAAGGATCCTTTAACTGTTATGGATGGAACTCAAGAACCTCCTCCACAAAATGTACCCTTGAGTCATTTTCCCATGCAAGATGGAAGTTAGATGTATGCATGTAAGTGATGTCACAGCACAGCTGACTTATAGTGACTCCAAAAAGGAGCTTTCAAGGCAAGTGAGAAGCCAAGGCAACCGCCATTGTGTTCCTCTGCAGAGTCTTCCTTGGTGGTCCCACATCTGTTGTCACCCACTGTGAGCCAGTTTTGGGGAGAGCAAGCTATACATTGAATAAAATAAATAAATAAAACCTGAGAACCAACCCTGCTTAACTTTCAAGATTTGATGAGATTGGGCTATGCCATGCCACTTTCCCTACACATAGGTGCTTGAGTATTGGACTAGGACTTGGTAGATGTTTGGTTCAAATACATACTCATGTATACTGCTCATTGGGTGACCTTAGACCAGTCACTGTCTCTGCCTTAACCCACCTCACAGGCAGGGCCAGCACTGGATTTTCTGTCGCTGGAGGCAGACCTCAGCTCAGTGCCCCCCCCATCTTCTTTTAGAGAAAACAATTCGCGCAAGGCACGATGACATCACAAAAAGTGACGTCATCAAGCAGCCCCCCCATCAGGCTTCTTGATGGGGTGAGGGGAGCTGACAGTTGTGCCCCACACACCTTGCAAGGTGTATGGGACGCAAACCCTGTCTCCCGCTCAACCTTCTTGCCTTGCAGGAAGGCTGATGGAGGAAGCGGGGGAGCTGACAGTCGCCTCCCACGTGTCTTGCAAGGCATGTGGGACCACAAGCTCCTTCCCCAGCTTGGGGGGGCAGGGAAGCCAAAGGTCGCCTCCCGGGGGCCTTGCGAGCACGCGGGATGCAAGCCCCTTCCCCATAAATATGTATATGTAATTATGCATATGTAATTATATATATGTAAAATATTTACATATATATATATAAATTAAAATACACATAATATATAATGCTGATTTACTGATGAAAAATGCATGTTGGACAATGTATGTTTTATCAGGGAAATTCTGTTTGAGCAAAGACAACATATAAACATAAAGAATCATGGGTTTAGTTCATGGAAAGGAAAAAGTGAACCCTAAATGGGGATATTCAGAATGAAACTGCAGGGATGAGAAATTTGAAATAATCATTTAAAAATCAGCATCAACTTCTAACTCAAAACTGTCATAGTCAAAATTTAGAATTTGAAACTTTTAAATCAAGGTTATAATCGGTGGAATTGTTAAGCATTTAACAAATGTTGAATATTCAGTGATATCCTAGCTGTTTTATTTTCCAAATTATTTCTGAATGTGTGAATTATACATTTATTTGTTAACTATAGACAGCTTTGGAACAGTAATGTAAGTGGGTGATTTATTTGATAAGCACTGCTGTAAATAGTAGCTGTCATGAAAACAAATTATGTTGATAATTAATTAGAAGTGGGGCATAATCACCTTGTAAAAAGGATTATCTTTTTTACAGTGGTGTCATTTTTTACGGAAGGTAACCAAGGTGAAGAGAATGGGCCAACGATTCAGAGTTCATAGACAGTTGTGTAGTCTGAGGCAGAATTCAGAAATGAATGCACCCTGTGAGGGGTTTTTTTATTGCTAGCATATTAAAGAGATGAGATAATAGTATTGTTTATTTAACTGAATCAAATAGCACTTCTGTTTACTGCAGGTTAATAGCAATAATTAAATATACTGGATTCCTATTATGCTGGAAAAGATAATAAAAATGCATCCCTGCACTTCTAGGTACAAAAGATTATGGACATAGTAAAAAGATAAATCAGAACAAAATATTAAAGTCTCTGTTTTCCTGTGTAACATTGGTTTACTTGACCCAATACTTTCTGCTCTGCTGGCTGAGAAATTCCAAGGCCTCAAACACAGGATTTTGCCACACACCACCCTAATTCACAACTGCCTTATGGCAGCCCCATTGGGTTTTGAAAGCAAGAGACATTCAAAGGTGATTTGCCATTGCCAGCCTCCATGTTACAATTCCCTGGTAGTCTCCCTTCCAAATACTGACCATGGCCAATCCTGCTTTTATTAATTGTTATTTGGAGACACTCGTATTTGAAGTACCTAAATATTTCTTTATTGTAAGAGATTAAGGATGCTTTGTTGTTATGTATGGTTATTATTGATGCTATTGTAATTACTGCAATTGCTTTATTTTTATACATGTTATTTTTTGTTGTTATGTTTGGAAAAAAATTTTAAAAAATATATAGGTTAAATTTAAGATGAGATCTGATAACATCAGGCTAGCTTGGGCTATCCAGGTCAGCAGGACTACCAGAGATTTGAAACACACTCAGCACATTGCTGTTACCTATCCCTGTGGAAGTCAGATTCCCCCATATTTTACCTTTGCTTACATTTTCAACCGATCTGCTGTATGGAATATTGGGAAGATAACCCTATACAAATTCTATAAAGTTGAAATTACACAATAATATTGGGACAAGAAACTTATGACAAAGTGACCTAGCCATTTCAGTTTTCCTTGGAGCAGATTTCCATGTAGTGAGATTTATTTTTACTTATGCCTCAGAACATGTCAATGATCAACTGTTTCTACAAGATGGAGGCATTCCACATGGGTGTGTGTAACATCGCACATCAGGGTAGTGGTGGGTAGGGACAGTCTCCACATGGCCCCAGCCCCACCCCACTCACTACTGGCACCCTTCCCCCACCCCCTTATAGTTTGTCACCCTGGATCAGAAGAGTCAAGGCAGCAATTGCACACACACCCCTTCCTGTTTCACAGCTAAATCAAGGTTAGGACACTGTAATTCAGCTGTGAATATCTTTTTAAAAAACACTACTAAAGGACTGAAGATTTATTTATATACTAGGAATAAGCCCTGTTGTGAAGAAAAATGCAATGGGTTCTGGTAAGAGGAAAAAGACAGTCTTTATCCACAGTGTGTGGCGGGGGAACAGGAAAAGGACAGTCTTTATCCACAGTGTGAGGTGGGGGGACCAAAACAACTTACATCATTCTCCTTTGCCCCCTGTGAGACAGGTTAGGCTGGAAGTCTATGACAGGTCCAAAATCACCCAGACCCCACTCTGAAGCCCGAACTCCTATGCCCTCCTCAGACTCCATCACAGAATCTCCAGGAATTTCCTGCCAATCTGGAACTGGCAACCCTAGTCAGAACTGGCCCCAATGAGTTCTCTCTCAGAGGCCTTTAGTGATACCTCTTAGACCAACAGTCTCTCGGATAACTAGGTCTGTTGGTCTTAAGCACAGGATTTCAATCTCTCTCTGGGTGTTTTCACACTGACCTTAATCGGCAGCAACGCCCCTCTTCAGCGCTCAGGATCTGCCCGGATTTCGCACCAATTGCCGCGGAGCACCCGGAAGAGCCGGAAAGTCCCGCGGCTTTTGCGGCGCAAATGGAAACCGCCAAAAACCAGTTTCCATTTGCGCCGCAAAAGCCGCGGGACTTTCCGGCTCTTCCGGATGCTCTGCGGCAATTGGTGCGAAATCCGGGCAGATCCTGTGCGCTGAAGAGGGGCGTCGCTGCCGATTAAGGTCAGTGCGAAAACGCCCTCTGTGTGTCCCACTTTTCCTCCATCTCTCTCTCTCCATTCTGTTGCCACAGGACACCATTTCTCCCCCTTTCCAGAGTAGGATAGGGAGGAGTCCTCCTCAGCCAACCAAGGGAAGCCTTTTTCTGGCTGTTTCCCTCCTCCTCCCTCCCTCAGCCAATCAAATAAAGGGTTTCCTTCTCTCCTTTGTGAATCAGTGTGACAGGTGGCTCAGCCAATGGGCAAGTAGGGAGAGCCAGTTGCAAGGACTCTCCCCATCCCTTACTGTTGCCTTGTTCAGTGACAATTAATGCCAACAAGCATTCTGTATTCTGGGTACCACTACAGAAGTAGTCCTATGTCTACACATTGCTCAAGTTGGTTTTCAAGAACTGAGAACAGGGACATTTTTTACAGATATAACTAGTGCAAAGGGTTTTATGAGTATTGGTGACCTTTTCAATACCTTGCTCCCTGACTATTTAGGGGCAGGCCTAATCATTTTGAACTATGCTCAGAAATTAATTAGCAGTCAATGCAGTTCTATGTTTTTTATCACTCAGTAGCCAAGCTGATTGAGCCATGTGAAGGTTTCCAAACCATCATCTAGGCCTTCCCAGTGTAGAGTACACTGAAGCAAGCTATGAGAACTCTTGAACCCAAGTGCATGATGGTGAAAAATCAGTTAATGTTTTCATGGACAAATGTATAATGCAAATTGACTGGCTAGTTGTCCACAGATATTCTTGTAGAACAATAGCCCATATAAGGAGGAAATGAACTCAGCACTTGTAATGCCAGTTACTACTACATATACCACAGTGTCCACGACTCATTTCATACAGCATGACTTCCCTATCTGTGAACTGCCCAGAGCTATCTTTCTGCATGGGCATAAATCATGTGGACAAAACTCAGTATGAAGTAGGCTGCACATAAATTCTGTTGGCAGCAATTTCAGCATTTGAATGGTTACTTTTTTCCAGGTGCTGTGTTCACTGAATTGCTGTGGTTTATTGGAGTGCTATCACACTGATCTTTTTCTCCCAACCATATATGTATCCTTTGGAAGGGATATTTCATTACCTCAAAGCCATTTCACAAATTTTGTGAAAAGGCACTTAATTCCTTAGATATCTTACCTGGGGAAGAATTTGCTTCTAAATTTCCCTTTAAGTCAGACCTACTAATAGGAGAACTTCTTGTAGCTAGCCACTTCTTGTAAACTTTCCATACAAGCACTCTAGAAAAACCTCATGTTTCTGTATTACCCACACAGACTCTCTTGAAGAACTACAGACTCTCTTAGATAACCCCATTCATTCCCATACGTTTACTGGGAGAGCAGTTGAACAAAGCAGGAGTCAAGTACACCTTTAAGACCAACCAATTTTTATTTAGAACGTAAACTTTCGTGTGCTCTTAAGCACACTTCATCAGATGAGGAATCCAGCACAATGAGCAAAGCCATACATAGTTGAGCAGAGCCATACATAGCTGGTAGGCAGTGGTTCAGAATGCAACATGGTACAGATTTAAGAACCAATGACAGTGAAGTAAAACTATCTGGTAGGCAGTGGTTTAGAATGTAAACTGGTACAATGACAGAATAGTAAAACTAACAAATTGAGCAAACCTTTGATCTGAGTAGCATGAGCATGCGAAAGCAACAAAACAGTAGTATGTCAAAATATGAGATTGTCCGTCAATGACAATGGGAGATGGGTTCAATATATGTAATGGGATAAGCAACCAAAATCCCTGTTTGAGTGTGTCAATACAGCTAAAAGAGAAATACATTGGATAGTGTTCTTGTCCACCTAATTTACTTTTTAACATGTAAACATAATTCTAGTTTGCCATAGGAAAAAGGAATACAATAAAATATAGTGAAAATGGATAAAGCATATGGAATGAGATAAACAGCCAATATCCCTATGTCAATACAAATAAGTATGTCAATACAAATAATTATACTGATTCAAAATTCCAAAAGAGAAACACATTGGAATACTGTGGATGTATAGCTATACTCACTGAGAATGGGTTTAGCATCTGTAATGAGATAAAAAACCAATATCCCTGTTCAGTCCTGGGGAGGTGTTTGTTCCAAGTTTCATAATAATTTGTAATTCAGCAATTTCTCTCTCCATTCTGTTCTTGAAGTTCCTTTGCAGTAAAACAGCTACCTTGAGGTCGTCCATTGAATGCTTTGGAAGGTTAAAGTGTTCTCCCACAAATTTCTCAGTTCTGTGATTCCTAATGTCAGATTTGTGTCCATTTATCCTTTGGCGTAGGGTTTGTCCTGTTTGCCCTATGTAGAGAACTGAAGGGCATTGTTGGCATTTAATGGTATATATAATGTTGGAAGATGAACAAGTGAATGAGTCTGAGATGGTATAGTTAATGTTGTTAGGCCCAGTGATTGTGTTGTCTGGGTGTATGTGGCAGCAAAGTTGGCACTTGGGTTTATTGCAAGCTCTGGTACTGGTGTCCATGCTCAGATGAGATGCTGTATTGTTGTGGGTGAGGAGTTGTTTGAGGTTGGGGGGCTGTCTGTGTGCTGGTTTACCCCCCAGTGCTTTTGAAAGAGAGCTGTCACTGTCCAAAAGAGGTTGTAAGTTGTTGATGATACACTGAACTGTGTGTGACCACTAGTGGTATTCTGTTATTTTCTCTTTTGGGTCTGTCTTGTAACAGGTTTTCTCTAGGTATCATTCTGGCTTTGTTGATCTGTGTCCTGACTTCATCAGGTGGGTACTTTAGACCCAAAAAGGTTTGTTGTAGCTCTCTCAGGTGAGAATCTCTGTCGGCATGATTGGAGCAAATGTGGCTGTAGTGTAGAGCCTGGCTTTATAAAATGGATCATTTGGGGTGGTAGCTGGAGGCATGCTGGTATGTTTGTTGGTCAGTAGGTTTCCAGTATAACGTGGTGTCAATGCATCCATTGTTTAGTTTTACAGTGGTGTCCAGAAAATGTATTTCTTGCATAGACTAGTTCATTGTCAGGCTGATAGTAGGGTGAAAGCCATTGAAAGCCTGATGGAATGCGTCCAGGGCTTCTTTACCATGTGTCCAGACCATAAAGGTGTTGTCAAAGTAATGAAGGTATAAGGTAGATATGAGAGGGTGGGAGTGCAGTGGTAGTAAATTCACAAAATACCTGTCTAGGGATGAGCACAAACCAGGAAAATCAGGTTCGTTTCATGTTTTGTGGTGTGTCCACTTTACGAACCTCAGACTGTCACAACTTTTTAGATTTCCAACAAACCAATTTTGTTTGTGACCCAGTAGAATGTCCTCCTGGTGTTCTAGAGACATCAAACTCACAGGGGTTCTCCAGCTGGACTCTCCTTTACTTGTCCTCCAAGTTTGGTGAGAACTGGATTTACAGGATTCAAGTTACAATCCCCCGAAGAAGGTGCCCCCAGGAAAGTGCTATCTGGAGAAAGGACAGGCACAGGTTCAGGACTTTCTTCCCCACCCACCAAATTTGGGTTTCTCTGCTGCTCCTGTAAGTTTCAAATTACTCTTGTAAGTTTCAAGAAGGTTCCCCCTCTTTGCTAATGTCTCCTGTTCCCATTTTCTTGAACAGAGCTTGCAACCCACTCACTGCCATTAGTATTTCATGTGATGCTATGCTTTGAAATTGATCAGTTCTTTTAGGTTTGAATTGCCACAATAGTACTGGATTCTGCTGGGAATTCTGCACACTGAACTGGTTGTGCTAGACATGCAAAATCTTGCCCCCCCCCCCACACACACACACTGGCTTGGATTTCTAGTGACAATGTGCTTTGAGATCAAGCAGTCCTTTTGAGCTTGCATTGCCATAGTGGTACTAGATTCTGCTGGGCATTCTGTAACCTAAAATGGTTGTATTGGGTTTGAAAAAAATGTCCCTCCCCCTCCAGTTTGTACTGCAGGGCTTATGTGGGTTGACATTAGTTCTCTTTTGCTTTCATTGCTGCAGTTACAGGAGTCTATGGAAGGCTCAGGAACAAGCCAGTGACATCAGATTCAGAGGGATATTTCCATCCCCCCTTTGCTTTGAAATTTGTTAAACATCTTGACTGGGACAGTGTGTCTGTAAATGTGTCCATTAACGAACCACATCAAACCTCCATGAACAGCTTCAACGTGTGTGGAAAGTTTGTGCCACTTGACCTTTCATGAACTTGACTTCATGAAGCATGAACCAGCTAATATTTGGTGTGAACTTTAGTCCATGAGCCAATTCATGCCCATGCCGCCCTCGGAAAGAATGAATCAGCATTTCCCAAGAGAAATCTAGTCCTCCAGGATACCTTAATCCATTTATTGGACTCTGAACTTCTGGAGGGATTCCAGGCTGGACTAAGATTTTCCTGGTGCTACTGCTAGACAAATATAGGGAAATGAAGGGATGCACGGGCAGTGATGGGAGGGCTGGTTGGTTGTAGAAATGCTACAATTTTTGCCATGAATGTATTCAGCAACAGAACTTGCCATGTGTGAAGCCATTGACCAGCCAATTCAATTTGTGCCAAACTGTAGCGAATTCCCAGCAAACAGTTTTGCATCAGACTTTGGCAAAATTGCATACGCATGGAGACGCTGCCAGTTCAAACCAGTTGGCTGCCACTAGGATCAATAGGGACTACTAGGAATTAATGAGACCCAAACAAGGCAAGTGGAGCTTGAGAAAGGGGCAAATGAAAATGGAAGTCCCTTCTTTCTTCTTACAGTGCTCTGGATCCCAGCAGAACTACAGAACATGTTTAGGGGAGTAAACCCACTTTATACTCATCATTACAGTTAGGCACCAGTGTCCCAACTCATGTCACTCATAGGGTCTGGTTTGACAAAGTTAGTATCCTATCAAAACAAAGCATATATGTATGACCAGGGGTGGAATTCTAGCAGGAGCTCCATTGCATATTAGGCCACACCCTCCTGGTGTAGCCAATCCTCCAAGAGCTTACAAAAAAGAGCCTTATAAGTTCTTGGAGGATTGGCTGCATCAGGAGTGTGGCCTAATATGCAAAGGAGCTCCTGCTAGAATTCCACCCCTATGTATGACTGATTAAGATGAATTGTGGCTGATTTAATTGTCTGTTGTAGAGTGGTTAGGCATCAATAACTGGAAGAAGGTAACAGAACCCAATCAGGCTGTGTGAGAATGTGCATATATGAAACTATAGTTGTGCAGAGCCGGTTTATAGGAGAGCCAGTTTGGTGTAGTGGTTAAGTGTGTGGACTCTTATCTGGGAGAACCGGGTTTGATTCCCCACTCCTTCACTTGCACCTGCTGGAATGGCCTTGGGTCAGCCATAGGTCTGGCAGAGGTTGTCCTTCTCAGCCCCACCCACCTCACAGGTTGTCTGTTGTGGGGGAGAAAGATAAAGGAGATTGTGAGCCGCTCTGAGACTCTGAGTGGAGGGTGGAATATAAATCCAATGTCTTCTTCTTCTGCAGTACTTCATGTTTTGGAAGGAATGTAAGGACGTTCCCTGCTGGACAGCCATGAACAGGCTGACAAACAGGTGATCCAATCAACAACAATAAAAAAAATCAGTTCTCACTTTTCAGTAAACCCAAATGGTAGATGTCTGAGCATCCTTTACTTGTTGGTAAAAAAAAAATGAAGATTCAAGTTGAACTCAGGTTCAAATGGGTTTAGATTTGTCTTATATCCAAGTGAAAATATTCAAGTTGAGTTTCATCAGCATAACAGCCTTGGGAAGTTCTCTTAAACATTATGATGCAATTAACTATCGATGCATCATGGCCTGCCAGAATCTCAACAAACCTCTTTGTTCTTGAAGACCAAGGCTAGCACATGAACCCTCCTTATACTGAATCAGGCTATGGGTCTCTATTGTCTACTCTGGCTTGCAGTGGCGCTTTGTGGTGTCAGAGAGATATAGTTCACATCACCTAACAAGAGACGCCGAGGCTTAAACTTGGGAACTTATACATGCCAAGCAGAACTTTTATTATAGATCCATAGCCCCTTCAAAAGTAAAAATCTAGAAGGTTGCCACACACAGCTGGAAAACTACATTCAACTTTCAGGCTTACATTATTCAGGCCTAATAGAACTTAGGGGTTTCCAGACAGCTGAGTGGCCGGAACCACCACTCAGCCGTTTAGTTTAAATGGCTCTGAGCAGTTTGTGCCCATCTCTAACTGAGATTATGAAACTAATGACAACCATGTGAAACTTCCTGCAGAAATTCCATTAGTCCTATTGATATTATTTTGGCTTTCCTCAGGATTCCTCAGTTGTTTTCCTGAGGAGTAAAACCTCAAATTAGCTCCAAAATGTTGTCTTAGCCAAAATGTTAGCAATAGGTCTAGGTAGGGGAAAATGCCTGCATGAGCAATTTCTCTCAGGGAATCATATTACTTCTAGCCCTCCATTTGACAACAGAGTCCTGTGTACCTCAGAAGTAAATATAACAGAGCACATAAATAATTGATAAGCCAGGCTATAATAACCATTAAATATTAATGCAACTCTTTTGTGGTAAACCTTCCTGGTAGTAAAATTAGGTCATTGGGCATTACATGTTTTCCTTATACCTCTAACAGGATCCTTTCCCTCAATTTTTTTTTCTTGTTAATTTTCTGAGTCCAGTATGATTTCTAAGACAGGAACAAGAATTTCACCAATAACGTATTTGTAAACCCCGTTAATGTTCTTTTGAAGACAGACATTTCAAATCAATCGCGTAATGGAACTTCCAAAGCCATGGAAAATAAGGCAGTGATAGAATTATGATCTATTACTTTGTCTGCCACAGTTGTTTTTTCAAGCTTTAGCCCCACAAAAGTATTCATTTGACCTTTTGCCACCAAAGGAAAAAAAAATATGCTTTTCAATGGAGACTATTTCGAATTATTCAGATTACAGTGCCAGTGTAGTGCAGCAGCTCCAATGTTGGGATGCCAAGGTTGGAAGCCTCCCTTCTACCTTCTGGATGACCTTGGGTCAGTCACTTTTTCTTGGTCTAATCTATCTCACAGGGATGTTGTGAAGATAAAAACAGAGGAAGGCAGAATCATGCATGCTGAGCTCCTTGGGTGGGAGGAAGAGATAAAAATCCAATACAAGTCATATAAAACCCATCTTGTTCAGCTGATACTTTGACTTGATTATTTTAAGCTGTTGCCATTTTAATTGCTTTCCTTGGTACTGACTTGCTGTTGGGTTTTATGGATGAGAACTGGTCAGATCCAGAATGTGTCAGTGGCAGAACGACACTTCCCTGATTTCCTCTTCTAATTGCAGCCCACTGATCTCCAGGAAATGCTATTTGTGCAGGGCAGGAGACTCTGAGGATGATTGGGGTCCACAGTGGGAATGGATCCAACCCAATATCTATTCATTTTAAAATGGAATACAATTATTTTAAATCAATGAAGTAATTTTGCAAAGTCACCCAATCTTCTTGTTCTCGAATATCAGTGCAATAGTCCTGATCCTGCAAATGTGAGACACCAAGCCAAAGGCAACCCACTCATTAAGGATGGTTTAAAATTTCCCATCCTTGCTGTTTCAGGCTCACAGTCTCGAGTGTAAATACCCCCAAATCCAAACTGCAAATACTGTATAAACTGGGTATAAACATTGCACATGCATAGAATAGGGTTGCCAGCACCAGGATGGAGATTTGGAGAAGTTGAGCCTGAGGAGGGTGGATTTGGGGAGGGGAATAATAATAATAATAATAATAATAATAATAATAATAATAATAATCGGGCCTTCTCGGTAATGGCGCCTTACTGGTGGAACCAGCTGCCGGAAGAGGTACGGGCCCTGCGGGACCTAGGGCAGTTCCACAGGGCCTGTAAGACAGCCCTCTTCCGGCAGGCCTATAACAACTAACCGACATTGAGAATATCTTCTGGATGGAACTAAAAATGACATTGAGAATATCTTCTGGATGGAACTAGAAATGCATCTACAGACCGCTGGGTTTTATTCTTATTTTTATGTCTTATTAATTATGGTTTTAACTTTATTATGTAAATGTTTTTAAGCTGAATCTATGTGAATTATAATGTTGTAAGCCGCCCTGAGCCACTTTGGTGGGAAGGGCGGGATATAAGTCTAAATATAAATAAATAATAATAATAATAATAATAATAATAATAATAATAATAATAATAATAATAATAATAATAATAATATTTATTTATATCCTGCCCTTCCCGCCGAAGCAGGCTCAGGGCGGCTAACAACATCAATCCATACAATAAATTATACAACAGGTTTTAAAATCACATTCACTTAAAAACATTCCAATTAAAATTAACATTCCTAGTGCTACTCTATTAGGTATAAATACTATGGCGGAATCACTTAAGGCGAATCATCAGTCGTTCAGTCAGGTAAAGGCCATCCCAAAAAGGAAGGTCTTGCAGGCCCTGCGGAATTGTTCAAGGCTCGGCAGGGCCCGCGCTTCTTCCGGAAGCTGGTTCCATAGGTGCGGAGCTGCAATGAAGATGGCTCATGTATGGGTGTTCTTTAATTTTGCCTCCTTCGGCCCGG
Source organism: Heteronotia binoei (assembly GCF_032191835.1). NCBI lineage: Eukaryota > Metazoa > Chordata > Lepidosauria > Squamata > Gekkonidae > Heteronotia > Heteronotia binoei. The sequence continues at coordinate 39,462,675 of NC_083236.1, read as the reverse complement.
GGATAGTCAGCTGGTTATTCCCAGCTGACCTCAGTGCTCTATAGGGTTCATATGGGGAGAGACGGTCCTTCAGGTAGTCAGGTCCTCGACCATATAGGGCTTTAAAGGTGATAACCAGCACTTTATAATGAAGCCGGTATACAACTGGCAGACAGTGCAGTCCGTGCAGCCCCGGCTGTATGTGCTCCCATTTCGGGAGCCCTAATAACAGCCTAGCCACCACGTTTTGCACCAGCTGCAGCTTCCGGGTTCGGCACAGAGGCAGCCCCATGTAGAGGGCATTATAGTAATCCAATCTGGAGGTGACAGTTGCATGGATCACTGTTGCTAGGTCCCGACGCTCTCAGAAGGGAGCCAACTGCCTTGCCTGCTTCAGATGAAAAAACGCCGACTTGGCAGTGGCTGCTATTTGGGCCTCCATTGATAGTGAAGGCTCCAATAACACTCCCAAGCTCCTGACTCGATGTGCCACTTTCAGCAGCACACCGTCAAAAACTGAGAGAGGAATTTCTCCTCCCGGAGCGCTGCGACCCACGCAAAGGACTTCTGTCTTCATCGGGTTCAGCTTCAACCCACTCAGCCTAAGCCAACCTGCCACAGCCTGCAGTGCCAGGTCCAGATTCCCTGGGACGCAGTCAGGCCAGCCATCCATTAGCAGATAGAGATTGGTGTCATCTGCATATTGATGGCACCCAAGCCCATACCTCCAGGCAATCTGGGCAAAGGGTGCATGTAGATGTTAAATAACATCAGGGAGAGAACTGCTCCCTGCGGCACCCCACAATCTAGTGTGCGCCGCTGGGATAGCTCACTCCCAACTGCCACCCTTTGTCCCCGTCCCTTGAGGAAGGAGGAAAGCCATTGTAGGGCCGACCCCTTAACCCCTATGTCGGCAAGGCGACGGGTCAGTAACTGATGGTCAACCGTATCGAACGCAGCCGACAGATCTAACAGCATCAGTACTGCCATGCCACCTTGATCCAGATGCTGCTGGAGGTCATCTACCAAGGCGACCAGCACTGTCTCCATCCCATGGCCCGGGGGGAAAGCCGGACTGGCAGGGGTCAAGGATGGAAAAACTTCAATGAGGTATAATGCTATAAAGTGTACCTTCCAAAGTGGCCACTTTTTCCAGGTGAACTTATTTCGGAAAATTTACAATAACCAATGGACTCTGACCATGAAAGCCTTCGACAACATATTGAGCTGATCTGTTGCCTGGAGATCAGTTGTAATCCCAAGAGTTCTCCAGCCAACTTGGAGGCAGCCAACCCTAGAGTACAACACACACAACTTCAACACCATCAGTGAAAGTAGAGGTTTGAAACCATTGACATAAATATAAACAAATGCAATACAATAAATTGACAAAGAGCTTTTTGTTAAAGCTGCAGTCCATGTACTACGGCTTACTAAAGTTTTGACATTTCCTCCACCCCACTATTTTTGCAAACCCCAGGCATGCAAGTTAGAACAGGAGGATTATTGATCCCATGGTTCACAACAATGCACAGCGGATGGAAAACATTTGGCTTGTTGTGTAGAGCTATCATCAAAGCAGAAATATTTCACTAATATTTTACTCCTGTGGCAATTCTTTTTTATTATTTTTAAAAACAGTACTCAAATGGTATGATTGAATCCCCTTTTTTGTCTCCAGAGCCGTTTTAGCCCCAATATCTTTGCTGATAATTCACTACGGTATTTTCTCAGCTGAAGATAACTTTAAAAAAAAAACCCTGTTTCTTTGCAGGTTTTTATTTAAGTGTCAACTCCTATAACCATTTTGACTGGTATCCTTTATAAAAACGGAGGGATGTTAGTGAGAATTTATTGCAAAAACCACTTAAGGTTTAAAGATTTCTCTCTTTTTTTCATTCTGTGTTGTGGAAATACATTTTGTTTTGAATTATTTCATTTTCCAATGATAATTGCTCAGAGTGCAACTTTTCCTAAAGCCCAGCAAAAGTAAGAGTAGTCTAAACTTATTTTAGCACTTTATAGTTTAACTTTGATCTGCCTGAATGTTTGTAGAGTTCCTTTCCTTGTCTTTCTCCTTTTATGTCCCAGTAGAATGTATTACAACATTTAAAAAAAAAAGCCTCAAAGTGAAGGATGCAACCAGCATTATGTATGCTTGATCTCTTTAAGACTGCTAGGATTTTTATCAGCAACAGTCCAATTCCTTTAAAAGGACTTGTTCACTGTTTGCACCCTTTGCATGGAGATTGTGGAAAAATGTGTTGCCTCCTGGAGAGGTGCAAGCAGGTTTTAAAAGTTTATGAGCTCAGAGACAAGCAGGAGTGGGGAAAGGAAATTAGCTCACAGTATTCCAGATACACCTAGGCTATGTCTTAATAGCTGCTAATAGAGATGACTAAAGAGACAATAGGATGATCCAGGTCATCCCCCACCTTCAGATAGGAACCAGAGTGGGGAGGGTGTTGGACTAGACCAGCCCCAGAGATTGTCTCGGAATGAGCTGGAGATTTCCCAGAATACATGAGGCTTTCCCAAGTTGCCTCCCAAAAAGGACACTTTCTGGAGAGAACAGGAAAAAAAGCCTAGACCTAGGCAGATCGGAAAAAAGGGGATGGAGAGAGATATGAAATAGGTGGAGTCAGAGGTTCAATAAAAGTGCTTGTCGCAAAGGGGGAGACTCAGAGCTCTCCTGGTGCTGGGTCTTGGAGGAGAACAGACTGCTGAGCTCTTGGTAGCAGTCATCTTAAATATGTGGCTAGGCCTAGCTGCCTGGATGGATGCAGAAAACGAGGTAAGGAGCCATCCTTAGAATATTTTGGTAACTTACTAAGCTTAGAATTGTATGCTCTACTTCAACATCTCATAGAATATACTTTTAGAACCAGGGAAAGAAAGATGCAATCAAAACCAATTTTTCTTTGTCCTTCTGGTTTCTGATCTGGTGTTTTGCTAAAAGTATGCTTGTAACTTTTTTCTCTTTTTAATAAACATTTTAATATTTTGAATGCTGACAGTACATCTCTGTGCCACATAGTTCTCAAACCACCTTAGACCATGGTACTTTGAGAGGGGAGTTCCAGGAAGGGGGAAGACAAGCAGCCAAGGCAACTGTTGCCAATTCTCCAGAGCACCCCCCTCCCAAGAAGGAATTTGGTCTCTGTGGTAACCCTGTGCTGGATAGCAGAAGACCTTGAGTCCTGGTCTCAGAACTGAAAAGAGGGATTCAGAGTCCTGTTTCTCTCAGTCAGGACTCCTAAATTGCTTAGGTGGTGGCAGTAAACCCTAGGGGCAGGAAGTGGAATAGTACCCTCTAAAAAGTGGCACAAGTCCAAGATGGGCTGGCAGAACCAGGCCTGGCACTAGGGGTTCTGCCACTCCAGGCAGAACCCCACACCCCTGCCCCCTGCCCCAAACTCTAATTGTGCATGCTTTGCATGCATGACATGACAACATCACCTAAAAGTGACATCATCACAATGGCACCATCTGCTGGCCCAGCAAGCTTCCTCTGAAGGTGGGGAGGAAGAGGGCTCAGTGAGGGGCTAACTGAGCGTTCTTGCTTGGGCCTCCCCTCGCCCAACCCTCTCTCCCACTTCAGAAGGAGCTGGCTGGGCAGTGGCCGCCCACGTACTTCTTCTTTCATTCTGAATCAAAACTAGGGAAGAAGCACACAGCCACTGCCCAGCCAGCTCCCTTGGCACAAGCGGGAATGAGGAGGGGGGTCCTGCCCCTGCCATGAGGTGGCGCCCAAGGCAGCCACCTACCTCACCAACTCCCATGCACCAGCCCTAGGCAGAACTGGGTCTGCAAGTCAAATTGGGTTGGTTCCATCATAGATATCAGTAGAATTGTTTATTGTTTCCATATGTGGTACTCTCTGGTAGGGTTTGAAAGTTCATGGCCTGGGTTATCTTTCATAGTGAATTCATGATGTATTATTTTTAATGTAGCTCTCCAGTGGTGGTATCATGGAATCGAGTCCACTGCCACCCTACCATGGGAAGCCAGTGCTGCCTTCCTTGGAAAACAAACCTCAGACTGTAAAACTGCACAACTCTGGGCTTCCTGTTTCTTGTCAGGGTCTTCTTCTAAGAATTCTGCAATTATGTTTATCATATATCCTTTCAGATCATCATTCTCTTCCTCAGGTACTCCTCTCAAGCGTATCTGATTTTCCATTAATTTGCATTCGTGGATCGTCACTTTTTCTTGGACTTCCAGCAAGGTGGTATCATGTATTTTAACTTTCTCCTCCACTTCCTGTACTTTCTTGTCTATTTTCCCAATTTGGTCTTTGAGCTCATCCACTTCTTTTTTAATTACTGTAACAAGTTCTTCCTTCATTTCTTCCATCATTTTCTTAACTCCTTTCATAATCCTGGCTTCCATAGCCTCCATTTGGCCTGCATTTTATCTAATGAGAGGGCTCTTGTTCGGGGCTGCCTGGGCTCTGACATTTAGGCAAGGAGCAGGGAGATAAAATAAAAATACCAAAAATTTCTGTCTCACAATTTACAAATTTGGCTACCAAGGTCAAAAGGTCTAAATTTTCTCTCTTATTTAAACTTTGTTCTGTTTTCTTCTGAGCTTCCCAGGCCCAGATATATATTTTTTAAAAAATTTTCCCCTTTAAAAAAATGACGAAATTTTTGACTTCACCAATTTGAAATCTGACAGTCAGGTTCAATAGAGCAGAGCTTGCCCTTTCCAGCAAGCCTAATTTCGCTGGTTTCTGAGCCTCCAAAGCCAAGATATTTATCAAAAAAGTCTTCAAAAATTCCAAAATGGCGGCCGCGATTTTTTCCCCTTTAAATTTTTTTTCCCCTTTTAAAGTCACCCCAGGAGCCCACTAGTAATGTAGTCAATAGTTCTTGTCTTCTTACCCTTTTTCCTGTCGATTCTGTCAATTTTTAAAGTCCCAAATCTTTTTAAAACAATGTTTTAAATTGGACCTCCCAGCAATGGCTGCCGATGTTTCTCTATGATGTAGAGTAGGCTTTTTTCTTTACTGCTTCCTGTCTCTGTCAGCTTCAACTCTCATGGAAATCTCACGATACTTGACGCACTTCCTGTCTTGCTCAGAAGAGTTGCAAAACTGTCCCAGTATATTCCAATGCAATGTGGCTGTTTTACTTTTCACAAACCGCAAACCGCAAGTAGACAAAACTATGTTCTCTTTTCAAATTTTAGCAGTTTTTAACACTGTCTTTTGTATTAAAACAGTCCAAACTTCTCCATTTCTTTCTTCTAATTGCAAGCTTTATATTTTCCCCTTCTTCCCACCTTTAATATGTCCCTTTAATCTGTAAATAGCTCCGGAGTGAAAAAAGTGCCTTTGTACCTTTTTTTCTTCACTTATCCAAGTTCCACTGGTCTTCCAAAACTTTAGTTGTTTAGAATTGTCCCAGAAGGTTAGGATCCTGACGAGCTTATGCCAAATCAATGACTCTGAAAGATCTTGCAGACGATAACTATGCAAACTTCTGAGACCCCTCAAAGCCTCAAAGGAACCCTCTACAGGGCTCCTTTTCAGCCAAGGTAAATCTCTTCCAAAGTTTTTAGTGCAAGTCTTGGACCTTTCTCTCACTGAGAAAGGTAGGCAGTGGGCTTTGATTTGCCCTCTACTACCCCGAACAAGACCTTCAGCTTGCTCCTGATGTGAGAGACAACTCAGCTCGCCATTTTCCTCCCCGGAAGTCGACAACTCTGGGCTTCCTGTTTGATGGGTTATTTTTCATGTAGTCCTGTGGAAGTGGAAAGTCCTGGCAAGTTGCAGCCAATTTATGGCAACCCTGTAGGGTTTTCAAGGCAAGAGATGAATAGAAGTGGTTTGCCATTGCCTCACTCTGTGTAGCAACCCTGAACTTTCTTGGTGGTAATATTCTCTAATAATTGTATTGTAGATGTTGCTTGAGTTTCTGAGTTATCTTCCACACGACTGTCTTTTTGTTCTCACTAGTGCCATCTGGATATTGGCAGCTATAGACGTCACGCATCTCTATGTACCACCAAAAATTCTGTTAAAACCATAAAGCTTCTAGTGATTCCTAGAGATCTACTTTGACTAGCACCAGCTGTCCAGCATCTGAGGCAAGGGCCTTTCCCATCTCCTACTATTGAACTGAACTGGGAGTTGAATTTGGAACTTTTTGGCATGCAAAGCAGACACTCTGCCAGTGAGTTACAGGTCCCCTCAATGCAAAATCTCAGTAGCAACTTTCACTGTGTCAGATGTTACATGCAAAAAACAGTGTTCTTGAGTCTGACCTAGCCTGTTGTTGTTTTTTGCTGCTGAGCCCCTACCATTGCATTCAATAAACCATACTTCAGATAAGAGCACTGATTATTATATCCACTCTTTTCACTTTCACCTTCTGCTTTCTGCAACAGAAGACAAACTGGGACACTCAGCATTTGCTCATCCCAATGATAATGCTATAAAAAGATCTGAAGTACTGTTAGCAAAAGGATGTGCATCTATTGCATTTTTACCTGCCCTATATGCATTTTTTTTTTCATTCGAGGTTAAATGAAAGGTTTTCACATATTAGCTGTTCCACCAAACAACAAATGTAAGGTGTAAATCTTCAGCGTAGTGGTTTGTAGCACTATGTAGTGGTTGCCAGCCTTCTGCAGTTTTATTGTTATCTATATATGAACTGTGATTTTATTGTAGGGCTCGAGACCTTCAGTTGAGGAGCTTATTGTAAATAAAGGAAATGAAGACTGTTTTCAGGGGAACTGCATTGCTGTATTTTTAGAGAATGTGAAAGTCTCCTGGCTCCATCCCCAGAGTCCCCAGATATTTTCTGAGTTAGACTAGGCAACCCTAGGAAGACCAGCACAGGTAAGATAGAATGGTCAAACTGTCCCTAGCCCCTAGGGAACATCAGCCTTGTGAAAGATAACTGGGTGACTGCTCTCTCCTGCCCTTGCTGCAGATAGGGGTTGTTAGTCACATTGGGTTCATAATCCCTATGAGGGAGAAAAGCAGAATACAAATGTACTAAATAAGCATAATACAGAGATCACCTTCCCTGGATAGAATGGCAGCATCAGAGGGCTGACTGTGTGGTGTAACATCTCTGCAAAGTTCCCCTCCCCAAACTTCCCCCTTCCTCAAATCTCCAAGAATTTCCTAAGCCAGAGATAGCAGGCTTAGTTGTGATGTATGGCCTTTGCCTTTAGTTCGAAGTATAGGAAAGCCTCCAACCTATAGTCTAATCCAATAGTCATCTTTGCTTAAAATGAATTTGTAGAATTACATTCTGCCTGAGTAAAAATTACAGAAATTTCTGCAATCTGATACAAGTATGATTAGGTGAGGAGGCACAAATTTATTTCATTTCTTTGCATTATTCGGTCAGTCAGTCAGTTTATTTATACGGCACCAAGCCAACAAAAAGCCTAATAATTAGACAAATTTAAACATCAAATGGCAAAATTATCAGTGGTTAAAACAGATAGTAAAATTAATAAAAGTATCAATAAAATCAAGAGATATATGCCTTTCTAATACAGAGACAAGCATTGCAAAACTTAGCTACCTGTTTTGTGATATCGCATTATGCAAACTTTTTTCAATGCACTTTTTTCCAGCTCACAGAATCCAGAATCCATCACTGCTCGAGAAAAGATAATGTTGGAACAAATTACGAGCATATTGCTTTATTAGAAAAATAACTGTTATGCCTACGACTCTCTGAGCTGCATATGCGGTTAGTTTATTCTGTAATATGAAGTTGCAAGAAAATTGGTGAGATGATAGCATGAAACTAGAGGTATTTTAATTTAAAATCTATTTGCATAAGACATAATTAATTAGAGTTTTACACTTTACCAATCCTTGATTCCCTGAAGAAAATTAAGAATACATAATATAATTTGATTTAATTTTTGGTCTGTGTATAATCTAACCTGAAATGTTATATAATATCTTAAAGGAATTAAATGTACTTACATTATGTCATTTTTTTTATTTCCAAAGTTTTGCTTTTTTAAAATGTAATGTGTCTTTTATTTTCAGCACTATCTGGATCAATTGCTGTTTCACATACACACAAATAAGACTGTTCCCTTGAAGACTTTCTAGGCAATTATTTATATGAGGCTTAACTGATGACTCAATTAATTAATCAACTACATTTCCTGTATGAATATGAATAAAATCATTCAGATTAAAAATCATTTGGGGGGATTTCAGACAAAGCACAAACAGGTCACAGCAGGATAGAATAAGCATCTTAACAAGATACAAAAAGAAATGTCTCTTTGAAGATGGTACCTTCACCTGTGTTTTTTAAAAGGACTTTTTAAAATATTATTAATATTGTTCAGGTTAGGTCCCAGGGATACAACAGCTTTGCTGAAGTGAAGCAAGGCAGGTCTAGCCACTGACTGTATGAGAGACCTCCTAAGAATATATGCCATTTACAGTTCATTATGGAAGAGAAGATATTCTATCTGTATAGCTCAGGGGCACCCAAACTGTGGCTTGGGAGCAACATGTGGCTCTTTCACACATAGTGTGTGGCTCTCAAAGCCCTCATCACCCCATTGGTGGCTTTGAGAAGACATTTCACTCTTAGAATCACTTCTCCAAGGGAAGCCAGTTGGCAGCTTGGAGAATGCTTTTAAAGTTAAGGTTGTTTTCTTTCCACCTCTCCCTCCCCACCTATTTCCCTCCCTCCCTTCCTTTTTTCCCCCCAAACAATTTTTATTAGTAACATATGGCAATATATTCCATTTCTTATATCATTAATAACGACTTTTTTCTCTATCCCATATATTACTTTCTACCTATCCCTCCCCGCATTATTTGACCCCCGCCGGTGTACTGTAATCAAAACATCATTATAAAAGGTACCCCTGATTAATAAGAACCAAAATTCATAACCTCCTCCCACTTAATCATTATCAAAGATTGTCCAATGTCCCTCCCTCCCTCCTTCCTTCCTTCCTTCCTTCCTTCCTTCCTTCCTTCCTTCCTTCCTTCCTTCCTTCCTTCCTTCCTTCCTTCCTTCCTTCCTTCTTTCCTTCCTTCCTTCCTTCCTTCTCTCAAACATCTGACATTTAGTCTATGTGACTCTTACATTAAGCAAGTTTGGCCACCCCTAATATAGCTACTGAGAAGTGTCAGTCGGTTCAGAGCGCTGCTTTATTTAGGGATTCATCCAAAGCAAGCCCTGAGGTGGATGGCAGGGCTATCCTGATCTCCTCAAATCTCAGAAGCTAAGCAGGGTCAGTCTGGGTTAGTCTTTGGATAGGAGACAGCAAAGGAAGTCCAGGGTTACAAAGCAAAGGCTTGCAATGAGATACCATCTGTGAACATCTGTTTCCTTAAAACCTCTAAATCATTGCCATAAGTCAGCTGTGACTTGATGGCACTTTCACCACCATCAAAACAGCTCTGAAGCACAGCAATTCATTTCATAGTCTGATTCATTCTAAAAGAAATATGTAGTATATAGGTATGGCTATCTCTTTTTAAAATCTGTTTTACACCTACAGTCAGCAAATGACAATCGTGTGCAAATATGAACACAACTAATGAGCTAAAGAGGCTAGGAAGAGCTACCAACCTTCTTAAACTGCCACTGGAATTTCTAAGATAAATTCTTGGGTTCCTTTTCACCTAGTTTCTCCCTGAAATCTAGCAGTCCATTTCTTTTTATCTTTTAAAAAAGGAATTTGGAATCTGTTTCTAGTCATTCAATTTTAATCAAAGATAAATGTGTAGAGAGGAGGGGCAGGAAGGGAAGTTCTCCAAAAGTTCAGAATTTGGCTCTGTAGATGCTCAAAGGTTGTCCAGGTCTTCCCGTACCTTCTTCTCAAGCTTCTAGAACATCACCTTGTGATGTGTAGCATATACCAGCTTCAAGAGAAGTTGTGCGTTGATTTGTTCTTAAACAGAAATCAAATAGAAATCCTCTTTTGAAAAAGAAAAAAGAATTAGAGTAACTGTGATGAACTGCACTTTTAAAGTCTCAGAAGTGCTTTACAAATAGCTAAAGGATTGTGAAGGGTTAATTCTTCACAGAAACAGAGAGCCTTGAGTGACAGGCTGCTCCAAGCAATCTGATTGGTTAGCATCAGCAGAACAGAGAAAGACTTGAGAGCGGAATGTTGATGAGGAGAATTCATTTGGTATTCAGCCCTGACTGACAACAGTTTAATGCAGACAGGAGAACTGGGGAAAGTTGGCAAGGACCAGCAGGTAATTAGATGAAGACTCCGATTCTGGTCAAGGAAAGGGAATAGACCTTCTAGAGAGAGAGAGAATTCCCTACTCAGTCTAAACAGAGTGATAACTCCGAAAAGTACAGAGATCCCTGGTCTGGTGTAGTTAGAAATTGCCTTGAGAAACCTTAGAGCTATGATCGCACACACTAAATAATGCACTTCCAATCTACTTTCATTGCACTTTCCAACTTGGATTTTTACAGTTCACACATTAAAATTCAGTAACTGGCAAAATCCAGTTGGAAAGTAGATTGGAAATGCATTATTTAGTGTGTGCGATCACAGCCCTAATAGGAATCAGTTAAAAACTCAAGACAAGTACTGATGATTCAAGAGAACGAGTTTGGGTACTGGAAAAAGTGTGCCAGGCTTCTGGAAACTAAAGAGTTAGTCATGTAAGCGTGATCTTTACAAAAGCAAATTGGGAGGAACAGGGGAAAGAAATATCCTGAATAACAAGCCAACTTTCAAATTCAAAAAAGTGACTCTAGCGGGATAACAATTCAACAAGTGACTCTAGCAGGATAACCCAATTTGGAATTCTTGAAAAAAAGAGACATCTCTGAGAATTTGCAGATGCTCCTAGTAATTGATAATTCAATTATGATATGAACTATGAAGAGTTCATTCATGTATCTTCATATTATTTGCCAATATGAATGCTGGTCTCAGGATTAGGGGTGTACAAAAAAAAACACACCCTGATTTTTTTTTTCAAGTTTGGTTATATTGAACCTGGAAAATATTGGGTTTCCCTAATATTCCCAATCCCAATAACAGTATAGTATTTGGATTCGGGAATTATTCAGGATTGCCAAAGTTTTTGGCTCCATAATACACTATGGGGACCATTAAGCTCAATGGTCCCCATAGGTTATAATGCTGCTTCCATCCAGAGGCAGGCTGCACAGCCTTGTGTCTGGTGACCATTTATTCAGGAATTATTCAGGATTGCCAAAGTTTTTGGCTCCATAATACACTATGGGGACCATTAAGCTCAATGGTCCCCATAGGTTATAATGCTGCTTCCATCCAGAGGCAGGCTGCACAGCCTTGTGTCTGGTGACCATTTTGCCTCCTCACAAGGAGGAGGAGCGGGCAGTGATGTGACTCTGCACCATAGTAAGTGAACTCCAAAGGTATTTAGAGAGATCACAGTCCCTTTAAATGTCTTCTCCAATCTGAGAGTTCACTCCAAAGGCATTTAAAAGGACTCTTTAAATGCCCTTTAACTGTGACTATCTGGTCATCCAGAAAAATCCTGAATACACAAAATGAAGGGGAAAATATTTTAAATGAAGCAAAAAAAGGCCCCCCTGGCTTACTACACATCCCCCAGCAAAAACAAAATCTAAAACACAGAAAAATGTGAAATAATATTTTAGAACTATCCCCACTGAAGATTGTCCATGTAGTGTATCGTCAGCCAAACACGCCATGCGCAGAGGCGACTGGGCTGTCCCAGGCGCTCCAGTGTTGGGCACAGAAGCCCCCGCCAATCACCAGCTGTGGCGGGAAGTTTAACAGGTCAGGATTGGCCTGTCCTGTCCAGTAGGCTGTACCGGGGATTGTACATAAGCGGGACCCGGCCCGCGTGCTCCCTCTCTTGCAATGTGCTCCTAATAAAGAATGTTGCCCTACTTGCGTCTCCCGTCTAAGTACGTTACAGTGGCGACGAAGGTGGGATCCTAGCCACATCGGCTACGTCGGAGACCAAGGGCACCACCAGGCCACGACCGCCGCCGCAGCCTCCATGGCCAACCAGGGCGGAAACACCGGTCACGTTGAGCCGTTCGACCCCGCGAATCCAGAGGCCTGGGAGTCCTACTTGGAGCGGGTCGAATGCTACCTGAGGGCCAACAAAGTCACGGAGGACAGTATGAAGAGGGACGTTCTCCTGAGCTTCTGCGGGGCGGCCACCTTCGAGATCGCCAAAGATCTCTTGGCCGCCGCCCGCCTCACGGAGAAGTCCTTCACGCAAGTCAGCAGACTCCTCACCGGCCACTTTTTGCCGCAGCCTTCGCGGGTGGCCCGCCGGTTCCTGTTCCACAGAAGGGACCAGGCTGCAGGAGAATCGGCCGCCGACTACCTGGCGGCCCTACGCAGGATCGCCGGGAACTGCAACTTTCTTCAGCTAGAGAAGACCCTGGCCGATCGCTTCACGTGGGGCCTCCGCGATGAGAGGCTCCAGCAGAAGCTCTTCGCCAGGGAAGAGCTCACCCTCCCGAGCGCCTTCAGCGAAGCTGTGGCGTTCGAAAGGACTTCGAGGACCTTTTCCAAGGCCTGCACGGACGCCGTCCACCATGAGGAGCTGGACCATGACCGCCCGGAGGAGGGAGAAGCCTACCAGCTGCGCCGCCCAGCCGGGCCACCCAACCGAGCATCCCCACGGCCCCGAGCACCGGAACGTCCCCCAGCGTCGGAGAGGTCTCCAGCCCCCAAGTGCGCCAGCTGCGGTGACCCCCACGACAGACAGGACTGCCAGTACAGGACCTTGGCCTGCCGGAGCTGCGGGAAGACCGGCCACATCGCGAGGGCCTGCCGGACCAGGCCCAGCCGTCGGAGGCCGACCACCCACCAAGAGTCCGCGGAGTTCCACTCCACAGCATCCACGACCTTGCAGGTACTGAACTTGCCCCTGAGCGTCCCTAACAAAATCAAAATGGCGGTCCTAATAGAGGGAGCCCCGTGCCAAATGGAGGTGGACTCGGGCTCCTCCATTTCCATTATATCGGAGGAGACCCTGAGGAATCTGTGTCCCGGGCAGCGGTTTCAGACAAGACCGGCGGACTTTGTTCTAAGAGACTTTCAGAAGAACCTGGTGCAGGTCGCGGGGTGGGCCCGGGTGCATGTCGAGCGGGGGTCCTTTAGGGGGCCGTTGGACATCCTGGTGGTCAAGCGCCAGCTTACCACCCTACTAGGTCTGGCGTGGTTCAAACCCCTGGGAATACGGCTGGAAGGGGTGGGGCAAATCCTATCCACCAGTGGGTTCGGGGAGGTATGCCGCGAGTTCCCCGACGTGTTCGATGGGTCCCTAGGGAGCCACAAAGGGCCGGCCATCTCCCTACCGCTGGACCCTACGGTCCGACCAATCAGGCTCAAGGCCAGAAGGGTTCCTTTCGCCCTCAAGCCCAAGATAGAGGCTGAATTGGACCGGCTAACGGCCCAAGGGGTACTGGAGCCAGTAGACTACGCCATGTGGGAGACCCCTATAGTCACACCGGTCAAGCCTAACGGGGAGGTGCGGATCTGTGCTGACTATAAGTGCACCATAAACAGGGTGCTGCAAGACAATCCGTACCCAGTACCGGTGGTGAGCCACGTTCTGGCCGCCCTAGCAGGGTCAAAGATCTTCGGGAAGCTGGACCTGGCACAGGCCTACCAGCAGCTCCCGGTGGATGAAAAAACGGCAGAGGCCCAAACCATTGTCACACACAGGGGGGCTTTCAGGGTGCGGAGGCTACAGTTCGGGGTGAGCGTGGCTCCAGGGATTTTCCAAAGCATAATGGACGCTCTCCTTAAAGGAATCCCCGGAGTCCAACCGTTTTTCGACGATGTTTTGATCGCCGCCCCAGACCCCGGAGAATTCAACAACCGCCTCAGAGAAGTGCTCCGCCGGTTCCAGTCTGTGGGGCTCAAAGTCAAGCGGGAGAAGTGCTTACTGGGGGTTCCGCAGGTAGAGTTCCTAGGGTTCGCGGTAGACGCAGCAGGAATCCACCCAACGGAAGAAAAAACACGAGCCATTGTACAGGCCCCGGCCCCCATGTGCAAAGCAGAACTCCAAAGTTTCTTGGGGTTGCTAAATTTTTATCACACGTTCCTCCCACACAAGGCAGCCTTGGCAGAACCTCTACACCGGCTGCTAGACAAACACACCCCTTGGGTATGGGGCAAACGCCAAACCGCCGCGTTCCAGGCGGTTAAAGACACGCTGGTCTCAAACGCGGTGCTCCACCACTTTGATGAGCACCTTCCGGTCATACTGGCTTGCGACGCATCGCCATACGGGGTGGGCGCAGTCCTGGGGCACCAACTCCCGGACGGGAGGGAGGTGCCAGTAGCCTATTACTCCCGCACGCTAACGCCGGCAGAGCGCAATTACGCTCAGATCGATAAAGAGGCTCTGGCCATAGTAGCGGGGGTACACAAGTTCAACGATTACCTTTATGGGCGGAGGTTCACGATCGCCACTGACCACAAGCTGCTCTTGGGTCTGCTAGCGCCGGACCGCCAAACCCCACAAATACTGTCCCAGAGGGTACTGAGGTGGAACCAGTTCCTAAATTCCTACATGTACACACTGGTCCACCGAGCAGGCAAGTCAATGGGCCACGTGGACGCGCTCAGCCGTCTGCCGCTACCTTAAGTGGGTCCAGACCCCGCCCCCACGCACCATATCATGCTAGTGGAGAGCCTCCCGGAGCAACCCCTCCACGCAGCGGAGGTCGCCAAGGCCACCCAGAAACACAAGACACTGGCACGGGTGCTCGACTGGGCGGTGAGGGGGTGGCCAGAAGGGAACATGGGGGAAGAATTCAAACCATATAAAGCCAGGAGGGAGGAACTAGCAGCCCACAAAGGGTGCCTCTTATGGGGAAGTAGGGTGGTGGTCCCGCCCCCGCTACAAAAGCGTGTTCTGGAGTCCCTACATGAGACCCACCCCGGTATAGTCCGAATGAAGGCCTTAGCCAGAAGCTACGTATGGTGGCCGGGGATGGACGGAGAGATCGAGAGCTGGGTTTGAAGGTGCCAGGCATGCCAGGAGTCGCGGCCCGAACCTCACAGCGCCCCCGCCACACGGTGGGAGTCCTCCAGGAAGCCGTGGTCGAGACTTCACCTCGATTTCGCGGGGCCATTCCAGGGGCCGGTCTTCCTGATAATCGTGGACGCCTACACCAAATGGCTGGAGGTCTTCCCCGTAGTGTCCACGTTCTCAGCCTTCGCCATCCGGGCACTGCGCAGGGCATTATGCACCCACGGCATTCCAGACACTATAGTCTCAGACAACGGGGCGGCCTTCACCTCTGGGGAATTCCAGGCGTTTCTCCAGAGGTACCTGATCAAACATATAAGGTCCGCCCCATTCCATCCGGCCACCAACGGCCAGGCAGAGCGCATAGTGCACACCACAAAAGAAGCCCTCAGCCAGATCGTACAGGGAGATTGGGAACACCAACTAGCGGCTTTCCTGTTTGACAACCAGGTGATTCCCAACCCTGTCACGGGGGTAAGTCCGGCGGAATTCCTCATGGGGCACAAGCTCATAACTCGGTTGGACAGGCTGCACCCCGACAGGGCTTCAGACATTCGCGGGAACCCCGAGGTCCGGGACGTGGCCCGGGGTTTCTTTGCAGGTGACCCGGTATATGCCCGGAACTATGCTAGGGGCCCTGAATGGGTGGCGGGCCGAGTGCTCAGAGTCACGGGGTCCCGCCACTACGATATATCAACCGAAGGGGGCCAGGTCTTAAGGCGGCACATAGACCAACTACGCCGCCGCACACTACCGGAAGAACCCGCGGACATAGAAGAGGCGAGACTCGGGGAAGAGCCACCCAGGGGTCGACCAGAGGAGGCCGCCCCAACTCCCAGCACACCGGCGCACGAAGCGCCCGGGCCGGCAGAGCCAGAAAAACCCGAGGAACCAGACCAGCAGCCTCTGACCGCACCACCGCCGGCAGAACCTCCGGCAGCAGGAGCCACGCCTCCCCAACAGGACCCCCTAAGACGATCCACCAGGGAGCGCCAACCTCCTGCTTATCTCAAGGACTATATACATTAACCAGGGGGGGAGGGGTGTAGTGTATCATCAGCCAAACGCGCCATGTGTAGAGGCGACTGGGCTGTCCCAGGCGCTCCAGCGTTGGGCACGGAAGCCCCCGCCAATCACCAGCTGTGGCGGGAAGTTTAACAGGTCAGGATTGGCCTGTCCTGTCCAGTAGGCTGTACCGGGGATTGTACATAAGCGGGACCCGGCCCGCGTGCTCCCTCTCTTGCAACGTGCTCCTAATAAAGAATGTTGCCCTACTTGCGTCTCCCGTCTGAGTACGTTACAGTCCAGACAGCAGGCAGACAACAAGAAGGTCTTCCTATGCAGGCAAGAGGAGAATCCAAAGCAGTAGCAGCACTGAGAACATGCCCAAAAATCTAGTTCTGATATGAAGTCAAGCTGTAGAGAAGAGAGATTGGATTTATACCCTGCCCTTCACTACCTGAAGAAGTCTCAGAATGGCTTACAATCTCCTTTCTCTTCCCCTCCCCACAACAGACACCTTATAAAGCAGGTGGGACTGACAAAGCTTTTTCAGAACTGCTCTTCAGCAGAACAGCTCTGAAATAATTATGACTGACCCAAGGTCACTAACAGTTGCATGTGGAGGAGTGGAGAATCCAACCTGGTTCTCCCAGATAAGAGTCCATGGACTTAACCACTACACCTTTGTAGGCAGACCTGTTTTAAAATCCTCTTTTGCCTATACTCAGAGCTAAGGAGGAATGTGAAAATTGTCATGGCTATGAAGACAGTTCAAGTACTCTATCATCTGATTTTATTCTCTCCCTCTCTTTACCAGGGAACCATGGGAATTAAAGAAAAAAATTAAGGCTTGGAAGCCTTAAAATGGATGCCCGAATCTCTCTGAATACTTTCAGGATTTGGGGAGAATTACTATCTGAAATTCTAGAACTCCAGATACCATTTTGGCTGACCAGGATGTACCAAAATTATTTGTTGCTATTGTTCAGTTGCACAGTTGAGTCTGACTCCGTCACCTCATGGACCACATCGTACCAGGCCCCTCTATCTTCCACTGGCTTTCTAAGTCCACTCAAATTCATGTTCATTGCATCAATAACCCTGTCTAACCATCTCATCCTTTCCTTTGCTCTGGGGCCATTTTTCCTGCGCTAAAACAAAAATGTGTGAGCTGGAGGCTAAAAACCTGTGAGATGGCTCACACTAACACAGCTTAGAGGGAACACTGCCAGTGAAGTATTTTTTGAGGTATATTTTCTGCCTAGAAATACCTGGGTGCCCATCTTGGGCTTCAATGTCACTTCCAGACTGAGAATGGAAGTGATGTTGCTGTTTGGGTCAATGCTCTAAGATCCACTCAGAACCCTATAGTAAAACATATGGCAAAACCATAGAGTTTGGGGAAGGGGAAACTTAGAGCATTGCCTTATCAACATGATGTCACTTCCAGCATCTCTCTGGAAGTTATATCATGGTGTTGGCACAATGCTGCTTACGTTGTCACCACACCCCAAACTCCCATCCAAGTCCTCAATTTAGATCAGAAGTGTGTGTGGGGGGGGTGGGGGTGGAAATGGCACAACTTCTGAAATTTGCTGCCTGATGTTCACGGCACATCATGTTCAACTTGACTCTATGGAGTCTACAAAAAAATGGTAAAGGTAGTCCCATGTGCAAGCACCAGTCGTTTCCAACTCTGAGGTGACGTCGCGTCATGACGTTTTCACAGCAGACTTTTTTTTGCAGAGTGGTTTGCCATTGCCTTCCTCAGTCATCTACACTTTCCCCCCAGCAAGCTGGGTACTCATTTTACTGACCTCGGAAAGATGGAAGGCTGAGTCAACCTTGAAGCAGCTACCTGAACCCTACTTCCACCCTGATTGAACTCAGGTTGTGAGCAGAGCTTGGACTGCAGTACTGGAGCTTTACCCTAATGGCAATATAAGGGTACAGGTCAGGCAATAATCCTTATTTTGACAGTAACTATTTTATGTATTTCAATATTTATGACCTGCTTTTTTTCCTAATGGGGAAGCAAAGAGGTTTGCAATATTATCCCTCCCCCATTAATCCTCACAACAACCCTGGGAGATAGTGTATAAGTGGCCCAAAGTCACCCAGCAATCTTCCACAGCAGTGTAGGGATTTGAACTGAAATCTCTCAGACTTAGCCCACCATGCTACCTATGATTCTATGGAATATTTCAGCAATCCCTTAGGATGGCAGCATAAGACAAAGAAGGGCTCAATGATTTATGCTGTATGTTTAATCACTTAGTAAAATGAAACAACAACAACATTCAACATATAGAATTATTTTCTTCTCTTAGCTCTAATGATAGTTGTCCAGCAAGGCAGAATTAATCTTTCAGGTAAGTAAATATTTGTTCCAAAATGTCTGTAGAAATTCCTTGGTTTTTCATGGCTCCGTCTTTTGACTACATTAATTTTTTTAATGGGGTCTTGTCCTTGCAAATGAAACCTATTTCCCTGGAGGGTTTTACATTTATAACTCTTTGTAAAGTGGAGTAAAATATTCACAGATGATGTCAAAAAATGAAAAAAAAATAACAAAAACCCGTTTCAGAATTTATTGCTCCATTTTTTTTCTCTACTCATTTTTAAACATGATTGCAAATGCTCTAATAAAAGGATAATTTAATCACTCTGATTAAGCCTTTTAATGTCATTTCTTCACCATGGATCAGTGGTCTCACTAGACAAATGGTAGGAAATGAGTAACTGTGTGGTGAGGCAGGGAGAGACTACATATAAATTCAGGGCTTTTTTGTAGCAGGAACTCCTTTGCATATTAGGTCACACACCCCTGATCCTCCAGTCCTCCAACCACTTTTTATGATGGATGATTACGAAATTTTGCCTCCAAATGTTGGGCCTGAACCTGGGTTCAGAATTACCTGATTTTCAGCCTCATGAAGGATTGCTACAGTTTAAGAGCCAAGTTATATGATACACCCAGTAAGTGCTGGATCATGGGTGTGCAACCAGACTCACAGTCACTCTCCTTAAACAGTGCCCATTATTTCAGGATTGTGAGGGTGTGTTGTGAGGAGGGAGAGGCCGGGAGCTTCCAATTCCCATTCCACTCCACTTTCACCAGGGGAAAAGGAAGTGTGGAGGAGGCTTATTGCTCCTTTTGTATAACTCTGTGTGCTCTTCCTAGGGCACAGTAGAGCCTGAAGAAAGGGGTGAAAGCCCCCCTCTCTTCCTGCTTCCCTATAGCTCTGAGAAAACATGCTTTTTAAGGTGTATTCCCATGATGTACATCTGTCTGTGATTCCTCTTGTGCACCTGTGACACATGGTGGGAGCATCATGTAGTTACCCATTTAAATGGAAAGGGATTCAATGTGATTAACCTTGCACAAGCTTGTTGTGTTTGTTACTGAACTGCAGGTATGCATTAATGGTTTATCTATTTTTTTTTTAATCTCTGGACCTTGACCGAGCATGCAGCTTATTGCAGCTTTCAGCTAAAATTGTTTTTCCCCCTTACATGTAACCATCACTCATGGGTGAATATATGCATCACTTTAAAAGGGCGGGGGACTCTGGTTGTGATTGTGTGCATTGATGCTCTGTCAGCAATACAGATGTGAACTGAAAACTGTGGCAAATGGCCCTTGTGGAAATGCCAATGTTCACATTCTAAATTCTCCAAGCTAAATCTAAAGACAGGCAGCTTGTGATATGGAATAGATTCAGTTCTGGAAGAGCAATAATTCTGAATGGTTTAGCTCTACCTCCCAGCAGCGTTGCATGGTTTTCTTCTGATCCACCTCTGGGTCTCCATTATATGTGTACTTAAAAACCACTGATACATTTCTAAATATGTGGATTGCTGTAGGCATGGATTCCCACTAGGCTGCAGTTAGAATAATTGTCTTCTCCTCTCGTTAAGCTCCTGATCTGATATATTCTGGTCATTGGTAGTGATTGTCTCCTGCTGAATCACAAACACTGGGGAGAAGAAACCCCAGAGGCCAGCAAGGGAGGGGAAAATGGGATACACTCAGACTATGAATCTTCATAGATCTCCCACTTATGTGTGTGCGTTGCTATATAAACAGCATACATAGTATAACTGACAATTACATATAAAAACTATATCACTGGATGAATCTAGAAAACTAAGAGCAAAAAGCCCCAACCCAAACCTCAAACTGTTCAGGGGGAAAAAAAAAAACATATTGCAGTCTGAGTGAAATTTTGAACCCAGTCTCTTCCTGGATACTTGGATGGTTATCATATGCCTGAGTTTTTGTGTGTTTATATATATTGTCAATTAAGAGGTTTTATTGCAACCAGGGATGTAGGGATATTAAAAGAACAGATGGTGGCCCTACTTTATCTTAATTTAATCTTTTTCTTAAAATATGGTTCTTTTAAATTTAATTTATTTACTTCATTTATATCCTGTCTTTCTCCCCAGTGGAGATCCATGGTAGCTTACAGTTCTCTTCCTTCATTCATTTGATCCTCGCCATAGCCCCAAGAGGTAAATTAGGCTGGGAGTATATGATTTGGCCAAGGTCATCCAGGAAGTTTCCATGGCAGAGTGGGGATTCGAATCTGGGTATCCCAGATCCTAGTGTGACACACTAACCACTACACCACACAGGCTCAGCTTGACAGATTTAAACAGGGCTTTTTTGCAGGAAGAGCTCCTTTGCATATTAGGCCACACCCCACTGATGTAGCCTATCCTCCAAGTGCTTACAGGGCTCTTCGTACAGGGCCTACTATAAGCTCCAAGAGAATTGGCTACATCAGGGGTGTGTGGCCTAATATGCAAAGAGATTCCTGCTACAAAAAAAGCCCTGGATTTATACATAAGATCAATGTGTTGATTTAAAAAAAAAAGCCCTGAACTTCAGAATGCAAATGCAAGGGTACAACAGCAATTTGTATTTATTTGCAAAAAACAACAACAACCCCCCCGCACACTCATTTGTCTTTAAATTAGACTGGTGTTGCCTATGAAAATTCATAAAACATCACAACTTGACAGGGTGATGCTCCATTAATGATAGATCAAGTCCAAATGAGATGGCCACATTATTACATCAACAGTTCATTTGGTGATACAGAACCTGATGGGAATCACATGGGAGAGAGATGCTGACAAAGAAGCTTTTGGCTAAGCCTGGTAATACTCTAAAGCTAGCGCGAAAGGCATCTGATGCTTGAACTTCTGATGCATGGCTGAGGAAAAAAGTCAATAATGATGGCTGTGTAATAAACTGCGCTCATTATGGCGCCTCACTTTAGAACATAATGCGCAACAAAGAGAGGGATGGAGGACGTCTTATACTTCATTTAACATTTGGGAGAATATTGAATTTTGCCATTTTTTATTGAAGGAACCATTTTTTTAAAAAAAGAAAATAAAGTAGTAAGGGTAGCCAGACATCATGCTTTGCACGGCATGCTGCGCGGCACATCCAAATGAGATCATTATTAATGAGCTGCTCTTTTTTTCTGGCATGTTGATTTAATTTGTATCACATACTAACAGAGAAGCAATCAGCAGTCAAATAGTATTGAGTGAATACCGGTGTGTTGCTTCTAAAGTTAGTTTGGAAAGAGGCCAGGAATTCACACCTTCAGACATTCCGTGAAACACCCAAACAGGCAGTTGTACTTTAAAAAAAAAAAGAAAAAAGCTTGAATATACATTGTCCTAAAGAGGGTTGACTACCTCCAAGTGGAGTACAGAGATCTCCCAGAATTACAACTGATCTTCAGACTACAGAGATCAATTCCTCTGGAGAATTCATTCCGTTGGAAGGGAGACTGTACAAGGAGCCCCATGGCGCAGAATGGTAAGCTGTAGTACTGCAGCCCAAGCTCTTCTCACAACCTGAGTTCGACCCCAGTGAAAGCTGGGTTCAGGTAGCTGGCTCTAAGTTGACTCAGACTTCCATCCTTCCAAGGTCAGTAAAAGGAGTACCCAGCTTGTTGGCGGTAAAGTGTAGATGACTAGAAAAGGCAATGGCAAACCACCCCATAACAAAAAGTCTGCCAAGAAAATGTTGTGATGTTGGTAACTACTTTGTGTTCGCACAGGGGATTACCTTTATTTTTATCTTTTTTAATGGTATTATAGCCTCCTGTGGTCCCTCCCTTTCCCAGACCTTGCAGTCCTTAAGGCTCCATCCCCAAATTTCCAGGAATTTCTTAACCTGGAGCTGGCAATCCATGTTCATAAATCACTGTTCCTGCCAATTCAGATCCCTTTCTCCTATTATTCCCCAAAAGCAAGGTAGTAGGGAATGTGTGTAGTGCCATGGTTATAGTTAAGCACTTAAACAAGGTGCAAATAACCATTCTAATGTGAAGTTAATTGGATCATTTGGGACTTGTGGCACATTCTCCGCCTAGTGATCTGACAGGATTGTTGTGAAGATGACACAGATAAACTGGGGAGAAATCCATTAAGCTCTTTGGTAGCAAGTGGGATTTGTGAAACGTCACAATAATAATTGCAGTGAAGTAGCAAATGATTTTGCAGTGGTGTTTGGAACACTAAAGGGCGAGGTAGCCAAAGCTCTATTGAGCCCAAAGATGATCTTTGCACAGTTGAACACTGGGTTTCTCAAAGGGCCCTGTCAGTGGTGTCACTTACACCTACTTTAGGTTGGTAAGACATACAGCCTTTAGTTGTGCCCTTTGGGCATCACTGTACATCTCTGCCTACAGATGGAACATGCTAATTCCCAGCAACATCAACCAGTGGGAGACCACGATGCCTCTGACAGATGGGCAGGAGAGGAGTTTTGAAGAGGGGGGGAGACATCATTGCCTCAGAAAGAGGCAGGGTTTTTTTGTAGCAGGAACTCCTTTGCATATTAGGCCACACACCCCTGATGTAGCCAATCTTCCTGGAGCTTACAGTAGGCCTGTACTAAGAACCCTGTAAGCTCCAGGAGGATTGGCTGCATCAGGGGTATGTGGCCTAATATGCAAAGGAGTTCCTGCTACAAAAAAAAAACCGTGGAAGGAGGCAAGCAAAGAGAAGAAGGTATAAAGAGGCAAGGCTTCATAGGGAAAAGATAGTGACAGATTCACTTAGGAGTAAACTTGGTGTGCTAAATGCCACCCCCCTCTCCCCAATATGATATAAAGTGTAATCAGTCTTTATGGGCAGCAAAGAAGTTAAATTCCTGAATTCCACTTACACCAAGATCCAGAAGGTTCTAGCATTCTCTGAATGAAACGGATTCTAAGGCTGATGGAAGATCCTCACTTGATCTCCCATGTGGTGTTACAGCATCAATTTCGCACCCACCCAAATCAGTTCACCTGTAGATATTCTACTTAGCATGGTCTGTCCCCTATTTTCATATCATGCTTGTGTTCATTTGTAATGGAGAGACAGTTTAGTGTAGTGGTTAAGTGCATGGACTCTTATCTGCGAGAACCGGACTTGATTCCCCACTCCTTCACATGCACCTACTGGAGTGGTCTTGGGTCAGTCCTAACTCTCTGGTCGTTTTCACACTCACCTTCCGCCAGCGCGACCCCCCTCTTCACCGCGCAGGATCTGCGCGGATTTTGCACTAAACGCTGCGGAGCAGCCAGAAAAGCCGGAAGCTCCTGGCGCAAAAGCCGCTCAAACTGAAACCGCCAAAAAGCAGTTTGGCATTTGCGCGGCTTTTGCGATGGGAGCTTCCGGCTTTTCTGGCTGCTCCGCAGCGTTTAGTGCGAAATCCGCGCAGATCCTGCGCGGTGAAGAGGGGGGTCGCGCCGGCGGAAGGTGAGCGCAAAAACGACCTCTAAGTGCTGTTCTGTTCAAGAGCAGTTTCTGTTAGAGATCTCAGCCCCACCTACCTCACAAGGTGTCTGTTGTAGGGAATGGAGATTGTAAGCCACTCTGAGACTCCTTTGGGTAGTGAAGGGAGGGGTATAAATCCAATCTCCTCCTTCCTCCTCCTCCTCTTCCTCTTCTTCTTTTCACTAACAAAGGGACAGCACTTGAGCCACTTTCTCCCTCTACAGATTCTCCACTAGATTGTTCCTCAGGGTCTTCTAATTCGCAAGAACAACATTTTGGAGGCCTCAGTACACTGCAGCAGGAGAGGAAGAATCACTGCTGCCCCCTTCTTAAGAAAAGGCTACTTGATCCTCAATGGTGTGGCTGAATGAAGGCCATTATCTGATAATTCTTACAACAATCCTGAAAAGTGGATCAGCATTATTATCTCCAGAGTGTAAAGAGCAGAGTGAGACTGCGAAGCCTAACCTAGGGCTATCTATGTGAATTCAAAGTGGGACTTAGGGACATTCTGATTTTATTTCTACTCACCTTTTCAAAGGTGCACTAAACCTACTGTTGATTTACTGCCCCCTCAAAAGGTGCTGGTAAGTGCCATCATCTTTCTGGGGAGGGGAGTTTCTTTTTCTGAAATTCACTTTTTAAGATGCACCATTGATTCCCCTCTTATTCTCTTCATCTTTTAAAAGATGAAGAGAAATCTTTGATTTCTCTGTGATACACATCACAGTGGTATACTCTAGGAGGAAGACAGGAATGTTGGAGAAGGCATTGCCTGCCCCTGAGCATCTGCAGGGTAAAATTCTGGGAATTTGTAGAACCTCCCATCCTGCCCCTCTTCTCTTCAAGTTCCTTTTTGGTCAAAATGGCATTAATTAGAAGCTGACTCCAAATTCCTAAGCGAGAAACTGGGTAAAGAGGAATTAAGAGAATTTCTCATAATAATGCTAACAATAGGCATATTGCAAGTTGGTCTTACAGAATATGCATGCATTTTTTAGGATATAACATTTGAGTGACATTGGCATTAGAAAATATCATAACTAGGGATGGGAAGAAACTGAATTACAAACCAAATTACACGACGAACCGGGCCAGTTCATTAGATCGCAAACCTCAATTCAGGCAATTGCATTATTCATGCACCTTGCATGAATGTTGTTATTGTTATCAAAGATTTCAGGTTTTCACGGCTGGTAACATCATTAGGGTTTGTAGAGTCTTTCGGGATCAAGTGCCGTGTTCTACTGGAGAAAGTTTTCCTTCCAGACATTTCGTTCTCAGCTGCGGAGAACATCCTCAGTGGCGTTGCAGCCGGAGCAGGCGCTCAGACCTTCTTGGCTGCTGTGCATTGAGTGGGACCAGGGCTGCTGGAGAGCTGCTATTTCTAGGCTGGAGGGGGTGTGATGAAAGGGCAGTTGGTTTGTGGATGTGCCCATTGTTTGGTGGGGCTTCCTGGAAGGGTAGTGATAAGGAAACTGGCTGTTGAATGTGACCATTGTTCTGTGTTAATTGCTGGAAGGGTTGGAAGGGGTTTGAAGATAAGGAAGATGGTTGTTGACTGTGCTGATTGTTCTGTGGAATTTGCTGGTTGTTCTGAGACTTTCTGCAATTAATAGTCTGTAGGGTGTTTTGCAGAGCTGGGTGCCAAGATTGGTGGATGAAAATGCCTTCTTCCTTTCTGTTAAAATTGTGCTGGTGTTTGTAAATCTCAATAGCTTCTCTGCTCAGGCGGGTATGATAATGTGAGACCGTAGAAAGGACTTCAGTTCTTTCAAAGTGGATGACGTG
Source organism: Heteronotia binoei (assembly GCF_032191835.1). Lineage (NCBI taxonomy): Eukaryota > Metazoa > Chordata > Lepidosauria > Squamata > Gekkonidae > Heteronotia > Heteronotia binoei. The sequence goes on along the minus strand of NC_083236.1, from coordinate 39,437,108 downwards.
GTCTCCTTCTTGAAGTGCATGTTCAGCTACAGCTGATTTTTCTGGCTGAAACAAGTGACAGAATTTTAGCTGGCTGCTCAGGGATTTTAGCTTCCAGCTCTCAAGCATTTCCCCCTCCATTGAAAACTGGGGTGGGTAGACCTGTTCTCTGGAGACCAGGTCTACCAATATAGGGGGAAAAGGAAGGTTGATTTGTTCTCTGGTGGCCTGCTCTACCCCCATAGAGGACAATGTTTTTTGTAATGAAATTTGACTTGATTCTGTTTTCTGTAATAAAGTTTAAGTTATTCTTAAAATATAGTTCAAATACAGTTTAAAATAATTCATTCTGAGATTTTATAAGGTTATGGAAATAACCTTCAAAAAACTAATTTATGCAGTAGGCAAATATAGACTCACAGCAATGCTACTGCCTCTTTTTTTGCTCACAAGGTAGAATTTTTGCTCACAACAATGTGGACCTTTCCTTTTATTTGTTAGCTTCTTTGTCCAATGGTCTTAAGCTCAAGATAAAACAAGACAATAAACACAGAACAAATTACAAATAATTTAAAAACAAAATAGATTAACAACAAGGAAGAAAACCAATAATCATGATCACAAGACATGAACATATGAAGCTGTCTTATACTGAATCAGACCCTCGGTCCATCAAAGTCAGTATTGTCTTCTCAGACTGGCAGCAGCTCTCCAGGGTCTCAGGCTGAGGTTTTTCACATCTATTTGCCTGGACCCTTTTTTGGAGATTCCAGGGATTGAACCTGGGACCTTCTGCTTACCAAGCAGATGCTCTATCACTGAGCCACCATCCCTCCCCGATATAATTAAATAATTAAATAATCTGAAAGGCTACCTAATATTAATATAAAATTCCGTAAAACTCTTTAACATTTTAAAATTAGAGTTTAAAATCTTTGTTTAAAACAATTTTATTGGTAACATATGGTAATAAATCTATTTCTTACATCTTTAATAACTTCTTTTATCTAACCCATATATTACTTTCTACCCACCCCTCACCCCGTTACTTGACCCCCGCTGGTGTTATTTATTTAAAATACTAATATTTAAAGGTACCCTTAACTATTAAAACAAAAATTTATATTCTTCTTCTTTCTAAAACTTAATCATTATCAAAAATTGCCCAATGTCCTTTTATTTTCCACTCTTTTTCTACATATCTTCTAAGCGTCTTAAAAATTTCTAAATCATAGTCTCTTAACATTCTTGTTAATTTTTCCATTTCATTCCATGTCATAACTTTTATAATCCAATCCCATTTCTCTGGTATTTTTTCTTGCTTCCACAACTGCGCATATAATGTCCTAGCAGCTGAAAGCAAGTACAAAATTACAGTTCTGTCCTCTTTTGGAAATTTTTCCATTTGTAATCCCAACAGAAAAGTCTCTGCAACTTTCTTAAATTCATATCCCAAGATCTTAAAAATTTCTTGCTGAATCATCTGCCAATACTTTTTTGCTCTTTCACAAGTCCACCATATATGGTAGAAAGAACCTTCATGCTTTTTACATTTCCAACATCTATCTGGCATCTTATTGTTCATCTTTGCCAATTTTTTAGGAGTCATATACCATCTATACATCATTTTAAAACAGTTATCTTTAATACTATGACACGTCAAAAGCTTCATAGAATTCTTCCACAAGTATTCCCAAGTTTCCATCTGTATTTCTTTATTTACATTAATTGTCCATTTAATCATTTGAGATTTCACTACTTCATCTTCCGTAGACCATTTTAAAAGTAATTTATATATTTTGAAATTAATTTTTCATTGTCTCCAAGCAGAACTTTTTCCATTTCTGTTTGTTCTTTTCTTATCCCTTCAGTTTCAATATCATTTTCCACCAAGCTCTTTATTTGTTGCATTTGGAACCAATCATATTTATTATTCAGCTCTTCAGCAGTTTTCAATTCTATTTTGCCACTTCGTATTTTTAATAATTGATTATATGACAACCACTTTTCTTTACCTATCTCAGCCATTATTTTTATTACTTCAGCTGGCACTATCCATAACGGTCTTTTCTCATCTCCATATTTCTTATATTTCATCCATGTATTTAGCAAATTATTTCTTATGTAATGGTGAGAGAAAAAAAGTCCATCTTCTTTTTTTCATAATACAAATACGCTTGTCAGCCAAATTTATTTCCGTGACCTTCCAGCACTAAGAGTTTTTTGTTTAACAGCATTATCCATTATTTTATCCACAATAAACAAACTGCTTCCTGATATAATGTTAAATTCGGTAGTTGAAATTCACCTCTCTCTTTTGCAGCTGTCAAAATTTTCATTTTGATCCTTGGTTTCTTCCAAGCCCACACAAATTCTGAAATTTTTCTTCGCCATTTATCAAATTTTTACTATCTTTCATAATGGGAATAATTTGAAACAAATGCATTATTCTTGGTAGAATATTCATTTTAATTGCAGTTATTCTGCCCAGCAATGACAAATTAAGTTTATTCCATTTTAACATATCTTCATCCATTTTACGCCATAGCTTCTCATAATTATTTTTAAGCACATCAATATTCTTCATTGTTATCTCCACACCCAAGTACTTTACCTTGGAGGTAACTTCACAGCCCATTAGTCTCTGTAATTCTTATTGCTTATTTATTTGCATATTTTACATAGAAGTTTTGATTTTTCTTTATTAATACAAAATCCCGCCAACTTTCCATATTCTTGTATTTTAGTTAACAACAAAGGTGTGATTTGTATGGGTTTTTCATTTATAAACATTATATCATCTGCAAATGCTCTGTATTTGTAAGTAAATCCTTTTATTTTTAATCCTTCTATTTCTTTATCTTCTTGGATCTGCATCAGCAATATTTCAAGAGTCATTATAAACAACAATGGGGAAAGCGGACAACCTTGTCTTGTACCTTTGCTAATTATCATATCTTCTGTAAGATCTGCATTTATACATAGCTTTGCACGTTGTTCAGTGTATATTGCTTTTATCATTCTTATAAAGCTTTCTCCCAGCTCCATTTTCTCCATTACTGCAAACATAAAGTCCCAGTTTAAATTGTCAAATGCTTTCTCTGCACCGCAAAGAATAATGCTACTTCCTTTTCTGGATGTCTTTCATAATATTCTACAATATTTACAACAGTTCTAATATTGTCTCTTATTTGCCTTTTGGGAAGAAACCCCGCTTGATCTTCCTTTATAAAATTTTATCAAATGTTGTTCAAGCCATTCTGCCAAGATTCTTGTAGTCATTGTTTAATATTTTATAGATTTTATAGTCATTGTTTAATAGCGAAATTGGTCTGTAATTTTTAACATTCGTGACATCTCTATCTTCCTTTGGTATCAACGAAATAACAGCTTCCTTCTATGTGTTTGGTATTTTCCCCTTCATTCTGATCATGTTCATCAATTTCTGCAGTTTCGGTGTTAACTCATCTTTAAAGGTTTTAAAATATTTAGCTGTATATCCATCTGGTCCAGGTGCCTTTCCATTTTTCATTGCATTAATTGCTGCTTCAATTTCTATTTTTTCAATTGGATCATTCAAAACTTTTTACTTATTTTCTGTTAAGGGTTCTATTTTTATCTTTTGTAGATATTCATCCATCATTTCTTTCTTCATTTAACACCTTTAAACAACTTGGCATAATACTTAAAAAATTCTCTTTTTATTCCCTCTTGGCTAACCACCTCTCTTCCACCTACCACAATTTTATTAATAATTTAATTTTTCTCTTTTTCTTCACTTGCCAAGCCAAATATTTTTCAGGTTTATTTGCTCCCTCAAAAGATTTCTGTTGCAGTCTTTTCAAATTCCATTCCAATTCTTTATTTAACAAATGTCTCATTTGCGTTTGTAATATTGTAATTTCCCTTATTATTTTCTTTTTCCCTGGCCTTTTTCTCAACTCCCCTTCTTTTTGCCATCAATATGCAGATGACACCCAGCTCTATCTACTAATGGACGGCCGGCCTGGCTCCACCCCAGGGAGCCTAGATCGGGCCTTGCAGGCTGTAGCGACGTGGCTCAGATTGAGTGGGTTGAAGTTGAACCCAGCGAAGACTGAGGTCCTTTGTGTGGGTCGCGGTGCCCTGGGAGGGGAAATAGCTCTCCCAACTTTCAATGGCGCACCATTGAACTCAGTGCGCCAGGTAAAGAGTTTGGGTGTTTTACTGGAGCCTTCATTATCCATGGAGGCCCAGATAGCAGCCACTGCCAAGTCAGCATTCTTCCATCTGAAGCGGGCAAGGCAGTTGGCCCCCTTCCTGGAATGCCGCGACCTCGCAACAGTGATCCATGCGACGGTCACCTCAAGATTGGACTACTGTAATGCCCTCTACTTGGGGCTACCTCTGTGCCGGACCCGGAAGCTGCAGCTGGTGCAGAACGCGTCGGCCAGGCTATTATTGGGGCTCTCGAAGTGGGAGCACATACGGCCAGGGCTGCGCGGACTGCACTGGCTGCCAATTACCTTCCGAGTCCAGTACAAAGTGTTGGTTATTACCTTTAAAGCCCTATATGGCCGAGGACCAGCCTACCTAAGGGACCGTCTCTCCCCATATGAACCCCAGAGGGCACTGAGGTCAACGGGCAAAAATAAAATGACGATCCCTGGGCCGAGAGAGGTCAAACTCCAAAACACCAGAGCATGGGCCTCTTCAGTTGCGGCACCTGCACTGTGGAACCAGCTTCCGGAGGAAGTGCGGGCCCTGCGGAACCTCGACCAGTTCCGCAGGGCCTGCAAGACCGCCCTTTTTACACAAGCTTATAACAATATCGACTGCTGAGTTGCTAGGAACAAAGAAACGCCATCTTTAATATTACCTTAACTGGCAGAACCAGCGCCACAACAGTTTTATTGCTGCCAGATATATATATAATATAACTAAATTATGTATTTTAACGTAACTAACTGGTTTTTATATGTTTAATTTTAATTGTTAAATTTAATGTTTTATCATTTATGTTAATGTATGAATTGTTGTGAACCGCTCTGAGCCGCCTAGGCGGGGAGGGCGGGGTAGAAATAAAATCTATTATTATTATTATTATTATTATTATTATTATTATTATTATTATTATTATTATTATTATTATTATTATTATTATTATTATTATTTTCTTTATTTCATTTTGAATGTCCAGCAGCTGTTTTTCTTTTGCTCTCTTGTCTTTATTATTTAAAGCAATCAATATTCCTCTCATTATTGCTTTACAGGCATCCCAGACCTTCTAAGTATGTCACTATTCCTTTATTCTAAATCTTCGTTCAATCTCCATCTTCTCAACTTCTTAGACAATTTTGTAATCTACATTAGTGGATTATGGTCAGCCCCAACTTTGGGTAAAATCTCTATTTTCCTTGTTATAAGAGCTAAATTTTTAGTGAAAATTACAGTTTAAAATCTTAATACATAATAGCAGCACAAAACTCTGTGGAGCTTAGAAAGAACATTGCTAGAAACCTCAAGCAGTGAAAGAATGAGGTGTTTATCAGCACTGTGGGAAGGTGCTTTTGCAGGAAGGAGAAGTTGAAAGGGGGAGCTTGCTTACAACAGCAGTGAAAGGATGTTGGTAAGCAGACCCCTGGAAATTGGAGAGGGTACTGATGAGATTTTGATATAATGTATTTATTTTATTTGTACCCTACCTTTCTCTCCAATAGGAACCCAAAACAGCTTACAACATTCTCCTCTCCTCCATTTTATCTTCACAACAAACCTCTGAGGGAGGTTAGACTGAGAGTGTATGACTGTCCCAAGGTTGCCCAGTGAACTTTCATGGAACAAGTGGAGAATTGAACTCAGGGCTCCCAGATACTAATCTGACAATCTTCACCACTATACCACACTGGATTTTTGATGAAGACACACGTCCTCATGAAATGATTAAGGGAAAGCCTTTAAAAAAAATGGCTTGATGGTAAGAAATGCATGGGAAATGGTGACTGATGGAGAAAAGGGCAAAAAACTGGTGGCTACTCTGATGACAATGTGAGTGCTGCTGCAAAGGCAAAACAGAGAATCCTCTCCAAGTAGATGCCGAATCCATCTCCTTTGCGCTTAAGATTAATATCAGCACAGAATCTGAAACCACATTCCTTGCATCAGAAGTCAAATGAAGCCATCCAGCTTAGTACGTTCATATACTCTACTCCTCACTTTTAAAAATTGAAATGACAATGGTTCACTGAGCGTATGACTCAAAGTATCAGCTAATACCCCCCAATCTTCATCTCCTCAACAGTAATGGGACTTCAGCTATCCAAGCCCACATTAAATTATTCAAGATATAATCATTAATAATGAATATAGGAAGAATTACAATGGCTTCTCTAGTCTGATAACTTCAGGTTTTCTTTGTTAGCAAGTTGTGTTATTGATTTATTTTTCAAGAATTGGAAACCCAAAAGGAATTAGGTTAGGCAATATCTGGAGAAGAGTCATACCCATGAATAAATAATTCCATGTAGAATGAATAATGCTTGAAGAAAAGTTTTGTGCACAACGGTGTAATGGCTGCTGCTCCCTTCCAAGCTAGTCAATCAAATGCTTCTTACACAGACACAGAAACACATGGAGTTACTTTATACTGAGTCTGACCATTGGTCAAGTCCAGGTAAGCATTGTCTACATTAACTGGTAGCAGCTCTCCGGGATCTCAGGCAGAGGTCTTTCACATCCTTTACTGAACCTGGGACATTCTGCATGCCAAGTAGTTGTGCTACCACCAAGTAACAGCCTCTTCTCCCTTCTAGAGGAGCCAGCTGTGGTGGCATGGTTAAAAGCAGTGGACTCTAATCTGGAGAACTGGGTTTGATTCCCCACCTCTCCACATGCAGCCAGCTGGATGACCTTGGGTCAGTCACAGTTCATTCAGAGCTGTCCCAGACCCACCTATCCCACAGGGTGTCTGTTGTGGGGAGAGGAAGGGAAGGAGATTGCAGGCTGCTCCGAGACTCCTTCAGGTAGGGAAAGGTGGGGTATAAAATCGACTCTCCTCTTCTTCTTCCAGGGAGTTTTAGAAGAGAGCTCAGGGAGAACAATAAGGACAATTCACCTGGTCCTTCTCTGGGGTCACCAGCAGCAGTTGCTACTGAAATGCAGAATGGTGAAGGGGGATTGGTACTCCTCCTGAAGAACATCCAAAGGCTCTAATGGAAGCCCTGATGATGATAGCACAGCATTATAGAGTTGTGAAGCAGCCAACAGCATAAACCTAAACTGAGACACACTTTTCTAAATCCATTGAAATCAACCAGTTTAAGGTTTAATTCTGCTTAAGGTTGCTCTTTGTGATCCCAGGCAATGGACTTTCCTAGTGCCAACTCCCTTGTTAACAGCCTTGTACCACAAGGATTATTAGGAAGGGAGTAAGCAGCAAAGTGACTAAGTTTGTGGATGACACTAAATTGTTCAGGATGGTGAGAACCAGAGAGGATTGTGAGGGACTCCAAAGGGATCTGTTGGGGATAGGTGAGTGAGCGTCAACATGGCAAATGAGGTTCAACATGGCCAAGTGCAAAGTAATGCACATCGGGGCCAAAAATCCTAACTATAAATACAAGTTGATGGGGTGTGGTGAAGACTGACCAAGAGAGAGATCTTGGGGTTGTGGTCAATGTTCCCTCTAAGCTGCAGAGTCTTGTGAGCAAAAATTCTACTTTGTGAGCTACTAGTATTAAAGTTGTGAGCTACTGGCATTAAAGTTGTGAGCTACTGCATAAATTATTGTGTTTTGGGATCATCCTTCCTGAACTAAGACAAAAATGTGTGAGCTGGAGGCTAAAAATCTGTGAGCTTGCTCATGCTAACTCAGAGGGAACACTGGTTGTGGTAGATAACTTACTGAAAATGTCAAGACAGTGTGTGACTGCAATTAAAAAAGGCCAATGCCATGCTGGGAATTGTTAGGAAGGGAACTGAAAACAAATCAGCCAGTATCATAATGCCCTTGTATAAATCGATGGTGCAGCCTCATTTGAAGTACTGTGTACAGTTCTGGTCACTGCACCTCAAAAAAAATATTATAGCATTGGAAAAAGTCCAGAAAAGAGCAACAAGAAATGCATTCACACTGCACTAAATAATGCATTTTGCAACTGGATTTTTGCTATCCTTACACAGTAAAAATCCAGTTACAAAACACATTATTTAGTGTAGTGTGAACACACCCTAGAATGATTAAAGGGTTGGAACACTTTCCCTATGAAGAAAGGTTAAAGTGCTTGGGGCTCTTTAGCTTGGAGAAATGTCAACAGAGGTGTGACATGATAGAGGTTTACAAGATTATGTATGGGATAGAAAGAAGTACTTTTCTCCCTTTCTCACAGTACAAGAACTTATAGACACTCAATGAAATTGCTGAGCAGTCGGGTTAAAATGGATAAAAGGAAGCACTTTTTCACCCAAAGGGTGATTAACACATGGAATTCACTGCCACAGGAGGTGGAGGTGGCTACATGCATAGATGGCTTCAAGAGGAAATTGGATAAACATATGGAGCAGAGGTCCATCAGTGGCTATTAGCCACAGGGTATAGATGGAACTCTCTGTCTGGGGCTGTGATGCTCTGTATTCTTGGTGCTTGGGGGTGGGGGTGGGCAACAGTGGGAGGCCTTCTAGTGTCCTGGCCCCACTGGTGGACCTCCTGATGGCATCTGGATTTTATTTATTTATTTATTGCCACTGTGTGACAGAGTGTTGGATTGGATGGGCCACTGGCCTGACCCAGCATGGCTTCTCTTATGTAAGGTGCTCTAACTGCATGGTCACATGAAGTTGTGTTATAGTATGTCAGACCATTGGTCTACCATAGTCAGCCTTGTCTACTCTGACTGACAGTGGCTCCCCAGGGTCACAACAGGAAAAAACAAGAGTCCAGTAGCACCTTAAAGACTGACAAAAATTGTGGCAAGATATGAAGTTTTGTGAGTCACAGCTCACTTCTTCAGAAGTCTCAAGTACAAGTCTTCCACATCAAGTACTACTTGATCCTTTAAGCAGAGATCCAGGGATTGAACCTGGGGCTGTTTGTGTACAGAGAAGACACTCTACCATTCAGCTCTCAGTGTCTATGAGTGATTAGAGCAAAATTTTGAAGTGATTTGGCATAGTTCTGGTCAGGACAACACCCCCTCCCCCGCCTTGCATAATTGTTTGCAGAACACAGCAAACAGGAATTTTCCTTTCTTGCACCATTCTTTAAACCTGTAATAATAATGGAGTGTGTTTGCTCCACCAATGTGTGAATACAAGCTCCATGAGCACAGATCAATTTGCACAAGTAATCCTGCTAGATATATTGCAGCAAAGACCTACAGCCAGTAACTAATGGCACATGTAGTGTAAGCAGAAATTCATGCTGGGAGGCAATCAACTGAATTTACAATAAAGTACCAGCATAACTTTTTAGTATATTGCCTCTTGCACAAACACTCTGGGACATGTGGAAATTTTCAGTTGAATCCAATCCACTGGAATAGCAGTACTGGTGTGGGCGAGATTCAAAACACAACCCTTTGACATCAGCCAAATATATTTCCCATCATCTGTTCAAATCAGTTAACTATAACAAGTAATTTCCGCTACATTTAGATTTTAATTCCAAAAAGTTTCAACAGGTTATTGAAGAAAAGGCTTCTCGTTCAAAACCTCCATACATTCTCCTTTAATCACTTCATGGGGACATGAGTCTTCATCAAAAAGTCCTATATCACACACACACACAAAATTCAATTGCATCTGGAATCAAGAATAATTCACTGAACATGTTTCAGCAGAGTTCTTCCAATAAACACCATATCTGAGTGGTAATCACTTTTCCCCCCAAGAATCCTGTTTTTAATAATTGAGAAGTATGTGTGTGTGTGTGTGTTTATGTGTGTGTGTATATACATATTCCATCTTGTTTTCAGAAAGTGTTGTTGCCAGTTAATGCAACTCCTAGAAGCAACTACTTAAGATTTCCTGGACTGTACCATTTGAGGCAACACTGGGGGGGGGGGATGTTCCACAGTTCCCCTATACTTAAGAAAATCTTCCTGCACACAGTCATCTAGTATTCCACAGACCAAATTTCAACCTAGCCTCCACCTTGGCATGAAATATTTCTGGGTGTAGAACCTCTTACAAAACAGAAGTAGCTCATGCATGGCATAAATTGGGCCACTCACACAGTCTCAGCCTAACCTACCTCACAGGGTTGTTGTGAGGATAAAATGGAGGAGAGGAAGATGACGTAAGCTCCTTTGGGTCCCCAAATGGATGGAAAGATAGACTATATGATGATATTATTGGATTTATATCCTGACCTCCACTCCGAATTTCAGAGTCTCAGAGAGGCTCACAATCTCCTTTATCGTCCTCCTCCACAACAGACACCCTGTGAGGTGGGTGGGACTGAAAGGGCTCTCACAGCAGCTGCCCTTTCAAGGACAATCTCTGCCAGAGCTATGGCTGACCCAAGGCCATTCCAGCAGGTGCAAGTGGAGGAGTGGGGAATCAAACCCGGTTCTCCCTGATAAATGTCTGCACACTTAACCACTGCACCAAACCAGCTCTAATAAATGATTGGGAGGGGGGCTGTACACCCCCTCCAAATCACAGCAGAAATGCTCTGGCAGAATGCATGGAAATAACATATCAAGCTTCAGCCACCGTTTTCCTGAAAAGAAAAAAAAAAACATGTCTTTGTTCACTGAGGTGGTCTGCTGTTTCAAAGGAGCAAAGCCATTATTCACTAGAAATCAGCAGAACAGCTAAACTGACAAAGCCAGAAAAGACAGCAGAGATAAACCTGGCAAGAGACAACCAAAGGAATGCGACAGATTTAAATGTCAGATCTTCCCAGGTGTTCCTTGATACCCCTTGCCAAAAAAAAATATAATGATGGTACAGGATGATCTGCTCCTCTGCCCCTTAAATACTGTGGGTCAGATATTCAAGGCTCCCCAAAATTATTTGAAAATTGATTGCCTGGAACAAAAGCATGCGTCTTCTCATCAGTATTCAGCGATGTCCCCCTGGGATGCAGAGAAACAGAAGCAAAGCCCACACTGCAAGAAGGGTAGGGGAACAGAGGGCAATAGGCTGCAGAAAAGATGCTTCCTCTCTCTTCCAGCTGGTTTTCATCCCATTCATTTCCCTCTTTTTACCCAACTTTCTTTGTCAAGCAGTTACTAGCCAGTTCATGTAGCAAATGAATGAGCAGTAAGAAAATGCAGCTATGCATATTCTACCATTCTGCACACAATTAGGAAAACCTTGGATGGTAGTGCGGGAAACAGCATTCAGGTTGCTGGGAATCTTGTCTTTCGTTCTTGAAAATGGAGGTCCCCAGTCTTCACAGGATCAAAGATATGCCTAAAAGTATCCTTGGCCAAAATTGGAAGTTCAGCTGAATAATGAAGGCATAGTGAGCAATTTGCTTGTTGGTGTGGAAGTCTGACCAAAAGTAGGAGCAGCTGTACAGTACTGCTATTAGAAGTTCACAGTGGCAGTAGTAGTAGTTGTGGTAGGATGTTCATGGAAGTAAGACGTTGTGGCTTATTTCCATTGAGATAATTCAGTAGAAATGATGGAGCTTCCCTATTTTGGTCCTTTAAAAAAAGTTTCAATCTGTGCTGCATTTTGTTCCTGTTTAATTGGAATCTGACTTGAATTTTCTTTCTAAAATTAATCCATGAAGTGGAACCTACATGAGATGGGCGGATGTCACAATTTTTAGTTCCTTCCTTTCATTTGTCTCATTTGTCCCCATCATGTCTTAGATAAACTTATGCACACTAGCAAAGCATTGCAACAAAGCAATCCTTGTGATATATATGAAGGAGGATAGGGAAATGGCTGAGAAGCTGAATGAATTTTTTGCCTCTGTCTTCACTGTGGAAGACGAGAACTTTTTGCCCGCCCCAAAACCACTAATTTTGGAAGGGGTGCTGAAAGACCTGAGTCAGATTGAGGTGACAAAAGAGGAGGTCCTACAACTGATAGACAAATTAAAAACTAATAAGTCACCGGGTCCCGATGGCATACATCCGAGAGTTCTGAAAGAACTCAAAGTTGAACTTGTGGATCTTCTAACAAAAATCTGTAATCTTTCATTGAAATCTGCCTCTGTTCCTGAGGACTGGAAGGTAGCAAATGTCACCCCCATCTTTAAAAAGGGTTCCAGAGGAGATCCGGGAAATTACAGGCCAGTCAGTCTGACTTCAATACCGGGAAAGTTGGTAGAAACCATTATCAAGGACAGAATGAGTAGGCACATTGATGAACACGGGTTATTGAGGAAGACTCAGCATGGGTTCTGCAAGGGAAGATCTTGCCTCACTAACCTGCTACATTTCTTTGAGGGGGTGAACAAACATGTGGACAAAGGAGACCCGATAGATGTTGTTTACCTTGACTTCCAGAAAGCTTTTGATAAAGTTCCTCATCAAAGGCTCCTTAGAAAGCTTGAGAGTCATGGAGTAAAAGGACAGGTCCTCTTGTGGATCAAAAACTGGCTTAGTAATAGGAAGCAGAGAGTCAGTATAAATGGGCAGTCTTCGCAGTGGAGGACGGTAAGCAGTGGGGTGTCACAGGGCTCGGTACTGGGTCCCATGCTCTTTAACTTGTTCATAAATGATTTAGAGTTGGGAGTGAGCAGTGAAGTGGCCAAGTTTGCAGATGACACTAAATTGTTCAGGGTGGTGAGAACCAGAGAGGATTGTGAGGAACTCCAAAGGGATCTGTTGAGGCTGGGTGAGTGGGCGTCAACGTGGCAGATGCGGTTCAATGTGGCCAAGTGCAAAGTAATGCACATTGGGGCCAAGAATCCCAGCTACAAATACGTTGATGGGGTGTGAACTGGCAGAGATGGACCAAGAGAGAGATCTTGGGGTCGTGGTAGATAACTCACTGAAAATGTCAAGACAGTGTGCGTTTGCAATAAAAAAGGCCAACGCCATGCTGGGAATTATTAGGAAGGGAATTGAAAACAAATCAGCCAGTATCATAATGCCCCTGTATAAATTGATGGTGCGGTCTCATTTGGAGTACTGTGTGCAGTTCTGGTCGCCACACCTCAAAAAGGATATTATAGCATTGGAGAAAGTCCAGAGAAGGGCAACTAGAATGATTAAACGGCTGGAGCACTTTCCCTATGAAGAAAGGTTGAAATGCTTGGGACTCTTTAGCTTGGAGAAACGTCGACTGCGGGGTGACATGATAGAGGTTTACAAGATAATGCATGGGATGGAGAAAGTAGAGAAAGAAGTACTTTTCTCCCTTTCTCACAATACAAGAACTCGTGGGCATTCGATGAAATTGCTGAGCAGACAGGTTAAAACAGATAAAAGGAAGTACTTCTTCACCCAAAGGGTGATTAACGTGTGGAATTCACTGCCACAGGAGGTGGTGGCGGCCACAAGTATAGCCACCTTCAAGAGGGGTTTAGATAAAAATGTGGAGCAGAGGTCCATCAATGGCTATTAGCCACAGTGTATGTGTGTATATTAAATTTTTGGCCACTGTGTGACACAGAGTGTTGGACTGGATGGGCCGTTGGCCTGATCCAACATGGCTTCTCTTATGTTCTTATATGACTTTAGAGTCAGTTTGGTATAGTGTGCAGACTCTTATCTGGGGGAACCGTGTTTGGTTCCCCACTCCTCTGCTTGTAGCTGCTGGAATGGCCTTGGGTCAGCCATAGCTCTTGCAGAGTTCTCAAAAGAGCAGCTTCTGTGAGAGCTCTCTCAGCCTCACCTACAACACAGGGGGTCTGTTTTGGGGAGGAAGGTTAAAGAGATTGTAAGCCACTCTGAGATTCAGAGTAAAGGATGGGGTATAAATCCAATATCATCTTCTTCTTGTATCTGGGTTGTTTGAACATGGTGTTCCAATGATGCACACAGGCATTTCTGAGCATTTGATCAAACACCACACAAAAAGGATCTTGATGCTGTGCTATTGCTGCCACATCAGGATGAATCTTTTGCAATGTACCCATAGCATAGTAGAAGGAGGAAAAGACACAAATGAATTTGGAGAACTGAAAATGGCAGCATTTGCTCCATGCAGAATGATGTGCAGAAAATTCAGACACTTTAAATAAGAGCAGAACAATGGAGGAATTACAATTTGTTGGCCTGCTGGGAAGCAAGCCCCCAAAATCTGGAGTAGATCATAAACATTCTATTCCATGCCTGTTTCCTCTAAGCAGAAACCTCCAAATTCACCTCTGTATTAGAGCTGTGTGCATACAGAGGGAGAGAGAAATGTCACTGAGCATTGGTCAATCTCTTTCTGTGTTGTTTGGATTGGAATTCCTGTTTAACTGAGACAGTCCACTCAGATTCCCTCTTTATATTTCACTGTCTATGAAACTTGGTGGAAATTCTGCACACAGCTCCGAAAAGACAACAGCTCAGTTGTGGTATGCAAGTTCCATGTGCGGCGGAGGACTCACCAACTTGCTGCTCCACTGCACATATATTCTGGAAAGGAGGGGCCATTTTCACAGAAGAAGTGAAAGATTTGTAAATACTCTCTGGCACCGGCTCTAATAACCTTTCTTCTCTGTATCAAGCTCAATAATTCAAGCCCACATTTCTCATCTATTTTTCCCCAACTCTGGAGCCAAGTGTCTCACAGATTTGGCTATTGTACTTTTCTTCATTATAAGGGGATGTAAATTGCTTCAAATTTATTAATCCTGGCAAGAGTCACAACAGCGGCCATGGTGGGGTTTCCTTGGCGCTTTGTGCAAAGCAATACAGAAGTCTCCTGTTTACAGGCCATTGTTAGCAGCTCATTAAATCAACAAGGAAGAATACTGATATTCCTTGCAAGCAAAATAATAAACAAAATGTACACCCTCTCACCCTGAAATGCTATCCAGCTGCTCAGTTAAAAGGAAGCCATAGAAAGTAGAGCTATAGGGGATAGATCCAACCAGCTTTTTTGCTGATGAAAAAGGAAGGAAAGGTCCCCTTTGGCAATCCTCTCCAAAATGCTATGAGTCATGGGACCTGCAGACACAAAAGCCATGTAGGTTGAAGGCTGCAGTAAGGAGGGGTGTTTGGCAAGAATGAGTAAAAAGCTGGCTAGATCTGACCTTTTCTTTTCTTTATTTATTTACTTATAGGCTGTGGTCAGACAGAAGAAGAAGTTTAGTTTTTTATTTCCACCAAGTGCAGTCATTGACTAGAACATTTTAGTCATCTAGAACAATCTTAAAAGTACCTTATAAAAAGTCCCACAAAGAATCTGTATGTTAAAATTTGATGACGTGAAGATTATAACAGTAAAAAAAGAGAATTTTAAAGGGTGTGGTCAGATGTTACTATAAAAGCGGATGCATCATGCTCCAATTTGAACCGCCCAATTTTGAATTGGCACATTTCCTATCAGATGACAACTCCCAAAAGAGAGCGGTCCCGCATTGGTCCTGTATTTGAATGATCAGACATTGCAGACCTATATCGCTTCTTCCTCTGGGTATGTGCTTGAAATAACAAGTTCCGGCAAAACCTGGAGAGGAGAGAGAAGCAAACAAGTGCACACACATGGAGGGGGGGGGGATGAAGAGATCCCAATTGCCTCTTTTCCTAGAAACCATTAGTTGGATTGCACGTTACTCCCTCAGCTAAAAGCAGCATCCTCAAATTCCATTTTTCTTCTCCCCCTTCCGACACGCGCACACACTTACACACACCACACACCTCCCGTGGAGGGCGGCGGGGAGGACTGTCTTGCTTTCCACACCTCCTGCAATCCTTCCCCCTTCCCGTTATTATTGTTGATGACGGATCACTTTCCAAGAAAGAGAAGCAGCCCTTTCCAAAACTTTTTTTAAAAGAGAGAGAGTTGAATCTGGATGATTCTCTTTTATTACAGGGCGAGCTGAAGGATGCAGTTACACTTTTGAAAGGGGGTGTGTGGGGAAACCGGAGGGTTTCCTGGAGAATGACAATTTCAGTGCGTGTGTTTGAGGGGGCGGAAAGCCCAAGGTAGTTGCAATGCATTTTGTGCAGTTGAAAAACAGCTGTTGTGGGAAGGGATCCTCGCAAGGGGAGGGGGGAGAGAAGCCTAGCCAGATGCATTCAAACTGCCGATCAGCAGAGAACTACTTTCAGGGAGAAGTGGGACTTGACACTAACACATGGAGATCCCACATAATGGGGATATTATATTCCAGTTCCTCTAAAAAATAAAGATTCTGCTTCCATGTAGCCCGTATTGATAGGAAAAATGCAAAACTCTGCTAAACGGTTATGTGGTCATGCGCACGCATGAATTCATCTGTTGATAATGGCACCAGAAACAGTTACAGTTTGAGAGAAGTGCAAACCAGCTGCATTGGGGATGAGCCATTCAGACAGAAATAATTCTATTGTATGCTGCACCAAGCAGGAAGGACCAGACTTTTTCTGGGGTCAAATTGCAGCGCTATCAATCCGGGGCAAGTCGGGATGACTACGAGTTGCTGCCAAGTGACAGATGTGGAAGTCTAAATGTGCTCAGGAAATCCAAATGGGAAATGTGCCTATGTCGGAACTAAAGGAGCGTTTGAACGCACCCAAAGATTATTATTTAACTCTTTAAACCATTTTGAAAAGTCATTTTAAAATCTGTTAAAAGATTTAGTTTGGCCTATTTGTCTCACTTTTTGTGTTTTTTTTATAAACCTGAGAACAGAACCTAGCCACCTGTTTTGTTGTTTCTTGGTTCCTATCTGACAGAAGATAATACAATTAGAGTGTATTTGATCGATGATGATGATGATGATGATGATGAAGAAGAAGAAGATGATGATGATGATGATGATGATGATGATGATGATGATATTGGATTTATATCCCACCCTATGATCTGAATCTCAGAGTGGTCACAATCTCCTTTACCTCCCCCCCACCCCGCCCCAGAACAGACACCCTGTGAGGTTGGTAGAGCTGAGAGAGCTCTTACAGCAGCTGCCATTTCAAGGGCAACTCCTATGAGAGCTATGGCTGACCCAAGGCCATTCCAGCAGCTGCAAGTGGACGAATGTGGAATCAAACCTGGATCTCCCAGATAAGAGTCCACATACTTAACCACTACACCAAACTGGCTTTTGAATGTTGGCACAGTTCAGACAGACTGGAATGTTGGCACAGTTTGGGTGCACCACTAATTACTACATTGCATTTTGCGATGGAGATTTTCAATCAGACTCTCACCCTGATCTGGCCTCACTGCACGCTTCTTCCATGTTAATCATTCAGATTAGTGCTGCATGTCAACCATGGAGCATGTGGTCTGGTTTTCTTTCTTTTTTTAAAAAAAAGTTGACTTCATTTGAAAACATTTCTTGGGTGCACGCATGCACGCATGCACATATGCACTACCAATTTTTTTTAACTGAATGGAAAAATCAGAATTAAAGGTTCACACTTCTGAACTGGTTTGAGTGTGCACTGGGGGAGTTCAGACATCTGGAAATGTGGTATGCATGCACAGACATTGGAAAGCACCAGACTTTTTCCAGTGTCTGTTTACTCCACATGCAACTTAACATGTGACAAGATGAATACAATTGGGGAAGGGGCACCAGATGAAGCTGTGTGAATGAGCCCATTTAATCTGCGAAGGAACAGCAACTTTAGTCAACCAAACTGCCCATCTGACCACAGCCTTTCTCACTGAAACGCTATGCAAGTTGCATAGTGTAAGTCAAATATAGTGAATGGGATGAAATATATGAACAGCACAATAGGATTTGGACTATCGATGTGTGTTCATTTCCCCCCCACTTTGAATACATATTTGAAAAATACCTTATCAGTATTTTCCAGATATATCTGAGTGTGCAGATGGTATCTAGAATACCAGTAAATGGGTCCTGAAAAATTCCAGAAATATGTTAAAGTAACCAGAAATATCAGGAGCCAATGTTTAAGGCTCTCAGGACTCTCCCCCCCCCTCCCTATTTGTTGTTGTTGTTTCTGTGCCGGTATCTTCCCGCACGGGCTTGCCAGGTTGGTTTGTCTTTGATTTCATGCTTTAAAACTAGTTCTGTTGCTTGGCAAGTAGCAACATTGTGTTCTTTGCTCAAGTTGGTTTGTATTAGATTCTTGGGTTCAATGTTGTTTTGGATTCTCTAGTGCAACATTAGCTTGGATTCTCTGATTCGACATTTGATTCATTAGGCTTGTCACATTGCCCTGCACTTCTGCTGGGATTCCCATGTTCTGCATTGATTCTTTGGATTTGCTGGTTTTGTTTGCATTGGGAGGCTTTTGGCCAGTGTTTGTTTTGTTTGATCTTATGAGTTTGGTTATTGTTATTTAGGAGAAAGCTTGGAATTCTCCCCCCAAAGGAAACAATGGAGTTGGACTGCAAACACCTTGTTCAGGGGTCCATATAATTGGCCATTTTAGTCCAATTCACTTGAAGGTTATTTCGTGGATAGGCACCAGCATCTTTACTATAATTTTAGTGTCATTAGCTTAAAAAACAGTTCCTCCAGAACCCTGAAAAATTGTCCCATAGGTAATAATGGAGTCAAATAATAGCAAAAACCCCCCCCCCAACAAAACAAAACACAGATCTGAATACCAAACCAGTATTTGGAACCTGCATAACCAGAATCCCACCCCCACCTGAATAAAAAAAATACATTTTCCCCCCAATGTGGCACACATCCCTAGTTTGGACTACAGAAATCTGGAAACAAGCAGAAATCTATAACTGAGATGAAACAAACCTGAAGCAATATGCATTGAAACATGACTGGTTAAATTGTGTAAATGCTACGTAGTCAGAGCATACTTACTGAGATAGGCAGCAATACAGTAGTACAGGCCACAGTCCCTACTCCTTTACCGATGCAACTTTCTGAACCATTATATTACAGAGGAGTCCTACTACCTGTGCAACAAAAAATGCAATGGCTGAGAGACCAGCTGAAGAACTAAGTGTTCCTGGGAAGATGTCTCCCTCTCTTGCAGGAAGAATGCCATTACAAGGAGAAGATTGGCCTTGTCTTGGCCAGAGTAGGAACTCGCTTTGGTTTTCTATCACGACAAATGGTCCACTCAAGTGCCCACTTGTCCTGAGACTACAGACATTCTGGATGCTGACAACCAGCAGAGGGATAAAGGCTGTGGGCCAGCTGTCCCCCCAACATGCAAGCCACAATGTGCAAGTCCAGAGAGGAAAGCTCAGCTTTAGCAATAAGGATGCTGTATCATTTCATATCCCTTCAGTTCTTGAAAAGCCATGCTTTGATTGAGCATCCTCTTTGTGCAAACAAAACATACAAATCTTTATCTTTGTGCAATTTCCTGTTTACTCATGCTGAATTTTTCCTATTGCATATTAAAGGCAAAAAAGGAGCAAACAAGTTCAACCCTTGGCAATGAAAACGGGGTGGGATGAATGAGACGCATGAAAACAAAAACCAAAGAGGGCATTTTTGTACCTTGCTACCTGGATCCAGTTGGGTATTCTAACTGCTTGTCTGACATACTCAAACTGATTTCCTTCCTTCAATCCTCTTTTTTTCTCTTTGCAAGCCTGAGGGTAGTGGCTTTTCTGTCTTAACAGAGACAATCTGAGAGAAACAGTATTAATTTATAAGAGAAGTGTATTTCCAGTTTACTGCACAATGAAAAATAGCTCTGTAGACTGGCTGTCCTCTCTCCCCACAGTGACTTGGCCAAGGGTTTGATGTGACAAAAAGATGTTTAATGTGTCACCTGATACTTACCTTTAAAATAGTGGGAGGAGGCACAAATTGTCTCCCAAATGCACATGGATGCAAGAGCTTCATCATTCCCTCCCTTCCACTCCATATACTTTCGCTAGCAGAAAAAAACCATGGGGCTGTTTGTCTTACTGCCAGTTCCACACGGTCTGCCCAGTTAGGTCTGCCAACTTCCAGGTGGTGTTTGGGGATCTCCTGGTATTACAACTGATTTCCAGATTACAGGGATTAGTTTCCCTGGAGGAAATGGCTGCTTTGGAGAGTGAAGTCTAAGGCATTATATCTTGTTAAAGCCCCTCCCCTTCCAAACAAACCCCTACCCCAGGCTAAACCCCCAAATATCCAGGAATTTTCCACCCCAGAGTTGCCAGCCCTATGCTTAGGAGACACATGGAACTGGCATTACGACAAGCAGCCCTCCTCTCAAGGCCCCTTTCTGCTAGCGAAAGCTCAGGGGTGGAAGGGAAGGGATGATGAATCTCCTTCTGCCTCCCTATAGGGAGTTGATTTGTGCCCCTCCCCCCACTATTTTAAAGCTGGGTGTTGATTTACACATAAAAAGTGAGTTGGTTGGGCTTTCCCTAACCCAACTTGAATTTAATGTGTCCTCTAATCAGACCTAAACCTTCACTCTGCTGCTCAGTTGGCTGCTTTGTGCTTGTTTTATTTAAACACTTTCCCTCTTATTGTAGATTCTCATTGCATATTTTATGCACGTAAGCCACTTTAGATTCTTTCAGGTAGAAAGCAGCAAATAAGTATATTAAGTAAAACATGCAAAGTAAATAAAAGTCCATTGGGATTGGTGGAAGGTGATGAATTTGCCCGATATTCCCTGGGAATGGAAACCCTATTAGCAATGTTTTATTTTAATTTCTAAACTTCTTTTTCTTTTGGCATTCTGCTCTCCTGCTGACAATATACACAGTCACATCTGCATTATACCTGCATTTGCCCTTTTGCAGCCATCACCGACCACAGTAAGACGAAGATTTCGTGCCAGCCTCTTCTAGACAAAGAGAGAGGTGAAGAGCTTGAAATATTTTAATTACAGATTATGCTTTGGCATCTGAAGATGACTCTCTCATCAATTAATGCAAGAGATAAATTACCTTCTCTCCAGTGCTGCTGGTAGTGAGCAAAGCTATTTGTTGCAAAGGCAATAAATTTCCTCATAGCAATAAAAAATAATAATTACAGTATTCTTCTGTGACAGAATTGATTTTGGCCAGGTACATTATGCTCATTTACAACAGTGGGCAGAGCCTTCACATATGTGAAAGTCTGAGTATGTCTCTGCTTTGGCTGAAAGAATGAACTACTTTGTTGTTATTAAAATGTTTTGGCTTTTGGTGCTAGTGGTGGTGGTTCTTTTTCAAACTAGTCAAAGACTTGC
Source organism: Heteronotia binoei (assembly GCF_032191835.1). Lineage (NCBI taxonomy): Eukaryota > Metazoa > Chordata > Lepidosauria > Squamata > Gekkonidae > Heteronotia > Heteronotia binoei. The sequence goes on along the minus strand of NC_083236.1, from coordinate 39,415,971 downwards.
CAATCTGAGGAGAAGAACAGAAAGAACATATGAACTGTACTTTCTTGGTTACATTGAGTTGGACCCTGCCAGATTTTTTTTTTCTATTCTTCTATTTGATCACATCCTCATTGACGTTCCTATCCCCTGGGATGCTGAGCCATGTAGGTCCCAATCCCTAATACAGTCTGTTCAGTGGTCAAGAGTCTCTTCCTTTTTCTTGTACCAGCAGAAACCAGCTGGTTAAGAACCAGCTTCTTACCAGCTTTTAACTAATCAGAAATTCAGTAATATTTGTATTCTCCAAGGTGTTTTCCCAGAAGAAAACAGGACTTCCTGCAGAAGCCATGAATAATTCTGAAGGATAGAGGAAATGAAACCAAGGGGCAAGGTCACTTTAAAACCAATGTTTCGGGGAGACTGGACACTGCCTGCCATCTCACTTGTCCATGTATTTTAAATAATTGAGAGCGATATTTTGAACTTTTTTCCCTTGGAACCAAACAAATAACCTGTCGCTCTAAGAATGGAAAGTGGTCACTAGTATAAATAATGCACAAGACTACAGTTTGGTGAAATAGAGTCATTTACACCTAGGCCTGCTCTCTGACAATAGCACAGATATAACCCTAAATTGCCCCTGCTACCGAACTGGATCAACAATACACTGATGCATCAGCTATATTAAAATTATCTGCTCTCTTATGTATGTAAGTATGTATATATGTATGTAGAAGTAGATATACATATACATATACTGCTTGTATGGCATGAAAAAGTATCATAATTTACAGGGAATGGAGGGGAAGTCTATCCTCCACATTCCAAAGGACATATAAGAACCCTTACTCTGAGGTCCAGTCATACCAGCTCCTCAAATGCTGTTGGAATTCCAACATTATGTCAGATTATGTGAAAAATCCTCCCAATGTGAGATTATGTGAAAAATCTGTTCCAACATTCAGAAGAGGTTTTACCGTCAGACATTCAGAAGAGGTTTTACCTTCAGACATCTAAATGTACTACTCTCAGCAGTTACCAACAAGCACTACATAAAGCAACCATAATCTGAAAGGTGATGCCCGTGTGGTGATGGGAAAATAGAGACTATAGATAATATTCTACTTGAGTGCCATATCCATTCAGAGTTCAGAAATGAGTTGATTATCCCTCTTGAAGGTTTGCCCACTGTACCACCCCTCTTAGGGTGACATTACTTCTCATGTCATGTCTTCTCATGATGTGTCTCATGACTTCTCATGTCTGTACACCCCTCATTGGGTGACATGATTTCTGAGAGACAAGCAAAGAAAGTCACTCTGACCATGGCCAAACTTCACTATATTTTATTGCATTTTTTTCCTATGGCAAGCTAGAATGATGTTTACATGTTAAAAAGTAAATTAGGTGGACAAGAACATCACTATCCAATGTATTTCCCTTTTAGCTGTATTGACATACTCAAACAGGGATATTGGCTGTTTATCCCATTACATATACTGAACCCATCTCCCACTAATTTTAATGTATTTTCTCCTAATGGCAAACTATATGTATGTTACAAGTTAAAAGGTAAATTAGTTGGATGGGAAATCTTCTGAGATATAAATACCTTCCTTTTGACCCAGGCTGGTGGTGGTGGGTGACACAATATAGCCTGCTCTCATCAAATCTCAAAAGCTAAGCAGAGCAGACCTCCAAGAACAACTCTGCAGAGGAAGGTAATAGCAAATCACCTCTGCTTCTCACTTGCCTTGGCAGCCCTTGGCTAGGGTTGCCATAAGTCAGCCACAACTTGGTGGCACTTTACCCACAGACATGGGAGTGTGGAAGTATGGCTGAGGAAGGAGGAGATGTTCAAGTCCAACCAAGAAGCCCTGCTCATGTCCATCTCATTGCTACCATGTAATATTGCAAAGGATGGGGGGGTTCTTTTGCATTCCCATAATTTTAGAACAATAGTCTATGATTGGGGGGCACAGTGGGAGGGCTTCTAGTGTCCTGGCCCCACTGGTGGACCTCCTGATGGCACTTGGGGGGGGGGGGTTGGCCACTGTGTGACACAGAGTGTTGGACTGGATGGGCCATTGGCCTGATCCAACATGGCTTCTCTTATGTTCTTATGATATCAAACAGTACCAGAGGTAGTCACAGGGGCAAAACATGCTTGGTATATACCCTCTTTGAATTTTGGGGTTAAAGACTCCATTGGATTTCAAGAATATATGCAAGGACAGAGATAAATCAGATCATCAAGGTCAGTCATGTCTACTCAGACTGGCAACAATTCTCCCAGTTCTCAAGCAGAGGTCATTCACATCACCTCCTAGCTCTTCCTCCACATAAAGCCAGTTGGGTGATCTTGGGTCAATTATAGCTCTCTCAGAGTTCTCTCAGCCCCACCTGCCTCACAGGTGGGTGACATGGTATAGCCTGATCTCATCAGATCTCAGAAGCTCAGCAGGGCTGGTAGCTAGTAGCTGTAGGGAGAGGAAGGGAAGGTGATTTGTAAGCCACTCTGAGACTCCTCCGGTAGTGAAGGGCAGGGTATACAATCAACTCCTCCTCCTCCTCTTCTTCTTCCACCCATTGATGGAACCTGTTCCATTTTGCATGCAAAGCAGATGCTCTTCCATTGAACCAGGCCCCCAAGTCCCTCCTTCATGCACACACTGGAGCACCTATGATATCAATCCAGCTCCTTCCAGAAACTAGCAACTCATCATATGCTCTTCATCTTGAACTGTGGAAAGGCAAGCTTTATTTTTGTAATAACAATACTGATGATCATCATTGCTTTTGAACTCCAAGTAGCTGCATGACACTATTGAATCTCAGCACTTCTCTGCTTCCGAGAAACCAAGAGAAAGTTAGCCTGAGTGATTAGTTTAACTACTACATTCTGCATTGCCTGTGAATCAATAGAAGTAGCAGTGTGCATGGCAGACAGTTAACTCAGCACGATGACACATATGGATCGGCGCACTCACATCTGCAAGGGCAGTTGAGTAAGGAAGTATAAAAAGCCTTCGATTTGTAGCATTCCATTATAGCTGGCATCCCATGATAGGAGACAGGTATAAACAATGGATTCATTATGAGCTCGTCTGACACCTCTTTCTCCTCCTGTGGAAGAATGGCAGATAGAAAATGGCCTCAAGTCACAGCCAACTCATGATGACCTGATAGGGGTTTCAAGGCAAGAGATAAACAGAAGTGGTTTGCCATTGCCGGCCTTTGTGCAGCAAACCCAGACTTCCTGGCTTGTTTCCCATCTAAGTACTACTCAGGGCTGACCCTGCTTAACTTCCAAGATCTGATGAGATCAGTCTAACCTGAGCCATCCAGGTCAGGGCTACAGAAGAATACCCTTAAAGAAATGTACATGCACACACACATCAAATAGATGACTCGGGGTGGGGGGGAGAACATACTGAAATCTAGAATTACACACATTCAGAAAGAGCCCTTAGCTCTGAACAGTACAATTTCTGACTGCAGGTCTTTTCCTGTCACAAAGGATTGGATCTCACCAGGGCTTTTTTTTTTTTTTGTAGAGCAGGAACTCCTTTGCATATTAGGTCTCACCCCCTGATGCAACCATTCCTCCTGGAGCTTACAGTAGGCCCTGTAGTAAGAGCCCTGTAAGCTCTTGGAGGATTGGCTACAGGGGTTTGTGGCCTAATATGCAAAGGAGCTCCTGCTATAAAAATAGTCCTGGATCTTGGAGGATTGGCTACAGAGGTGTGTGGCCTAATATGTGAAGGAGTTCCTGCTACAAAAAAAGCCCTGGATCTCATCAATAATGCCCAGGTGTGAGAGGAAAAGTACACTTCAGCAATTCCCCTCCTCCTGTAGTAAACTTCGGACTCCCCCCCCCTTGCTATCTCAGAGGGGGATCACAGGACCCCTGGAGCAGTAGTGGGGACTTTGGGGCTGTAGCAAGAGGGAGAATGCAGCAAAGTCAAGCTGTGTTGATGGAAATCAGTCTGTCAATTGAGATTTCCGACTATGTTATATCCACACCAGGTCACAGAAGCTGCATTTTAAAGTCATTAAAAAGCTATTAGTCTCTTTCCTCTCATTTTAAATGGGAGAGGATCATTTGTGTTAGTTGGTTTTCAGCTTCTTTAATAAGCGTGGCAGCAAAGTCATCTATCTTATCCAAAGTTCCTTCAGCCACATGGAAATTCCTTTCCTACCAGTTGTGAGAAAGTGTCTATTTAAGCATCCTCTTATGAAAGAAATACAGCACCCTCTGCAGTAAATTGCATATTGTCACAGACATTTGTGCAAGCAGTATGTTTATTTCTGAATGGGAAACAATACTCATTTTTTTCCCCACTCATATCTTTTTAATAACTCACGAGGGAGAAAATGACCACCTGCTCAATTCAGTTCTATAACAAAATTCTTGCTTCTACTAAATTCAGTGCTGTGCTCAAGAGCCAGCAATTAAACTTGGGCAGGAAGCAAGGCCAGCATGCTTGCGACTGCTCCCTCTTTATCTGCACTGATTTTGAGGGCATACAAGTCCCATGAACAGATATACTGCCTCAATTGCCAGAAGCTCTACTTAGATTTGTGTGTGTGTGAAGTGCTGACAAGTTGCAGTCAAGTTATGATGACCCCCAAAGGGTTTCCAGGGCAACAACAGAGGTGGTTTGCCATTGCCTGAATCTCCATAGCAACCCTAGACTTCCTTGGTGATTTCCCATTCAAGTACTAACCAGGGCTGACACCACTTAGCTTCCAAGATAAGAACATATGAGAACATGAGAACATATGAGAAGCCATGTTGGATCAGGCCAATGGCCCATCCAGTCCAACACTCTGTTTCACACAGTAGCCAAAAATCACAGGTGCCATCAGGAGGTCCATAAGTGGGGCCATGAGTGGGGCCAGGACACTAGAAGTCCTCACATTGTTGTGCATCCCAAGCACCAAGAATATAGAGCATCACTTGCTGCAGACAAAGAGTTTCAACAATACGCTCATCTCTGATGAGATCGGACTATCCTGGGCCATCAAGGTCAGGGCAAATAAATATTTAGTGGTGGAAGAAAGTGCTGTCAAGTCACAACTGACCTATGGTGACCCCATAGGGCTTTCAAGGCAAGAGATTACCAGAGGTGGTTTGCCATTGCCTGCCTTGTATAGCATCCCTGGACTTTTGTGATGGTCGTCTCCCATCCAAGTACTGACCAGGTCTGATCCTGCTTATCAAGGCTTTTTTTTTTTTGTAGCAGAAATGCCTTTGCATATTAGGCCACACACCCCTGATGTAGCCAATCCTCCAAGAGATTACAGGGGTCATAGTACAGAGCCTACTGTAAGCTCCAGGAGGATTGGCTGCATCAGGGGTGTGTGGCCTAATATGCAAAGGAGTTCCTGGTTTTTTTTAAAAAAAAGGCCTGCTGCTTATCTTCTGACATCTGAGGAGCTCAGGCTAACCTGGGTCATCCAGGTCAGGACCCTATTTAGGAGAAAGAAAGAAAGAAAGAAAGAAAGAAAGAAAGAAAGAAAGAAAGAAAGAAAGAAAGAAAGAAAGAAAGAAAGAAAGAAAGAAAGAAAGAAAGAAAGAAACCCTCATTTTTTTAAGGGCAACAAAATTAACTGTTTTGTATGCCAGGTTTCTGGTCCTGCAAGGGAATCCACACATGGAACCTGGCTGGTCCAAGCAGATCTCACTTGTTGAATCAGGATGTTTGATTTCAGGAATTTGTGACATGAGTAACTTAAGAACTGTTCTCATGTTAAACCCTCAGCTCTTTGTTCCAATTAGAAGAATACCACAAACAAGTTATTGTCCTCAATGATTTCCCCCTGCCCTTTCCCGTCCTTTAATATAATTATTTTGTGAATGTTATTGCTGTAGTCTGTGTCAGCATTTCTTGTTATAAACCCTCATATCCAGAGGTTTATATCAGCCATAAACAACGGCAACTCTGTTAGATTTTTAATCTCTTTGATAATGAAAGCATAGCTGTAAAACAATAAATGGGTGACTCATAAGGCAGAGGTAACACAACGCAGGGCACATCACCCAGTGCGGGTTTGAGGAAGTGTAGCCAGATAGCATTATAATAAACATAATGGTTTTGCATTGTTTTGTAACTCAAAGTATTTGCTATTGAAAGACCGCCACATTAAATTATTCCCAAGCAATTTAACCTGAGGAAGTGAGGAAAGACCTTTGCATCTCTCCTTCCACAAACTACATATGGGCCTTTCTGTAAACTGGCTTGCCACTTTTAAATCTTAAGATTAAAGATAATTCAGCATTAAAAGTGTCCTACAAATTTCTGCCTGCTTTTGCTGACCCACTTCTGACAACAGAAAGCTATAAAAATGGCATGAATCCCATAAAAATTGAATTAAATAACCTACAACCCCACCCACCCCACAGGAAAGTTAGCAACAGAAATATGTATGTGTGAAGTTCCATTAAGTCACAGGGGACTCATGGCGACCCCAGCAGGGGGCTTTCAAGGCAAGTGAGAAGCAGAGGTGGTTTGCTATGTCCTTCTTCTGTAGAGCCTTCCTTGGGAATCCCCCTTCCAAGTACCAACCCTGCTTAGCTTCTAAGACCTGAGAAGATTGGGCTCTACCATGCCACCTTTCCTCCTAGCAAAACAAATAGTCAGAACTGAAACCCAGTAGGTTAGATCCATCCCACTTTTCTCCCTTGTTCACTGAAAAGTCTATTTAGGGAATCATGAGACATGATCTCTACTTTGATAACAAAAACAGTCTATACAGGGGATCATGGGACATATGGGATGGGAGCTATAGTAAGGAGAGGAATTGGACAAGAGTAATTGAAAAAAGTCAGTTTGGATCTAACCTGTTGGATATGCATGGAAAACATAAGAAATGGGAAAGGGCATCTGTAATATCAGAAAGGTAATAGTAGAGTAGATATGCCAATGACAAGGACCCTGACTACCTTACAAGATTCCACCAAAGCAGTAATCTTGGTTGTGTCAACACTCAAGCGCCCAGTGGCTTATCCTGCATGAAAAGCAGATTGATCATCACCCGTGGCAAATGTCATGCGTGTGTGGTTAGCCGAATGGGAGAAGGGTCTCTCTGCAAAGACAAACAAAGAAAAGCTTTTCCTCTACTGCAAGGTAGAAGACTATAGAATATATCTTGATTCTGAAAGAAATGAAAACACACACACACAAAGCTCTTCTTGGGTCAATGTTGTAGGACAACTGACATTTTGAGAGTCGTAAGACTGTGACTGCAAATGTACGAGCCAAGTGTTATCATTAAGTGTCTTGTGATTGATCGTGTAATGAGAGTGTCTGAAAGCGAGAAAAGTACAAATAAAATTTAATTATTTTTTCTCCCATTTGACCAGGAATGAGCTGATGATGAGATCTGATATTAGACAGCCTCGAAACAATTTCTCAACATCGGCAAAGCAGCAAAAGTAGATCTTGCAAGAAGCAAAGTTCAGCATCATTTGGTTACAAAGTTCAAACTCAAGAACTCTGAAATCAGTGGATGCTTCACCACTAGTAATTTTGTTCTTATGGTTGGGTGTGGCTCATCACAGGCAGCCTGATAAAAACTGCCAAAGTCATATTGAAGAGATTATTTTTGGAAGGCTTTCCTCTCCAAGAAGTAAATATTTGTATGACAGATAATGATGGGGCTATTTTATTACATTACAGGAAATGAAAATTATATTTGCTTCTCACAACAGAGGCTGTACGAAATTCTCGGCAGAGAAAAGTGGTTCACATGGTTGTGATTTAATGAAAATGAAACCAAAAAGGTCTGGTCTTGCCTCATTGGCCATAAGGAAACCAGAACAGGCCCCAAATGATAATGGCTGAGGTTATGCCAGTTCAATCTTGACTAAATTTACAAATGCAGGTTGTAGCTAAGTGTAAGGGCAGAGGAACATTTGCAAGAAGATTAGCAGAGTGACGTATGGTTTTCATAAAACAAATACTCGAGGAAGACAGCTAGCGAGGACGAAGAACAGATAATCAATGCATTTTATCCAGTAGACCATCATAATCGCAAGGATTAGTTATGCTTAGCAAAACATCTTCCATGTAAGCTGTTTGATAGAAAACAGAGTTTGTTGCTCACTACATGCAAACAAGGTTTTCCTATTTTATTTTGTTTGGGGGTTTTGTTTGCTTTTAATCAAATCAGCTGTAGCATTTACATTAGCAGAGAGGTTTCCAGTCATTCCATGTGATGAGTCACCTCAAGGGATGGATTGGCCATTTAACATCCAGGGAAATCTCCCAAGGTGTCACTGCCCTAGAAAGCCATGGATGCCCCAGAGTAAAAGGAACCAAGCTGCAGCAGCTTTGCCTCAGGGGTCATTGGGTTCAGATCTGTCATTTCCAATGATAACTGGTCACCAAACGTCCCCTCCTAGATTGCTGCCAGTTTGCAGGAGGAAACATTGGGTGACTTAAGAGCTGCTGTGGGTGATAGTGAGCCATGCAGGCCTGGCTTGGATGATGAAGGTTGCTCAGCTTTGCTCTGAGTCCATTCTCACTTCCGGATCTAATTCTTCCTCCTGTGTTATTTCAGAAATAGAGATCACAGAATAGAGGTGAACTGAAACGAAGGTTGCTTTCAAACATCATATCAAGCATATGCCAGGCCTTCCCTTTTTGTGTGGAATGCAATGGAGGAATTCTGGTTTACAATAAACTCAGTGTGACTGGAGGCCAGCCTCTGCAGCTCCTGGGCAGCGGGTAGGGACCCCTAATAGCCTGACCGGAAGTAAACACAGTCGGGGTGGAGGTGGTGTTCCAACACCACTGGAAGGGCAGGACTGGAGCAAGTGGCAAGGAGATTTAAAGGGCCTGAAGAGATGGTTGGGGGAGACCTGTGAGGAGTATATTGCAGCAGGGAAGGCTCAGGAAGAGGCAGCAGCAGCCAGGAACCCCAGCATGACAGCCAGTGAAAATCTGGAGGAGGAGCCAATAATTGAGAGATCAAGATCAGGGGATATTGTGGAGATCAGCTGGGGATAGGTCAGGGGCATGTGCACAATGTCCAACAATGTCCTGAGAAGGCAAGGCACTCAAGATCCCAGCAGTGGGAGTGGCAGATAGCAGTGGGCAAGGGACCATGGCAACAAGTACCTGGTAAGGGGTTGTGTCAGAATGGTCTGTGAATTTATCAGCAGCAAGAGGGAGAACAGCAGAAGAAGCAGTGGTCTGAGAAGGAGAAAGCTGCTCAGCTCTTCTCCCTTCCCCCCTTCCATCACAATGTTGAGTGCAAAGACTTGGAGCACAGAAGTGGGCAGGAAGCAGACACAGACATAAGGCAAGGGAAGTGGCCTGCAAGTTCTGGGGGCTGCCATACTTGGACCCTGTGTGGGACTTTAACACCTTGACAGACACACTGCACAAGAGACAGGGCAGGGGTTCATGTTGTGGGAGAGGAACCACAGGGTGTGGACTGAATGGGAACAACACTTGTATAATTATTTTGGAGGCTTAAAGTGGAGTGGCTGAGAAGGAACAAGAGAGGGTGACCTCTGATGGAGCAAGTGGGGGATCTCCCGGTCTGAGGCTTAAACTTCACACTCTGGTTACCCATAATGTGTCATTGTGAGATGGTGTAGCCCAGGGGTGGCCAATGGTAGCTCTCCAGATGGTTTTTACCTACAACTCCCATCAGCCCCAGCCAGCATGGCCAATGGCTGGGGCTGATGGGAATTGTTGGCAAAAACATCTGGAGAGCTACTATTGGCCACCTCTGGTGTAGCCCAGTCTCATCAGATCTCAGAAGCTAAGCAGGATTGGCTTTTGGATGAATGTCCACCAAGGGGGAGCTTGCAGATGAAAGTCATGGCAAGCCACCTTAGTTTCTTCCTTGTCTGGAAACCTTTGCTGGGGTTACCATAAGACAGTTCCAACTTGACACCACACACTGTCATTGTCCTTCCTCATTTTACATCTGCAACAACTGTCCAAAGTCCTCCCAGCAAGCTTTGTGGCAGAATGAAGATTTCAGCCTTGGTCTACCAGATCCTTCTCCAGTGCTCTGAACACTATACTGCATTCTCTCCACCTCTGCATTTGTCACTATCACCCCTTGCCCTCCTTCTTCCTTCCCATAATTGTAGACTGCAAGATATAATTACTGGTAAGATGTATAAATGCAAAATTTAGGTGGGGGAATTGTGGCAATATGGCTGCCACAGCTTGTAACTTCCAGGCTGTTTATTTCTCTCCTGTTAGTTATTTAAGGCCAGGGTACAAATAGGGTTGCCAACCTCCACATGGGTCCTGAAGATGTCCTGGAATTTCAACTGAATTCTAGAGTACAGTGAATCAGTTCCCCTGGAGAAAATGGCTGTTTTGGTGAGTTGACTGTCATTATATACCCTAATGAAGTCCTTCCTAAACCCATTCTTCCCAAGCTCTACCCTGAAACCTCCAGGAATTTCCCAGTTTGGAGTTTACAGCTCTACACTGGTTCATGAATCAAAGGGAACTTTGCTTTTGTCTCAGCCTGAGGGTTGTAGCTTAGAGCTTGCAGGAAGCTCTCCTGGCCCTGGGAGAGGGAGAGGAAGATCTGCTTGTATTTAGAAACCTCCCTTCCTCCCTTCTCCTGTTTGTTTATGTTTACATTACAGTACTTTATTGTTGCTGTTGTGAGCTGCTTGGAGACCAATTTGGAAAGAAAGGTATATAACTGAAGACATGAAATGAAAAGTCATTTCAGGGCTAGCATGTTGTATCTGTAAAGGTAGAACATCTATGATCTTGTGACTCCACAGTTATTTTCCTTTAAGAAGAAGTCATATGCATTCAATTTGTATGCAAAGAATTCACGTTATAGTTTTCTGTGTATCTTGGAAGGTGAGGGTTGCAAAATCTGCCAGAGGCAAGGACAGTATGTGTCCCGGATCATGTCTTGACATTAATGTGATCAACAGAAGGTATTAAATTCATCACATACCCATAAGGTAAAAGCCACATGATCACTGGCATTCAGCACAAATGCTTTCAATAATGCATGGCAAAATAGTATAGAAAATGCATTATTCATGATAGTCTTGTGCATACATTTAAAAATTGAATGGATCATATTGCCTTGGGAATTTCTATCATGGTGTTATATTCCTTTTGTACTTCTTTGACCCATAACTTTTTTTTCATCCTAAAAGAGCATTCTTTACTAATATAATAAAAATCCCTGCTCTGCTTAATCTTATCCTGCTCGCAGCAAATGCAAGAATCAGCTTCTGTTCCTGAATCTCCCCTGGAAAAATGCTGCACGCTCCCTGTAAGCAGAAGCGCAAATTCCTTTGTTATAGCCCTTAGATGCAGTAAGGGCAGGCCAACTTTAGGAACTGGAAATTGTGCCATCATCCTTAAGAGGGGAACAAAGTGATAGAAAGCAGCTGGCTCTTTTGAGCACCCCCTTATGCAGCATTCTCACCCCTGTAGTGGCTGCTGCCAATGAACTTCAGCACCAACATGAAGGGACAGCTCCAAGTGCTGCAGCCACATAGTTGAGGGCTGTCTTATGCTGGTAAATTTAAGGTAAAGTTAGTTGCCTGTGCAAGGACTGAGACATTACTGACCCATGGGGTGACATCACATCACAATGTTTTCTTGGTAGACTTTTTACAGGGTGGTTTGCCATTGCCTTCCCCAGCCATCTACACTGGGTACTCATTTTACTGACCTTGGAAGGGTGGAAGGCTAAGCCAACCTTGAGCTGAACCCAACATCTGCCAGGATCGAAGTCAAGTCATGAGCACTTGCAGAGCTTAGACCACATTACTGCATCTTACCATTCTGTGCCATGGGGCTCATTTTCTTATGCTGCTACCTGGGTTGTATTTACTGCCATTTTCAACTCAAAGTGACATCCTAGAGTAGATCACAGTAACTGAAATGTGAACAGATATGAATGCAAATATCCATTTAGCAAAATATCAATCAAGGAGCAATGGAATGATGCCTGACTGCTGCCTCATCTCCCTCATGAGGACAGGTGGTAGCTGGAAGGGAATTCTCAACCTCATGCTGAATCAGGCATGATGAGAAATTGCCTGGCTGTTGCCTCTTTGCATAAAAATGCATGCTGTGTACCTCTGTGTATGGGGTGTGTGTGTGTGTGGGGGGGAGATCTATAAAAACAATAGTAAAATCATGTAGAATCAAAATCATTGACAAAATGCTATACACAAAACAAAATGGAATTGTGATCATGCACTGACTATTACGGAGCTGATGTGTGTGTGGGAAGTGCCATCAAGCTGCAACTGACTTATGATGACTCCAGCAAGGAGTTTTCAAGGCAAGTGAGAAGCAGAGATGCTTTGCCATTGCCTTCCTCTTTAGAGTCTTCTTTGGTGGTCTTCCTTTCAAGTACTAACCCTGCTTAGCTTTCAAGTATAGTATAGTTCGACCCTGATGAGATCGAACTATACAATACTGCTTTCCCTCCTTTTAAGGAGCAGCTAATAGCTCCTTTTGTATGTGTGCGGGGGGGGGAAGTTCCTTCATGCTGGGAAGAGCTGGACATCTTGAATATCTACTGACCCTGAAACTATTAAAGAAATAGCCTATCAGAAATCAAGCAGGCACATCCTATAAAAAACAAAGCAAAACCATCCGCTTTCTAATCCAAAAAGATCACAGAGCCCCATCCTCATTTTACTTTCTTTTTTTCCTGCTGGGCTTTGATACCTAAGTACAAAATAAGCTTGCACCTGTTGAGGAGGAAGGAAATTAGCTTTGTGGCAGTTTGTTCTCTGTAATATTTCATTGTTTACCATCCCACATCAATGCTAATAAAACTTCCCCAGTTGGATGTCTGTCTATCACCCCAGTATTTTTTTTAAAAAAGGTCACAGGAGCCCCGTCATGGAAAACAAGGTGTCAACTATAGTGTTTTATTTTCTGTCACGGAGTTGAGAAAATAAAAGCACTTGGGATCAACAGAACCGGTGTCAAGGGAAAGCACACAAATCTCATTAAAATGAACCATTTTTTAAAAGTGGATGGGCTTTCTACAGGTGAATGCTTTTAACAAGCACAATAGGACATGACAGAGTTGAAAATAAAAGAGGAAGTTGGACAGTGTTATAGGAACAAACTCTGAAAGCAGCGCTGAGGAGAATGAGTATGGTCTGGTGCTAGTCAGAAGCCCAAATGGCTCTGTCACTATCATCTAACTGGATTTGTTATTGAATGCCAATAAGCTATAGACAGGATAAGAGAGCTATAAGAAGGCTTATAATTTAGAAGAGCAACTTTTGGCACTCCAACACCCACTTTGGGCAGATTCTAACAATCAGGGTGAGAGGAAGAATCAACATCAACTGACAGAGCAAAGTAACTTGACTGTGTAGCCCTTAGCACAATGGCTCTGATTTCCTGCTATCATACACAAAGGGGAGTTGTATGTAAGTCTCATTTCTCTAGCAGAGGAAGAAAAGGGTTTGCAATTAAAGAAAAAGCAGAAAGCTTTTTTAAAAAAATGTTTCCTCCATCAAGCAAAGGGTAGCTGGTTTGGCAATGGTAGCTGGGTCAGACAGCAGCAGCCCAATTGTTGTCAAGTACTGGCTGTGGAAGCCACATCTTGCCACATTTTAAAGCAGCTTCCTTGATTGCCACTTTGTTTCTGATTTCAGTTCAAGGTGCTGGTTATAACCTTTAAAGCCATTCCTGGCCTAAGGCTCAAATATCTAAAGGACTACCACTCCCTCCATAGTGTATGTCTGCTAGGGTCATGAGGTTTCTACCATCAGGTTGTTCCCTGGTGAAGAGCATCCTACCTGGTATCAACAAGGGCCTGAGCTTATTCAGTGGCGGCCCCCACTCTATAGAACAGACTCCCTGAGGAAGTAAGGAGTTTGCTGTCCTTGGAAATGTTTACAAAGCTCCAAAATGTTGCTCTTTTCACTGGATCTTTTACTGTTTGGACGGCATCCATTTTATTGCACATTATTGGGTTTTACTAAGTGTTATTGGGTGTGGGATGAATTGGGGATTGTCTTCTTTTATGACATATTAATTATATGTTGTAAGCCACCTTGAGCCATATGAAGGGGTTTTGGGATGAGGGCTTTCAGGGGATATGCCCAGCTGTCAAGGCACCCTCACTTTGAGTGGCAAGGGAGACCATGCAGTGGCTGCCATCCATGTGGAATCCCACAAACAGCCATCCCACATTATGGCTCTAGTTTAACCCAACATATGTCTGGTTGTCTGATTTGCATGCTTAGAGAGGGAGGGTGTCACTTCGCTGTGCCCTGTCACTCCCTCAGAGTTGCGCCCACAAGCCACCTTGAGCCATGGGGTTGGGGGAGAAGGAAGGAAGGTCCTGGCTATCATCAGGGCTGCTGGTAGGGGTTTTCTTCCCCTGGAGGGGGGAGATATCAGTTTGGTGTAGTGGTTAGAGTGTCAGACTAGCACATGAGAGATCCAGGTTCAAAACCCCACTCTGCCATGGAAGATTGCTGGGTAATCTTGGGCCAATCAATGTCCCTCAGATTAGCCTATCTACCACAGTTAATGGAGGCAGGTAGTGGGGGAGAGGAGAAAGAAATAAGCTGCTTTGTAACTAAATCAATAAATAAAACTTCCAGTGGCTAAACATACACGCAAACATATTTTCCTTCTGGATGAAGAGTAGATATGACTCCTTCTAGCCCTACTGATGTTGAGAGGACTTAGAAGACCATGAAATAGTCATATTTTGTCCCCTTTTGGTGGTTAGGGGATTGTGTCACTGGTATGCTTCTTCAAGCTCTGTCATCCTCAGCAGGATTAGAAAGAATGTGAAATAGAATAATTAAATTGATTCACCAGGTACCCCTCCCTTAGGAAATGGCCCCAGAGAACCCTGCAACATCACATCACATTTTCTGCTGAGAACAGATAGCTGTAAGCAGCTGTTATGCCCTCTTGAGTCTTAATGGGTAGGCCAACATTATCCTCTCTGTGCCAAGTAGACTTGTTACCAAAATTAAGTAAAACATTTAAAAGAGAACTCTAACCTGACTCATGTTGCATGCATCATCTAGTTGAGCCCTTACAAGTTCACTTGCACTTCTGAATGCTGACAGATGTGGCTATGCCACTGTATCTTTTGCCAGCCAGTAATAAACAGCAGAGGAAGTGGTTTTGAGTTATGTTAAGGTATCAGCACAGTAGCCATCTCCTCATATGTGAAGGAGCTCCAGAACCTGACCTTTCTTGCTATTACAAAAGATGTCTTTGAGTAGTTCATTTTTAAAAATCTCCTTCACTCTTCCATCTCTCATGAATTCATGAAGCCGCCTTGCCCTGAATTGGAACATTTGGTCCATGCAGGTCAGTTGTGTCTACTCAGACTGGTTGCAGCTCTCCAAGGTCTTAGGCTGAGGCACTTTACATGCCCCACTGCCTGTTCCTCTTCACTGAAGATGCTGAGGATTGAATCTGGGACCTTCTGCATGGCAAGCAGATGCTCTGCCACTGAACCATGGCCCCTCTTTGTTTGCTTCATTGTCATAAGAACATAAGAGAAGCCATGTGAGATCAGGCCAATGGCCCATCCAGTCCAACACTCTGTGTCGCACAGTGGCAAAAGAATTATACACACACACACACACACACACACTGTGGCTAATAGCCACTGATGGACCTCTGCTCCATATTTTTATCTAAACCCCTCTTGAAGGTGGCTATGCTTGTGGCCGCCACCACCTCCTGTGGCAGTGAATTCCACATGTTAATCACCCTTTGGGTGAAGAAGTACTTCCTTTTATCCGTTTTAACCTGTCTACTCAGCAATTTCATCAAATGCCCATGAGTTCTTGTATTGTGAGAAAGGGAGAAAAGTACTTCTTTCTCTACTTTCTCCATCCCATGCATTATCTTGTAAACCTCTATCATGTCACCCCGCAGTCGACGTTTCTCCAAGCTAAAGAGTCCCAAGCGTTTCAACCTTTCTTCATAGGGAAAGTGTTCCAGCCCTTTAATCATTCTAGTTGCTCTTTTCTGGACTTTCTCCAATGCTATAATATCCTTTTTGATGTGTGGTGACCAGAACTGCACACAGTACTCCAAATGAGACCGCACCATCGATTTATACAGGGGCATTATGATACTGGCTGATTTGTTTTCAGTTCCCTTCCTAATAATTCCCAGCATGGCGTTGGCCTTTTTTATTGCAAACGCACACTGTCTTGACATTTTCAGTGAGTTATCTACCATGACCCCAAGATCTCTCTCTTGGTCATTCTCTGCCAGTTCACACCCCATCAACTTGTATTTGTAGCTGGGATTCTTGGCCCCAATGTGCATTACTTTGCACTTGGCCACATTGAACCGCATCTGCCACGTTGACGCCCACTCACCCAGCCTCAACAGATCTCTTTGGAGTTCTTCACAATCCTCTCTGGTTCTCACCACCCTGAACAATTTAGTGTCATCCGCAAACTTGGCCACTTCACTGCTCACTCCCAACTCTAAATCATTTATGAACAAGTTAAAGAGCATGGGACCCAGTACCGAGCCCTGTGGCACCCCACTGCTTACCATCCTCCACTGTGAAGACTGCCCATTTATACTCACTCTCTGCTTCCTATTACTCAGCCAGTTTTTGATCCACAAGAGGACCTGTCCTTTTACTCCATGACTCTCAAGCTTTCTAAGGAGCCTTTGATGAGGAACTTTATCAAAAGCTTTCTGGAAGTCAAGGTAAACAATATCTATCAGGTCTCCTTTGTCCACATGTTTGTTCACCCCCTCGAAGAAATGTAACAGGTTAGTGAGGCAAGATCTTCCCTTACAGAACCCATGCTGAGTCTTCCTCAATAACCCGTGTTCATCAATGTGCCTACTCATTCTGTCCTTGATAATGCTTTCTACCAACTTTCCCGGTATCAAAGTCAGACTGACTGGCCTGTAATTTTCCGGATCTCCTCTGGAGCCCTTTTTAAAGATGGGGGTGACATTTGCTACCTTTCAGTCCTCAGGAACGGAGGCAGATTTCAATGAAAGATTACAGATTTTTGTTAGAAGATCCACAAGTTCAACTTTGAGTTCTTTTAGAACTCTCGGATGTATGCCATCCGGACCCAGTGACTTATTTGTTTTTAATTCGTCCATCAGTTGTAGGACCTCCTCTTTTGTTATCTACCACGACCCCAAGATCTCTCTCTTGGTCAGTCTCTGCCAGTTCACACCCCATCATAACAGGGTGGGTGTGGAATTTGGCCATTTTTTTAAAAAAAATGCATTTTGTTTTTCATACATGAGACCACAAATGTCATTTTTTTTTAAAAAAAATCTACATCTCTGAGATGCATCATCTCCAGAAGTAATAGATCCCACGACTGGTTTTTTTCAGGTGCTAGAACACACACACACACACAATTCCTCTTTCCTTTCAGATATTTAACCATGATGATGCCTTACTGCTACTGTCTTCAGTAATTCAACACCACTACTCTAGCTCCTTCCAGTGGTAAATCATAATGCACAACAAGCAGAATGCAGTTTTTCCTTTAATAACTACACAGGCACTGAGCAAAGTAGTGATTATAACTCCATTTCTGCCTTTCCTGGCTTCAGAAAACATATAAAAGGTAAATGAAATCTTCCTCCGCAGCCAAAATTCATTAGGATTTTCCAGTGACCCTTAATTGAAATAAGGGGGTGGGAACCCTCTATTTTCTGACAATTTCTTCTCCCTTAAAAATGTCTTTGGAAATTTGTTCTTGCTTGGCTGATCAAAGATCAGCTGATCAAAGATTATTGCAGTAAGTAATGTTCCTCTGTGAAAAAAAAGAAAAGAAACTTATTTGATCTGATCCTAGGCACAAATGAGGTAAACCGTGAATTAAATGGTGGTCCTAGTGGGAAGTGTCTTCAGTCACTCACCCATTCAAATAACCATTGGGGGGGGGGGTTAAACTGCATTTGTGGTCTGTTTCAAGATGCAAAATTGGCATGCATGATTTATCCCCATCTTCTAAAAAAAAACTGCACACGAGGCTGTATAAATCTGTATTTATTTATTTATTTATTTATTTATTTATGTCACACAGAATCAAATAAAGGCAAATTTGTTTCTTCCGAGATAATATAATGACAAAACAAACCAGACCCCTGAAATGTACTAGCATCAAGAAAATAAACTGTCTAATAGTAGGTGGACCAATACTAAACTGAGTTACAATTGCTGACATCTTTACAGTGCAGTCCTATGGAGAATTGGAATCGATGGGCTTAGACTGGAATAACTTTGTGTAGTAGTAGAAGAAGAGATTGGATTTATGCCCCTCCCTTCACTACCCAAAGGAGTCTCAGAGTGGCTTGCAGTCTCCTTTCCCTTCTCCTCCCCACAACGGACACCCTGGGAGGTGGTTACATAAGCAATGATTATGATGATGACAACAACAATAACAACAGCATCCTGGGAGGTAGGTGGGGCTGAGAGAGCCCTCCAAGAACTGCTCTGGAGCAGAACAGGTCTGAGAGAGTTATGACTGACCCAAGGTCATTCCAGCAGTTGCATGTGGAGGAGTGGGGAATCATACCTGGTCCTCCCAGAAAAGAGTCAATGCATTTATCCACTACACCAAACTGGCTCTAGAATTGCACTGCTGATGATAACTCTCATTCTTAAGACAGCAAACCTGAGTGTTCAGAATCCTATTCAAGTCTATAAACCGGAATTACTCCCAGGAGTGCATTCTTAGGATTGCATGTTAGCATGTTTCTGGTATAAAGTATAGAATTAAATAAACTTTGATAATACCACATGCCCCCAAGTGGTTGAATGTGTTACCTGCCCCTAATTCAGTCAGAGGAGCAAACCTAGACAATAAAGATCTTAAAAAAAAAAAAGGACAGGTTCTTATATGATTAAGGAAATCTAATGAGGTTAATTCTCTCCTCCCCCCCCCATTTAATTCTTAAGACAAAATTGGTAAGAAAGACAAAGTAGTAAACAAACCATGTTGTTGCAGCAGGCATTAAAAACGAATTATAGTCTTAAATTGGGTAATATTTAGCTTTTGATACATAATAGAGAAACCCAGCAGGAGTTAATTGAAAAGGAAGCCTGGAATATCTCCTTAATAAAGAGCTGTTTATTCATCTTACAAAAAACTTTTTAAAAGCGACGGATAATGCTTTTAAATAGGAAATACAAGTGTAAATAAAAGAAGCTGGCATCGTTTGGGGAATCTGTGCCTAATGTCTGCAAAACAATGCAGAGGGATTATTTTGGTCAGGGCGATTCATAGATCAAAGTCGCAACATTGCAGGAACATGAGAAACTTAACCATAGAAGGCAAATCAAATCTATGGGAGAAACAATTCATTATGGAACCTTGCACACACATTAACAATCCTCGGCAGATCAGTAATCGCAGCAGTAAAGTGTCAGCAGAGTACAAATGTGATCATTTATTTGATTATAAAGTGCCTAAGAGTACACTGCTGGCCAGATTACTCAACAGGCTAAGGCTTCAAATGGCTCTTTTCAATCAGCAGGCATCGTTAGGCAGTGGGATACTGTGGCGATAAGGGTCACAGAAGAGGCTCGTTGAAGAAAAAGAAGGTCCACGGGAATTTCAGCACCACTCTATGCATAAGGTTCTTATTTTTAACACTTTAGAGCTGCTGGGGTAAGAAAAAATAAAAGGTAATAGGAAGTCCCATCAAGTCACAGCCAGCTTATGGGCTTTCAAGGCATAAGACGTTCAGAAGTGATTTGCCATTGCCTGCCTCTGCAGAGCGACCCTAGACTTCATGGGTAGTCTCCCATCCAAATAATGACCCTGCTTAGCTTCCAAGATCTGATGAAACCAGGCTAGCCAGGGCAGTCCAGCTCAGGGCAAGTAAAAAGGCCTTTTATAATAATTCCAGAGCAACCAGTACCAAAAACAGAACGGAGCTTAATTAGAACATAGGGAAGGTCTGAGCCTTGGTAGACAGGGCTTTTTTTGTAGCAGGAACTTCTTTGCATATTAGGCCGCACCCCTCTGATATAGCCAATCCTCCAAGAGCTTACAGGGCTCTTAGTACAGGGCCCACTGTATGCTCCAGGAGGATTGGCTACATCAGGGGGTGTGGTCAAATATGCAAAGGAGTTCCTGCTACAAAAAAAGCCCTACTGGTAGACCATATCCAGCTACAGAAAGCTACCAATATAACAAAATATAAGCTACCAATATAACAAAATATAAGCTTCTCCCTTAAGATGTTATGATGTCTTGTGGGTAGATTCTATGTTTGTTAGTGTTATAGTTGATGTTTGTTAATTTGTATCTTTGTTAATATTTAATTAAAAAAAATTTAAACTAAAAAAAAACACAATCCAATTAAATAACAATCCATTAAAATAACAGCTCCCCAAAAAATAACACCTTATATGCTCTAAGGCTATGAGCAGATGGGCAGTTCACCCTGGCAGCCTCTCAGCTTTAAGAAAGCTGGTGCAGTTTGCAGTTAAGAAAGCTGGTTGCCGAAAGAGGTGCAGGCTGTGCATGAGCCAGAAAAGTGGTCATACTGCTCATGCACATACAAGGCACATCCACGGTGTGCTCTGGCCACTCGGCCCAGAAACGCACTATGGAAGCACTTCAGCAATTTGCAACTGGGAAGTACCTGGTGACTATTAAAAGCAGAGTTGAAGTGTCAGAAGATGAAGTAGATGCAACTGTAGCTCAGGGCTCAGATGTGAGTTTGTAAACGTGCCTGTTTAATCTGGGGGTGGGGATGGCTATGTTGGGCCAAAATGCCTGTCTGAATGTGGCCTAAGAATGCTCTTCTGAATCAAGCCAAGAATTGCAAAATATAGTGTTACCTGCCCCTGCAGGAATATGATTGAGGTTAATTGTAAGGAATCAGCAAGTCAGTAGGAAGATGCCAGCTAACACATCTGTAAGCAGTTCCATGGAATCTAAATGAATGTTGATTCAATATATGATCTTTTTTTTTGGGGGGGGGGGGCAAAACCTGAAGGTTCCCCACCACAATACGCAAGAAGAAAAATAATCAAAATAACATTGGTTTTAATTCAATGGTCCTCTGAGCCAAAGCATATTTAGGGTTGCCACCTCCAGGTGGAGAGGTAGAGCCCTAGAGGGCAGGGTTTGGGAGGGGAGGGGCCTCAACATGATATAATGCCATAGACTCTCCACTCTCCAAAGCAGCCATTTTCTCCCCAAGGAATTGGAGAGGAAATGTAATTCCAGGAGTTCTCCATGACTCACAGGGAGGTTGGCAACCCCATGATATATTGCTAACATCAGCGTTTTCTGAAAACAATGTGAAGATGATATTTTTTCCAGAGCCATCCCATGTCAAACTTTCATAAGACATGGTGATAGTCTATGCCAGTTAACCTGGAGATAGACTGATGTGGTAGCCTATCCTATGCACCTTGGTTTTACAGTGAGTACACATTACAGTGAGTACACATCTGTTGTGAGCATACATCTAAACATATGAACACTTTTTCGGTGTGTAAGAAAGAGTCAGAACTCGCTCACTTTAAAACTAAAACCAGGAACCAGTCCCGGGTTTTAAATTGTGACTGATTTCCCACTTGCCTTACACTGCTCTCACGTTCCTCTTCTCAGCGGGGCTTCCTTCCGATTTCACACTATCTGCCCCGGGGTTGCAACTAGCATCGGCTTTTTCTCGCAGCAAATGGAAACTGTTTTTTAGAGGTTTCTGTTTATTGCATGTAAAAGCCAACACTACTTGCAGCCCTGGGCAAATAGTGTGAAATCAGAAGGAAGCCCCGCTGAGAAGAGGAACGTGAGAGTGGCATAAGGTGAGTGAGAAATCTGTCTGTGTGTTTATGTTGTGTACTGAATTTAATGTTTCACGGCAGCTGTCGTGAGCATCTGGGTAACTGTGGGAACACCTAAAACACTTAATAGATTTGAACTCTGAACGGAAGCCAATTAGCGGTCATGGTGCAAAACTTGACCGCCATGATTTGGTATGGGACTCCAGAGGGTGTTTCATTTGCATGTTTATAAGCGAGGTCTTGGCCCCGCCATTTTGCCTTAGTGTGTAATTCCTTAATAAAGCATGTTCCTGGTTGAACGCTGCGTCGAACTCACTATTTAACAATTTGGCTGAACATGCATTGAATGTAACATTAGAATGACTCATAGAGTATGCAGAGAAAGAGGTATTTATAGAAGGATTATCTTGGGGTTATCTCCTTGTTATTAGTCTCAAAGCAAACCAAGATTTCTTTACTTTCATTTGTATTCTTTCGGGGGGGGGGGGGAGGGAAATCCCCTTCTAGTTACTCTAAGAAATTAAACACAGAATTAATAATGCCAGAGACTTTTTTGCTTGGATTCTGATTGCCCACATGCATATGTAGTTAGCTTTGGATGAGATGGTCATCAGATGTGGAAAAAACTTTAAAACAGTAGAAAAATAGAGATTAAATTGAGAGTTAGCTGTAAATCCTCAGCCAACCACCTTTCGTCCTAAAATCTTTATCCTCAGGACCAGCAAAGTATTTACTTTTTTAAAAAAAATACCAAGGATAAAAAAAGCGCCCCTAGGATATGATTATGGTGGGTTGATGCCTTGATAGCCACCCCATAATCCTCTTCATTCCATTTACTTCACTGTGTATCCCCACATCAGGTATATTCCGAAGATTATTACAGAAGTCTTTTAAGGGCAACGGTCATGTTTAACGTTGTAGTCCCAGTCCTCATTTCCTCATTATCAGAAAATCAGATCAAAGTGGTTTGTGCAGAAGGAAACCCAACAATAATAAACCAGTCTTTTAAAAAATCTTCATCCCTCCAGCTGAAAACAGTTATTTCCCCAAGCTCAAATCTCTGATCTGGCACGGTATAACTTCAAGTTGGATTATAAAAAAGTTAATTGCATTTTCACCTAAACCGAAGACAAAAGAAGCCGGAGGAGTGGGGAGTGGAGAGAAATGAGATGTACTCCGAACTCTGCCACAAGGTGTTCCATCTGGCATCCCTGAACAGATGACTGCATATAGAAAAGCTGCCGGTACACACTGGAAGGCCAAAAAACCCCTCAGAGCCCTGGCACAAAATTCAGAGATGGGGCAGTTGAGTCACAAGTCATGGATACCCTGTATTTCAATGCAATAAAGCAGGAACAGGGAAGACAGCTGGGTATCCAAGGATCAGTTTGATGGCATTCTTAGAAGCTGCTGACAGAGGTTTCATTCCTTTTTGCACATGACCTCAGATTGATGGAGCTTATTGTTAGGAAAGGAAAGGAAAGGAAAGGAAAGGAAAGGAAAGGAAAGGAAAGGAAAGGAAAGGAAAGGAAAGGAAAGGAAAGGAAAGGAAAGGAAAGGAAAGGAAAGGAAAGGAAAGGAAAGGAAAGGAAAGGAAAGGAAAGGAAAGCTTCTCCTTGGACATTAAAACAAATATCTGGCGTACAGTAAATTCTGACACCTATTTGGTCTTCCGATGAAATTGAGAGGAACAGCTTGGAGCCAGGTTGGGATTGCTCAGATGCTAATGGGGTGCGGAAGATTTTAATAGCTGCTATTCAGCTATTGTTTTTAAAGGATGCCTGAAGAGAGAGAGAGAGAGAGATTCAGTTTTAGGTTTCAGTTTTAGGTGAAATTTCACTTACAGCTCTTGAATAAACAGACATCTGTTGTAAAATGCTAAGGAGATCATTTGTTCTGGTAAATGCCACAGATTACAAAACAATTCATCAACTCACATGCTAAGCAGGACACCAGGATGACGTTTCCATTGTTCTATTTTTGCCATGATTATTCATGAGTTATTTGAATGCCACTCCGTTGACCCAGGCAAAGCCTTCATGTTTCACTTTGAGTGGCCAATGGAGATGTCTTTTGTTTTCCATCCAAGAGGTCATAGTCCCTTGGCTCCTTGAAGGGTCTTGGCCTTTAGAAAGGCTAACTGACAATCCGTTGGCCTTTGAAAGGGCAAGTTCCCAGTTACAGCTCTTGATCAGAATCATGTCTTTGGTTTCATCGTGTTTCTACGGAGTTCGCAGTGATTATTTTCCTCCATCACAGACTACACTCAGTAAGTTTCAGCATGACAAAAATGCTGAAACTTATACATATATGCATGTTGAAATATGCAATTAAGGTTAAAGCTGTATTGCTATCCTGTGATTAACACCTGAACCATTCTTTGGCAATTGCTCTGCAAATAAGGAGGGAAAGGAGGATCCTTCCTGATTCTTGCTTTGTAGGATTCTCCCTGGGTAACTCTATTCTGCTCCAAGCTGTTCATGCCGTAGAACAGAACTGTATGCATATTGCTTGCAGCTATTTCTCATTGGTGTTTCCTGGGCTGGGGGATATGTTGGATTCACACCTGGATACAGGTTAGCATTATGAAATGTCTGGATGCAGTATGTCTCATATGAGATGTGTATTGAAGTATATCCTCATAGAGGACAAAGAAATTTTCCAGAGCTTCATCAGAAGGAGATGGTATGGAATACTGGATGCAGTAAAACTACAGAAGAAAAGGAGGGACATTCATCCAACCCCAGTGAAAAGTCTATAGGCACCAAGGGATATGTCAAGCTGCATCAGCATAGAACCATATGTAACTACTCAGCAAGAGCCAGAAACCAGAACATTTCTGGTTTGAGGCAAGATTCAGTCATCATGAGATCAGGAATTCAAGCAAGGGATCAGAGCTGAAGGTCACAGTATATAGCATGGGACACTTAACTTGCTGAAATGTTTCACTAGTGCTAAGGAGACTGCCCTGACTGCACTGTAACACATTACGAGCTCAGACATTTTCTGCCCCAGGATGGACAGTCAGAATGCCATCTCCCTGAACCACCTGGGATGAGGAATTTCTCCGTAGCATCTTAAGAAGTACATGCATTTTAATGAAATATAATTGTCTTGTGAAACTTTTCACCGCCAGTCCCTTAAGATACAGGGTTCAACACTAGCCTCTCCCTGATAGGAAATTTCTGCATTGCATCTCAGGAGCTTGTGTCTGAAATGCAGCCCCTTGGAGTGCAATGGAGAAACTGGGCAAGCAGTCAGAATTACATGGGTCTGCCAGACCACATGCCACTCATGGGTATATGCTACAATTACCAGGTTAAGTCAACATATTACAAAAAACCTTTATAATCTTTCCAAGTCAAGGAAGGACAATGAATAGCTTGGGTGGATTCAATCACTCTGGATCATAGGAACCCATCATGACTTGGGAACATTACAGCTTGCAAGCCCAGTGGCTCATCATGCACAGGCCACATTCCACAGGTCCTCAGTTCTAGCCCCAGCATCTCCTAACAAACTGTTACATGAACATATGTAACCAGGAGACTCCCCTCAAATCATAAAAAAGACCACAAATGTCAGTAGCTTTAAAAAAAACATAGAAAAAGGAAAAGATTTTCAATTGGTGCCAAAAATTAGAAGTTGGGAGGGAAAACTGCCTGAGGATGTTGTTCCACAAGAGGCATGCCATACCTGAAAAGCATTTTCTATTCTCAACACTTTCTACTTTCATTTCCAGAGGAGCTGTAACCCAGAGAAGAGTCATTTGCTAGTCTAATATCCAAAAAAGCTGATATTGGAAAAGGTGTTCATTCAGATAAGCTGGGACCAGACAGCTGCGTTTAAATAGAAATTGTCACAGAAATTTTGCCTGAAGCAAAGTTGGAATCGATTTGAGGGTCTTCTTTCAGGCAAAAAAAAAACATTTCAGAAAATTTGAAAAAGGCCAAACAGTGTTTTGAGAAGACTTGCAAAATTTCTCAGAAGAGTTCTTGCACACCCAGAGCTGTCACTGAACTTCACGTAGACTGAAATTTGAAGTGAATGTTTTAGGGGGGATGAGGGAGGGGGTCTGCCACAGAATATGGGATTTTTTTAAAGGAAGTTTTAAGAGTTTGTTAAGATAAGTCACTTTTCTTGGAGGAGTATTAAAGTCTCTACATTTCAAAAGGAAGTCAGTGATAGGACAGCACACTTCTGTTTCCTTGCAATTTCTTATTTGCCATAACATAATTGTATATTGCTAGCAACTAACTGTGGAAAAAATATTTTAGAACATTATCAATGTGCAATATGAAGGCTTGTAAAATTATGCATGGCATATCCCAGGGGTGCCTGAGATAGGGTTGCCAGCCTCCAGGTGAGTCCTGGAAATCTTCCTATTTTACAACTGACCTTCAGCTGGCAGAGATCAGCTCCCCTGGAGAAAATGGCTGCTTTGGAGGGTGGACTCTTTGGCATTTTACCATCCTGGGGCCCCTCCCCTTCCCAAACCCTGCCCTCTCCCAGTTCCACCCCCAAAGTTCCCAAGTATTTTCCAACACAGACCTGGCAACCCTACCCTGATATTTTGGAGCCTGTGGGCACCTGACCTTCGGAACTGTGGCACAAGATAGGAGGTGCAACCACAAAATGGCTGCTGCAGGAAATGGAGCCAACTTCTAAATGGCTGCCATAAGAGGCAGAACCAATCACAGAATGTCATGGAACAAAGTTATGCATAAATCTATCAGTAAGTCTTCAATATTTCAGGCAGAAGCTGTTTCACAGAACGTCTTCTAATCTGCACAAGCAATCAGATCTCCAGTGGCCACTTACAAGCCCTGCTGGGCACCAGGAAAGGTCAGCAGGTATCATGGCACCCACAGGCACTTTGGTGATCCCTGGTGTAGGGGATTATGTGGGAAGGGAGAACTTTGTTCCTCCTCTTTTATCATGCTGCTAGCTGGAGGTCACCCAGTAAAATTGAGGACAACAACAAATCCTTTTTCCACATGACATCTAAACTATGCCTTGCTTCTATTTGTGCTCTTCTTTTGCAGTGAATGTAATCTCTGCTGTGCTGGGATTTCCTCTGACACTTGGGGTTTTTTTCAGCTCACTGAAAGACCCTGAGCTTGCAAGAGCAGTCCTTTCCTCTGGCTCTACACACTTTTTGTCTTATTGGAAGGCATTGGCCTCATTTGAATGGAAGTTTCTAGTGCCAGAGGAACACATTCTACAATGGAGAACTGCCCTTGCAGTGCAGAGTGAGCCAAAACAAGGCATAGTATCCAAGCCATACCATGGAATTCAGCACATTGTGATTGCCATTCACATGAATGGCTTTAAGTGGGAATGAGACAAATTCATGGAGAAGGAGAGGTCTATCAATGACTAAACAGAACTTTCAGGCTGTAGTCCAGTGGCAGAGAAGAAGAAGATGAAGAAGATATTGGATTTATATACCGCCCACCACTCAGAGCGGCTCACAATTTCCTTTACCTTCCTCCCCCACAACAGACACCCTGTGAGGTGGGTGGGGCTGGAGAGGGCTCTCACAGCAGCTGCCCTTTCAAGGACAACCTCTGCCAGGGCTATGGCTGACCCAAGGCCATGCTAGCAGGTGCAAGTGGAGGAGTGGGGAATCAAACCCGGTTCTCCCAGATAAGAGTCTGCACACTTAACCACTACACCAAACTGGCTCTCCTGGTATCTTCTGCATGTAAAGCATCCCTGGCATCCCCAGTTAAAAGAATCAGGTAGTAGGTGATGTGGAGGACCCTTGCCTAAGACCCTGGAGAGCTGGTGCTAGTCAGAGTAGATAGCACTGATCAGTGGTCTGATTCATTCTAAGATGACTTCATTTATTCAGAGACAATGCAACGCAAGGTTTGTGGATGTGCCCATTGTTTGGTGGGGCTTCCTGGAAGGGTAGTGATAAGGAAACTGGCTGTTGAATGTGACCATTGTTCCGTGTTAATTGCTGGGAGGGTTGGAACGGGTTTGAAGATAAGGAAGATGGTTGTTGACTGTGCTGATTGTTCTGTGGAATTTGCTGGTTGTTCTGAGACTTTCTGCAATTTATAGCCTGTAGGGTGTTTTGCAGATCTGGTACCCAGCTCACTTTTTAAAAACACTTGGTGGACACCAAGGAAGGTGTTGGCAGGACCCCTGCACAAAGGAGTTTTATATCTGTTAGCTGTTTTTATGTCTGCTTTTGGTCTCTTGTATCTATATCATTTTAATCTTCTTGGTGTCTCTGTTATATTGTTTTTATGCCCTGGCTTGTTTTTAATGGCCAGTTTTAATGTCTCAGCTTGCTTTCTTAATTACTTTCTTTTGTTTTTAATGGCCTTGCTTTAAAGCAATTTGTTTTATTGTTTTAATTGTAAACCACCTTGAGCAGGTCTCCTGAGGGGTGGTATACAATTTTTTTTTCTCCCAGACAAGCAAATCAATCCAAGATCTTCAGCCACCACCTGGAGCCCACATTTGAATTCCTCAAATCCATGATGTGAGTGGGGGAAGGACCTTCTCAATTTGGTAGACAACCCTCCAGACTACCAAAGGGCAGCCAGACTTGGGACCCAGCACCCCAAAAGCCTGAGGATTGACATAGGAGAAAGCAAGGCAGAAGAGCTTTATGGGAAAAGTCATCCTCCTCCTGATGGGAGAAAAAAAAAACTTGGCAGTTTGACATATGCTTCCCAATCAGCTCTGTCCTCCACAATCAAGAAGAGGGACACCTGCATGATATTAGAGTCCTTCAAATCCATCTGCTGTGAGTGGGGAGAGAGGCCACCCTCCTCCCCAGCACACTTCCAATGGAGCTGCAACCAAAACACAAAAGAAGATGGGTTGTTGGTATTATTAGTATTACCTTTAATTTATATCCCGCCCTCTTCGCAAGTGGACTCAGAGCAGCTAACACCATGGTAGCAACTGCATGGTGTGTAATCCAAAATGGAGGATAAAGAAAAGAAGGGGAAAACATATAATAGAACTCTCCTACTGAAATAAGAGCTTACATTTACTGACGGATGGCAGATCAGTGAAATTGGAGGTGAAGGGGTAAAGGAAGTGAAAGGTTCCAGACCAAGTTAATACTTCTATATTAATCTGCACTGTGATTGCCACAGAATGTGCAAGAAAAGCCTGGGACAACAGCATTGTGATAACCCAGGACAATAGTGGGGCAACCATGGGTTGATCTCATTTAAATGTAGAAATGAAAAATAACCTGAGAAGAATCAGGGGTGAACCCAAGATCATTGTAGAATGTCTGTTCAGGGACAGAGTTGAACCAGGATTAAAGGTCTAGTATAGAATCATCCAATGATTTACAATTCCATTCCCTTCCTCTCCCCACAATAGTAATTTAGGGGAACCACCATATTCAGAGGCACTAAACCTCTGAATCCCAGAGCCAGGAGGCAACATCAGAGGAAGACCTTGGCCTGTTTTTGGCCCTCCAGAGAAACTGGTTGGTCATTATGTGAGACAGGATGCTGAACTAGATGGACATCTCAGGATGCTGAACTAGATGAACATCTCAGAGAGGCCTGAGAGGAACAGAACAGAGCAGAGCAGCTCTGATAAGCTGAGACAGCTGGAGAAGTTGCTAAGAATTTCTGCGTTTTGAAAGACTTCATTCTGAGGCTTGGGTGACTGCTGAAAAGGCTGAGTTGTGATAGCTGGGGAACTGCTGTACGTTTGGGTGAGTGGGCTAAAGGTGAAAGTGATTGATTGATTGATTGATTGAGAGTAATTGTTGATGATTGCTTAGGAGTGGTCTGCTCCACCCTCTTTGCATTTTAAGCTGCGCCTTGCCAAAAGCTGAGCACATCTCAGAGAGGCCTGAGAGGAACAGAACAGAGCAGAGCAGCTCTGATAAGCTGAGACAGCTGGAGAAGTTGCTAAGAATTTCTGCGTTTTGAAAGACTTCATTCTGAGGCTTGGGTGACTGCTGAAAAGGCTGAGTTGTGATAGCTGGGGAACTGCTGTACGTTTGGGTGAGTGGGCTAAAGGTGAAAGTGATTGATTGATTGATTGATTGAGAGTAATTGTTGATGATTGCTTAGGAGTGGTCTGCTCCACCCTCTTTGCATTTTAAGCTGCGCCTTGCCAAAGGCGCGAGCCGAAGGGCGAGAGCTAAAGGGCTCTTGGCCTGTGGCTCTTTGCCTGGGGGCTTCCTAAGGACCAGGAACCCAGATCCCTGATTTCCTTGTTCTCCCAATAAGGTAAGTTGACCTTCCAGAAGGGGAGCCACGTAAACAACAGCATTTAAAGAGGACTGTATATTTAATATATATATCATGAAGGTAGAATGCCAGCAGGGGGGTGGGGGCTTTCCAGTGTTTTGCACTGAGTGTCACATGTATGACTATCTGCCCACAGGACAGAAGTCTTGGGTGTGTGCTCGATGCAAGGAGCTCCTGGTCCTCAGGGAACGAGTTCGTACCCTTGAGGCCGAGGTGACTGCCCTGGAGAAGCAGAGACGGTCAGTTAGGCAATTGGGGAAGACTCTTGGGGGCGTATTAGATGAGCCCCACTCTGAATGTGGCAGCCCCGTTGCTGCCAGAGAGCGTGAGGGTCTAGAGGGAACAGGGCACCTTGCTGAGGATAAGGGGAATGCGCCCTCAGAAGGAACCTCTTCTTCGGTTGGTGAGCGGGTATCCTTTCGCGCCAAGGAACCATCCCTGGGCAGGGGGAGAGGGGGGGTCTTGGTAGTTGGTGATTCGATCCTTAGGCAAGTAGACAGCTGGGTGGCGAAACCGCGTATTGACCGTATGGTGACTTGCCTGCCTGGTGCGAAGGTAGCGGACATTACGCGTGTAGTAGATAGGCTGATAGACAGTGCTGGGGAGGAGCCTGTGGTCATGGTGCATGTTGGCACCAACGATGTGGGGAAATGCAGTCGTGAGGTCCTGGAGGAGAAATTTAGGCTGCTAGGTGGGAGACTTAAGGCCAGGACCTCCAAGGTGGCCTTCTCGGAAGTGCTACCTGTTCCACGTGCAGGGCAGGAGAGACAGGCGCAAATTAGAAGTCTCAATGTGTGGATGAGACGATGGTGTAAGGAGGAAGGGTTTAAGTTTGTTAGGCACTGGGATGCTTTCTGGAACAAGCCGGAGCTGTACAAAAGAGACGGTCTCCACTTGTCTCCGGATGGAACCAGGCTGCTGGCGCTTAAAATCAAAAAGGTGGCAGAGCAGTTTTTAAATTAAATCTTGGGGGAAAGCCGACAGGAGATGGAATGTCTCTGGTTCGGGAGGACTCGTCTCAAAGAGATGAAGGGTTGGCTTCTATTTTTCTACCGAGTAACGGATCAGAGTTGTCCACTGTGATGGTGACAAACAGTATGGACTGTCTGCTAGAGTCTCGAGGCGGCAGGAGAGAGGTGGCGGGCCTAGCTTGCTTGGGAAATTATAAATGTTTGTATGCAAATGCTAGAAGTGTCCGAAGTAAAATTGGTGAATTGGAATGTTTAGTGTTGGGAGAAAACATAGACATTGTGGGAATTTCAGAAACTTGGTGGAATGAGGAGAATCAGTGGGACACGGTGATTCCTGGATATAAGTTTTATCGGAAGGATAGGGAGGGAAGGGTTGGAGGTGGAGTGGCTCTGTATGTCAGAGAGGATATACGGTCCAGTAAGACTGAGGTCAGAGAATTAGATTCCCTTTTAGAAATGCTTTGGGTTGAAATAGAGGGCCCAAAAGGAAATTTAACTATGGGAGTTTGTTATCGCCCACCAAATCAAAAGAGAGAGGACGATTATAATATGATGGAGGGATTAAAGATAGCGGCTAAATGTAAAAACTGTGTCGTAATAGGTGATTTTAACTACCCGCAGATTGATTGGGTCAATATGTGTTCTGGTCGAGAGAAAGAGATTGAGTTTCTTGATGCTCTCAATGACTGTGCTATGGAGAAAATGGTCTCAGAACCTACCAGGGGTGGGGCGATCCTGGATCTGGTCCTAAGTAATGCCCAAGACTTGGTGAGAGACGTAAAAGTGATTGCGCCGCTTGGGAACAGTGACCATAATGTTATTGATTTCACCATTTGTATAAATAGGGAGTTGCCCAAAAAGACCGCCACAACCACATTTAACTTTAAAAGGGGTAAATTCTCTGAGATGAGGAGGCATGTGAGGAGGAAACTGAAAGGAAAGGTAAATACGGTCAAAACCCTTGGGGAAGCTTGGAGACTATTTAAAACTATAATCCTAGAAGCTCAGATAAAATACATACCACAAGTTAGGAAAGGCACAAACAGGTATAAGAAGAGGCCAGCATGGTTAACAAACAAAGTAATGGAAGCTGTAAAAGGTAAGAAGGACTCCTTTAAGCGGTGGAAAACCAGTCCAAGTGAGATTAATAAAAGGGAACACAGGCAGTGCCAAATCAAATGCAAGACTGTGATCAGGCAGGCAAAAAGGGACTATGAGGAGCATATTGCAAAAAACATAAAGACCAACAATAAAAATTTCTTCAAATATATTAGAAGTAGGAAACCAGCCAGGGAAGCAGTGGGGCCCTTGGATGACCATGGGGTAAAAGGATTACTGAAGGAGGATGGGGAAATGGCTGAGAAGCTGAACGCATTTTTTGCCTCCGTCTTCACCGTGGAAGATGAGAAGTGTTTGCCCGCCCCAGAACCACTAATATTGGAAGGGGTGTTGAAAGACCTGAGTCAGATTGAGGTGACAAAAGAGGAGGTCCTACAACTGATAGACAAATTAAAAACTAATAAGTCACCGGGTCCGGATGGCATACATCCGAGAGTTCTGAAAGAACTCAAAGTTGAACTTGTGGATCTTCTAACAAAAATCTGTAATCTTTCATTGAAATCTGCCTCCGTTCCTGAGGACTGGAAGGTAGCAAATGTCACCCCCATCTTTAAAAAGGGTTCCAGAGGAGATCCGGGAAATTACAGGCCAGTCAGTCTGACTTCAATACCGGGAAAGTTGGTAGAAACCATTATCAAGGACAGAATGAGTAGGCACATTGATGAACACGGGTTATTGAGGAAGACTCAGCATGGGTTCTGCAAGGGAAGATCTTGCCTCACTAACCTGTTACATTTCTTTGAGGGGGTGAACAAACATGTGGACAAAGGAGACCCGATAGATGTTGTTTACCTTGACTTCCAGAAAGCTTTTGATAAAGTTCCTCATCAAAGGCTCCTTAGAAAGCTTGAGAGTCATGGAGTAAAAGGACAGGTCCTCTTGTGGATCAAAAACTGGCTGAGTAATAGGAAGCAGAGAGTGAGTATAAATGGGCAGTCTTCGCAGTGGAGGACGGTAAGCAGTGGGGTGCCGCAGGGCTCGGTACTGGGTCCCATCCTCTTTAACTTGTTCATAAATGATTTAGAGTTGGGAGTGAGCAGTGAAGTGGCCAAATTTGCGGATGACACTAAATTGTTCAGGGTGGTGAGAACCAGAGAGGATTGTGAGGAACTCCAAAGGGATCTGTTGAGGCTGGGTGAGTGGGCGTCAACGTGGCAGATGCGGTTCAATGTGGCCAAGTGCAAAGTAATGCACATTGGGGCCAAGAATCCCAGCTACAAATACAAGTTGATGGGGTGTGAACTGGCAGGGACAGACCAAGAGAGAGATCTTGGGGTCATGGTAGATAATTCACTGAAAATGTCAAGACAGTGTGCGTTTGCAATAAAAAAGGCCAACGCCATGCTGGGAATTATTAGGAAGGGAATTGAAAACAAATCAGCCAGTATCATAATGCCTCTGTATAAATCGATGGTGCGGTCTCATTTGGAGTACTGTGTGCAGTTCTGGTCGCCGCACCTCAAAAAGGATATTATAGCATTGGAGAAAGTTCAGAAAAGGGCAACTAAAATGATTAAAGGGCTGGAACACCTTCCCTATGAAGAAAGGTTGAAACGCTTAGGGCTCTTTAGCTTGGAGAAACGTCGACTGAGGGGTGACATGATAGAAGTTTACAAGATAATGCATGGGATGGAGAAAGTAGAGAAAGAAGTACTTTTCTCCCTTTCTCACAATACAAGAACTCGTGGGCATTCGATGAAATTGCTGAGCAGACAGGTTAAAACGGATAAAAGGAAGTACTTCTTCACCCAAAGGGTGATTAACATGTGGAATTCACTGCCACAGGAGGTGGTGGCGTCCACAAGCATAGCCACCTTCAAGAAGGGGTTAGATAAAAATATGGAGCAGAGGTCCATCAGTGGCTATTAGCCACAGTGTGTGTGTGTGTATATATATATATATACACAAATATATATATTTGGCCGCTGTGTGACACAGAATGTTGGACTGGATGGGCCATTGGCCTGATCTAACATGGCTTCTCTTATGTTCTTATGTTCTTATGGACCACTGGTATGGTCCATCAGGGCTCTTCTTACGTTTTTAAGCAGGAATTTAATCTTATTCAGCATTTCATAATGTAGAATACATCTACCATTCTGACATTTTTGTTCTTGTATATATAGCTACATCTGTCATTTAAAAAAAAATCATTTCTTGCATATATTTCTTCTTTATGTGCCATGTGCTGGCCACCAGCCAACACTAAGAACTGTATGAAAACCACCCACCAAACAGTAAAAGGTTCGTTTCATTTCATTCAGCCCAGATATCATTTAATGAGTTTAACTAGATACAATTTTCTGATTAAAATAAAGCTGATTAAAAAGTAAATTAAAAGTAAACTCCACAATGATTGTTTTCTATTGTCATGTTTTTAATCAGGGTGGTTGGATCAGTTTGAAATATGTTTGAGTTCTTTTTTAAAAAAAAAAAACGTGCCTGTCAAAGTTCTTGATATTGTTGATTTCTCTGCAACAACTGGGAATCACCATTCTGCTACAGAAATATTGGTGTAGGACTTGTCTGTGGTCACAGAAATAGCATCTTTCATCTAGGGAACAGGAGGAAAAAATGAGTTAATGAGTAAGTGTAAATCTACAATATGGCTGGCAAACTTGTGATTTTAATTAGAAGTTGTTATGAGCTCTAATGCATTTGCCGCTCAATACATGTTTGAATTGATGAAAAGCTGTTTAATTGTTTTATTTTAAAGCTTAGCATTTAAAAATATGGATTTACAATTTCATAGTAAGCAATGTCTTATTTCTCAGACCAAATGCAAAAATAGCATACTTATTACTCCAGGTAAATGAGGAACAGCAACTTTATGAACAAAATTGCCCAGTCCAAGGGGGGGAAATTTTTTGGCTTGCTTTATTGCAACTTCATGCTGCACAAAACTGATTCTTATCTACTTTCTAGTGATTAGGGAGAAATATGATCTTCTGAATTGTGAATACAATGGACAATTAAGGCAATGCAAACAACAAGAAGCACGTCAAAGAGAATGTTGCTTCCTCTATGTGTTATGAAACAGATTTGATTTTAAGGGTCTGTGTCCTAATTATGTAGCATGAAAACACATGAATGCATTTTTCTGCCATCATTAAAGTATTAGCATTTATTTTGAGGAAGGAAAAAAGAAAGGGAGAAAGGTGAGGTGGCCTTGGCTCTGGAGATGTGGGTTTACACTTAGCCAAGAAAATTATTGGGTAATCATGGGCCAATCATTTTCAGGATCTAGTCTACCCAGGGCTTTTCTTGAACAGGAACACAGTTCCAGCTGGCTTGGTGTCAGGGGGTGTGAACTAATATGCAAATGAGTTCCTGCTGGATAAAATGGCAGAAGAAAAGATCACAAACTCTATGGCCCAATAATGACAGTTATGAGTTCAAACTCAGATTTCCACAATTATATCCTAATCAGGCATCAGAACTTCAGTATGGGGGGGATAAAGTGTGCTCTATCTAGTTCACAAATGCTTTTGCTAGATTAAAAGTTGGTCATCAGTAAAATGCCACAAGCCTCCCATTTATTTTTGCTGCAGTTAACATAATTATTTCTCTGGAATTACTATCAATTTTGGGATACTGGGGAATAAGAAAGGTAGAAACTGAGAACGCAGCATTTGAAACTATAGTGCTGAGTTCTTTTCATATGCATTTTCTATAAGACATTACCACTTCCAAAGTTGAGCATGTGTGTGACTGAGGAGCTAGGACTGCCAACGTGATGGTGGGAGGTCTCTCAGCATTACAACTGATCTACAGAGAAAAGTTTCCCTGGAGAAAGTTGCTGCTTTAGAAGGTGAACTCACTGACATTCTACCCTACTGAGATTCCTCCCTGACCCCAACCCCACCCTTCCCAGGCTCTACCCCTCAAATCTCCAGACATTTCCCAATCCAGAGCAGGCAACTCAGTGAGTACTGTAATGTTGCAAGCCCTGTGTACCTACTTTTGGGAGGCTTAAGCAATTTCTCCAACACAATACCCCTCACTACTGTGTAGGTGCATGTTGGACTCAAAATCACCTCACTGGAGCCAGCAGGAAAACAAGCCCTGAATCTGTTACTAGGGCTACTGGGAGATATATTTTTGTTTTAAGTAGGATGCCTTCAGCTTCTAGGGTTGCCAGCACTAGGATTGGAAATTCCTGGAGATTTGGGGAATGGAGCCTGGAGCAAGGTTGGCCAAATTTGCTTAATGTAAGAGCCACATAGATGTCAGATGATTGAGAGCTGCAAGACATGAGTGTCAGATGTTTGAGAGCTGCAAGACAGGAAGGAAGGAAGGAAGGAAGGAAGGAAGGAAGGAAGGAAGGAAGGAAGGAAGGAAGGAAGGAAGGAAGGAAGGAAGGAAGGAAGGAAGATGGGGAGGGAAAGGTGGAAAGATAGCAACTTTAAATGCATTTTCCAAGCTGCTGGCTGACTTGGCAAAAGGATTTAAAGAGAGGAATGCTTTCTCCAAGTGGCTCCTGAGTCTCAGTTTGGCCACTCCTGGCCTAGAGAAAGTAGGGGTTGGGGAGGGGGAAAATCTCAGCAGGTGTAATGTCATTAAGTCCCTCCTCCAGTGCAGCCTTGTCCTCTCACTGAACTGATCTGTGTAGCCTGGAGATCAGTAGTAATTCCAGAATATCTCCAGGTTGCACCTGGAGGTTGGCAAGTCTATTCTATATACTCTTATTGTGGGTGGGTGGGAAGTATTTATGAACTGTGGGTGGGGGGAAGTATTTATGAATTACTTGTATTGTGTAGGGGGTTGGACTAGATCAGTGTTTCCCAAAGTGGGCGATATTGCCCCCTGGGAGGGCGCTAGAACAATCCAGGGGACGGTAGTAGGCTTGGGTGCAATTGGGGGGTGGTGAATAAAAATAAGGGGCGGTGAAAGTATAAAGGAAGAAGAGAAGAGGGTGGTAGGTGTCAAAACATCACGTTTCTGGGAAGTATACAGATCTTCTAATTTAGAGAAAAATTCCCATTAACAAAAATAGAGGGTTCCTTTTTGTCTGCTATTTAGTGCAAATTCACCCAATTAGACTAGTAATGAGGATCAGACCTCCTTTCACTTAAAATATAAGGATGCAGTTTATTTACAAGACAGAATAAAAAAATAAAGATGTACAGACAAACAACAAATACAAGACCAAAAAACCCTCACTAGCCTATCTTAGCCAATACTTGCTACAGCTAGCAGCTTTTCAAGGTTACTTGCAGTTTCTTTCTCAGGAATACAGTTCAAGTCATGACAGTGGAAGCACTGAGGCAATTCCACAAACTTCTCTGAAAAGTTCCAACCTGCAGCTTTCTCCTCACAAGGTTTTCTGCAGAGCGTCAAGCTTCTTACAGTCCTCTCTCTTGCTACCAGGTGGTTGCTTCCCCCTTCCTCCCCCTTCCCATGTGGTATAATCTTGCCAGCCAGCAGGCAAGCCGAGAGCCCCAGGTGGCGGTGTCAAGGCACTGCTTTTCTTCAACGTTGCCTATGCTTGTTGGAGGCTTCCAAGGAAGCCATCAAAGAGAGCCCCATTTTATTGCTGCCTGCTGTTTTCAGGTTGAAAGCAGCTGGGCGGCAGCACCTTCCCATTGTGCTAGTCAGAGCTGATGAGCACAATGGGAAGGTGCCGCCTGCCCAGCCGCTTTCGATCCGAAAGCAGTGGGCTGCAGTAAAACAGGGCGCTCTTTGGAGGCTTCCTTTGAAGCCTCTGACAAGCACAAACAATGTTTGCCCTGTGAAGAAAAGTGGTAGGGCTCTTGGCTTGCCTGCTGGCTGGCGCAATGATGTCATCACCAGTGCATGAAAAATATTCCCCCCTTAGGAGCACACCGGGGGGGGGGCACGCCTAGGGCAGCAGAACCCCTAATGCTAGCACTGATCTTCTGCTCCTTTTCTTGAGTTTTGATATTTTACTAATCCACTTACATCCCTGACTGGCTGTCAAAGTGCTAGAATTGTGCAACCAATCATTGGTACAAAACAATCAATTTAGTTGGGCCCATCTAGATCTTTGCCTGTCAAACTAGATGGCCTCCTGTCAGTTGGAATTAACAGCTCACAGATGTTTACTATTTTGCAAGTGTTTACCATTAAGAACATGGTCTCTAGGCTTACTTAAGCTCATATCAACCCTCACAAACACTTTGAAATTGTGTATTGTCATTTTCCAGGGAGTGATGCAGACAAACACTTACACACATGATTGATGAAACGCTCAATTTCTTGACAGGAGGCTTCTGCAACTTGTGGATGGGGCACCATGGCAGTCTAGTCTGCCTTCCTAACTCAATCCTGTAGCTATGACACAGTCATAAAAACTAAGCAATGACCAACTGGCATTACATCAAAGAAACCTCTCTCTCTCTCTATCTCCATAGTAGTAAAGCCTCTTCAAAGAAACTTCCTTGTTCTTTCATGTCATTCCAGAAGCAGTTAAGTGTTTCTGAATTGCCTGAAGCCAGGGGCCCACTGCTAGCTGCCTGCTTCATTCATTACTTCATGTTTCCCACGCTCTGACCTTACTTCCCACGGAGTTGACTGAGATAAACAGCTGCTGCTTCAAGTGCTGCTCTAATCTCTGCACTGCTGATGGTAAGTAATAATTTCAAAATTAAAGTAATTGCAAAGGTGGCTTTTCTCCAACTATTCATGTGGGGGTAGGGTTCCCAAGTCTGACTCAATAAATATTTGGAGATTTTGGGGGTAGAGCCAGGAGACCTTGGGGTGGAGCCAAGAGCAAGGTTGTGACAAGCACAATTGAACTCTGAAGGGAGTTCTGGCAATCACATTTAAAGTGACTGCACATTGTTTAAATGCCTTCTTCCATTTGAAACAATGAAGGATAGTGGCTCCTTCTTTGGGGCCTCATAGAAATGGACCCCCTGGTCCAACCGTTTTGAAACTTGTTATTTTGAGTAGTGGCACTGGATGCTATGCTGAACATTTGATGCCTCTACCTCAAAACAGCCCTCCCAGAGCCCCAGATAACCAAGCATCAATTCTCCATCATACCCTATTTTTATTTTATTATCCTTTGTTATCTTAATTTTCTGTGCGTATATTTTTCAAGTTGGAGACTGTAAGGCTGCCAGTTTGTTGGAACTGAATCTATTTGAAAGAGAAGTGAATGAGCAAGACTGAGAAGCAGGACTTAACTGGCCTCAACGTTTTGCAAGCCAGAACTAATTGGTGAATTGAACTCAGACTGCGTGTTGCTTTTCCTGTTTACTGCTACATGCATATTTTATCTTCATTGGTTTTGTTGCATTGTTCTGTATGATGGAAGTGATGCATTGTATACTGTATTCCAATTGTTGTTACCTGCCCTGAGCCCACTTGCAGGGAGGGTGGGATAATAATCATAAATAAATTTCAAAACTTCTGTGTATGCAAATATTACTATGGTTTGTTTTATAAAATAATTTTAAAATTTCAAGCTTCAATGTCTTCTTTACAACATCTTTGATTATCCTGTGTGCAAATATGTCACTGCATCTTTTAGTTTACTTCTTGAAGGCAGATTTCCAGGGGGGCGCTGAGTAATTTTTTTTCTGAAAAGGAGGCATTAGGCCAAACAAGTTTGGGAACCTCTGGACTAGATGACCCTGGAGGTTCCTTTCAGCTGTATGATTCTATGATTCTTCCCTATATGACAGAACTCTACTGGCACCTTAAAGACTAACATTTATTATAGCCTGAGCTTCCTAAACCAGAGCTCACTTCTTCAGATGCAATAGTTCATCTTCCCTCTGTGTTGCATCAGCTTGTTATGTGCACAAGATCAGCATTTAAAAAACCCCCCAAAATCTTTTGCTGCTGAGCCCTTAAAAAACACTTCTTTTGAGGAGTTTAGACTGGCTAAGTGTTGTACAATAACAGAGCCATGTCCTTTTGTTAACAGCCCACACTGATTTCATGTTCTTAAAGAAGCAAGAAAAGAGTGGACATTTTTTTTAAAAAAAAAAAAATATGTTCTTTTCCCTTCATTTCTTGAATGCCTCTCTGGGGCTACAATGTAGAGAACATTCACCACAGTGTGGGTGGCCTCATTAGCTTGTGCACTGTTCAGTCAAGACGCAAAAGGGTGAAAGATGAAAGCCAAGGGAACACCAAGGGCAGTTTTCTCTTCTCTGATTTCAGTTTTTCCCCCCATTGTGTTTGAAATTTGGGACACTGAACCAACTTAAAGCATCTATTGGAAAACTGGATCCCCCCCAAGATCGCATTTTCAGAATAGGAGGAGGTCCACCACTGTGGCCCTGGGCTTTCTTCCCAGTCTTTCTCCAATTTTTCTTGTGACCGTGCTTGAGGCAGTGTAACTATAAAGGGAGAGAGAAAGAGAAGTTGTGTTTGTGGCATTTGCAATGTTGAACAAGGAACTGGGAGATCAGGGACACAGGAACTTCCCACAGCCAGATTTAAATTGCACGTTCAAATGTGCACATCTGTGTCCTGCCTTGCTTCTGTTCTTATGTCATCCTCTGGCACGCCTCTGCCATTAAAAAAAAAAAACAAACTACCATGTATTAAGTGGTAGCAAATCTCCAAAGCATGTCCCTGTCACCTTCCCCATCCATCTGAACAGCTGGGGAGCGCCAGGGAAGTGCCTCCCATGCACCTGAGTGGTCTGACCACTCCTCCAGAGCGCACAGTCTGTCCCTCTTCCAGCAGCAGGATGTGCACTGTCTGACTGCCCTGTGCCTCAGACTGTGTTGGATTTTTTAATGAGCTGGGAGGCTGCCACCCCAAGCTGCCAGTGTATACCCAGCCCAGGTTTCAAATCCCTGCTTAGTCACAAAGCTCACCTTGCACCAGCACAGCCAGCCTCACAAGAAAAATGTGTATATTATCCTAAGCTTGGAGAGAAGGTGGGGTATTTCCTGATGGCTATTTAATCTGACAGTGAATCATTGCTGCACAAGGTAGGGACATGCCAGGTACAGAGGCCAGATGTGCACATTAAATCCAGAGGTGGGGATGGCTATGGTGGGCCAAAATGCCTGTCTGATCACACCCTTTGAGTTCACCATAAGTTGCTGTGATTTGATGCCATTTTCTTGCACCACAAAATAGTTGTTGGCCCTGACCTGGGTGGTCCAGACTAGCCCCATCTTGTCAGGTTTTTGAAGCTAAGCAGAGTCAACTCTGGTTAGTACTTGGACGGGAGACCAACAAGAAAGTCTATGGTTGCTTTGCAGAGGCAGGCCATGGTAAACCACCTCTGTATGTATCTTGCCTTGAAAACCCCATGGGGTTGCCATAAGTTGGCTTCAACTCAACAGCAAAAAAAAGTAAAGGAACTTTTTGAACTCATGAATTTGCCTTATTGTTAGAGATGATGTGCCTAACAAACAACTATTCTATTTTGTTTTTATCCCATCCTTCTTCCAAGAACCCTCCATTCTTCCCATTTTGTTCTCACAACAGGCCTGAAAGATAGTGAAAAGAGAAAGAGAAAGTGACTGGCCTAAAGCCTCTTGGCAGAGTGCGGATGTAAACCTAGCTCACACCAGTCCTTCTGCAGTGCTCTAACCACTATACATGCCAGCTTCTATAAAGCTGTTACATGCCTTCAAGCCACTTCTGATTTATGACAACCTTATGAATCAGTGGCCTTCAAAACATCCCATCATTGACAGCCTTGCTTAGGGCCATGGCTGCCTTTATGGAGTCAATCACAGCTTTTTTGTAGCAGGAACTCCTTTGCATATTAGGCCACACACCCCGATGTAGCCAATCCTCCTGGAGCTTAAAGAAGGCCATGCACTAAGAGCCCTGTAAGCTCTTGGAGGATTGGCTACATCAAAGGTGTATGGCCTAATATGCAAAGGAGTTCCTGCTACAAAAAAGGCCTGGAGTCAATCTATCTTGGGTCTTCCCTTCATCGTTTCCTAACATTATTGTCTTTTTTCAGTAAAGTCTTGCCTTCTCATGATGTGACCAGAGTGCAATAGTCTCAGTTTAGTTATTTTAGCCTCTAGGGAAAATTCAGGCTTGATTTTATCTAGAACCCACTTATTTGATTTTTTGGACATCCATGGTATCTGTAAAACTCTCCTCCAACACCATATTTCAAATGAATTAACATCATGGATTCATAGGGTTACCAGGTCCTACCTTGACACCAGCAGGGGGATTTCAAGGGCATTCCTAGTGGGAGTGAGGATGTTACATGACATCCCCAATATAAGAACATCATTCAGGTGACATCATCATATTGGGGACGTCACACAATGATACCCTGGTTTGAGGCAAAACCCGATGGAAAAATTGCACTCAAACCATAGTTTTGCTGTCAGACCAGAGCATCGGTGCACAACATTTCTAACATAATGATTGCACTTCGCATGATGTCATTGCATCACTTTTTGGGGCACAGGGAATGGGAACTCTATTTCACAATATAAGAAAAAACAGCAAAAAATGAGAACTGGAACCATTGATGATAGAGTTGTCAGCTCTGGGTTGGGAAATTCATAGAGGTTTGGAGTAAAACCTCGGGACAGCAGGCCTAGGGGAGGAGAGGGACCTAAATGGGATACAATACCATATAGTCCACCCTCCAAAGCAGCCATTTTCTCAAGGAAAACTGATCTCTGTAGTCCAGAACAGCTGTAATTCTGAGAGATTTCCAGGACCCACCCAGAGGCTGGCAAACCTATCTGAGGACAATAAGAAATGAAACTAAACAAATAATTTTCTCAAATCCCTCCTTTTGTCTTAAGCTCAGGATCCACTTTGAGTCATGTAAGGGAAGGCAGGTTTGACTAGAGTTGCTAGTTTTGGGTTGGGAAATACCTGGAGATTTTGAGAGTGGAGCTTGAAGGTAAGGTAAGGTAAGGTAAAATTTTATTTGTATCCCGCCCTCCCCCGCCGAAGCAGGCTCAGGGCGGCTAACAACATTTAAAAGTGAACAATACAATAATAAGACATTAAAATCACATTAAAACCAATCAATAATTAATTAAAACATTTCTAAATCTAACACTATTAAGTCTGGCAGTAAACATTATTGTTTGACGCTATGTCTGTCAGATGGTGTAGTGGTGGTGGTTCCCTAGACCAAACCATTTTGGCGTTTCCTTTGTTGTGCACCCATAATTCAGTCATTGATAAACGCCTGTTTAAAGAGGGTAGTCTTGCAGGCCCTGCGGAACTGGTCTAAGTTCTGCAGGGCCCGTACTTCCTCTGGGAGCTGATTCCAGAGGTGTGGGGCCGCGGCAGAAAAGGCCCGAGTGCGGGTGTTTTGAAGTTTAACTTCTTTTGGCCCAGGGATAGTCAGTCTGTTTTTTCCTACTGACCTCAGTGCTCTCTGGGGCTCATATGGGGAGAGACTGTCCCTCAGGTAAGTCGGTCCTTGGCCATATAGGGCTTTAAAGGTAATGACCAGCACTTTGTACTGGATCCGGTATACAATCGGCAGCCAGTGCAGTCCACGCAGCCCCGGCCATATATGCTCCCATCTTGGGAGACCAAGTAGCAGCCTGGCCGCCGCATTCTGCACTAGCTGTAACTTCCGGGTCCGGCACAGAGGCAGCCCCATGTAGAGAGCGTTACAGTAGTCCAGTCTTGAGGTGACCGTCGCATGGATCACCATTGCTAGGTCCTGACGCTCTAGGAAAGGAGCCAACTGCCTCGCCCGCCTCAGATGGAAAAATGCTGACTTGGCAGTGGCTGTTATCTGGGCCTCCATTGATAGTGAAGGCTCCAGTAAAACACCCAGGCTCTTTACCCGCTGCGCTGTCTTCAGTGGTGCACCGTCAAAGGCCGGAAGAGATATTTCCTTCCCCAGAGTGCCACGACCCACAGAGAACCTCTGTCTTCGCTGGGTTCAACTTCAGCCCGCTCAGTCTAAGCCACGTTGCAACAGCCTGCAGAGCCCGGTCTAGGTTCTCCGGGGCGGAGGCGGGCGGGCCGTCCATTAGTAGATAAAGCTGGGTGTCATCTGCATATTGATGGCAACCCAGCCCAAATCTCCGGGCAATCTGGGCGAGGGGGCGCATATAGATGTTGAATAACATCGGGGAGAGAACTGCCCCCTTAGGCACCCCACAATCTAGTGTGCGCCTCTGGGATCGCTCACCCCCAATCGCCACCCTCTGTCCCCGACCCATGAGGAAGGAGGAGAGCCATTGTAAGGCCAACCCCTCAACCCCTATGTCGGCGAGGGACTTCAGTGGGGCATAATGTAAGAGAAACTTCCTTCCAAAGCTACCACTTTCCCCAAGTGAACTGATCTTTGTCACCTGGAGATCAGTCATAATCCCCAGAGACCTCCAGACACAAACTGGAAGTTGGCAACCCTAGTTTTGGCCCAAGGACTGCTAAGTGCTCACCTTTATCCTAAAAATGGAAGTATAGAAGGCAGATTTAATGTAGCCCTAAAGTTGTCCCAGGGTGGGTTAGAATGGGAGCTTTTTGTTATGTACTTGCAATAAATTATTCCTTTGTAATGTAGTCAGTTTGAAAGATGTACACGGACTTCTTAGTTCTTCCAAATCTATAAACAAATAATCACACATGCCCTCCCCGGTTCTTTGCTCTGGGAAAAAAAGAAGCTGTCATTTTCACGTTTCATGTCTACAACCTACACAATGCCTGTACGAGACACCACAGAGCTATCAAATGATATATTTTTTTGCTTTGTTGTGCCTTACTAATTTAAAGATGTGCTTTTGTTGTCAGTTTGTGACAAAGGGGAGGATTTAAAAATAGGATATGGCTTTCGTCTTATAAAGTTATTTCTTGTCAAAGGAGCAGA
Source organism: Heteronotia binoei (assembly GCF_032191835.1). Lineage (NCBI taxonomy): Eukaryota > Metazoa > Chordata > Lepidosauria > Squamata > Gekkonidae > Heteronotia > Heteronotia binoei. The sequence continues at coordinate 39,371,125 of NC_083236.1, read as the reverse complement.
TGAAAATTACCCAAAAGACAATTCCCTTTGGTGGTGGAAAATAAATGCACTGCGAGAGTCACTGGGAACGTGTTGGCCTGGTTACGGTCTCTTTGCTACTACAAAGAGAGTGATAGGCCTGTAAGTTGTTCTAAATTGGGAGTTCAATCCATCGTCAAAAGAATGTTTGGCGGCCCAGATCCAGCTGAGGAAGTGCTTGTCCAGATGAGAAACAGGACCACAAAAATGGCTAAATCATCTCTGTTATAGGCAAAATATCTGAGACCTAATTTATTGATTTTATTGAGAGAGTTATCACCCGCTTTATCTCACAATGGAAGCCCAAAGCAATTTACAGCATTTTTCTCCCCTCCTCTATTTTAGCCTTGCAACAGCAAACCTGTGAGGTAGGTTAGCCTGTGAGACAAAAGGTGGTTAGAGTTGCCAATCCCCAGGTGGGGGCAGGGGATCCCCTGGTTTGGAGGTCCTTCCCCCACTTCAGGGTGATCAGAAAGCAAGGGGGGGAAATGTCTGCTGGGCACTTCATTATACTCTATGGAGACCGATTCTGAAGGGTATAATGTAGAATGGATCTGTTGGTATCTGGAGCACTGGGGGAGCTGTTTTTCAAGGTAGAGGCACCAAATTTCAAGAATAGCATCCTGTGCCTCTCCCCAAGTTTCAAAAAGATTGGATCGGGGGTTTAATTCTTTGAGCCCCAAAAGAAGGTGCCCCTATCCTTCATTAACTCCAAATGGAGGGAAGGCATTTAAAAGATGTGTGGTCCTTTTAAATATGATGTCCAAACTCCCTTCGGAGTTTAGTTGTGTTTATCACACCCTTGCTCCTGGCTCCACCCCAAAGTCTCCTGGTTCCATCCCCAAAGTCCCCAGATATTTTTTGAGTCAGACTTGGCAACTAGATTAAAAGCTACCAGAAAAACTAGATTAAAAGCTACCAGAGAACAGGCATTCTCTACAAAGGCCCCCCAATGGTGGAATCAATTGCCGGAAGAGGTGCGGGTCCTACAGGATCTTAACCAGTTCCGTAGGGCCTGCAAAACTGCCCTCTTACAGCTAGCTTTTTAAGACAGAACTCCTGATAAGATCAGTAATACCGAGCCATCTTATACGCCATTCGATTGTATTTTAGTGTCATACTGTTTTATTGGTTTTATTGTCTAAATTATTAATTATATTACCTGTTATTTATCTGTATCATGGTTTACCATGTCCTGTTAGCCGCCCTGAGCCTGCCTAGGCGGGGAGGGCGGGGTATAAATTAAAAAAGTTTATTATAACCTTAATGTGCTTTCACACACACTTAATAATGCATTTTCAATCCACTTTGCAACTGAATTTTACTGTGTGAAACAGCAAAATCCACTTTCAAACAGTCACTGAAGTAGATTGAAACTACATTATTCAGCATGTGTGAAAGTGACCAAGGACTGGTCATTGGCCTATGCTTACCCACTGAGCTTCTATGACAGAGTGGGAAACTGAACTGAGGGCTTCCAGAATTTAATCCAGCACCTGAACCACCACACCATGTCAGCTCTTGTGGAATTTCTCTGAATTATAAAATTCAGTGGCCCTCTAGTTTATCAGGACTCTAGCTGTGTGGGGGGCAGGAATGGGTGGGAATCATTATGCCACTGGCTTTACTATAGCATTTTTGGGGGATCCTAGAGAGTCATGATGACACAATGATGCTGATTCTGGGTTTATGCAACATCATTCCTCCTCCCCCTCCTTTTCTCATCGGTTGTTCACCAATGGCTGGCAACTCTATGACATTCATATCATTGGACCATCTAGTTTGAGGGACAGTTTGGTGTAGTTGGGTAGCCACATTAGTCTGAAGCAATGTTACAAAGTTAAAGTCCAATAGCACCTTTAAGACCAACAATGTTTTATTCAGGCTGTGAGCTTTCATCTGCATACACACTTTGTGGAGTGATCCCAGGACCCGCTTCCGTAGAGGGGGGGGGACTACCACCCTGCTCCCCCATAGCAGGCACCCCTTGTGGGCTGCTAGTTCCTCCCTTCTCATTTTATAGGGCTTGAACTCTTCCCCCATGTTCCCTTCTGGCCATCCCCTCACCACCCAGTCGAGAACCCTTGCCAGAGTCTTGTCTTTCCTGGTGGCTTTGGCAACGTCTGCGGCGTGGAGTGGCTGGTCCGGGAGTGACTCGATCGACATGACATGGTGTGCTGGGGCAGGATCGAGGCCCGTGTCCGGAAGCGGCTGAGCGCATCCGCGTGGCCCATCGCTTTGCCCGCCCTGTATACCAAGGTGTACGTGTAGGAGTTGAGGAATTGATTCCACCTCAACACCCTTTGGGACATGATTTGGGGGGTTTGGCAGTCTGGGGCCAGCAGACCCAAGAGTGGTTTGTGGTCTGTGGCGATTGTGAACCGTCGCCGATACAGATAATCGTTAAATTTGTGAACCCCCGCCACGATGGCCAGAGCCTCCTTGTCTATTTGAGCATAATTACGCTCTGCCGATGTGAGGGTGCGGGAGTAGTAAGCAACCGGAACCTCCCGGCCATCCGGTAGTTGGTGCCCCAGGACTGCGCCCACCCCGTAAGGTGATGTGTCGCAGGCCAGGACCACCGGTAGGCGTTCATCGAAGTGATGCAGCACTGCATTGGAGACCAGAACGTTCTTCACTGCCTGGAAGGCGGCGGCTTGTTGCTTGCCCCACACCCAAGGAGCTTTTTTGTCCAGTAGGCGGTGTAGGGGTTCAGCGATGGCCGCTTTGTGGGGTATGAATGTATGGTAGAAATTGAGCACCCCCAAGAAGCTCTGTAGCTCTGCTTTACACGTGGGGGCCGGGGCTTGCACGATGGCCCGGGTTTTTTCCTCAGTCGGGTGGATGCCCTCCGCGTCCACAGCAAAGCCCAGGAACTCCACCCGCGGCACTCCCAGCAAGCATTTCTCCCTCTTCACTTTTAGTCCAGCAGCTTGAAAACGACGTAGCACCTCCCGGAGGCGGTTGCTGAACTCTGCGGGGTCCGGGGCGGCGATTAAAATGTCGTCGAAAAAGGGCTGGACTCCGGGGATTCCTTTGAGGAGAGCATCCATTATACTCTGGAAAATCCCCGGAGCCACACTGACCCCAACCTGTAGTCTCCGCACCCTGAAGGCTCCCCTGTGGGTCACTATAGTCTGGGCCTCTGCTGTTTTGGCGTCCACCGGGAGCTGTTGGTAGGCTTGTGCCAAGTCCAACTTCCCAAAAATCTTTGACCCCGCCAGGGCTGCCAAAACGCGGCTCACTACAGGCACTGGGTAGGGGTTATCCTGGAGTGCCTTATTTATTGTGCACTTGTAGTCTGCACATATCCGCACCTCCCCATTCGGTTTGACCGGAGTCACTATGGGGGTCTCCCACATGGCATAATCGACTGGCTCCAGGACCCCTTGAGCCGTGAGGCGGTCCAGTTCTGCCTCGATTTTGGGCTTTAAGGCGAAGGGGACCCTCCTCGCCTTGAGCCGGATCGGCCTGACCATTGGGTCGAGCAGTAGGGAGATGGCTGGGCCCTTATAGCTACCCAGCGACCCGTCAAATACCTCGGGGAACTCCCTGCACACTTCCCCGAACCCTCCGGCTGAGACCGTCTGCGCTACCCCCTCTATGCGGATTCCCAAGGGGCCGAACCATGCGAGGCCCAACAGGGTGGTAAGCGGTCGCTTGACCACCAGGATGTCCAGCGGGCCCCTGAAGGACCCCCGCTCTACTTGTACCTTGGCCCACCCCGCGATTTGTACCGGGTTTTTCTGAAAGTCCTGTAAAATAAAATCGGCCGGCCGCAGCGGTACCCTCCGACGGGGGCACAGCTTCCTCAGGGTCTCCTCCGCGATTATGGAGATGGAGGAGCCTGAGTCCACCTCCATGAGGCATGGGGCTCCTTCTAAGAGGACCACCATCTGGATCTTGTTGGGGGTGGTAAAGGGCAAGTTCAGTACCTGGAGTGTGTTGGAGGCCGTGGAGTGGGACTCGGCAGCCTCGTGGTGCGTGGTTGGCCTCTGGCGGTTGGACTTGGCTCGACAAGCCTGCGCTATGTGGCCGGTCTTCCCACAGCTTCTGCAGTCCCAGGTCCGGTACTGGCAGTCCCGTCTGTCGTGGGGGTCACCGCAGCTGGCGCATTTCATTCGTTTGTTAGTGCGTTGGTTCACTCGCTCGCTTGTTCGGGGGCGCTGTGGAGCTCGGCTGGTTGGTCCTGTGGTGCAGCGCATCTGGAACGCTTCTCCCTTGTCCTGGTGGTCGGGGTCCAGCTCCTCGTGGTGGGTGGCCTCGGTCTTTGCCCTGGGAAAGGTCCGGGTGGTCCTCTCGAATGCCACAGCTTCGCTGAAGGCGCCCTGGAGGGTGAGCTCTTCCTTCGCGAAGAGCTTTTGCTGGAGCCTCTCGTCGCGGAGGCCCCAGGCAAACCGATCGGCCAGGGTCTCTTCCAGGTTCGGGAAGTTGCAATTCCCGGCGATCTGTCGCAGGGTGGCCAGGTAGTCCGCGGCCGACTCTCCCTGGACCTGGTCCCTCTTGTGGAAGAGGAACCGACGGGCCACCCTCGACGGCTGTGGCAGGAAATGTCCCGTGAGGAGGCAGACTACCTCTACGTAGGTCTTCTCCGTGAGGCGGGCGGGGGCCGAGAGACCCTTTGCGATCTCGAAGGTGGTGGCCCCGCAGACGCTCAGGAAAACGTCCCTCTTCATGCTGTCCTCGGTTATGCGATTTGCCCTCAGGTAGCAATCAACCCTTTCCGAATAGGACTCCCATCCTTCGGGGTTGGCGGGGTTGAATGCTTCGATGTGACCGGTGTTCCCGCTTGAGCTGGCCATAGTGGCGGTAGCGGCGGCGGTCGTAGCAATGTAGCGATGTAGCGCTCGGTTGCCCTTGAGTCTCCACGGTAGCCCGGTTTTCTGAAAGGGCTAGAATCCCATCCTCGTCGCCACTATAATGTACCACGCGGAGAGATGAGCGTAGGGCAACATGCTTTATTCAGGGTACATTACAAGGTGGAGAGCGGGAACACGCGGGCCGGGTGTTCCCCCGCTTATATACAGCGCCGAACTATTCCTCCTACTGGCCAGTCCAATGCTGGCCAGCCATTTTCCCGCCACCGATGGTGATTGGCGGATGCTCAGTGCCCTGCGCGGAGTCGCCGGGGTGTCCCCCGTCACCTCCGCGGCTCGCGTGGACTAACGCTTCTACGTTGTTGCATTATAACGAAATGGTTTCTGTTATAATGAAATGGTTGCTACCGCAATACACTACACCATGCAAAGCAGATTGTATGCTTGTATGCTGATTTGCTGTTCAACCTCTGTCATACATATATAGGCAGGCAAGTCTGATTCCATCCCGTTTGACAAAGTGTGCATGCACACGAAAGCTCACAGCCTGAATAAAACTTTGTTGGTTTTAAAGGTGTTATTGGACCCTTACTTTGCAAGTTTGGTGTAGTAGTTAAGTGTGAGGACTCTTACCTGGGAGTACTGGGTTTGATTCTCCACTCCTCCACATGCAACTGCTGGAGTGACCTGTAATCAGTCATAACTCTCTCAGAGCTGTTCTCTCAAGAGTAGTTTCTGTCAGAGCTCTCTCAGTCCCATCTATCTCACAGGGTGTCTGTTGTGGGGAGGGGAAGGGAAAGGGGATTGCAAGCTGCTCTGAGACTCCTTCAGATAGTGAAGGGCAAGGTATAAATCCAATCTCTTCCTCCTCCTCTTCTTCTTCCTCTTCACTATTATCTGCTCTGACAGTATCTTTCCACAGTCTCAAATAGATAAATGTCTGTTCCCTTTCAATGAAGAAGAAGATATTGGATTTATATCCCGCCTCCACTCCGAAGAATCTCAGAGCGGCTCACAATCTCCTTTACCTTCCTCCCCCACAACAGACACCCTGTGAGGTGGGTAGGGCTGGAGAGGGCTCTCACAGCAGCTGCCTTTTCAAGGACAACCTCTGCCAGAGCTATGGCTGACCCAAGGCCATGCTAGCAGGTGCAAGTGGAGGAGTGGGGAATCAAACCCGGTTCTCCCAGATAAGAGTCCGCACACTTAACCACCACACCAAACTGGCTCTCTTATTCTGCTGATTACATTGGGATCTTTTCCATGCAAAGGGGATTGTCTGCTACTGACTACAAAGGTAAAAGAATCCACCATCTGACCAGCAAGGACTGCTCTGACTCCCCCACTCTGAGTTAGACTTGCTTCCCACCCCCCACCCCACCTCATGTGCAGTCAGAGAGATACAACTACATTGTACATCTATCACTGTGAATGTGTTTCACTTTCTCATTTGTTTGAATGTGAATGTGGTTCGCTTTCTCCCCCCCTTCCCTTGCAATGTCTTCTAGCAAATGGTTGTTTGTTTTATACAGCTCAGACAGATCCTATGTTTCCCCTTTAGGCCTTAAAAAAAGTGGCACACAGCAAATTGTAATCAAATGTAGCATTAAAGAACTGGCTGGTGGCCGTCAGGCACAAGTATGTCCGAAATCTTTGTATCATATGCAAACATATACCTATATAAATTGTGTAGGCATGAACTGAGTGCTATTTTCACATCCTATATTTTAAGTTGTGACTTAGGAAATCATTCAAAGACAATTTTTCATAAGAGGTGGGCTATGCTGGAACAAAAGTTTAAAAATCCAGTGTCTTGACTGTTTGCAGAATAATTAACACAGCAATGGTGTACAACCTGATTAAAGAACAAAGATTTATTTAGGAATTAACATACTTGATAGGAAAGAGAAGGGACAGAGATAGGATCCTAGCGACATCTCTGAGAGAGAGTAAGTCTGAAGTGTGGAACTTCCAAAAAGAAGAAGGAAATTGTCCTAGGATAAGCAATCTGGAGACTGACAAGGAAGGACACTTAACAGAAGGTGCTGACCTCACTATCCTATCTCATTGTCTTCCTGCTGCCCTTTTCAGGGCCTTCTTCTCTTCTTCTTTGTATGCCAGACACTGTCTTTTCCAACATTAACTAGGCTTACCAGCTCAGTCCTCACCTCTGGCTTCCATTTGCTGCACTGGGCAGCAGCAGGTGAAAAATGGGAGGGAAAGTGCTTCCATGGCAATGCTGGTTGTGTAACTGGAAGTGATGTCACATATTGTTGCAGTGCAATAGCAACCTCCTAGATCTCTATGGTTGCAGGAGCACCTTGGCAAAATGTGACATCATTTCCAGCTGCACAGCCAGAAATGACATCGCTCAGAATGCCTCAAATCCCTCAAAACTCTCAGGGGTTTTCCTGACCTCAGAAACCAAGCAGGCTCAGAACTCAGAAACCAATCTGGATGGGAGACCTCCTCAGCATACCAGCAGTTGGGAGGTGGGGGCAGGCTTTATTCAGCCCTGAATATCCTCAAGGCCCCCCTGTAGGGGTCAGTCACCAGAGGTCGCCATGACTTCCAGGTGCATACACACACTGCACATATAAAATACAAAAAAACCCCACAAAACCACCCAGGGATTGCCAGCCATCGTTTAAATTATGGTGAGTCCCTATTTTCTTCTCTGCACAGTAGTACCAACGTCTGATCAACAATCATTTGCTTCTTCCACACTATCTCAGTTATTTTATAATATTTCAACTCTGTTGAGCTTTTTTTTTGGGGGGGGGGGGCGGGTAAGGTTCAGCTTTTATCTCCCTTTCCATTTCTTTTTGCAGTTTCCTTTTGTACTGGGTCATGTAATCCTTTCCTTTCACTTTCATAATCTGTCATAATTAATGATGCTTCTGATAGGGAAGCAGGTGCTCTATTTATTATTAGTTTATGCAAAAAAATTGGCTCTGTGGGTAACGTTTCTTTCTGCATGTTTGCAATTTGCCACAGCATTATTGGGGGGGAAATAGCTATTTATTATGCAACGTGGTGGGGCAAGCTACTTGAAAGTAATATTTCCCTGCTGTTGGGGGGAAAATAGCTATTTATTATGCAACATGGTGGGGCAAGCTACTTGAAAGTAATATTTCCCTGCTGTTATCACCCAGTAGTCTGTTCTGTAAGTACCTGGCAATGATACGGTGGCAAATATCCTATCAAGCTATGCGGCAGCTGCTTGTCAATCCCCAATCCAATCCATAGCCTCTCCATATGGCTGCAAAGAAGTCCATGGCAGCCATCGTAATGAGAATGACTGGCTATTTCATAGGATAAAGACTGACCTCCTTTTATGGGGTTTTCCAGCAATGTGCAACAAGCCTATCGTGGGGAAGTGGAAGCATAGTAGGTAGCCCAGATGCAGAATGCTGGAAGTAATCCACCTTCAAAAGAGATCTGACTTCCTTGGCTATTCCTGCTTAAGCCTTGCTGACAGAAGGAGAGCCATACAATTGTGAACACTTGTTCCAACATGAAAGGTTTGGATCCAGGACAGGCATGTTTAAATGATCTGTTTACAGAAGAATGTGAGCACATGTGCACAGCTGTTGGGATGTTAGCATCTCCCTCCTGTCTCTTCCTCATGCATGATGTCTTCCTCATCTTTCAGTTCCATGCTAACAGGCACATCCTGGGTTCCCATCCTGATGGGGTACACATGCTAGCAATAAATAATCCCTATATGAGGACTAGGGTTCTCTGATTCCTGGTCCAACATATTAAAAACATATCATTAAATCATTAAATCACACTGGAATGGGTTTTGTGAGGGCCCTGGAGGACCAACCAGTATCAAAGAGGGACAAAAATTTTACTTCTTGGCAGGACCACGTTGACTTACATTAAAATTCTCTCCCTTTACGACCCCCTTCAGCAGCTGCCTTATCATCTTGTAGCCTATTGGTGATACTGGGCCTCCAGGTCACACATTTGGTACCCACCAGGGTGAAGGCTTTTTCAGTCATAGCCCCATCCTAGTGGTATGCCCCCCAGTTTGGGGTAGTGGTTAAGAGCAGCAGACGCTAATCTGGAGAACTGGGTTTGATTTCCCACTTCTCCACATGCAGCCAGTTGGTTGACCTTGGGTCCAAGTGAAGTCTCCAAGTGAAGTAGAAATCCAATTGCCTCCTCCTCATCATCCTCCTGACAGATCAGCCCCGGTTCTGCAGGGTCTGTAAGGCTGAACTTTCCATCAGCCCTTTCTCTGTTGAGGATATCTTTTGGGGCTTAATGCTGGATCCACTGTTACCAGTTGTGAATCGTTTGAGGTTTTTTATACTTTGCATTTTTATACTGTTTTGACTTTATTATTTCTGTTTTATATTGTTGTGAACCACTCTGAACACACCCTACTTCATAGAGGAGGGGCAATATATAAACTGAAATTATAAATAATAAATAAATCCACTCATAGCATTGCTTATTGAAATCCTCACTTCCTCCCCAGTGTGGACCCAAAGTAGCTTACATTACCATGTTATCTTCACAACAACCCTGTGAGGCAGGTTAGGCTGAGAACGTGTGAATGGCTCAGGCTTACCCAGCAAGGTTTTATGGCATGAATGAGGATTCAAATCCATATCACCAAGATACTAGTCTGCTGCTCTAACTGCTGTGTCACATTGGTTCTCATTTCAGAATCCAAACTTGATTTGCAGATAGATCCAAATAGGCAGCTCCTATTGGCTCCTATTTTGATTTGCAGATGTTCAACTATTTCAATTGTTTCTATGAAGCTGGAATGGTAGCTTTCAAAAACATTTTCAGGAAAGATTCAGTCACAATAAAGAAATCTTTATAGGACTAATTCCAGAGAAATCACTAAGGTTTTTACACTTAAAAAATGTACCAACATAATTGTATCGTCTAAGGATGCCAGCCTTCAAGTGGGACCTGGGGATCCCCTGGAATTATAGTTCATCTTCAGCCTACAGAGCTCAGTCCCTTTGAAGAAAATGGAGTCTTTGGAGGGTGGACTCTAAGGCGTTGTAACCCGCTGAAGTCCCTGTCCTCCCCAGGCTCCATCCCCAAATCTCCAGGTTGGAGTGGGCAACCTCCCTATCCCCCACCAGTGGCCACGGGAGTCCTGGCAACTTATATGCTACAACATGCGTTATGATTATTTTCAGATCTAAGTTACAAATTAGTCTGCTCACCTCAGAAATATGTGATGAACACATTACAATTTGTACATAATAGGGAAAAAAACCTTTCTTTTTGCTTCTGTGTTGTCAGCTTGAATTGAAATCCCCATGGGGAATTGGGGACTGAAAGAGAAAACTGAAATAATCTTTTTCAACAGAGGCATGTGTAGATCCTTCTGCGTGGCAGTCCACGTTCAGTGCACTGCTGTGCAGGCAGATCTTTGAATCGATTTGCAAGTAATTATTGGAGACCCCATAGCATGCTATACCCAATGTAGGTGTAAGATGCATGGCAGATTTCATAAGCCAAATTTGGTTTGTAAGTGCCAGGTAATGACATTTTGTCACTATATGCCAAGAAATATTCAGATCTCGGCATGGCATCATTAAACCGCTGAGTCTGCCATTACTAATTTTGCTCCTACTTTGGGATGAAAAGACTCACCATGGGGGGCGTCAATGGGGAGCATCAGCTATAGGCACAAATCTACTTAGTCTGGATAACCGAAGCTGGCAAAACCTTGCACATGCTAGATAAAAAAAAATCAATTTAAGTTGAAATTCCACAAATTGTCCCAGTGTGATGTAATTCTCTATAACCCTTCCATCCAAGTTTCCTTTAAAAAAAAAAGAAAGAAAGAAAGAAAAACTGCACAGAAGATTAAGCTACGCTGGTAGCCACATCCCTGCCTGCGAGTTAATCATTTTGAAAGACGCAACATCCTTTCCATAGCAAACGCCGTCTTTCCTCTAAAGATTTTATGCAGTGCGAGCGAGTGCACTTATTTGACTTAATTTTATGGAGTACACCAGTTCTGTTTTAAAACAAAATGGGCCCATAAACTAAGTCAAAGTGGGTGAAAAATCCAAGATCGATAAGGGCAACCATTAAAACCTATCAATCTCCACAGCAGCTGAAAGTGCAGGGGGTGGGGAGGTGGAATGGAGACAACAGCACATGTACACTTCTAAAAAAAATCTTTCTAAAAAAAACCCTGTTTTGTTGCAGCAATGATCTATCAACTGTGGAACAAATGGAGATGAAATCTGAATGATGAATACTACACTGAGAAGAAAGATGTGCTGGCATTTCTTACATGTTTCGGCACTGGGCTGCTTTCAAGACTCATGGGAGACAGATTTCCATTTGATGCCCACCTTCCTCCTGACTGCCCCCCTGGGTTAGTGTTATTTTGAAAGAAAGAAACAAATATGTGTGATCTTTTTGTTTTTGTTTTTGTTTAAAATCCCCTATATCTGACAACTGCTGAGCAGACAGGTTAAAACGGATAAAAGGAAGTACTTCTTCACCCAAAGGGTGATTAACATGTGGAATTCACTGCCACAGGAGGTGGTGGCGTCCACAAGCATAGCCACCTTCAAGAAGGGGTTAGATAAAAATATGGAGCAGAGGTCCATCAGTGGCTATTAGCCACAGTGTGTGTGTGTGTGTGTGTGTGTATATATATATATATATTTGGCCGCTGTGTGACACAGAATGTTGGACTGGATGGGCCATTGGCCTGATCTAACATGGCTTCTCTTACGTTCTTATGTTCTTACAGGAGTCTCAAAAACAGAAATGCAAAGGGGAAAAGACTACTGGATTAATTTGCAAAGTGCACTAGTCCTTCTACTAATGGGATTTTCCAGTTGTTTAGGGGTTTCTTAGGGCCAGAAAAAAACAAAGACTTGGCAGCTTTGGCTGTCAGGAATCTGAGCCAGTGCCATAGCAATAAGTATTCCCTTGGGGATACTGGATGGTACAGATGCATATTAGGCTACACCCCCTGATGCCAAGCCAGACAGAACTGAGTCCCTGTGCGTTCCTGCTCAAGAAAATCCCTGCCATCAGAGCAGAGCCCTACAAGTCAATTGGAAGCTTTTCTCAAGACAGCTTGGAAGTGTTGATAGATTTCTCACTGCTGCCTTATTATACCTTAGGGACCACCTTTCCCTGCACATGTTCCAGTGAGCACTTCGGTCCAGGTCTCAAAACCTGCTGACAGTTCCCAGCATCAGAGAAGCGAAGCTCAAAACAATGAGGGCCAGGGCCTTTTCCGTTGCTGCCCCTAGCTGGTGGAATGAGTTGCCGGAGGAGTTTAGGGCCCTGTGAGAACTCTTACAGTTCTGCAGGGCCTGCAAAACGGCACTCTTCCGCAAGGCATTTACATGAATGGTAACATCTGCAGCAATGGGACTGGCCCATAAGAACACCACCGATGGCCTATTTCACTGTGCTATGGCGATCCTGAGACCTCTGAGAATAGCTAACCACCAGAATTTAAATCGCTGCTTGGAATTATGATAGTAGCACATGCAATTGCTTTAAATTGTTTTTATGTTTTTATTGTTGCTTATTGTATTGGTCACACTAATGTGTTTGTGTTGACCCTTGGTTTGTGAGCTGCCCTGAGCCTGCCTTTGGTGGGGAGGGCAGGATATAAATTAATTAAATAAATAAATAAATATACAGTTTCAAGGTAGCTCAGGCTTCAATTGCTGCTTTTCCTTAGGAGTCCATCCCTCACCACTAATACAAATCTTATAGCCACTGTTTAAGAACATAAGAACATAAGAGAAGCCATGATGGATCAGGCCAACGGCCCATCAAGTCCAACACTCTGTGTCACACAGTGGCAAAAAATGTTATATACACACATACACTGTGGCTAATAGCCACTGATGGACCTGTGCTCCATATTTTTATCTAAACCCCTCTTGAAGGTGGCTATACTTGTGGCCGCCACCACCTCCTGTGGCAGTGAATTCCACATGTTAATCACCCTTTGGGTGAAGAAGTACTTCCTTTTATCCGTTTTAACCTGTCTGCTCAGCAATTTCATCGAATGCCCACGAGTTCTTGTATTGTGAGAAAGGGAGAAAAGTACTTCTTTCTCTACTTTCTCCATTCCATGCATTATCTTGTAAACCTCTATCATGTCACCCCGCAGTCGACGTTTCTCCAAGCTAAAGAGTCCCAAGCGTTTCAACCTTTCTTCATAGGGAAAGTGCTCCAGCCCTTTAATCATTCTAGTTGCCCTTCTCTGCACCTTCTCTAAAGCTATAATATCCTTTTTGAGGTGCGGCGACCAGAACTGCACACAGTACTCCAAATGAGACCGCACCATCGATTTATACAGGGGCATTATGATACTGGCTGATTTGTTTTCAATTCCTTCCTAATAATTCCCAGCATGGCATTGGCCTTTTTTATTGCAAACGCACACTGTCTTGACACTTTCAGTGAGTTATCTATCATGACCCCAAGATCTCTCTCTTGATCAGTCTCTGCCAGTTCACACCCCATCAACTTGTATTTGTAGCTGGGATTCTTAGCCCCAATGTGCATTACTTTGCACTTGGCCACATTGAACCGCATCTGCCACGTTGACGCCCTCTCACCCAGCCTCAACAGATCCCTTTGGAGTTCCTCACAATCCTCTCTGGTTCTCACCACCCTGAACAATTTAGTGTCATCCGCAAACTTGGCCACTTCACTGCTCACTCCCAACTCTAAATCATTTATGAACAAGTTAAAGAGCATGGGACCCAGTACCGAGCCCTGTGGCACCCCACTGCTTACCGTCCTCCACTGCGAAGACTGCCCATTTATACTTACTCTCTGCTTCCTATTACTCAGCCAGTTTTTGATCCACAAGAGGACCTGTCCTTTTACTCCATGATTCTCAAGCTTTCTAAGGAGCCTTTGATGAGGAACTTTATCAAAAGCTTTCTGGAAGTCAAGGTAAACAACATCTATCGGGTCTCCTTTGTCCACATGTTTGTTCACCCCCTCAAAGAAATGCAACAGGTTAGTGAGGCAAGATCTTCCCTTGCAGAACCCATGCTGAGTCTTCCTCAATAACCCGTATTCATCAATGTGCCTACTCATTCTGTCCTTGATAATGGTTTCTACCAACTTTCCCGGTATTGAAATCAGACTGACTGGCCTGTAATTTCCCGGATCTCCTCTGGAACCTTTTTTAAAGATGGGGGTGACATTTGCTACCTTCCAGTCCTCAGGAATGGAGGCAGATTTCAATGAAAGATTACAGATTTTTGTTAGAAGATCCACAAGTTCAACTTTGAGTTCCTTCAGAACTCTCGGATGTATGCCATCCGGACCCGGTGACTTATTAGTTTTTAATTTGTCTATCAGTTGTAGGACCTCCTCATTTGTCACCTCAATCTGACTCAGGTCTTTCAACACCCCTTCCAAAATTAGTGGTTCTGGGGCGGGCAAAAAGTTCTCGTCTTCTACAGTGAAGACGGAGGCAAAAAATTCATTTAGCTTCTCAGCCATTTCCCTATCCTCCTTCAGTAATCCTTTTACCCCATGGTCATCCAAGGGCCCCACTGCCTCCCTGGCTGGTTTCCTACTTCTAATATATTTGAAGAAAGTTTTATTGTTGGTTTTTATGTTTTTTGCAATATGCTCCTCATAATCCCTTTTTGCCTGCCTGATCACAGTCTTGCATTTGATTTGCCACAGCCTGTGTTCCCTTTTACTAATCTCACTTGGACTGGTTTTCCACCGCTTAAAGGAGTCCTTCTTACCTGCAACATCTTGTGTAGCTTGGTGTTATGTAGAACTACAGTGAAACCAGGTTTGTTTGTTTGTTTGTTTCAGGTGATCTTTTGATGGGTATCGTAGGCAAGATATATGAATGGCGAAGGGAGTTGGTGCATGCCTTGTAGTCAAAGTTCCTTGCAGGGAATCAGAGAATCCAACTCTGTATGTTACTTTTCCCTGCATTTGCATTTAGCCAAGAGCTTCAGGCTTGCTGTACTGGTACAGTGCGGTCAAGATTGCTTTCACAGTCTTTGGGAGTTTTGCAAATTGCAGTCATAATATCCAAATAACAATGAACTCCATGGAAGATCTTGAGGGTAAGAGACATCAGTCTTCAGAAAGTGCTGGGATGTCAGTTCAACAGCTTCAGATTTTCCTGAAGCTGTGGCAGGAACCAACAGTGCACATTATTCTATTCCTGCAATGCAGGTGGAACCGACTCTGTCCCCACCACAACAGATACCTGAATGGCGTATTTGTGTTGGTCAGAATCCAGCATCCCTTCTCCAGTCTTTTTACAGCAGTTGCACTGATCTGCTTTTCTGCAACATCTTGTGTAGCTTGGTGTTATGTAGAACTACAGTGAAACCAGGTTTGTTTGTTTTTTCTGAACTTTGAAGTTGCTGGATCTGTGGTGTTTTACATCCACTCACTCCATTTCCTGCAGTAACTTTGTGTCTGCAATGAAGATTCCTGCAAAGGATTTGCACTTTCAACAGTACCTCCTGTATCCTAGCTCATTATTTTGACTTTTTGCAGCTGTCCCAATTTGGCTTGCAGTAGTTATTTTTCCCCCTTCAGTGAGAGGTCTGATTCTAGAGACAAACATTGTCTTAAGCAAGGTTTATCTGTTTTCTCAATAAGCTAATTTTCAATAAACTCAGATTTCCAGATTAAGAACATTCAAGTCCATTGAAGTCAATGGGCTGAACCCAGCTAGGTGCTGTTGTTGTTGTTTTTAATTTTATTTTATTATAATTTTTTATTTGTGATTTATAGTCCGCCCTTTCCCAAGATGTGCTCAGGGTGGATTACAACACAATAAAACAGTTAAGAATAAAACAGTTAAAGGAAAAGGAAAGGTCCCCTGTGCAAGCACCAGTCATTTTCGACTCTGGGGTGACGTTGTTTTCACAACGTTTTCACGGCAGACTTTTTATGGAGTGGTTTGCCATTGCCTTCCCCAGTCATCTACGCTTTCCCCCCCACCAAGCTGGGTATTCATTTTACCGACCTCAGAAGAATGGAAAGCTGAGTCAACCTCAAGCCAGCTACCTGAAAACCCAGCTTCCACCAGGGATCGAACTCAGGTCGTGAGCAGAGCTTAGGACTGCAGTTCTGCAGCTTTAACACTCTGCGCCACGGGGCTCTTCAGTAAACAGTTAAAAACATTAAATAAAAATGAGAAAAGGTGGTGTCAGTGATATAAACATCATTCACAGATTGAGACACAGGATGCAGTGAGCGCAGGGAGGCCAATTAATAGTGTGAGGACACCTGGCTACCTCAGCCAAAAGCCTGGTGGAACAGCTCCATTTTGCAGGCCCTCCAGAATGGTAGATGTTCCGGTAGGGCCCAAATCTCCTTGGGGAGCTAATTCCACCAGGTTGGTGTTCCACCAGGTTCATCTCCTCAGTTCCCCTCATTCTTCAGTCCCCCATCCACAAGGGTTTTGTCCATACATATCCTATGATCCTGCCACTAGGCAAACTGGGCAATTTCCTAGGGCACTGGCCTTCTGAAGACACCAAATTGGGTGCCCCTCCATGTGACTTCGTGATGTTATCAGTGCGGGGGGGGCACCAGACATTTACCCTGCCTAGGGTGCCAGATAGTCTAGGATTGGCCCTGCCTATGATCCTCAACATAGCTTGTTGGGATGGATCAGAGGAGACTCTTCCTTTCTTTTTTCAACAGCAGAAAACCTGGTCAGGTTCAGCTCAATGGGTCTAACTCCACTTAGGACTGCACTGTTAATAGTATACTTTTCTGTTTTCCCCAAGGTTTTTATCCCTGCTTGTGAAATTTCTAGCAGTTATATACTCATTGACTTTTGCTTCTCTTCCAAACCTTAGTGAATGTCGTCATGAGTAACAACAGTCTCATTATCTGTAAGGAGAAAAGTTTGGAAAATGTGTTGCCATTCTATTCCAAGCTGAAAGATTGCAGTTCATGTTTCCTTTCTTCAGAGACCAAATAATGATCAAACCTCCAAACCCATGCTATTGAAAGCTATTGGAGGCTCACCAGGGCTTTGAAACAAGGGTATAAGAGGGTTGCAAGTAGAAGAGTTCTTGCTGTCTTGATGTTGTCAAAGAATCAAATCACATGTGGATGACACTAAATTGTTCAGGGTGGTGAGAACCAGAGAGGATTGTGAGGAACTCCAAAGAGATCTGTTGAGGCTGGGTGAGTGGGCATCAACGTGGCAGATGCGGTTCAATGTGGCCAAGTGCAAAGTAATGCACATTGGGGCCAAGAATCCCAGCTACAAATACAAGTTGATGGGGTGTGAACTGGCAGAGACTGACCAAGAGAGAGATCTTGGGGTCGTGGTAGATAACTCACTGAAAATGTCAAGACAGTGTGCGTCTGCAATAAAAAAGGCCAACACCATGCTGGGAATTATTAGGAAGGGAATTGAAAACAAATCAGCCAGTATCATAATGCCCCTGTATAAATCGATGGTGCGGTCTCATTTGGAGTACTGTGTGCAGTTCTGGTCGCCGCACCTCAAAAAGGATATTATAGCATTGGAGAAAGTCCAGAGAAGGGCAACTAGAATGATTAAAGGGCTGGAGCACTTTCCCTATGAAGAAAGGCTGAAACGCTTGGGACTCTTTAGCTTGGAGAAACATCGACTGCGGGGTGACATGATAGAGGTTTACAAGATAATGCATGGGATGGAGAAAGTAGAGAAAGAAGTACTTTTCTCCCTTTCTCACAATACAAGAACTCGTGGGCATTCGATGAAATTGCTGAGCAGAAAGGTTAAAACGGATAAAAGGAAGTACTTCTTCACCCAAAGGGTGATTAACATGTGGAATTCACTGCCACAGGAGGTGGTGGTGGCCACAAGTATAGCCACCTTCAAGAAGGGTTTAGATAAAAATATGGAGCACAGGTCCATCAGTGGCTATTAGCCACAGTGTATGTGTGTATATAAAATTTTTTGCCACTGTGTGACACAGAGTGTTGGACTTGATGGGCCGTTGGCCTGATCCAACATGGCTTCTCTTATGTTCTTATGTTCTTATGTTCATGTTAAGTTCCGAACTAGATTTATTTTATAAGTCTAAGGGCACAACAATTGCTGCTTTTCATAATCAATCAGACAAAGTCCAGATTTCCCACCTACTTCCTGACTTCTGTCCTACCAGACTACATTTCTCAACAAACAGTGCTTTCAACTCTGTTGTGTTTAAGAACACTGATCTGGATGGCCAAGGCTATCCCTATCTTGCCAGTTCTTGGAAGCTAAGCAGGGGTGGCTCTGGTTCCTTCTTGGAATGGGAAACCACCAAAGAAGTCCAAGGTTGTTATACAGAAACAAGCAATGGCAAACCACCTCTGTTTGTTTATTAGTCAGCTGTGATTTGACAGCACTTTCCACTATCACACCTGAAAACACCACAGTTCTGTAAGTTCTTTAAAGTTTTCTATAAATATGTGCCATGTATTTTTTTTCCCACAACAGAAATAAGACATTCCTACTCGATCCTGTACATATTTACACTAGTGATAGGCAGAAACCAGTACATAAGCCAAAATTTGGCACAAACTTGGCCAGGTTTGAAGCCCCCGAACCAATGTCTGGGGAAGAAGTCTTTGAAGAAGAAACATAATGGTCTGCTGATATGGCTGCCAGCCATTTCTGCCTAATAGTGCACCCACTGAAATGGATGCAAACAGGGGGAAGCAAAGCTGCCCAGTGAAATGGTTACCAGCCATTTAAACCTAAGAGGAGGGTGGGTCCACTCATCATCCTTTTTTTACTAAGTACTGGGGGGGGGGGCAAACCTTTTCTTGCCCACAGTGGCTGCAAGCTTTGAAGTGGGGAGAAGCAAAACTGATTTCCCCAGGCAATCTCCCCCCTTTCTCCCAGCCACAGTTTGCTGCTACCGGGAGAAAGAGGGTCCAAACTGGTCAGTTTGGGGCATTTTTTTGTTTGGGTAGGTTTTGGGCTCAGTTTGGGACCCACCCTGAACCTCAAACCGAACTAGAATTTTTAGGTTCATGCCCATCCTCAATTGCATCTCACCAGCTTTGTATTTTGAGTCTTTGAATAGTCTAGCCAAAAATAATGTATAATAATATAAAAGCTCCACTTTGGGCTATGGAAAAAAGTTGTTTTTTCTTGCTTTGGAAAACTTACATATTGCTAAAAATGTCCCTCTCTTTTTTTAATGCAGCCACTGAGACTAGATCCTGGATGCTGAAAGATGTCTTGTTAACCAAACATATACAGGTCTCATGAAACTAAAAATGAAAGATCCCATGAAATTAAAAATTATGGTTTCTAACAGCTAAGAAGAAATTATAATTTTGTATTGCAATAATTTTGGCACAAGCTCTGGGGCTCTCCTACACAAAAGAAGAAGAAGAGGAATGCTAGAATGCTCCATTTTCATTTCCACAGCGAGAGTCTGCATGGTTGCACTTGACAAAGCACTTAAAGCTACAGCCATTTCCTGAAGACCCTTCGACTGGCACACTGTAGCATCTCTTTATACATGGCAGGCTGACCTATATACTGAATAGGTCAAACTTCTAGGCAATCAAAAGCTGTAACCTTCTGGGGCATCTCTTCAGCCTCTTCTTGTCATGCTTGGCCAGGTTTGCTCCTTGTTTTGTTCTGGCATCTTTTCTTAGAGAGAGAGAGATGGAAATCCTGGCATGTCTTCCACTTCCATGGCACTGCTCTTTTTTTTCTCTTTTGTCTACTTTTTTCATGACATGCCCACACAGTACTTTTTAACCATTTGGTTGACCACACAAGAAGCAAGCATTACATTTACATTCACAGTAAGCCTACCATGTACCGGCAGGCATGCTAGGAGAAATGATAAGTGAGGTTCTTGAGGTCAAGAGTAATTACTATTGGACAGAAGGAGGTCACAAGGCCTTCACAAAGGCAGCAATCTTCATATTATAGAATGTTAACTTTTGGGTTTTGTATTTTTAAAAATTCTGTATGATCCTTGTAATTTCCCCCCCTTTATTTCCGCTGATACACATTTTGCACTAGATACTATATTATAGTCTCCTATTTATTTACAGATAGGGTTACCTAAGGATGGATGGACTACTTCAGATTTATCATCCCTGATATTTCAACACCAAACCAACCAACAAAAAACATCTAATCATCTTGCTTGCCCTCTTTGATACTTTCTCCAACTCTTCATTTTTTCCCCCAAGATAAGCTGTACAAAGTATTCCAAACAAGACCTCACCATAGATCTTACACAGAGGCACTATAATTTTGGCTGTTTTATTTTCAGTTTTTTTCCTAATAACCCCCTTCTACCACCACAGAGTTTGCCATTTTCACTGCTGCAGCTGGGTTGACATTTGCATTGAGCTATCCATTATGACCCTAAGGTCTTGCCCTTTCAGCCTCAACAAGTTGAGGCTCCTTTAGCTTGCACTTGAAGTTGGGACTGAAACTCAACTTCCCCGTTAGAAGTCCCTGTCCAAAAGCTCTGGATACAAGCCCTGGGATTCAGCCCCATGGAAACTTGTGTGTTTTCTTACAGAGTCTGACCTCTAATGAACTCTTATTGAAAGCTGTGAGCTCCAGTTCCAGGAGCTAGACAATAGCAGGCAACTGACCTACCTCATTCAGCAGAAACTGCTCCCAGAAGAATCATGTGCTACTAGGGCATACACCAAAAGGTAGATGGAGATTTTCAGACATTAACAGAAAACAAGGAATGTAATCAGATTTAAATTAAATCTAAAACATAGTCTATATTAAAATCAGCATCAAAATATTCAGTTAAGACAACAGGGTAAAGGCTGACTAGAGATGGGCACACACTGGTTGGTGAACTAAAGTTCATCATGAATTTTGGCTGGTTTGTGATTCGCAAAGCAATGTTCATGAATTGAAGAACTGCCGCAAACTTTCACAAATTTCAATGCAGTTTGTGGCACTTCATTTACCCCCCAAAACTGGTTTAAATGGCTGCCTGCTTTCTGCTCCCTGTGAAAAGCAGCAGAGAGCAGAAAGTGGGGATTTAAACTTTAAATGGCTCAAAAACCTATACAAACAGAGGGCAGTTCACAAATCAACCTTCTGTTTTCTTTGGTCCCTGTTTTGGCTTTTGGTTCAGCTACAAACCACTAGCTGAATTGAACTGCAAAAATGTGGTTTGTGCCCATCCCTAAGGCTGACAGCTTGACAGTAAACAGAGGAAGACCAATTCACAAATTGTTAATTTACAGACATAAATAATAATAATAATAATAATAAAACCCTTTGGCCCAGTGCTGTAAAGTAGGTAGATTTACAGTCAGAAGGAGAGAGACATATAGCACTTTACTGCTAATGAATCTACATCAAATGCTGGTCAAAAAAAAGATGTAACACAATTTTGCCTCCTTTGAAAATAAAAAAAAACACCAATAAACCTGTTGAATAAGATGATGGGGGGGGGGGGGCAGGGAGACAACTCTAATTAGTGTCCATAAAGTATGACGGGAAGATCAGCAACATGATTTTTTTATTTTTAAAATTTTTACTAGACTGTTTCTTGTAAACCATGCAAAGTGAATTAGCTTTAAAGATATCTGATAATTCTGTAGATTGCTTTGTAGCTCCCCTGTGATAGGACTTGTGATTAGTAGGCAAATACATTTTCACACTACAATTTTTAATGCTAACAATGAACACTAAATAAAATTGCATGATTGGGATATTTTCTATAGCAGAGAGAGGGGAAGGCTTCAAGGGTACTTACTATCTGTTTTAGTGTAATCGAGTCTTCAAATAGCAAGTAATCCTCAAGTTTGTCTCTCTTCTCTTTGGCAAGCAAGCAAAACAGGTCCCCTTGGTTGCTCATCAAACCTTGATGTCTGTGACAATTACCAAACTGCTTGAATGAAAACCAGAGGCCTATGAACTTTCAGAGAGCCAGTGTCATCACAGAGAATAAACCATTAAACAGAAAATAAACCATTAAAAGTGATTCCACAGCTTAAAGTTCACCCAAAGTACTATTAGCTTTATGTCCAATTTGGAACTGTCAAGGGGAATATTTACCATCATAATTTCAGATCATTATCTTAGCATTCCAAGGCAAATAGCCACAATTTAATTCATTACTGCTCACATTACATCTTTATTTTTCAGCAACTGGTAGATGACATTTTGCATGCGACTGAGAAAAAATGCTAATTAGGCCAGTGTGTACCCTTACACTTTTGTAACTTCTCGGTGGTTATGTTTTGGTGCAGTAAGAAAAGAACATTCCCAAGCAGCTGGCTATTTCCATCTTCCACACTTAACTCCACCTAACAAAAAAGCTGACCAAGGGGCTATGGCAAAAGTCACCTTCCCCCACCCACACATACAATGGGTTCATGTTATCTGTCTACCTTCCTGAGAGGTGTATTCGACTGTACTGTCTGCCAGAGCTGAATGACCCCCTTTTTTCATCAGCTCACCCACACACCTTAATTTAGAAAATCTAAAGTGATCTCTGGAGTGGAATAGGATACACATTAATATGCAAATGAACTGCCAAGAAAGTTCAGATTTGCATTTAGACTGGACAAAGAAGGGAGGAAATGGCTTTTCTCATGCTGTTTCCTCACACCGCTACAATTTTACAAATTACTAATCCCAGCAATGATGCCAAGAGGGACACACTCATTACCATTCATTTATTCTCAGATGGGCTTGATTCGTCTCAATATGCCTGACATTATACTTCAAACCTGCTTATTTAGAGTACAGTAGGACTCCAGTTGTCTTGCCAATAATGGAATAATGACTGACAGACAGACAGGAAGGAAGGAAGAGAAAGGAACAAAAAAAATAAAGCTGATAATCCCCTTCTGTAGATGGTGCTAATAGCGGGAGGTTGGCTGTGAAAATACCATGTGTTTGTTTCCTTCAGGAATAATTTTTACACCTAGAACAACTGTGGAATGGTTATTAGGAGATAATATATTTTACAACTGTGGATTTGGGATCAAGCAGGGTATGCAGACTGAATTCCAAAGGGATGTTCTGCTTGGACATAAATATTTAGCAGGAGACAAATGGTCTTCAACAAAGAAATACCTGTTGAAGGACCATTATTGTCATTTTTTGCCATTCCTGGTTGATGCTTCTGTCTAGATGCTTCAGAACAGATTGAGTGGTTTTACAGCCCATCTGCAGATGTAGAGAGAAGGGGTCATTGTACCAGGGTTCAGTCCATAAAAGTGTATGTGTGTGTATGTATATACACACACACACACACACACACACACACACTAGCATATAAAACAACTAACGAGTGCAAGGCTGGCCATGATTTCTGTCAGCAATAAGCTTCATCTTTTTTCTAGTCTCAATGGAGAAATGCCCTTTGGTGGGTTTCTGTGCAGGCCTGAACAGACTGCAATACTACTAAATTACTGAATTTCTAAAAGCTCTGCTTCACCAGCCTTGACCTGTTTACTTCACCAGGGATATGGGTAAACTGTCTTCTCTCAACTTTAGAATGAAGGTTTCAAATTCTGGTTTGGGAAATTCTTGGAGGGTTGAGGGGGCTGTGGAAGGTCAAATTTGTGGAGAGGAGAGAACTCAGAAGGAAATGTGATGTCTCTCTAGTATTTCCATACTCCTAGACACTGTGGCACACCTCAGAGTCCATCTTCTGCAACTGCCATTTTCTGCAAGAGAACTGATCTCTGTAGACTGGAAAGAACTTGTAATTCCAGGATTGGTAACCTTGTTTATAGTCTGGGGACACTGAGTAACTTCCATCAACTTGGTTTAGTTGTGCTTGAGTGAATAAGAGGGCACCGTTCTAGACCCCTTCATCTAGTTCCAGTACAAGCTCCTTGCTTGGCATTTATCAGTAGAAAAGTGCTTAGTAAAATGTGATTTTCCCTTCTGCACAAAAATAATTTAAAATCAAGATACATTTTTAAAGCACATCTTACAACTCATGCCCTAAGCCCTCCAAAAAAAATTATCTGGGGAACTACTTCAAGCCTTGGGAAAAGCAACCCAGACTCCAAATTGGATTTTCAGTGAACCAGGATTAATAACCATCCCTCATTTACCTTCAGCATCTGGCACTCACAGATGTCTTGCCTCTTCATATGGGTGCTCCATTTCTAGCTACTAGATAGTGATAGATTTATCCTGGGTTAATACATTTCATTGAAAGCAATTTTTCCTTGTGGCAATGAAAGGAAATATTGAAACTCAGCATCTATTGGTATGAGTAACATTTAAAATAAACATTATTCTCATCTTTGTTATTAATAACAATGATATTGGTGTTATTGTGATAGAGTAGAGAGGCTGCATACTGATGCAGCACTTAGTTTGCTTGTAGATCCTCCTGGATCAGTTCTTGTTCCCGCTAGTTAAGAGATCTGTAGTTTTTATTCTCTCTGAGACTCTCAAGGACTGAGAGGAACTGGATAGAAGACTGCTCTTTAAGGCATACCCTGTCCAGTCTTCATCTCTGATGGCAGGAGGTTTTCATGTCCAAAAGCTAATTCTAGAAGTTCCAAATCTGCGCCCTATGCAAGGCAAGCACAAAGCCCATCTATGTGAATGCACAGTTGACCTCTCAAAGAACTTCAGTAACACCTTACTGACCTGATTTTTGCCCACTGTCCAGGACTCTCAAGCTGCTGTTCAGAGAAGTAAAATGGAATACTGGATTATCCCCTACTTAATGCGGTTCTGCAGGGCACGTAAGGCAGAGATGTCCTGCCAGGCATTTGAGGACAGCAATGGGTCTTTCCATCTAGCTGGCACTCCTATCTCTCTCCCTGCCTCCCCCACATATTCCTGGCAGTTTTATTGCCATCTATCTGTTATAAACTATAAATGCAAATAGTTTAGGTGTTTCACACACTCTAAATAACACAGTTTCAATCAATGAAAACCTGGTCAACTGATTCCATGATTCAGCCACAGGTCATATGTATATCTAGATGAGATACCAGGTATACAAATAAATGCAGTATTAGTGATTGTTTCAAATCTTTCCTCCTTGCAGTTTCAAAAGCCCTTGTGTGGATACAACTACCTGTACCTGTGAGGCTTTGCCAAGTAACACCCAGATAGACTTCTGCCCTGAAAACATAGGTGAAGCTTTAAGGATATGTTAAAAGTTCAGACCTTTTCCTTATGGAGGGCTTGACAGAAGTGAAAGTAAGAAACACATACATTGTTAAGTAGTTCAGGGAAGCACAGTTTCTCACACACACACACACCAACCTTCTAGCGCACAGCAGTTCAAAGGGAGCACATCTCCTTATATCTTGAGAAGTGAAGGTTATTCCCAGCCTCCATCTCCAGATGTTGTATTGGAAGGAGGGGGAGGCCCCCCACATTCCCAGCAGTGCTGGCCTAGGACGCATAGCGCCCCAGGCAGATTCCCTGCCTCCCGCCCTCCCTTCATTGTGTATGTGCCCCCCTGAAGTTCGCTGTGATGAGGATGGGCCCTACTGGCTTTGAGGCAGCCACACATTTTTGAAGCCAGTGTAGGAGGAGACTTCTCCCCCCCTCCTTTCCAGAACTGGAAGTGAGGGGGAGCGAAGCCTCCTCCAGTGCTGGCTTCAAAAAATGTGTGACTGCCTCGAAGCTGGTAGGACCCAGTCTCATTGCAGTGAGCTGGGGGGGGGGGAAGTGCAATGGAAGAGAGGGGGCTGGTGGCAGCAGCAGCAGCGATGGTGGTGGTTGTTTTGGGCACCAGGAGGGGAGAGGCCAATTTGGCACACCCCAGCCCCCTAGGCAACTGCCTAGTTTGCCTAGTGGGCAAGCCGGCCTTGTTAACCAGGCAGCCACCATTATCTCCACTATGAGAAACAAGATAACTACAGTAACAGTTACATGCAAAAACCAAGTGTGGAGGAAGGCATGACAGAAGACATCGCATAGATCCTGACAGTACCCTGTAAAATATGTTTCCCCCCAATGTTAGTGCATTAATATATCAACATTATCTATTACAAGTAGGGGACCCACAAGGAGTTGTTGGGGAGAAATGTCATCTTATCCTCCTGGTTGTTTCCTTTGTTAAAAATAGGGTTAGCTTTTCTCTTGGGATATTTCCCCCTAACAAGTCCCTAACCTACTATTTTCTTAAGGCAACAGAGGATTCTTGCTTATTTCAGCCCCTGAGCACTATGTACCTATACTATTGATATCTGAGTTCTTGTCCTTCATCTGGTGAAGCCTAACCACCTAACTAATCTCCTGTTTCTCTGTCTCTTCCTCAAGTCCTATCTGAAGTGATGGCAGACTTTCACTTCACTTTCTCTTCCCTCCCCCAAAAGTTACACAGCCCCTCATTGGTTGATGCCACTTAGCTTCTGCAGGCTCCCTTTGTAGGAAGGAACTGGTTGGAATCCCTGGAGGTTGGGCCATCCATTACAGTCCCTTATCCTCCAGAAGCAACATTTTGTGGAGATCAGTTGTCTGTCATGGGAGCATGGAGAAAGGAAAGATGCATTCTGCCATTAGAAATTTTAGTCTGGATCCAAACCTATGTCTACACCAATAAATGTGTGTTATACATTATACATACATTGCATAGTTAGATTCTATAGACATTGCCAATAAAATCCATACATTGGATATAACAGGGGTGGCCAACGGTAGCTCTCCAGATGTTTTTGCCTACAACTCCCATCAGCCCCAGCCATTGGCCATGCTGGCTGGGGCTGATGGGAGTTGTAGGCAAAAAACATCTGGAAAGCTACCATTGGCCACCCCTGGGATATAAAGTAAAGTAATTGAAGAAAAGTAGGGGGGGAACCTAAACCATTTGTAAAAAATAGAAAAGAATATATTATATAAACATCTATACTTATTGAAGCATGTACTTTTTAAAAAGTACCCTTCAAGATCAAATTGGAAAAGTTATACTCTAAATTTTCAAAATTGTAAAATGTCCACTTTTACATTCATTCAATAGTCAAAAAAGGTTGTCAGCCTCTGTGAAATTCCACTAACCTCTCCCTACCCAAATTAACATCTAGCATGAATCTTTTAATCTCACAGATTTTCCAGGCATTATTTTATCCATTTTAAAGCCTTATGAGGAAATCTTTACTTTGCAAGTGTTCTATCGAATGTTTAGAAGACTGAGCCACATGCAGCTTTCTAAAACATGGATAAATTATATCAGCTGCATGCCTTTGGTTTACTAAACCAGATGTTATCTATTTATTTTACAAGATTTCTTCATTGCAGAACTTTAGCAAGATTTCAGTCTGTTCACAAAAATGTGAAACCATGCAACAGTGCTAACAGAACAATCCTAAACAGGTCTACTCAGAATCCTACTGAAGTCCACACAATAGGGATTACTTCCAGGAAAGCATTCTTAGGATTGCATTGCTAGAAACTTAGAAAAGTGCAATGAAATCATCACAAGAGTTAAACACAACCAGTCCAATAGCTTGTATCCAACTGCACAGTTCCAAGTTTTCTTCAGAGGTGGTGACAATTTCTCTTGACTCCTGTTTCTCACTGTAGCCCCTGGAAATCCCTCTCCAAATGTGTTCCTTGGGTTCTCCCTATCCTAAAAAGCAGCATGGGAATCAATGTGTGTGTGTTGGAGGCTGAAAATTGGAAAACCAAAGACTAGAAAAATGACTAGAAAAAGAAATACTCATCCTTATTAAATGAACACACATACATGAACTCATGAAGCTGCCTTATTCTGAATCAGACTCTTGGACTACATCAAAGTCAATACTGTCTACTCAGACTGGCAGTGGTTCTCCAGGATCTCCAACATAAGTTTTTTTGTGTCACCTACTACCCAATCCTTTAACTGGAGATGCTGAAATTTGAACCTGGGACCTTCTGCATGCCAAGAAGATGCTCTGCCACTGAGCCATGGCTTCTTTCTCAAAACAAAGCATGAACACATGAAGTTACTTTATACTGAATCAGACCACTGGGCCATCAAGTTTGGTATCATCTATCTACTAAGACTTGCAGTGACTCTCAAAGGTCTCTGGCAAAGATTTTTCAAATCACTTCCCATCTAATCCTTTTAAGTAGAGATGCTGGGATTTGAACCAGGAACTTTCTGCATGCCAAGCAGATGCTTTGCCACTGAGCCACAGCCACTCCAATGCTCATTATTTTGTTCATTGCGCCAGGTCTGAAATAAAGAGCTGCCACATTTACTTACTAATTCAGATATTTTTGCTTCACTTTTCTCCTCAATGGGGACTCAAAGCAGCCTAGAGTAGCAGTCTCCTTTCCTCCATTATATTCTCACAACAGTTTTGTGAGGTAGGTTAGGTTGAGAGAGAAAGTAAGTGGCCCAAGGAATAGATTTGAACCAAATCCTAATCCAGTATTCCAAGTACTATACTACTTTGGTGGTCTCTAACTTTCACTACATTTAGGGTGCATCTACAGATTACAAAGTCCTCATGTTTTTCAGGGAACAAAAGGACCCACTATTTTCAGATTGGAAAACCACCCAATGGAGCCTCTACTGGCTTTGTTCAAATACTTGTTTGTTGTTATGAAAGTAACAATTTTTTTTTTTACAGCAGATCCAATAGCAGCTTCATGGGGTGGTTTGAAAATGTAAATACTGGGAGAGTTGCTAGTTCAGGTTGGGAAATATCTTGATATTCTGGGGTGAGGCCTGAGGAGGGTGGGGTTTAGGGAGGGGAGGGGCTTCAGTGGGGTATAATGCCACAGATCCCACCTTCCACAGCAGCCATTTTTCCAAGTGAAATTATCTCTGTCCCTTGGAGATCCACCTACACCTAGAGGTTGATAACTCTAAAACTAGGGAGGCTAAAGCTGCTTCTGCTTTGTGCTTTGTACATAAACAGAAAAGTGACAGTGTGTATCTTGGAGGTTCAAAACTACCATATGATACAAAATCTTTGTGTTGTTCATCAGCTAACATTAGGCTTTGTAATGTGTAGATGGACCATAAGAAAACTGCTTGTGAGCAAGAATGAAAAGTACAGATAGATCATGAATGTGAAGAGCTTGAAACCACAGCCTTTCTCTTATCTTGGTATCCCCAATTAAAAATTTATGTTTGCACATAGTTTTTTTTTTTTTGTCTGCTCCCCGCCCCCTCCCCCCCACACACAATGTTATTACCTGGGTCATCTGTGATATTTACATTTCATAACAATTCTCTCAGCAGTTCTCATCTCTGGGTAGGAGGATAAAAATTTTCCAAGGGACCATGTCTAGTCATTTGGTAAAAGACGGTACTGCAAGCATACATACAGATATCTGGAAAAGGGAGTTTTGACTCTCAAAAGCATATTCTGTGGAAATCTTATTGGTCTTCAAGGTGCTAGTGCAGGAGTGTCAAACATGCAGACCCGGGTGCCAGATTAGGCCCCTGGAGGAATCCTATCAGGCCCGCAAGCAAGTCTGTTTCCTTCTCCCTCTTTCTTGCTTCTTTCTGTGTCACAGCCTGTTTTGCCAGGATTTCTCAATTGCACAGAAACCTCAGAGCAAAGCCTCTATTTTCCCCATTGGCTGAGGCTCCTCTTTTGGAGAGGAAGTGGTGGGGAGGGAGAGTTTGCTTTGAACAGACCACAATATTGAAAGAGTGCTAATACTTTAAGCATGTTTTTTTTTATTTTTTTTAAAAAAATCTTTAATTGTGTTTGTCTGTGTCCTTTATAAAGTTTATATCTTTGCTACCTGGCATTACATTTTATGACACACGTGGCCTGGCCCAACAAGGTATAATTTGTCAGATCTGGCCCTAATAACAAATGTGTTTGATATCCCTGTGCTAGTGGATTGAATCTTGCTCTTCTACTGCAGACCAACATGGCCACACAACTAAAACTACATCTTCAAGTCGTTGAGCTATTAGAGAGGCACATATCTCTGGGCTACAGCTAAGGGTGCCAGACCTCTCCATGGGGACCCCTTAGTTTTGGTGCTCCTCTATGCTGCCAGCCAACTGGCCAGTAGGGAGAATTAGCCCCCCATCATCAAGCAATAAGCTGGAAATAAACATGATGTGCCTATATCACCCAGAAATGACATAGCCATGTTGGTGACATTGAGTGGGGGGTGGTGGGGGGGGGGGAGGAACACTCTGGTTTTGGGAGGAAAATCTGGTGGAAGCTAGCAATGGCCAAATTAGCTTAACATAAGAGCCACATAGAATAAATGTCAGATGTTTGGGAGCCACAAGACATGAATGTCAGATGTTTAAGAGAAGGAAGGAAGGAAGGAAGGAAGGAAGGAAGGAAGGAAGGAAGGAAGGAAGGAAGGAAGGAAGGAAGGAAGGAAGGAAGGAAGGAAGGGAGGGAGGGAGGGAGGGAGGGAGGGAGGAAGGAAGGAAGGAAGGAAGGAAGGAAGGAAGGAAGGGAGGGAGGGAGGGAGGGAGGGAGGGAGGGAGGGAGGGAGGAAGGAAGGAAGGAAGGAAGGAAGGAAGGAAGGAAGGAAGGAAGGAAGGAAGGAAGGAAGGAAGGAAGGAAGGAAGGAAGGAAGGAAGGAAGGAAGGAAGGAAAATAGATGGGGGAGGGAGAAAGGAGAGAGAAGTGCAAAGAAAGTAACTTTAACTTTAAATGCATTCATCAAGCCGCCAGCTGGCTTGTCTTGGAGAAGTGATTTAAAGAGACAAATGCTTCTCCAAGCCAACTGATGGGGTGGTGGAAGCTTTGAGAGCCACACAATATGTGTGAAAGAGCCACATGTGGCTCCCAAGCCACAGTTTGGTTACCTCTGGTAGAAGCTAATTTCACCATAAAGGTTTTGCCCAGAAAATAGAGCATTGCTTCCTATGTTCCCAACATGCCTATGTAACTTCTGGATGACAAAGGTACATCACTTTTATTTCCACCTTCTTCCCCCCCCACTCCTGGTAAGTTCATCCCCATCTCCAACTGGCTGCTCAAAGGCCCTGGCAGCCCTAGTTACAGCTCAGTAACTCTGTGAATTAGGTTATCTTCAAGTCCAGTAGTACCTTAGAGACTAACAAGATTTCAGGGTATAAACTTTCAAGAATCAAAGCTCCCTTTGTCAGTCACCAAAGGGAGTTTTGACGCTTTAAATCTTGTACCCTGGAAATCTTGTTATTCTCCACAGTGCTACGGGACTAAAATCTAACTGTTGTACAGCAGGCCAACATGGCTACCCTCTGAAACTATCTGTGAATTAAGGGACAAACCTATTTAGCCCTGCATGATGCCACAATCGTACAAGAGAGACTTTCCAGCTTCAAACAACATTTTTCTCCTCTTTGACTCTTTGTTTCCATCATACAAATAACTTGATTCTCTCTCCCCCTCCCAACATTTGCCAGTTCACAAAAGCAGCCCTTAAAGTTTAATCTCTGTGACCAAGTTCATTTCCTTTGCTGCATTCAAAGCCCAGGCATTTTTTAATCAAGCGGCATGAAAGGAATGTTTAATGAAAGAGCTTAACCTTAGATCAATGCGACTGATGACCTGCTGTGTTTATTGTGCCTGTCAGAACAGGAACCTAAATCAAAAATTTGATAACGAAAATGAACAAGAATTGAGGGCCCGGCCGTCAGCCTACCTACATTTCGGCGGCCCTATTGAATTAATTGACGTTCTATTGATTTAGCAGCGGAAGGTCTGAGCCTTTTGTTCTGTAATTTCAGATTCCAAATATTGACAAAGGGGGGGGAGGGATTGGGACGAATATCGACACAAAGTCATTCACGAGTTCTTACTGTTTTGTATTTACCATGGAATTGTCTCTCAGCAGTAGGTTGAAACTGCAGAAACAAGACTGCTCCCCGCAGGAATTTCCTTGTGTGAATATCTCAATGATTAGATTCGTACTCTCACTTAAAACCAAGAAAATGACAGAGCAAAACAACGTTAAAGGCAGAAGTTGCTTGTCGATCAATAAATATTACATCAGTGTTTTGCAGGAAAGCTTTTCCAAAGGGCATCGGATTAACCAAAGTTATCAGAAGGTAAAGTGAAGGGAGGAGAATGAAACTGACGGGATGTTCCTCCAGCCTGTAATGCAGGCATTGATTTTAAACCAGAAATCCTTTATAATGGAGTGCTGCCTGATGTTTACAAAATTAAGCCTTATTTCTAACCAATATCCATTTTTGAAAAAATGCATCGGATCTACGTTGTAATCTCTTCTGAAATCCCATTAAGCTTCAGAAACCACATGGTGCTGTGATCAGGAGGGAAACCTAGCTTCAGACAATCATTTTTATTCAACTTAAATGCCAGATCGTAACATGAAGCCCCATAGGAATGATGGTGTTGGTTCAGTGATCATAATATCAGATCAGGAGCTGAGAGACCCAAGGTTGTCATAGATCAGTTGTGACTTGATGGCACTTTCCACCAGCTCTTCCTATCTGGCTTTTCTCTCCGTTTCTGTTAAATTAGGCAGGGGCTGGGTGGGACAAGGTAAGTGAGAGACAGCAGTAAAGAGCTGCAGTGGTTGGGAGATGTGGCATAGCTTAGATGTAACCAAGGGTTTTTTTGTAGCAAGAACTCCTTTGCATATTAGGCCACACACCTCTGATGTAGTCAATCCTCCAAGAGATTACATGGTTCTTATTGTAGGGCCTACTGTAAGCTCTTGGAGGATTGGCTACATCAGGGGTGTGTGGCCTAATATGCAAAGGAGTTCCTGCTACAAAAAAAGCCCTGGATGTAACTCTGAACCTCACAGCTCTGAGGAAGACAACACTGACAATAGCCCTGTATTGAGAGAACATTTCATGAATTCATGAATTCTTCATTGAATTCAAGCAGTTTTAGAGCACTTCTTTGAACTCACTAATCAGTAGAGGCTCTACTCATTGTTAAGGGAATTCACTGAACATTTATATTGATAAGTATAAAACATATAAGTAATTCACAGACTAATTTTACTTATGGGTTTTCTCAAGGATGTCAGAGTGAGAACAGGCTGAAAGAATGCTGAGGGAACTTTTTCATTATTTCTAATACTCCAATCTGATTGTCCTGCCTTGGATCTTCCAGTGAATTCTGTAATAAATAGTTCCTTGTTAGTGTCAGGAGTGTTTCACCTTTCTTCTGCTATTCTCTCAACAGTAATCCAGCTTCAGATGCAAGAGGGACTCAAGAGAAGGCTTGCTTTCATTATGGGGGGGGGGGGTCATATGTGAGGAAGCAGACTTAGAATCATATGCAGAAACAAACTAGGAACAGGAGCAGTTCTTCCAGAATGGTGCAATATGATCCCATTGGCTTGTATTGAAAATCAACTGGATTTTCTAAACATACATAGCATATGATGGCAATCCAGCCAAGACTTAGCCAAAATATATATACTCAACACCTTCTTGTGAAGTAATCTAATGTAGTCCAATTGATGGTATCAGCATTCTTGCACCTTATTCTTTTAAGTGTGTGAAGCAAGTCCTATTCTTACCACTAGTGATCAAGTGTTAAATATGCCATTGCTGTGTCTTTTCACAGAGGGCTTCTGGTGCAATGTATATTCCTCTCTTGTAGGGGATGCAAAGCACACCTGTCCATATGCACACTTTCCCTCCACTCAAAGTTGTGTCTTTGATTTCCTTCTTTGTTCTTGATTGTTGTGGCTTCACAAATAAACTATCAAAATCCATATTTAGTATTCAAATTCAAATCCTATTTGATATTTAAATACCCAGGTTTCAGGTAACTCCAAGAAAGTTGTAACCTATAATAACCTACTGTTCAAAGGAGATGGTTTTTGAAGGTATCCCATGTTGGACTGCAGTAGAACAACTAGATTCAAGTCCAGTATAGGGTTGCCAGGTCCCAGGGGATGGGAGGGACTTACCAAGAGCAAGAGGGAGGCCCAGGCTATGTTGCTGGTGACACATCAACATCACTTCCAAAGTGCACCAGAAGTAATGTCACATTGTGACATCATGGTGACTTGCTGGTATTTGAGCAAAACCTCTATGGTGAAAATGGCTTCTACTACAGAGTTATTGTCCAAATACCAAAGCATCACTGCAACATCACAGGGATGATTTCGCACTTCCACTACACATGGAAAATGATGTCACTGCATTGCTAGTGATGTAGACTGGAAGTCCTCCCTCCAACCAGCTGATCAACTTCAAAGGTGAGGCCTGGCAGCAAGAGATCCCCCACCTCCAGGGGAGATGTCAACCTAGTCCAGTAGCACCTTAGAGACCAACAAGATTTTCAGGATATGAAAATATCCACAAAGATACTAAAAGTTGATGGGATTTCCTGTCTATAAGTCATACTTTGAAATGTAACTCTAAAAACAGCAAACACTCATCCCACTTACTTGACTTTGAAGCCCTCAAAGGAAGAGGTGAACTATAGCTGAAAAAGACATGCAGCGGTATTTTTGAATGACTGGGAGGGTTGTCACATAGCCCCTAGCAAACAGCGGTGGAGGGGGGGCTTACTGGGAGCAAAGAGGGGACTAGGCTGGCTTGTCAGTAACATAGCAGTGATATCATCATGTTGCTAGCAGTGATATCATCATGTTGCCGGCAATGTGTGGATGCTCTGGTATTTGGGCAAAAATTTTATGATAGAAGTCATTTTTACCATAGAGGCTTTGTCCAAGGACAAGAATATCCCTGTGTCACCAC
This sequence comes from Heteronotia binoei, assembly GCF_032191835.1. Lineage (NCBI taxonomy): Eukaryota > Metazoa > Chordata > Lepidosauria > Squamata > Gekkonidae > Heteronotia > Heteronotia binoei. The sequence goes on along the minus strand of NC_083236.1, from coordinate 39,336,729 downwards.
TGCAAGATGACAATGTCACTTCCAGTGCACTCCAGAAGTGACATCATTACACTACTGGAAACACAAAACTAGGCCTACTTTTGCTGCAAGCAAGGGTTATTTCATTGAAAAAGAGATGCCTTGCATGAAAAGAGTTCCAAATTCAATCCCCAACATCTCCTGCTAAATAAAAGGACCAGGTAATGGATGATGTGAAATACCCCCACTAGAAACCTTGGAAAGCTGCTACCAGTCTGAGGAAAACAAAGGTAATGCTGATGGACCAATGGTCTGATTCAGTATAAGACAACTGTGATGGATTGAAAGCAGTCTGCATGAGTGACAGCTGAGACACTCACTGTGACTGGCTAACTGCCTCCATGGTAACCAATGTAACAAGTTAAAGAAGGCAGGGATAGAGAAATCTCCTCAGTTCCAATTTAACTCCAGTGGAGATCAGACTGAGATTGTCTGAGTGAGATTGCAGACTGGGCAGTCTGAGACAGAGCTGGCATTTGATTAGAGCTCTTGTCTGTGAAGAGTTTGTTTGTTGGAAAGGGCTAACAGTGGCTCTTTCTGGAGAAAACTCTCTAGACTGTGGCACAGAGTGTCACAAGGCAGAGTGAGATTTTAAGTCTCTGCTGAGGAGTTTTGTCAAAGCCAAAGGGCAGACGCCTGGTTCTAAGAAAGAACACCAACATACACACTGTGTGAGAGACAAAAGGTTCTTGTGTCTGTGTAAAATCCCAGAAGACAGAGATTCTAGCATTGGAAGAGGACTTGAAACAAGTGTATGAGGTGTCAGTGTGAAGAGCCATCAAGGGTGTCAAAGTCCAGGGTATAGCTCTTCAGACAAGAGGATACCTAGTGTGCTAGGGTAAAGAGTCTGTGGTGGGAAGTTCTTACACAAGTTCAGTCAGTATTCTCTGAGGAAGATAGTGTGTGGAGATATTTGGAAAAGCCAAATCCTCTCTAAAAGTCTTTCTATTTACGAATGTTATCCAGTTGAGGGAAACACGGTTTGTTTTATATAAGCATATCAGCCTGCCAACATAAGGAGTGTTCTTGTGCATTTCTAGCTTGATTTTCTGCCTGCCAGCAATTTTAATATTAAATTCCTCCATTATTATTTTCTCCCTTCCCAGCCTGTCTGCATATAATAAAACTTATTTGTTTTGAACTTTAAAATGCTATCTGTCAGTCAGTCAGTCACATTTTATTTGTATCCCACCCTCCCCGCCAAAGCGGCTCAGGGCGGCTAACAACAAGAACTTAATACATATATTGTGCAATAAATAACATTTTAACTACAATTTATTTGTGCCATCACTTATTTCTGACCCTGACTCCCTCACAACAGCTATGTATGTTCATGTGTGAATTTGACAGTGGTATGTTTGGTCCAGCATTCTGCTTCACACGGTGGCTAACCAGCTGTCCTGGAGGGTCTATAAATAAGGTATAGAAGCCAAGGCCTTCCCCTGATGTTCCTTTAGCATTTTTGTCCAGATGTGGAGATTTCTGAAGCCTTCTTCTTAGTTAATGCAGTCAGAAAAATGGATTACTGCGGGGGAGGGGGGCCTTCCACACTTGTAGGAGCAGAATGTATCAGTGATAATGGCAGTATCATATGGTTATAAGGTTTTGTGTTTTTTCCCCATAAATCATAAAATTTCCAGAACTGACCACCAAGTTCATTTTTTCCCCTTACAAATCATGTTTTTATGAGGTGAGAAGGACCATCAATGATGATTGAGCTGTCTTACTATTCACATATGTTAAATCTTTGAGGTTTGGAGGCATGTGGATGTCAATTTTCCAGAGGTCTCCACTTGTACTTTTTTGTATATAAAACTTCAATAAGGACTATTTTTCCATCAACATTGCATGCAAAAAAGACTAAATAGTACAATAAAAATGAATCATGATAATGAGATCTCCCACCATCCACTCCAGACTACATTATCTGTAAACAGCCACTGTGATAAAAGCACAAACTTTCTATACTTACAATGGAAAATGTCAGTCCTTTAAACAGTTTTTGTTTTGAGGTACCATTTGCAAGCTGGTACTCTTAATGAAGAATACTTCCTTCCTCATTGCCTCTACCCTTTCCTTTCTTGCATTGTAAATTCATGTCAATGAGCACTTTCCAATTATGGAAGAGCTTTTCATTTAAACAACCATCTGGTAGGCCTTTCTCCTGGAGTACATAGATTCCCCTTGCCTTCTATATTCCAGTTCCCTTTGTCCATTAAAATGACAACCACCAGGAGTTTTTAATTAGGAAAAAAGGTATGAAGAGAGAAGACGTATCAATGCCAACTTTGAACTTGGGATAATAAAATGTTACACAATGTATTTCAATATATAGAACTATAATGCATATGATATTTCTGCATACCATTGTGTCATAGATAGATAGATAGATGATAGATAGATAGATAGATAGATAGATAGATAGATAGATAGATAGATAGATAGATAGATAGATAGATAGATAGATAGATAGATAGATGACATAATGGTATGCAAAAATATTAATTTATTGTTTAAAATAAGTGCATTTTACAGGTAAATGAGTTTAAAGGAAGTGGAAAGCGACACAAAAATAAAGAACCATGGGTATAATTTGCAAAATAGTGAAATTAAATGTTTCAAAAGCATTTATAGGTTGAAACAGCAGGAATGAAGAATCCAAAATAATTCTTACTTTGAACATCAAATGCTGCTTTGACTTTCATGTGAAATTTACCAGAATTATTTTCTAAATGTATTGTTATTCATTGTGAGCATGGAATGTTGACTGACTGAAAAGGTTTTGTGTACGGACCAAAACAGTGACATTACTTTGTATTCCCAATTGGTAAAAGCTATACTTGGGATGAGTTTTATAAATAAAAGCCTTGTCGTCATGAAGAACAGCAAAATGAGAAGACAGATTTTTGAAGTCAATCCTACACAGGCCAACATTTGTCTCCGACCTACAAATTAGTGCATAGTTTTAGAAAATGAGTAGGGGAGAAATTGAAGGATTATTGGTTTTAAGAGAAACATGACTTTACAAGCACCTCCCTTATGCGAGTGAAAAGGCCAGACAGAGAGACATAGGTGGGTTCTTGGACACCACACATATTAACTGGAAGTCAAATATGAATGTATAGAATGAGAATCAAAACTATTGAACATACCTCACCCCTTATGTTCATGGTTCTCTCTGCATAGGAACCTACACATGCATACACATATACTTATGGGTATACTTATGCACTACTCATTCCCTCTTTTTGGGGATCCAAATTGACTTACAAAAATACCAATTTAAATAAACAAAATACAAAGTAATCAATGGGGGGGGGGGAATCCTGGTCTGGTCTGAGATCCACTAAGGCCACAGGCTGCATGTCATAGACTATGAGCCAAAGGCCAAAAACATAAATTCTATTTTTTCACAGGGATTGGAATAGTAGTACTATCCTCAAATAATGTGACTTTTAATTATTATAAATCAGATTATTTTATGGACACTTTCACAGATTATTTTATGGACACTTTCACAGCTAGACTTCTGTCATTTAAAAAAAGAACATTAAGAGATAGATATTTTTAGTCCCTGGCTATGCTATTTAGAAAGAGTTTAGATCTGTTTCAGGCTGTCACTTTAATGAGATGAATCTGATTTCACTTTAATTAGGTTAATCCAATTGGAATATTTTGGCAAAAACGGATTTATTTTTTTTACAGTATGGAAGCATAAGAAACTGGTTACGATGGTCCATCTTCCACAGTTTATCTTCTGCATTTTTACTTTATCCCCCCCCCCCCCCAATTTTGCTTTGTTTAGTTTTTTCATTTTTAAGATCACTTTTTGAAGTCCCAATACAAGTCCAAGGGATTCCTTGCCTTCAGACCTCTTTTGTACATGATCTACATGCCGACATAAGTTATGTAGCAGCTGGATTTGCAGGGCTGGCATGAATGTTCATAGGCCTGCAAGCAAACCATGTGCAAGCAAACCATGATCAACATGGGCATCCATCAAGTCCATCCACTCACCCCAGTAGGAGACATTGATAATTCTCCAATGGGAAAAAATGTCTACTAAATGTACAGAAGCTATACTCTGTTCCTTCTAAAATCAATCCAAATGTCCTTCTCATGCTTCATTTAGCACCACCAGCACAGATAGTGCAAGAAACTTGCTCTCTACTTCATTCAGTGTAGCAATAGATAGAAGACAGGAACTGTGGTTTGGGAGGAAGATAGTTATGATGAGGGAGAGCAGATGACAGAACCACAATTGAGGGAAAGTGGCAGCAGTTAAGGACTTATGAATACCCTCTGTAAAAGGGTCCAAGAAACCTAAATCTGGCTCCATCCATGGATTTTCCCAATAAGGTAACCATAGAAAGCTCCATCACATAGTAAACACCACCCCCCAAAAAAGTTCCCCTTTCAAAATCTGGATTCCATTAGTATAAAATTTTAAATAAACAGTTCCAAATCTTATGATTCAAAGGATATCAATGACTGCACCTTGCCTAAAGATGCTGCCTGGTAAACCTGTCATGAACAGGTTCATATTTTGGAGGAGTTTAGGCTCCATTTGTGATTGGCCATTGATTTGGTGGTAGCCCAGGCATCAACATTTTCAAACTTTTGACACATCACTACTGTGAACCAATTCTATATATATCCAACCAAAGCATAGTAAGTCCTTATTAGTGTCTAAATCCATGTAACCAAGGGTCAAGGAGCTTTAGCTTTCCATTTTCCGAATGGAGTGACATGGTCACCTCAGTGATTCTATTGCCATCCCAGAAGGAAGTTGTGCAAATTTCTAACTTTTGCAATAGAGGCCTCAGATCAGTCTAATTGCCCAGGGGTAAATGGATTTTCTCCTTTCCGCAGAGGCCAGTGCATTTCACTATTCATGATGCACCCAAAAGGATAAAAGCAATCTTTACTCTTTCACTGCTTCTAGACAGCAGTTCAGCCACATATAGATTGGACATGCATGATAGTCATTTCTAACCTTGAAAGAGCAACTTTCCAGCTGAGCACCTGCTGGCTTCCCCAGAGGCTGGTTCCTCTTTGGCTTCCTCACCAGCTCACCTGCCAAGGCACCACATGCATTCCGTTTTGAATGCCAGGTGTAGTAATGCGTAAAGCAATTGCACTCTGTGACCTCACGCCAGAAGAGTGCAGGACTAATTGGTTAACGTCTCCTTAGTGCCTGCACACTAATTTGGCAGACAACTACAACTTCCAGATAGGTCCCATTTTGTGTGCCAAGGCAAGAAACAAAGTGTGACGATTCACCCCAATGATTTTTTTCTCATGCCCTGTTCCAAATCTTCACTTGTGTGAGCTGGACTGGTGTCTGCATTAGGCTGGGGGGGGGGGGGATGTTTTCAAAATTCCATTGGAATCTATGTTTGGATGCTACATCTTTGGAACATAATGGCCTGACTAGAGGTGCTGCCATCACTTGAGGTCAGCACATTTGGCAGTCAAAATTATTGGGTTTGAAAGCTACAATCAGGAGGAGCCAGTCTCCAGATATGTTCAGTTTAGGGGCAAACTGCTTGAATGACTTGTGAACAGGTTTTGTGGCTGCATACTATCTGTTCTTGCTAGCTTTTAGTTGCTTGAGCATGTAAAGATAGACAGTCAGAGCAGTCCTTGCTCATAATGCTATCGGTTATCAAGTAGAAAATGCAAGGGAGAGCTTTACCAAAGCAGTTTATTGTCCATTACAGAAATGTGGCAAGTTTTGTGGATATTGTTGTTGTTCAGCATGATAAGGTTGTACTTTAGTGGGTTTCTGATCCATCCTCTCCCATCTCTTTGTTTGGGGAAGGCGAAAACACAGCCCAATTAGAGATCTGAAACTTTCTCAGAACATAGCCACAGAACAGAACAGAACAACACTAAAGTTAAAGATCTAAAGCAGGGGTGTCAAACTCATTTGTTATGAGGGCCAGATCTGACATAAATGAGACCTTGTCAGGCCAGGCTATGTGTGTCATCAAATGTAATGCCAGGTAGTGGAGACATAAACTTTATAAAGAACACAAACAAAATTCAAGATTAAAAAAAAAGCAAGCTTAAAAGATTAGCACTCTTGCAATATTTTATTTAACAGTTTCTGATAACTGAAGGAAGGAAGGGAGAGGGAGAAGGAAGCATACTTGCTCATAGGCCTGATAGGAGCCCTCTGGGGACCTAATTCGGCCCCTAGGCCACATGTTTGACACCCCGATCTAAAGTGTCTGTTTGGCAGATGTTCCCCTTATGAGAACAAACATGTATGAAAAGTCAATTGTGTTGAATCAGTTGAACATTGTCTGACAGATCAATGCCCTATGAGACCAAAAAATCAAATCTCTGTTCACAACTGGCAAACAGAATGTAAGCTGAACCCTGCACGTGTGCAAGCATCTCTAGTGCACTTGTTTTCAAAATACACTTTTTTCATTTTGTAGTGCTTCTCACTACACTGCACAATTGTATTTTATTTTTTACTTTACTTTTTAAGATACCGTAAACACAAGGGGGAAAGAAAATAAAGAAGATATTGGATTTATATCCCGCCCTACACTCCGAATCTCAGAGTCTCAGAGCGGCTCACAATCTCCTTTATCTTCCTCCCTCACAACAGACACCCTGTGAGGTTGGTGGGGCTGAGAGGACTCTCTCACAGCAGCTGCTCTTTCAAGGACAACTCTGAGAGAGCTATGGCTGACCTAAGGCCATTCCAGCAGGTGCAAGTGGAGGAGTAGGGAATCAAACCTGGTTCTCCCAGATAAGAGCCCACACACTTATCCACTACACCAAACTGGCTCTCAGAGTTGTTCATGTGTGAAAATTCTCCCAATCCAAATAGATCAGTAGCATTTACCATTGCTAAGAAATAGCAAATGGTGGGATACCACGAATGGTCAAAAAGACAAAGAAGTGGGTTCTAGATCAAATCAAGCCTGAACTCTCCATAAAAGCTAAAAAGACTAAACTGAAACTATTGTACTTGAGTTATATCATGAAAAGGCTCACTGGAAAAGACAATAATGCCAGGAAAAGAGGAAGACCCAACATGAGATGGATTGACTCACTCAAGGAAGCCACGACCAACAGGTTGCAAGACCTGAGCAAGGATGCTTTAGAGGACATTAATTCATAGGGTTGTCATAAGATGGAAGTGACTTGATGGCACATAAACAGACATTTTTTAAAGTGTTGACTTTCCAGCAATGCTGATGCTTCAGTCTGTGTTTTAGCTGCAGGAAGAAGCACTATGAAGCAATAAGAAAGGAGGAGCATGAAGAGAATTCCATTAAGTTATGCAACAAACATGCATATGTGAAAACCAATGGTGCTGTACTGTAATGAAAACAACAGCCATTCAAATAGTTGTGAACAATTCACAAGCAGGCAAACAGATAATCTAAAAGTTGGATATCTGATTGCAACTGGCAGTAGGACGTCATCCAAACAGGCTGTTTGTAGTGGTTAAGTGTGTGGACTCTTACCTGGGAGAACCAGATTTGATTCCCGACTCCTCCACTTGCAGCTGCTGGAATGACCTTGGATCAGCCATAGCACTTGTAGCATTTGTCCTTGAAAGGGCAGCTGCTGTAAGAGCTCTCTTAGCCCCACCTACCTCACAGGCTTTCTGTTGTTGGGTGGGGGGAGGTAAAGGAGATTATGACCACTCTGAGATTCAGAGTATAGGGCGGGATATAAATCCAATATCTTCTTCTTCCTAACATGCTGGGCCCTTCAAGAGAACCTCTCAGACAAAGGGATACCTGGGAATATCTGTGGGGGGGGGGGGCGACTGGTCCAGGATCCTAAAAGAGGGAAGCACAGAAAACATTTGCCTGTCCTTTAGGAGTTGTCCAGAACCTGGTACCATTTTTCTGAGCCTTGTCCAAGGAGCTAGAAGACAAGAGGATCTAAGTCCCCAGGCCCCTGGCTACATGGTGCAGAAGCTGTTGCAAGATTACCATTTTTGGGCCTTAACACAAGAGCAGATACTGTGTATATTTCCATGCTACAAGAAACATTTATTAATGCTTAGCAAGTCAGAGACCTTCACATTAATTATCTTAGTCAGTGAGTGATAGGCTGCAGTCTTAATGCATTGCCAAGAGGCAAAGAAGATTCTTTTCCCTTAAGGGATTTGAGTAAGCTCACCAGTGGTGAAGAAAAACAGTTTTATTGAAATCTCTAATGAGAAATCAACAGGTCGTAAGAATAAAATAGAGAATATACATGTGCTCCTTTTGCTACAGCAACCCCAAATAACAACAGTGGGTAGACTCCCAGTGTTGGTGGATACTGGTCTAGCCTGAACTGAGGTTCTTGTGACTTGTTCATTTCTCATTACTGTCGAGATTTCAAAGAACTGTTTTTCTTCACCACTGGTGTGCTTATTGCATTAGAATCCCTTAAGGAAAAAGAACCTTATTTGCTTCTTAGCAATATACTTAAGAGCATTTTTGTCAGTGAGTAAGCCCCGTTGAATAAAAATGGAACTTATTTCCAAGTACTCCCATTTAGGATTGCTCCATTAGTCTTACAAAAAAATTATTTCATAAAGATTTTTTAAAAAAAAAATAAAATTCTGAAATTGCTCATGTGAATTGGGTTGGACAAATGTCACCCATTCTGTTCTGTATTTCGCTTTGCTGCATTAAGTGGTCTTTCCCAAATCCTTCTGGTGAGCCAACACACATTTATGTGAGGATGAGCACATGATGAGTATTTCTATATCTATTTTATGCATGTCTTATACACATTCAATACATGTTGCATTGTGGCTTTCCATAATAATAACATATATTGTAATATGAGTGAAATACTAGCACTTCCACCAGCCACACATACACCAAAATAAAAATCTGGAGCACACAAATGGAACATAAAGGGAATACCCATGAAATCCCATTCCATATGCTATGTAAAAGGTCCTTACATAGAGCAACTTGTGCCAGAACAGTGTATTTTGATGAGAATCTTGTTCTAGAAATAATTTGGAAATGCCCCTTATGTCATAGGGGCTTAAGGTGAGCAATCAACAACAGTTATCCAGCAAATAATATTTATGTTCGTGGCAGTCCTTAGTAGTATACATATTTCTCAACTCTATGCTTTGATTTCATAGCCTCTTACAAAGGGTTATACCTCTTAGAAAGCAACTGAGAGATTATGATACATTCTGTTAAAGCCACCAACAATGTATTCTGATGAACATGGCTGTACACAAACACCATACATTAAAAGGAAATTGTACTCTAATCCAAAGTGGATGACAATATTTTGGGTGACTTGTTCTATGGAATGACTCATGGGCTATTTGAAACATGCATCAGCAGATAACTAAGGGGGGGGGGGAGAAAAAATATCCGCCATTTAAATATGAAGAATACGCATCCCATTATATTGAAAAGCCCTTATCTTTTCGGCAAAGCACATCAATTCTGGCACCTCTCAATACACATTTGTGGCAATTGTGTACACTGTCCTATCGACAGTGAGTGTCTCTAAGAGATCATAATGCACTTGGCAATCATTTATTTGCAAAGCTGCTTTTATTTTCCACTGAAAAGTGCATTCGGTTGGTAAAGATTCTTATTAACGCTGAAAATTGTCTTTTGTTAAATCTCTCAGCAGGACTGGAAAGGATCGACAAAATGAAAGTTGCAGTTAGAAGAGCAACACAGAGTGATTTGGCTTCCTTGTGTTTTGCAAGAAAAATGTGCCTAGGGAGGCAAGAACAGACGCATTTTGTTTAAAGGACAAGCCATGGCAGCCTTAGGTGACTTCAATGGACTAGAAAGGATGTGACTGTTTAGGAGTGCACCATACATGCCTTCTCATGTGGATGTCACACCTCTTCCTTATTCAGCTGGAAGGTAGTTTAAAACATTTAAGAAAACTTTTTTTTTCCCCACCATGTTCCTCAACAGTTACAAGCAGGGTGTCCCACTCAAGGGGTCACAGAGGATGATGCATATTCTAGAAATTCAGGACTGCTGAGATTGGTGGTACAAAACCCATGGGGCCATCAGCTTGAGGACCTGTGATGGTGCAATCATTGAATATTAGCAAATGCATTTTATTTTACTTTGAATGCAGTTCTGCACTGCAACCACTAGGGGCACGAGGAGCAGGTTTGACTTATTGGTGCTATTTGCTGTGCTTTGTTAGCAGCATTTAAAAAAAATATATCTCTCCATGGCTGCAGACAGGGCCAACCCTATACTGCCTGGCACCCTAGGCAAGGCTAACTTCTGGCGCACACACACACACACACTCTGCACTGAGTCACATGGGGGTGCACAATTTGGTGCCCCCAGAAGGCCAGCGCCCTAGGCAAATGCCTAGTTTTCCTAGTGGTGGGGCTGGCCCTGCTGCTACCACAATGAGTCCTGAGGCCTGTTTTGTTCAACATCATTATAAATGATTTGGATGAAGGAATAGAGGGAATGCTTATTACATTTGCAGATGATACTAAATTGGGAGGGATTACAAAAACAGTAGAAGACAGAAACAGGATACCCTGGCATAGAAGATTGCTAGGTGACCTAGGGCCAAGTGACTATGTCTCTGCCTAACCTGCATTATGTGATGGTTAATGTGAGGATAAAATGGAGAAGAGGAGGATTCTAGGGTTGCCAATCCCCAGATGGGGGCAGGGGATCTCCTGGTTTGGAGGCCCTCCTTCCACTTCAGGCTCATCAGAAAGCAGAGGAAGGGGGGGGAGGGAAACTCCATTATTCCCTATCCTTCATTATTTCCAATGGAGCGGCAGCATTTAAAATGTGTGTGGTCCCTTTAAATGTGATGGCCGGAACTCCCTTTGGAGTTCAATTATGCTTGTCACAACCTTGCTCCTGACTCCACCCCCAATGTCACCAGATATTTCTTGAATTGGACTTGGCAACCCTAAGTAGATGATATAGGGAGCCCTATACAAAGAGTAAACTAATTAGATTGGCAGTAGCTTCAGGACAGCCAAAAGTATGTATTACCTCACATGATGTATAACTATTTTTTGCATAAACTACTGGCATCCACCACTTTTTCATCAGTGGATGTATTAATCTGACTTCAACCAACTGGCTACCTACATTGTGCAACATCACTCCTCAGCATGATCTTCATGAATCACCAGTCCTGTTGGTGATTTGCTGAGAAGTATATTTTTGGCTTGGTTCATATCAAGTGCACACCCTTAGTAGCCATGTCTAGTCTGCTGTGGAAAAACCAAAAAAGGAATCTTATGCCACCATAAAAAAATTGTAGTTGCATTGTAGTTTCAGCATTTGTAGTTCACATTGTAGTTGTAGATGCATTGTAGTTTCAGCTTTCATGATTAGAATCTATTACATTGGATGAATGAAGTGAAATCTCAGTCTACAGATTCAGCTACACAGAAGGAAAAATGAATGTAAGGAAGGAAAGCAGGTGCAATTTCCACTAAAATGCTTACTATACGGCATGCTACGGAGAATGTTCTCAACACCCTAGGATACATACTGAGAGATCATCACAGTGCAAAAGTCATGCTAGTGTGGGAAAAAAGAAGCTATTGAAGAACATTATTCATTATTGTCCTTGTCCCTCTTTTGGCTCTGTGTAGCCTTGCAACAGAGGTAGAGAGACCCTATTCATCTCCTGATGTTGCAATATGACCAGTACTTCAGGAAACAGTGTTCATTTAACTGTGGTGTTTTAGAGCTGCCAATGTTTTCTTCTAGAAGAAGAAGACAATAAGGTTTTTATACTCTCCTTTTCTCTATCTTAAGGAGTCTCAAAATGTCTTACAGTCTCCTTCCCTTCCTCTCCCCACAACAAACCTTGTGAGGTAGATGGGGCTGAGAGAGTTCTGAGAGAACTATGATTGGCCCAAGGTCACCCAGCATGCTTCATGTGGAGGAAGAGTGGGGAATCAAATCTGGTTCTACAGTTGAGAGTCTACTGTTCTTATTCCAGGCTGTCTCTTCTACCCTGGCTTTTCTAGCAAACAGTTATTTGACTTGAGTTTCCAAGTCCCCTGTGTTCTCTATAGAGTTTCCCCTCCCAAACGACTAGAGCATCTGGGAAAACCATAGAGTTTTCCCGGAAATGGCTAGGGTGGCCGCCGCGTTGTCAGCGTGATGATGTCATTTCCAGGTGATGTCATCACACCAGCGACATAGTGGAGGTTCCCCCCGCTGGCCCAATGTGGTGAGGAAACCCCTGCCTGGACCGGGGGCTTGGAAGCCCTATGTTTGACCAGAACAGCTGCATCTATCTTGGTCATGGATTGACAAGGAGAGCACTACCTTTGCTTCTGTAGACTGTTAATACGGATTTCAAAGGTACTGGAAACCTGGAACACCAAGAAAGTTGGTTGGAAGCAAAGTTAATCAATTTCCTGTGCCTGGTCAGCAGAAAATGGAAATACCTAAACCATAGAACATTATCCACAATCACAATGTGGGAAGTTGATGGTGCCTCGAAGCCAGTCATTTGTGGTAGTGACCATGGAGATACTTTAGAACACAATTAGAATCAATTCAGTTAGGAAGAAGATGGACATCGGAACTTCCATGTCCAGATCTGTTCCATTAGGATTTGCACCCATCACTTTTGGGTTTTCCAAGATGCTTTTGAATTATGCATTTAGTAGACTGAGTTCCATGAATACAAAACACTTTTGGGGCACAGTCCAAAATGTTCTGCTTCCTTTTTCCTCTCTCTCATTTTTTTTTTCTTTTTCATCTTCCTTGTTATTGATGTGCATAATGTAAAAACAAAAACAAAAAAAAGACAAATCTTGCCAGAAGGTCAAAATCAATGATGATTTTACAGATGACACCTTTGGGAATCTGAAGTATAGTGTTAGCTGGTGTGTGAATGCTTGGAGATTTATTAAGAAAGATCAGTTACTTGAAAAGCAGTCTTCCATAAGGTTGAAAGGAAGCAGTATTTGAAATGTGTTTTTTTTATAAAACAATTTTATTTAGAAACATATGGTAACAATATCTATTTCTTGCATCATTAATAACTTCTTTTTATCTATCCCATATATTACTTTCTAACCACCCCTCCCCCTGTTACTTGACCCCGGCCAGTGTTATTTACTTAAAATACTAACATTTAAAGGTACCCTTAACTAATAAAAACAAAGATTAATATTCTTCTTCCTTCTAAGACTTAATCATTATCAAAAATTGTCCAATGTCCTTTTATTTTCCACTCTTTTTCTACATATCTTCTAAACTTTTTCCACTCCATCTTAAAAACTTCTAAGTCATAGTCTCTTAAAATTCTTGTTAATTTGTCCATTTCACTCCATGTCATAACTTTTACAATCCAATCCCATTTTTCTGGTATTTTTTCTTGCTTCCACAACTGCTCATACAGTGTCCTAGCAGCTGAAAGCAAGTAACAGATTATAGTTCTATCTTCTTTTGGAAATTTTTCCATTTGTAATCCCAACAGAAAAGTCTCTGCAACTTTCTTAAATTCGTATCCCAAGATCCTAGAAATTTCTTGTTGAATCATCTGCCAATACTTTTTTGCTCTTTCACAAGTCCACCACATATGGTAGAAAGAACCTTCATTTTTTTTCCAACATCTATCTGGCATCTTATTGTTCATCTTTGCCAACTTTTTAGGAGTCATATACCATCTGTACATAATTTTAAAACAGTTCTCTTTAATACTATAACACGTTGAAAGCTTTATAGAATTCTTCCACAAATATTCCCAAGTTTCCATCTGTATTTCTTTATTTACATTAATTGCCCACTTAATCATTTGAGATTTCACTACTTCATCTTCCGTAGACCATTTTAAAAGTAATTTATATAATTTTGAAATTAATTTTTCATTGTCTCCAAGCAGAACTTTTTCCATTTCTGTTTGCTCTCTTCTTATTCCTTCAGTTTTAATATCATTTTCCACCAAGCTCTTTATTTGTTGCATTTGGAACCAATCATATTTATTATTCAACTCTTCAGCAGTTTTCAATTCTATTTTGCCACTTTGTATTTTTAATAGTTGATTGTATGGCAACCGGGGGGGAGGGGTGGGCTCCCTCTTGGGTATCCTGCCCCCCCAGGGAAAGTGTATGTGCAATACATAGCCTCTCCTTTCCTGGTGTAGTGAACGCCGCGTGGTCACTGTCCGGCTATGCCTGGCAGATGGTCACTGCAATGGCCTCTCCTGCATTACTGCATCCATGGCAACACCTTCCCGCTGGTCCCCCCCCATTTCTCACAGAGTTTGCCATGTCATGGTGTGACCGAATGTCCGGCGGTATAACCAGATGGGCAGGCTGGGCTCACCAACCTCGCCAGCCAAGAGAAGGAAAACTCTAACATCAAACCCAGGCAGATAGGGCTCGTTAATGTAACACCTACCACCTGGAGGACTCACTGCCGGCATCCCGGCTTACTGGGCCATGGCAGATGACCCCAAGGTGAAAGGGTGGAGCCAGTACAGCGCACACTGTGCTTCACCTAAAAATTCCTCTGCGCAGGCCTGAAGGGCATATCCACATCCACAACCCACAACACACCAAGTCCTGCAGCGATGGGCAAGGGGCGAAACGGCAGGTGGAAGATGCCACTGGAAGCCGCAGTCCCGATCCTGCATGTAGGTGGTTCAGGGTATTGGTCGCCTGATGCTGACCCGGAGACGAAAGCATTTTTCGGCAGCACCCTGAACAACCAAGCAGCCTTATCTAGGGACAGCACTGCTTGCTCCACACGGAGAGGGGCCTAGAAAAGGTGGCCAAAACAAAGCTCATCTCCCCCACCCCAGTTGGGTAGCCGCGGTCAACGGGCATCCTTACTTGCGGTCAAAAAATAACAACAAAGAAAAGGCATGCACCTGCCTCACAAAGTGTGCAAAGACTGAAGCTTGCGTGTTGGAACATCAGAACCATGCTTGACACAGTAGACAGTGGTCGCCCTGAATGACGCTCTGCTCTAGTTGCCCACGAACTTCTCAGGTTGAATATTGACATAGAAGCTCTCAGTGAGGTCCGTTTCCCTGAGGAAGGTAGTCTTCAAGAACATGGTGCTGGCTATACCCTCTACTGGTCGGGTAAGTCAAAGGATGAGAGCCGCCTTTCTGGTGTTGGCTTCATAGTCAGGAACTCCATTGCCTCCAAACTCAAAAACCTGCCAACAGGTCACTCAGATCGCATCATGTCCATGCACCTCCCACTTCAAAACAAGCAGCATGCAACCCTCTTCAGTGTGTATGCCCCAACCCTTCAAGCAGATCCCGCAGAAAAGAACAAGTTCTATGCTGATCTACGCAACTTCGTATGGAAGACCCCTACAGAGGACAAGGTGATCATCCTTGGTGACTTCAATGCCAGAGTAGGTAAAGACTTGGAAGCCTGGAAAGGAGTACTTGGCAAACATGGCATTGGCAACTGCAATGATAACGGGCGCCTCCTGCTAGAATTCTGCATGGAGCACCAGCTCACCATCACCAACACTATCTTTCAGCAGAAGAACAGCCTGAAGACAACCTGGATGCACCCACGGTCCAAGCACTGGCACCTTATCGACTACATTCTGGTGCTCCAGAGAGACCTTCGAGATGTCTTACACACCCGAGTACTGCCCAGTGCGGAATGTCATACGGATCATCGTCTTGTACGCTGCAATCTCCATCTTCACTTTAAACCCACACCCAGGAGAGGAGGTATCCCTCGGAGGAAGCTTCAGGTTGGCAGCCTTCAGTCAGCCGAAGTTAGAGCTGCCTTCCAGGCAAAACTCCAGTCAAGAATTGAGGACCCCAGTTGCCCCACAGATCCTTCTCCAGAAGCACTCTGGGAACACCTAAAAACTACCATCCTGTCGATCTCTGAAGAAGTCCTCGGGTTCTCCACAAGGAAGAACAAGGACTGGTTTGGCGAGAACAATCAAGAGATCCAAGAATTACTAGCGAAAAAGAGATCTGCCTACCAAGCACATCTTGCTCAGCCCTCCTGTCCCGGGAAAAAAGCAATCTTTCGCGCTGCATGTAGCAACCTCCAGCGCAAGCTTCGAGACATTCAGAACGAGTGGTGGCCCATCATATCAGGCTCAGAGTCCCTTGCGTAGTGCAGATGGCCAAGTGCTCCTCACAGCCAAGGCATCCATACTGAACCGGTGGTCGGAGTATTTTCAGGTTCTATTCAGTGCCAACCGCGTAGTTCAAGATTCAGCAATCCACCTCACCCCACTTCAACCAGTGAAAACAAGGTTGGATGAGATCCCCACCCTAGAAGAGACTGTTAAAGCCATCAAGCAACTGAAAAGTGGCAAGGCAGCAGGAGTTGATGGAATCCCACCAGAGATCTGGAAGCATGGGGCACAGTACTACATAGCACACTTCACAAAGTACTTGTCACCTGCTGGGAACAAGGCAAACTACCACAGGACTTTCGCGATGCAATCATCATCACTCTACACAAGAACAAAGGGGAAAAGTCAGACTGCTCCAACTACCGTGGGATAACCCTGCTCTCCATCGCAGGCAAAATCCTTGCCAGAATACTCCTGAACAGACTGGTACCCACCATTGCAGAAGAACTCCTCCCAGAGAGCCAGTGCGGCTTCAGAGCTAACAGGAGCACCACTGACATGGTATTTGTTCTCAGGCAGCTCCAAGAGAAATGCAGGGAACAGAACAAGGTTCAATATGTGACTTTTGTCGACCTTACCAAAGCTTTCGATACCGTTAGCAGGAAAGGCCTGTGCAAATCTTGGAACATTTAGGATGTCCCCCAAGGTTCCTCAACATGATCATCCAGCTACATGAAGACCAGCGAGGCCAAGTCAGACACTGCAACGACCTCTCGAAGCCCTTCCCAATAGGCACAGGTGTAAAGCAAGGCTGCGTTCTCACGCCAACTCTCTTTACGATCTTCTTTAGCATGATGCTTCAAAGAGCTGCAGTAGATCTAGATGATGATGATGGTGTCTACATCCGCTATCGCACTGATGGCAGCCTGTTCAACCTGAGGCGACTAAAGGCTCACTCCAAGACAATGGAAAAACTTATCCGAGAGCTACTGTTTGCTGATGATGCTGCACTCGTCTCCCACTCGGTATCAGCTCTGCAGCATATGACGTCCTGCTTTGCAGAGGCTGCCAAGCTATTCGGCCTAGAAGTTAGTCTGAAGAAGACAGAAGTTCTCCACCAGCCTGCACCCCAGGAAGATTATCACCCTCCCTGCATCACTGTGGGTGAATCAGTTCTGAAGACAGTCCAGCAGTTCAGCTACCTGGGGTGCATCATCTCCTCAGATGCCAAGATCGACAAGGAGATTGACAACAGGCTGGCAAAGGCAAACCGTGCATTTGGCCGACTGCACAAAAGAGTGTGGAGCAAGGCACAAAGATCAATGTTTACAAAGCGGTTGTGATGACAACCCTCATCTACGGCTCCAAATCGTGGGTTTTATACCGTCATCACCTGCGACTCCTTGAACGCTTTCATCAGCGCTGCCTTAGCACCATCCTCAACATCCACTGGAGTGACTTTGTGACCAACACTGAAGTCCTCAAGAGGGTGGAGGTTACAAGCATTGAGGCACTGCTGTTGAAGACACAGCTGCGCTGGGCAGGGCATATTTCTAGGATGGAAAACCACCGCCTTCCCAAGATTGCTCTGTATGGCGAACTTTCCACCGGCCATCGAAATAGAGGGGCACCAAAGAAGAGGTACAAGGACTCCTTGAAGAAATCCCTTGGCACCTGTCGCATCAACCATCACCAGTGGTCTGACCTAGCCTCAGATTGCAAAGCATGGAGGCACACCATCCACCAGGCTGTCTCTTCCTTTGAGAACGCACGCATAGCTGGTCTTGAGGACAAAAGGAGATTGAGGAAGAATCGCACTGCTACAGCACCAACCCCAAATCAGACTTTTCCCTGCAGCCACTGTGGCCGGATCTGCCTGTCCCGCATTGGTCTTGTCAGCCACCAGCGAGCCTGCAGCAGATGTGGACTACTGCACCCTTCTTAAATCTTCATTCGCGAAGTCAAGCTGAGAGAGAGAGAGAGATGGCAACCACTTTTCTTCACCCGTCTCAGCTGTTATTTTTATTACTTCTGCTGGCACTATCCATAACGGTTTTCTCTCATCCCCATACTTCTTATATTTCATCCAAGTATTTAGCAAATTATTTCTCATATAATGGTGAAAGAAAAAACCATCCATCTTTTTTTCCCATAGTACACATTCCATGACCTTCCAACGCTAAAAGTTTTTTGTTTAACAGTGTTACCCATTCTTTTATCCACACTAAACAATCTGCTTCATAATATAGTTTTAAATCTGGTAATTGGAATCCTCATCTCTCTTTTGCATCTGTTAAAATTTTCATTTTGATCCTTGGTTTCTTCCCAGCCCACACAAACTCTGAAATTTTACTTTGCCATTTATTAAATTGTTTACTGTCTTTCACAATCGGAATAGTTTGAAACAAATACATTATTCTTCGCAAAATATTCATCTTAATTGCAGCTATTCTGCCAAGCAATAACAAATTAAGTTTATTCCATTTTATCATATCTTCATCCATTTTACGCCATAGCTTCTCATAATTGTTTTTAAACAAATCAATATTCTTCATTGTTATCTCCACACCCAAATATTTTACCTTAGAGGTAACTTCACATCCCGTTATCTTCTGCAGTTCCTTTTGTTTGCTTACTTACATATTTTTACATAGAAGTTTTGATTTTTCTTTATTAATATAAAGTCCCACCAGTTCTCCATATTCTTGTATTTTAACTAACAACAAAGGTGTTACTTGTATGAGATTTTCATTTATAAACATTATATCATCTGCAAATGCCCTATATTTGTAAGTAAATCCCTTTACTTTTAATCCTTCTATTTCTTTGTCTTCTTGGATTTGCATCAGTAAGATTTCAAGAATCATTATAAACAACAGTGGGGAAAGCAGACAGCCTTATCTTGTACCTTTGCTAATTGTCATATCTTCTGTAAGATCTGCATTTATACATAGCCTTGCACGTTGTTCAGTGTATATTGCTTTTATCATCCTTATATAGTTTTCCCCCAACTCCATTTTCTCCATTACTGCAAACATAAAGTCCCAGTTTAAATTATTAAATGCTTTCTCTGCATCCGCAAAGAATAATGCAACTTCCTTTTCTGGATGCCTTTCATAATATTCCACGATATTTACAACAGTTCTAATATTGTCCCTTATTGTCCCTTATTTGCCTTTTGGGAAGAAACCTCGCTTGATCCTTCTTATAAAATTAATCAAATGATGTTTAAGCCGTTCTGCCAATATTCTTGTATATATTTTATAATCATTGTTTAATAGTAAAATTGGTCTATAATTTTTTACATTCGTGACATCTCTATCTTCTTTTGGAATCAACAAAATAACAGCTTCTTTCCATGTATTTAGTATTTTCCCTTTTATTCTTATAATGTTCATCAATTTCTGAAGTTTCAGTATTAATTCCTCTTTGAAGATTTTATAAAATTTAGCTGTATAGCCATCTGGCCCAGGTGCCTTTTCATTTTTCATTGCATTAATAGCTGCTTCAATTTCTATTTTTTCAATTGGATCATTCATTTTTTTTCATATTTTCTGTTAAGGGTGCTATTTTAATATTTTGTAAATAAGTTTCCATTTTTTCTTTCTTTATTTTAACACCCTTAAATAATTTGGCATAGTACTTAAAGGATTCTCTTTTTATTCCTTCCTGATCTACCAACTCTCTTCCATCAACCACAATTTTATTAATAATTTTACCTTCTCCCTTTTTCTTCAGTTGCCAGGTCAAATACTTTCCAGGTTTATTTGCTCCATCAAAAGATTTCTGCTGTAATCTTTTCAGATTCCATTCCAGTTCTTTATTTAACAAATGTCTCATTTGTGTTTGTAATATTGTAATCTCCCTCACAATTTTCTTTTTCCCTGGTCTTTTTCTCAGTTCCCCTTCTTTTTTCTTTATTTCATTTTGAATGTCCAACATCTGTTTTTCTTTTGCCCTCTCGTCTTTATTATTCAATGTAATCAATGTTCCTCTCATTACTGCTTTATAAGCATCCCACACCGTCTGAAATTCTATATCTTCTTTATCATTTATTTGGAAGAAAACTTTAGTTTCATTTTCTAGAGATGTCACTATTTCTTTATTCTATAGTAAATCTTCATATAATCTCCATCTTCTCAACTCTTTAGACAATTTTGTAATCCACATTATTGGGTTATGATCAGCCCCTATTTTAGGTAAAATCTCTATTTTCTTTGTTATAAGGCCTAAATCCTTAGTGCCCCACAACATGTCAATTCTGGAAAAAGTATTATGTCTTGCTGAAAAAAAGGTATAGTCCAGTACTTCAGGGTTAAATTTTCTCCATATATCTTCCAGGTTTTCTTGTTTGACCAATTCAAAAAAAAGACTTTGGCAAATTTCCTTCCTTATTATTTTTTTTCCCCCAGACCTATCCAGTGTATTCTGAATTGTTAAAATCCCCCATTATCAAAACTTGGTCATATGTCACTTCATCAAATTGTTGTATAATGTCTTTGAAAAAGGCATCCTTTGCTCCATTTGGTGCATACAGTCCCAATAACAACAATTTTTTTTGCATTTAATATTATTTCTACTGCTACAAATCTTCCATTTTTATCTTTAAACACTAATTTCGGCTCCAATTCTTGTTTAATATAAAAAATCACTCCCCTTTTCTTCTGTTCAGCCAATGAATGAAATTCTAGTCCCAATTGCTTATTCCATAAAAATTTATAATCCTTTTGTTTGATATGTATTTCTTGTAAACAAATTATGTTACAATTTTGTTTTTTAATCCAATGAAATGTTGCTTTTCTTTTTTGTGGTGAATTTAGTCCATTTACATTCCAAGATAATAATTTGTAATCCATCATGGTGCAAATTCTTTGTGTTCTTCCCAAAATCTATGCAGTTCCTGTGTGTTTGTAATTGTAATCCCTTTTCCTTGAAGTTCAAAGCTCAAACCTTCAGGTAGTATCCATCTATACCTCATTTCATTGTTCCGTAATTTTTCTATTTATTATTTATTTATTTTATTTTATTTCATTCGATTTATATCCCGCCCTACCCCACCAAAGCAGGCTCAATTTCTGTCAATTTCTTGTATGGTCTTCTGTCATTTATCACTTGTCTTGGCAACTCCTTCATAATTCTTACTCTGCTGCCTCCCACTATCAATGCCTTTTCAAAGTTTTTATTCATGATCTTTCCCACCATTTCTTTTGTCATATATCTTATAACCACATCTTCCATTTTCGCTGGTAGAGAGATCTCACGATACTTGATGTATTTCCTGTGTTGACTGTGGGAGCTGCAATTCTATGACGATGGGGCTTTTTCTCAAAAACCGCAAGTAGACCAAATAATAAATTCCTTTCCACTTTTTAGCACTGTCCTTTAAATTTACAAAGTCCAAAGTTCGCCCCTTCTAACCTTCTTCTTCCAAGCTTTCTAGATTTCAATTTCCCACCTTCTGATTTTATTTTGTTTAACTTTAATTAGTCCTGGAATGAAAGATAGCGATCTGTACCTTTTCTGTAGTTATTCAGATCAACACCAGTCTTGTGTAGTTTTAGATGTTTAGCAGTATCAAAGAAGATTAGGATCCTGTCGAGCTTATGTCAAATAAATGACTCTGGAAACTTCTGCAGATGATGAAAATGCAACTCTTCTCCGGAGACCCCTCAAAGCCTCAAAGGAGCCCCCCATCGGGACTCCCTTTTAGCCAAGTTAAATCTCCTCAAAGTTTCCTGTGCATATCTTGGACTGATCTCTGACTGAGAAAAATAGGCAGTAGGCATTAATTTGCCTTCCACTACCCCGAACAGTAGTTCCAGCCTGCTTCCCTTCTGAGAAGCAGTTCAGCTCGGCATTTTCCAACCCCAGAAGTCTGCAGTATTTGAAATGTTTACTAACTTGTAGGTGAGCATTAACACATGCACACACGGCTTTTTTCTACAACCCCCCCCCCCAATATGAACTCATTTGCATATTAAGCCACACTCCCTGATGGAACCATTATTCACATAGGACTTTTTGTAGAAAAAGTCCAGCAGGAACTTATTTGCATATTAGGCCACACACCCCGAGGACACCATTGTTTCACACAGGGCTTTTTGTAGAAAAAACAGCAGGAACTCATTTGCATATTAGATCACACCCCCTGACAACAAGCCAGCAGGAACTGTGTTCCTGTGCATTCCTGCTAAAAAAAAAAGTCCTGCGTGCACATAATATAGATTTCTATTTCATTCTTCAGAATTTTAGATCAGTCCAGGGATGGACAAATCTTCAGGGCTTGATGGAACTTGTTGGTGGAAAGTGCCTTCAGGTTGTAGACAATCTATGACAACCCTTAGGATTTTCCAAGGCAGGAGACAAACAGAGCTGGTTTCCTACTGCCTGACTCTGCATAGCACCCTTAGACTTCCTTGGTGGTCTTCCATCCATGTACTAAACAGGATCAACCAGGGCCATAGGCAGGATCTGGAAGGTTGAGGAGCACATAATTTTTTTTTTGGGGGGGGGACTCATGCGCCCTGGCACCCCACACAACCTTCCCTTTCCTCACTTCCCCCCCCCATCCTCCCTCCCTGCCGCTCTCATCGCCGGCCTCCCTTCCCTGCCATTAAAATAGTGACTGGGGTGGGGGCAAAAGCAGCCCCCAACTTCCGGCATGAATTAAAGGGACCGCTGACCAGCCGAGACTTTAATGCACCGGAGACTGGGGGCTGCTTTTGTCCCTGGCCCTGCTCACTATTTTAGTGGCGGGGAAGGGAGAGCGGTGACCAGAGCGGAAGGGAGAGCCGCAGGGAGGCGGGAAGGGAGGGCGGTGACCAGAGCGGCTCTCTCACCAGTCTGCCTTCCTTCCATGTCACTAAAATAGCGCATGGGGTCAGGAGCAGAAGCAGCCCCCTGTCAATCTGTGGGCCCTTTAACAAGAGCAGGGTGCTGGGGGCTGCTTCTGCCCCACGGCTCCACATGCTATTTTAGTGGTATGGAAGGAAGGCTGGTGAGAGAGCTGCTTTGGTCACCGCCCTCCCTTCCCGCCACTAAAATAGTGAGCCGCTAGGAAAAGAAGCAGCCCGCAGCCTCCAGTGCAGTGTCGCTGCCCTCCCTTCCTGACACTAAAAGAGCATGCAGGGTTGGGGGCAGAAGCAGCCCCCAGCACCCCGCCTCAGTTAAAGGGAGCAGCTGGGGGCTGCTTCTGCTCCTGGCCCCACATGCTATTTTAGTGGCATGGAAAGAAGGCTGGTGAGAGAGCAGCTCTCCCTACCACTCTCATTGCTGCCCTCCCTTCCCATTACTAAAATAGCACACGGGGCCATGGGCAGAAGCAGCTCCCAGCCCCCAACTGCTCCCTTTAACTGAGGTGGGGTGCTGAGGGCTGCTTCTGCCCCCAACCCTGCATGCTCTTTTAGTGTCAGGAAGGGAGGGCAGCGACAAGAGAATCAGGTAGAGTCACTCTGGCTGCCGACCTTCTTTCTCTGCTGGTGGGGGGGCAGAAGCACCAGTGGGGAGCAGAAGCAGCTGATTGGTGGGCCCTTTAACTCAGGCAGGAGACCCGAGCTGCTTCTGGTGCTGGCCCCGCGAGCGACCTCTCCATCACCAAATCGCTTGTGGGACTGGTGGCAGCTCCTGCTAACATGTCTGAGGCCCTGGGGACTCCTTGGGGCCCTGGAGTCAGGGGGCTTTGGCAAGAAGTTGGGGGGCTGTTCCTCCACAGGCCCCCTCATAGCTACGGGCCTGGGATCAACTCTGCTAAGTTTTACAGGGTCTGACCAGATTGGGATAGGAAGACTATCCAGGTCAGGGCTGAGGGATATTACTAAATTTAACTAAAATTATTTTTCCAAGGATCTTTTATATGCCACAAATGTACTGAAAGCTGTAGCAAACCATGCATGTACAACACTCTGCAAAATTTCAAAATGAAAAAGGGGGGGGGGGACAAAGCTCCTGATGCCTTCATTCTGCTTCAGAAATAAAGTCAAGTAGTTTGGAACTTCAAAGACAAGGGAGAATTTCAGATGAGGAGAATTTCAGATGAGGAGAATTTCAGAAGAAACTTCAGAATCAGCAATACCAGCATTCAGCCTGCAGGAGGTACAGTTGCTGATCTCCAGGCTAGAAATTTCTTGGAATTACAACTGGTCGCCAGGTCACAGTGTTCAAAAATGGCTGCTTTGAAAGGTGCTTCCTATGGCATTATACTCTGAGGCCCCTTCCACCCACCCCCTGACTCCACCCCAAAAAATCTCTAGGAATTTCACAACCCAGATCTGGCAACCCAATCAGCATAGATAGCTCCCTTCTGAAATGTTAGACTGGGACCTATAAGTACCAGATTTCTCTTTGTGTTGTGTTTTGGATACTCTCCTTTTGCCTGCCATGGGGTAGGTTTGCCCATGTGTGCAAACCTGCACTGGACATTCAAGTAATGGTTTGCAGGTATGCATATGTTATCAAGTATAACTTCATGAAGAGCGGTAGTGGAGCCAGATAATGGCAGCAGATGAAAGCAATGGCAAACCACCTCTGTTTGTTGCTTGCCTTGGGCACCTTATGAAGCTCTCCATAAGTCAACTGAGACTCGACAACACTTTCCACCACCATTGTGAAATCCTTCTCCTCAGTAATTCCATTTGGATTCTGGAGTTCTGACTTACTAAGACTTATTTCTAACACAGCATGAATGCATTTTCTATCAAATATGGATACATCTTCAAGTAATAGATGTAAATTTGCAAGCCAAGCCAATCTGAGTCTCTTGAAAGCAGCTGTTTCTGCTTGGCCAGTCCTTCCTCTCCACTAAAATGAATAGTGTTTAGGCCTGTTGGTGCTTTTTTTACAGCCTTCTCTTTAATAGGAACAATTGGCTATACTTGCTTAGCATGGGAGAAGGGAAATGATTCCCAATAATGCCACAAATGCATTCAATATTTATTTTCCCTCCTTTTCATTCATTTTTAATGTTGTGTCAAACAACAAAATCAAAGGGCTGCATCGGGGGCTTCAGTGTATTCTGCTTTAATGTACTGACTTTGTAACTCTTTCAACAAAAGTGTTTGTTCTGTTGGTTTATTTAACTTGAAAATTACAGTTAGGAAACAGGGAAACCAAATTCTGTGGGGCATTTCCAATACGTAAACATTACTCCATGACACTGGGAGATACTTAACTTCTGACCATCCCAGGGATAAGTACCTTTCTCCCCATTCTATCATTTTATTATTCTGGGATTTTGTTCTATGCTGCAGTCTACTCCTTGAATCCAGATGGACTTTATTTAGTTAATGTGTAAAATCAGTTCCACACCTGAATAATACGCAGTTTGCTGCAATTTTCAGTTCTTCCAGTTCATTTACTTTCTTTTCCCTCCGTGAACATATGTACATGGGTAAAACACTACCCAAAAAAAGCAATATGTGATCACCTGCAGTCACATTCTCAGTGTCTTCATGTGTGGCTTTAGTTATCATTGGAGAGAGTTCACCAGTGCACTTTGGTTATATATATGGACTCAGAAGAGAATTAAATAGATGACATAGGGTTGCCAGATTACCCTTGGCCTGTGGTAAGTGGTGGAGGGCTAAGATTGCAGTTCCAGCTTGGGAGACTCCTACAGATCTGGGGTGGAGCCTGGGAAGGACAGGGACATCAGTGGGGTACAGTGCACCTCCAAAACATCAATTTTCTTCAGGTGAATTGAAGATCAGCTGTAATTCCAGGGGATCCCCAGGTCCCACCTGGAGGCTGGCCCCCCTGTGACTGTACTACCACACATTCACACCCAAGGCAAAATTCACCTTGCCAGTTGGCAAGAACCATCCGATGACCAAGCCATGCTGGGAAAGAGTTATCATTTATGTGGACTTGCATTCTGCTTCAAATAAGGATCATTGGACATTCTGTGGCATTCAGGCAGCCATCTGTATTCATGCAACACGCTGAAGCAATAACAGGTTGAAACATTTAGCTTGTGCACACGGGGAGCAAAATATAATTTATTCCGGTCCTTTCATTGTCACATTCTAATCATTACGTTGATGAGAGCTGTAGCTTTGAAGAACAAAAGAAATATTGAACAAGACACCATAAAGTTCTGCAATCCAATTATTACAGGTGCAATTGGCAAGGGTTGCAAAGGTCTGCAGATGACTGACTGTTCATCAGCCAATGCCCTTTAATTCCCTTTTTATAGTTAAAGGAAGACGTCATTTAATCATTGCAAAATAATTTATTGGCGTTAAATTGCTTCCCCCCTCCAATCTTATCTTTCTTTTTTTTAAAAAATGGAAATCTCATTTAAATTTGTTTGCTATGCCATTTCAACATGAAATTTAGAATCTAATGGAGTGAAAATGGAAGACTGGTGGCATCAATGAAGCTATTAATTTGACAACCAAAAAAGATTGGTTAGAGAGACTTGGGGCTTTTTTCATACCCAGTTTATCTTTGGACTCTATTAAAGCATGAAACACCAACTAAATAAGGGTTCTGCATCAAGGTCCCCCACATAAATTCAAAAGGACATCTTCATTATTGATATAGCGATTAATCAGAAAATCGTTTACTCTTAATAATCCCACTTGACCAATAAGATATATTTTCCCCTCAAAAGGCCAGCTACCAAACTCTGAAAAGTTAGTGTTACCAGAAGATAACTGCTATAGGCAGAAAAAAATATTCTAGCACTTTTCTCCCACCACCACCACCTCTTTTCTGCATTCACTAGCGGTAGATTACTAATGTATTGGCAGCAGCATAAATTAAAGATATAAAGATCTGTGCCTCTTCTTAGCCCTAACCTGGATATCCCAGGCTAGCTCAATCTTGTCAGAGATCAAAAGTTCAACCAAGTTAGGCCTGGTTAGTACTTGAATGGGAGACCATCAAGAAAGTCTCTCTGCAGAGACAGGCAACGGCAGAACACCTCAGTTTATTTCTTGCCTCGAAAACCCTACAGAGTCGCCATAAATTGGCTGTGACTTGACAGCACCTTCCATTTATTCATTTCACCCCACCAAGGAGGAAGGGAGAACCTGTTACTAGCAAGAGGTGCCTGGACAAGCTGGGTTGTTGAGGCCAGGTAGGTTCATCCCTCTGTATAGTGAACCATCTCACCCTGAGCCTCTGTCTTATGCCCACCCACATCCTGTTTGGGCTGGGGTAGCCCTGATAGAGTAGGAGTGGCCTATGGATTGGTGTGGCCCCTGCAGGAGGGGTGGCTGTCAGCCCCCAGGGCTCTTCCCAGTGGCCTTATTGGTCAATCCTCCCCTGGCAGGGGTCCTGAAACTCATTAATTCTGGAGGTCCTTTTAGAATGTGATGTAAGGATAGTGAGGATCACACACACATCCACACAAATACTGGCATAGTGAATTGTGCCAATCACAGAATAACTGCCTCCCCCACCCTTTTCACTCAAGACCTTTTGAAATTTATCTCTGGCTTATATGCAAGTACATGCAAGGAAACATTATCAGTGATCCTTGAGTGCCACGCTAGGAATCACTGCTGTTAGGTTCTCAAGCAGAGAAAGATCCTTCTTAGAACTTGCTACCAGCCATCTTTTTAAACTGAAGATTCCAAGACTGAATTTAGGATTTGGACTTTGTGTGTGTGGGTGTGTGTATTCAAATTATATACTCTACCACTGAGCTGTATTCCTTTTCACGTTCATTAGCGTAGTACATGTAGCTGAATGTAAGCCAAAAGTTCCCTCAAAACCCAATCCTCTTTGATGATTCTGGTTTTGATTTTTTTTAAATCAAATTATTAGCTCTCTCATTTTTGTTTGATTAAATAAATTTGGGCAGAATAAAAATAGAATTCATGCTCCTTTTAAAATTATTTTCTCTGACCCCCATAGTTTTGGAATCTGTTCAAAACCCCTAAAGCAGCTTTGTTCATTAAATGCATGCTTCCTTTTGGCATTTTTTAAAAAGAAGTAATTACTCCTAATTAGGGTTGGGCATGAACCAGCTCACAAACCTAAATCCATAATGAAAATTGCCCGGATCATAGTTCATAAGCAGTACCATGACCCTCTATGTGGTTTTTGGAGGGTTGGGCAGTTTGATGTGCTATGTATCAGCGGCATCCACAACAGACATGCTGGCACAGATCTATTGCAATCATCAAAGCAACAGGGGTGATGAACTTCTGCTGCCCTGGAAAAACCAATAGTGGCCCTCCAAAGCTCAACGAAGCACTGGCTGCCAATAAGAGACCTCCCATTTTGCTCTATGCATGTTACACTCCTGAATCTGTGGCCATGATTTCCACAGACAGCACTTTCCTGAGAACACCAAGTCGAGGGGCTGCTACTCCACTACCCCAAAGCCAATCATCACCAAACATGGAGGTCAGGTAGAGGGACATCCTGGGAAGGGCCACTGCAAGTTTGATGCCTCTAGCTTGTAGGGAGAAGGCATCTGACATGGGCCTGAATCTGATTTCCCTAGAGAACACTTTCCTGGGGCACCTACTAACTCACCCCCTAAATCCAATCCTGATCTAACTTGGAGGGCAGGCAGAGAAGAGTCTGCTGGAGACTTGCATAGAATTTGGCATGTCTAGCCCAAAGAGGGACTGTTTTACTGCATCACAAACTAAACTGGTTTGGTGAAGGTTCATGTTTCCTGAGGCCCGGCAAACCTCCATTTCTGCAGTTTGTGCCCATCCCTACTCCTAATATTTCAATTGACAGAGAAATAAAGACAAATTCTTTGAAATTTATCCCAACGAAACAAAAAACAAACTGCATGCATTTAATTAACAACTGCACAAAATGATTCCTACTTCTTAAAAATGCCATAACATGCCAATAATTAGCTGATTAAACTGCAAAGAAATAATTAAAAGACATCAGAGTAAATGAAACAGAGATGCTGCACAGATTTTTCTCTCTCTCTTTCAGATGCATGCTTCTTAAAAGGCCATCACAATTAAAGGCAGAAACATTCTTCTTGTGATGGACTCAAACCAGGAGCTTTCTGGTTCCGTATTTCCATTCAGGACAACAAAGCAGAGGAAGAAGCCAACTGTTGATGATTCTGTCCTTATTTCCTGGCTGCCTGTTTCTAGAAAAATTACTGTTTCTATTTTGATTTGGGAAAATGTTGTTCCTCTAAATTGTGAGAGATTAGCCTTTTCTAACTTTGGCTATTTTCCTCCTGATTTTCTATCATAAGAACATCAAAAGAGTTTTGCTGAGTTAGACCATTGGTCTATTTGATCCAGCATCGTATTTAATACAATGGCCAACCAAGAATACAGGTCTGTCCATGTCTTTGTCCACTTTGCCAAAAAACAAAACAAACACCTGGCCTTCAGAGGAGGAGGAGACTGGATTTATACCCCACCCTTCACTCATACTCTCAGAGCGGCTGGAAGTGACATCATAATTCTAAGAATTCCCCAAATCTCTAAGGTTTTTCAAATGAAGACTGGAGAATTCCTAGAGCATTGCAACATCACTCTGGGATACAACTGTAAGTGATGTTCCAATAGTATTCTGCCTTCCATATTTGCTTCCACTATAATAAGGAACACATTTGGCAACCCTTATCGAAGTCAGTGGGTTTTAAAGGTTGACACTGTAAGAATTCCTAGTTCATAAGGTGGTTTCTGACAGCTGAGATTGAGCAGAGGTGAAGTAATTTTAACTTACATGATTTTTATATATACATCCAGTTGAGACAATCATATTTATAATAGTTGTCCCCTCTTAAACTGTTACCTTTCTTGATCTCTGTGGAAAATGTATAGTGGAGATATAAATCAATACATATATTTCTAGTTGCTCTGGATTTCCTGAAAGTGAAATTTGAGAAGAAGTGGAAAGTTCCATTAAAGGAAAGCACTTGTGTAAGTAGATAGTAGTTAAAGAAAAAACAGAAAGATCAGCAAAAAGACCAGGCAGGTTTTTGCACAGCTTTATTTGTTATCTAAACCCTTTTTTTGTCCTAGTTTTTACATTTTTATAGCTTTTGCTGCATATTGTTGTGTTACCATGTGAGCATCTTCTCTGCTGAACCCCCCCCCCCAACTTTCTTATCATCATGCTGAAAAAATAAAAAATTATCAAACCAAAGAAGCTCTCAAAATATCAACCAAGGAGTGAATTGGCAATCCCATTCCCGAAGCAAACACTCCCTTTATTCCTTGTGCTTGCTCTAAAAATCAACCACTTTGTCTTATTTTGATTAGAATAAAATATGACTCAGTTTGAGATGTGCTTGGCTGCGATTCATTCCAGAAGAAGACCCCCCCCCTTTTTTTTGCTTTGTTTGCAAGCTCCCTTCTAAACTCAGACATTCAAGTTAGAAATGAAAAGTGCTGACATTATCTTCTCCACCATTTCGTGAACTTTGCTGCTATAAAAAACACTTGGAATAAGTACGGAAGTGGGATAGTAAAAATGTCCCCAAGTAACCAAATGTCCGGGAATGCATAATTATGGATTGCTCAAGGCCTTGTAAACTCTGCACATATTTCCAGGTTATATTTCATTCTAGAGTAAGCAGCTAGAGGACCTTTTGGCAGCATATTGTTGTGTTAAGAGTTATAAAACCTTTCAGTCAACAATAGCCTGAGGCAATCTGTGTAATGCAGACTCTTTTACAAGATGCAAACAATGGCAAAAACCCACACAGACAGAAACTGACTTGAAAGCAAAAGATCCCAGTGCATTTCAGACTGTTTTCAAAGCACTGGCATTAATGTGAGGATTTCTATTCAGGAAACAAAGTTATGAATTGCAGCTTGCATACAGTATCCTCTAATTTCTCCCCCCATTGCTTTTTAAAGAATACATGATGAAGAGTTTAAAAATGTAAGTAGGAAAATGCTTCGTAATTCATTGCGATGAGAAGAAAATTTGTGTTTATGTAGTACAAACTTGGCATTCTCTTGATGCTTTATGCAAAGTTAGATTTGCCAGCACTTCCTCAGAAATTGCTAGGAGTTTTTAAGAGTGGTGCCTGGAGAGGGCAGAGTTTGAGGAGAATGTGACATCACTTTCTAGAGGGTCGATATGGAGGCAAATTTCTGGCTTTTTGTCTCCCATACCTCAATTTCTTGAGAGTGGGGAATTGGGGCTGAGGGCAGGGGTTTGCCCACTGCAGGCAGGCAAACGGCAAGTATGTATAATACAGAATTAAAAGCCATTTTTAAGAAGTGGTTCCTTGTCCCCATCTGCTCTTCCAGATCTCATCTGAAAGGGGGAGATGGGCTATTCAGTATTTTCCTGATTTAGAAGAAATGAAGACTGAGACTTATTTCATGTTATACACACGTGTGTGTGTGTGTGTGAGAGAGAGATGCATAGCAGTAAGATGACAATAAGATGACAATGACAGTGAGCAAAAAATCATGTATGAGAATTAATATGTATAAAGAACTCAAAAGCACAAATCCAGGGGGGTATAGAAAGTATGCAACGAGCCAACTAGGTGGTACTCTGGTGTATCTTAGAGATTTGCTGGGGCAGTGCCTTGGCACTGCTGCACTGGTGCCAAACACTGGTGTGGTGCAACTGTGGTCTCCCACTCTGCATACCCAGGGGCCACTAGGCAAACTAGGCATTTGGACTCCTCCCCTCCCCGCACCCAAGACAAATGCCTAGTTTGCCTTCCCCCCATGCTGTCGTTACTGCACTGCCCCACCTCCTCCCCCCTCCCCCCTTCCCTTCTGCAGTGCTGCGCTCCACTGCCGCCATCCCCAGAGCACTCAGAGGAGAACCACTAGAATTGTCCCTACTCTTTTAGACGTAGCCCAGGCATCTCTGCCTTCTCATCTAGTGCTTTATGAGGCTTCGCTTCCGGAACCACTGGAAGTGAGGGGGTGCGAGCTTCGTCGAGTGTTCACTCAAGAGAGAGTGCAGAGATGCCTGTGGCATCTCTAAAAGGGTAGGGTCGATTCTAGAGGTGTTCCTCTGAGTGCACCGGGGGGTGGGTGGCAGAGTGCCGTGCTGCAGAAGGGAAGGGGGGCAGTGGTGGCCCAACCTGAAGTATGTGCATGCATGTGTGCATGCCTAGGGCCCCCAGCGGCAGGGGGGGCAGAGGTCATTGAGTCTGCCTGGGGCTCCATGTGGCAGAGTTTGGAGGGACATCTGGTGGCTCAAAGAGCACCTCCAACTGACTGGTGCTGGGGACATGGATGGGTAGTAGGCATGGATTGAGAAGCTGCTTGCAGAACTGTTTGTGGCAATCAGAGGCCTTGCACTGGCCCCCCTGTGTCCCCCAGTCTACCAATAGGGGTAGAGGGGGTCAACTGGGGCACAACCTGCTGGAGTCCACCTGACTCACATTGATGACCCCATGTTCCTTTTGTTCTCCCTGTGCCACGTTTCCAGGGGTTCCATTGCTTGACATTGGGCTTACTCCTGGGTGGATCTGCTTATGATAGGTCATGGTACATGGGATGGTAAGAGTGACCCTCCATTCTCTCTCTCTCTCTTGACTCCAGACCATTTGACTGAGGTTTTAAGGGGTTGGGTTGTGTGCTATATGCATGACCTACTGATCCATGGCTCCTCTGCCCCTATCTCCCCTGGAGCTAGAGGAGGAAGAGGAGGAGGAGGAGATAAGATCTATACCCCACCCTTCACTCAGTATCTCAGAGCAGCTTACAATCTGCTTCCCTTTCTCTCCCTGCAACAGACACCTGTGAGATAGGTGGGGCTGAGACAGCTCTGAGAAAATTGTGACTGACCCAAGATCACCCAGTTGGCTGCAAGCATTGAGGCATCAAACCTAGTTCGCCCAGATTACAGTCCATGCAATTAAACTCTACACCAAAATGGCTCTCCTTGTATTGCTGCCCTGTCGTTGGTTGGTTTCCCCCTCTGTGACCCAGCCACACTGTTGTACCCCTGAGGCATCTTGTGGGCACCATGACACAGTTGCTGGAGATGATAGAGCAGGTGCAGCCTGTACACCCAGTCCTTGGTCTCTGCAGATTCCCTTTAGGGAACTGTTAGAATATTTAAATGACTGAAAGGCAGGTAAAACAAGCCAGTATTTCAAATCGTGCAATGACTTTACCTCAGAGGAAAACGTCCACAGGACTGGGAATAGGAAAGCTGGAAACTAAATTTCTCCTGCATGCCATATATATGATGAGAAAGCAGTAGGGCAGTTTGCAAATGACCAGGTGTTTGTCAAATTTGGCTTTATTGATTGTTCTCTTGGGCACCTTTGTGTAATGAAGGCAGACTAATCTGTTTGTTTGTTTTGATTATTTATATTGGAAATTTGTTTAGATGTCAAGCTGAAGCATATTTCAATGGGAAAGGAAATAAAGAGCCATTTGTCATATCATGACAGAACAAAATGTCACAGGAGTCTCTCGGACTTCCATGCCAGGACAGCGGGAAAATAATTGCACAAGGTAATCGGCAAGGGATTCATAGCTTGAAGTAAAAATCCTAATACCTTCGAGGCCACCCCTCCCTCCCTCTTTGTTGTTTTGCAATCTCTGTCATTTGCCAAAAGTAAACTCTTGGCAATCTCATTCCTCACAATACTTCTTCATCTACATTTCTCCCCAGATTTCTAAATACAAATTAACTAGTCCCTGAGCTGATGTATTAGCAACCTTCTAATGTCCCATTCCCCCATCCCCAAATTTTGGATAAAGTTATCCATGCCACATTTTAAATACATTTTCTTCACTTGCTTCACGCACAATGAGAATTAATACATGCACAATGGCATTAATGAGAGAAATGTTGTTGGTTTGAAATGTAATAGAAGAAAAAAGGAAGGGAACAATAACAACAACAAAACAAGAACAAAAGAATTAAGGATATTTGGGGAGGGACGGTGGCTTAGTGGTAGAGCATCTGCTTGGGAAGCAGAAGGTCCCAGGTTCAATCCCTGGCATCTCCAAAAAAAGGGTCCAAGCAAATAGGTGCGAAAAACCTCAGCTTGAGACCCTGGAGAGCCGCTGCCAGTCTGAGAAGACAATACTGACTTTGATGGACCAAGGGTCTGATTCAGTATAAGGCAGCTTCATATGTTCATATATGTTCAAGGATAAAAAAAGGTTAATTGGATACAAAATAACGGGCCAAATATTAATTTCAATAAGTAAAAACATCAATATATAAATAATGCAAAATATGCAAAAAAATGTATTTATTCCAAATTGATTTAAAAGCAAGTATAGGCTTAAATGGTAAAGCTGCAGTGCTGCAGTCTTAAGCTCTGCTCATGACCTGAGTTTGATCCCGGCAGAAGCTGGGTTCAGGTAGCCAGCTCAAGGTTGACTCAGCCTTCCATCCTTCCGAGGTCGGTAAAATGAGTATCCAGCTTGCTGGGGGGGAAGTGTAGATGACTGGGGAAGGCAATGGCAAACCACCCCGTAAAAAGTCTGCCATGAAATCGTGAAAGCAATGTGGTCCCAAAGTCAGAAACGACTGGTGCTTGCACAGGGGACTACCTTTACCTTTTTTATAGGCCTAAATATAGCCTCAGCAAGAATACAATTCATACAATATTTCAAAATTAGGACTTTATGTGACCCTAAAACATGTGTTTCAGCCTATTGGCCTTCTTCAGTGGTCAAGCATAAACATACAGGCTCAATTATTGCCGTAATGAAATTATACAATATAGGGCCAAGTGAGAATTATGTTCTAATAGTTATCAATGACTCAAGCAAGGAAGTACTTGATAGGTCTCATATCTGCCTTATGTTCAAATCAGATACATGCAATCCAAGCAGTATTACAGTTATGTACCTTCCTACTGTGGTCCAAAATAATCAATTTGAAAAGCAATATGGAGCCAGTGTAACCTATTCTTTTGGCTCAAAGTAGGAAGATAATTCTAATCCCATTTGGATGAAACCCCAGCAAGGCACTTTCAAGGTAAGTGAGAAGCAAAGGTGGTTCCCCAGTATTTTCTGCAGAATCTTTTTTGGTGGTCTCCCATCCAAATATTGACCCTGCTTAGTTTCTGAAATCTGATGAAATCAAGCTATACTATATAATTCCACTTTACCTTTATCAAATGTGATCTGAAATAAAACCTTCTTACATGTCTTCCTGAGTTTCCTATGCACCCACTCTCATAAAACATTCCAAAGGACTGGATCTACTGCATGGAAAATCTGGAACCAAACCTTTGCCATACTGACAATGCAATTTGGAAATTAAATTTAGAAAATCTGGTTAATTGGGAGGAATCTGATGCAGGGCAAAGCAAACCTTCAGAATGATACAGAGCAGACTGAGGGAAATGCTGTCATCCCTAGCTGAGATTAAAAATAATTCTAATATGTGGAAGTGTTGCCTATAGTGACATTAACTTGGGCTGAAAGAAAGATTACAGCAAACAGGAAAATGCATTTCCTACTGTATCGTTATGTTATGTTTCATTCATCATTCCTTAGATAAAGCAGATAAATTGTGTTCAAGATCTGGGGAGGGCAGCCAAACCTTCATGGCTGGTGAACCATGTTTTTGGAAATTTGTAAATGGTCTGCTCTCTGTGTGAGCCTGCTGATGTCAGTCATTTTGGACTGAGTGTTTTATAGCTTACTTAGCCTAACATGGCTTCCCTGCCTCTTAAAATGTCACATGGATAAAAGAGTGTGCTGACAGCTCTGACAACTTTATCATTGCTGAGTAAAATCACATCCCTGGTACTCATATGTTCTGAACATCTATTTTGCTCTGTCTCTGGCCTTCGATGAATAAAAATTATTCATCCAGTTGGGAATTTTTTTTAAAAAAAAAGCATGAAAGACAAGGAAGATGACATGTTTTTATTAACCAAGAACAATTTGTTACTTCAGATTGCCTCAAGGTTGAGGACAGTATTACCTCATGTTATTCATCTTTACACAAACTCAGTGAAAGAGTTTTAGCATTTTACAAACAAGGACATTCAAGGTGAGAATTGTTTCTAAAAATCACAACATTCTTTTACCAGGGATTCTGGACAGGTTATGTGAAGGAATTCTACTGGGTTGGAACCTGCTAGTGTTGACACTCAATTCCCGCCGCCCCCCCCCCCCCAAAAAAAATCCCCTCCTTGCTGCCATACCCATACCACAAGGTTTTGATTCATATTAATCCTACAGCTCCAAGCATAGCTTTTATTTGATGGTCAAGTTAGCCCTTCCTCACTGTTGATCCACCCTGCCACCCTCCAAAAAATTACTTGAGGATCTAAGACATTGAGCTAAATCCATCCAGCTTTCCATTTGGTGAAAAGAGGAAGAAGGAATTCTCTTTGACCAGCAAATAAACTATGTCGGGGATTGTGTGACCTGCATGGAGAAAAGTCATGTGGAACAAGAGCTAAATAGTAAGAAGGAGAATTAGGTGAGATCGAGGTAAAAGACTGGCTGGATCTAACCTGTTGTATACTCACAACAACCCAGTGGACTGGGTCAGGCAGAGTGAATGTGACTTAACCATGATCACCCAATTGATTTTCCGACTAATAAGGATTTGTTACTGGGTCTCCGTGGGCCAATTCTATAATACTAGATACTAAGAATCATTCTGTATATAATGTAGAATAAAGTGATTAACTGAGGTAGAACTAGAAAAGGAAATACTTCTTTATTCGATGAATGAATAAAATGTGGAATTCACTGCTAGAGGATGTAATGATGGCCACAGGCATAGATAGATTATAAAAGGATTAGAAAGATTAATGGATAGGTCTACCAGGGGCTACTAGCCATGGCATCTAAAGGGAATCTCCATATTCAGAGATCATAAACCCCTAAATACCAGTAGTAGGAAGCTACATCAGGAGAAGACCTTGGCCTCTGTGACCTTCTGTTGGACCTCCAGAGGAACTGGTTGGCCACTGCATGAGACAGAATGCTGAACTAAATGGACCACTGATCTAATCTAGCAGGACTCTTTTGCTCTTATTTTTGGAATTCAAAAACATAAGCAGAGCCTGCTGAATCAGACAAATGGACCATCCAGTCCTTCATCCCATCTCACAGAATGGCCAACCAGTTACTGTGGAGGGCCAACAACAAAGCAAAGCAAAAAAAAAAACTTTTCCCCGAGATTGTGTCCTAGCAGTAGTATTCAGAGGCTTACTACCTCTGAACATGGACACTGTGCACCCCAGGCTAACAGCCCCAGGGCAAAAGCCCTGTGAGACCCTACTACCAGAGGCTGAAAATCTCTTGGAATTACAACTGGATTAACAGAGATCAGTTTCCCAAGAGAAAAACAACAGTTTTAGAAGATGGACTCTATGACGTTATATCCTGCTGAGGTCCGTCCCCAGGCTTATCCCCCTCCTCTCTCCACATCACCAGAAATTTCCAAACCCAGAGTGGTTGTTTGCCAGATCAACTTCCTTATCAAAGGAATCAAAGTACAAAACAGTAAAGCAAAAGGGACAGGATTATTGAAGAATAGATTTATACTGTGCAAATTGCAATAGATTGCAGTACAAAACAAAACAAAACAAAATGAGCAAGCATAATCAGAAAAAAAACTCCTCAGTCTAAGGACCTCACCAGAATACTGATGGGTATTATAAATTAAATACAGATGAGACACAAATTGCCTGGGAATAAGCCACATTGAATGGGGTGACACATCACTCTCTCTCAGAAAGTACTCAACTGAGAAAAAAACCCTTAAAATATTTCTACTCACTCAAAACAGAAAAGCAAGCTTATAGCAATATAAAGATGCTTAATGAAGAAGGAAAATTGGGGAGAAAGCAGTTACACTTTTGGGTGAGAAGAGAGATGTTAGTTGGGTCCTCCAGATCTTTGCTGAGCTTGTTCCTAAAGCAGGAGGCTTTATTTATTTTCAATTTGCACTTAAATATTATTGTATCAATAGAAAGTTATAAAAATATGTGTACCAGGGTCTCTGAAGACTTAGCTTTCATTAAAAAAAAATATTTCTAGCAACTTTGGTTGCAGAGATGTAAGAGGAAAACTATAGCTCCTCCATGAAAAGAGATATTTACATTTAAAAAAAATAAAAGTTGGAAATTCAGAGAAAATTATAAACATTAGCAGCTGGAACTTTGACCCTCCCCCTCCAGTTCCACCATCTTGGAGGCCATGGATGGCAAAACCTAGTTGACAATATCTGTGGGATCAGAGAATGGAGAAGGTTTTTGCCAGGGCTTTTTTGTAGCAGGAACTCCTTTGCAAATTGTGCCACGCACCCCCTGATGTAGCCAATCCTCCTGGAGCTTACAGCAGGCTCTGTAAGTAGAGCCCTGTAAGCTCTTGGAGGCTTGGCTACATCAGGGGTATGTGGCCTAATATGCAAAGGAGTTCCTGCTACAAAAAAAAAGCCCTGGTCCTTGCAGGTCCAGTTCTGTTGAAGCAAAGCAAACCTAGCCTTCAGTACGACAATACATATTTGGGTATCATATTTATGAGCCATTCTAAACTCTTTGGCAAAAGAGCAGCATGTAGATGTAATGACTAAAATCATATGTTCCCATGCTGCACTGTGACAATAGCCAATATTATTTTTCAACTGTAAGTGTTGTAGAGAAAAGAGACTGATTTAAGACAAAAGCAGGATTTACCTCATACACACACACATCCTTCTTTCACATCTGTGAAAGACTGAAAAGGCTTTTGGATTCCAAGGACATCGGCTGCAACCAATAGTGTGATTCTATTTTCAGGGCCCCCTTTGGAATTCAAATGCTGGTGCAATTTTCATTCTTGCAAAGCCTGATATATGGATTCTGAAATATCATCCCCTAGAAACACTACTTTCCCATAGCTAATAAATCTTAACAATGTGCTTAGGATCAGCTGTAATAATTACCGAAGAGTCTCTGAGCAAGCGGGAAGTGTACAAAATGTGTTATGCGTATCTAACAAGTGTTCTGTTGACTTGTATTTAGTAGAAATTGGAGATGGCCATACCAGAAGTTTATAATCCCACTGGTGTCCATTGTTTTACCTAAGGCAGCCATGACATCTCCCCTTTTGGTGATGATGACAGAAGAATTGGGATAATCACACTGTCGTACAGAAGCAATGTCAGAAGTGTGTCCTTAGTGAGTTATATGGGAAATGAAGAACCTCAAATATCCAAGCTCTCCCCTTCCCAGAAGGAACTATGGCTAACAAACCTAAAGATTCGCCATGCAAAAAGTAGGGGTTTTTTTAATATTATAAAAAGAAAATTTCAACTGTTCCTTTAGGAAAACTTCCTCTGCTCCTTCTACAAAGAGGTTTATTAGGATGAGGGGATTTTCCTTGTTATTGCTTCAGAATTTCATTTAATGTGCTGTGCCATCCCTCCTGAATTCCTTAAACAGCATCTCTAAGTTTAATTCCAAAACAGGAGTACATGCAGATCATCTCAATGTGTGTATTCACTTCAACATATTTATAGGCTCATATTTCCTAATTAGCCCAAACTAACTTATGAACAATGACAATGGGATGACAAAACATGATATAGCACCACAGATGGAATAACAAACAACAGATTAATCACCTGCAAAAAAGTATCCCACATAGGACATACACCCTTCAAAGAAAAGGCCATTGGAAAAGGATGGTGTTACGTGTCTGAAGAAAGGGCATTAGGGGAGTCACCTTTAGATCCTTGGAGCCCTTCCAGAGCATTTTGGAAATCAGCCAGAATGTCAAAGGTCATTCTCTGGTGCCCACTGCCTCCATCAAGGAAAGTGTCATTCCTCTGGTAAATGGATGAAACAGGTTGGGAGAGTCTTGAGTGTTGTTGGTGCAATGCATTATGGAACCCATGGCAATGAAGATGGCACCATCACTACCTCAATAGAGTTTCATCCCACTGAAGCAGGGTTCCTCCCCAGCAAGCTAGGCAGTCAGTAAACCAGTAAGAGAGACCATGGCTTAGTGACAGAGCAACTGATTTACCTGCGGAAGGCTCCAGGTTCAATTCCCTGCATCTCCAGTTCATGGGATTTGCCTTGAGATCCACTGCCAATCAGACTAGACAAGACTGGTCTTGATAGACCAAGAGTCTGATTCAGTATAAAGCCGCTAATGAATTCATGAGTTACAAAATGCCTTCACTCAGGCCTTTTTTTGTACAAAAGCCCAGCAGGAATCCATTTGCATACTAGGCCATGCCTCCTGACACAAGCTAGCCAAAACTGCATTCCTGCTCAAAAAAGCCCTGCCTTCACTGAATAAAGCAGCTTTATAGATATGGATGCAGATAATTTTGGGAAATGAGTCATAAGTATGGAGAAAATGTTCCCATTTAAGTCAATGGGCCACAGAGAAGCATGGTTTTATCCCTCCTACATCCTTGCAAGAAGTTCCCAAGAACCTTCATTTACTACAGTCCTCTTTTAAAGCATTCTAATTTCATGTACCCAATTTGCAACTTCAGATCTATCAGAATATTCAATTTCCTTTCACAGCTGCTCCTTTGTGATCTATTCTTCAGCATTACAGTTTTAACCCTAATACCATTTGATAACTTCAGCATTCTTCTCTGCACCATTCATTACTTTGCACCATTACTTTGCACCATTCATTACTTTGGGACAAGAAGTTATATTCTAAGTAGTTTGGAGCTGAAAAAAATAGGGACAGGGTATCTGAACAATAAGCAAAATGAAAGAACACAGAGATGAGAAATCTATTCCACAGGATAGCCATTGAAAGCCATGTGAGTCAATGCTTGTGCATGCAAGCATTTGCGCACACAATGCACAGATGAAGCATACATGTGCAAGTGATCTAGCTAATCAAAGCAGCATAGAATCAGCAAATAAACAAACAAACCTTGTCTCAACATATATTCCAGAAATCACAATAGTGCTTCTGAGGAAGCAAAATGCCCCACTATTACCACACTGTCAGTCTCTTCTGGCAGCTGTGCCAAGCTTTAATTATTGTGCATTTTTAGGTAGCTGTCATCACTTTGCTTACTGTATATGTAACACTTTTACATGTTTCTCTAATTTTGTGATCCAGTTTCATAGCATTGTTGTATATTTCTTATAGTTTTATTGTGATCATATCAGTACACAAATAAGGACATGAAACACTAGTATGAAAGTTAACCAATTTATTAGTGGTTTAGCTACATCCATGAATAGGTGTGAATTGTTTCTTACACATGTAGCAACATTTGGGGCAAACTCACCCTGACTCCAAACTTAGCCAGGGCTAGAGTTCCCAGATATTTGTTTGTTTGTTTCATTCAATTTATTGGTCACCCTTCCCTAAAAAAATAGGCCTCAGTGTGGCTTACAACATGATAGATAGATAGATAGATAGATAGATAGATAGATAGATAGATAGATAGATAGATAGATAGACAGACAGACAGACAGACAGACAGACAGACAGACAGACAGACAGACAGACAGACAGACAGACAGACAGACATCAACTGGTGGACAGATGGCAGACAAAATTTCCCAACCAACTCCTGGGTGGAGGGGTTATAAAAAGTAAGGAGGGAGATGGGGGAATATGAGACTGCCAGACTGTCACTGTCCTCAATCAAATGCCTAGTGGAACATCTCTGCCTACGGATAGGTAGCAGCTTATTCCACCTGGCGGGGGGCCAGGGCTGAAAAAGCCTTAGCTCTACTTGAGGACAGCTGGACCTCTCTTGGGCCAGAGATCACTGAAAGGTTCCTGTTGTTCAAGTGAAATGCTCTTTCAGGGACATACTGGGAGAGGTACATGCCTGGAACCCCCAGGGAACTTTGGGGGCAGAGCATGCATTAATGCCCCTTCTGGCTAAAACCAGGATGTGACATCAGCAATGGATTTTGCCAATCTCTAGAGATGTTTCCTCTTGCATTTCCTCTCACCGCTCATTCAAGCTGCTGTAGAGCTTGAGAGATCGCCCACTATAGTGGGAAAGCTGGCAATCCTATCCCAATGCCACCACAGGCTTCATTTATCCTCATCTACAAGTAAAACAGTGCCAAGATATGTTAAGTCTCATTTCCCTTTGCCCATGTGCGGTCTAGCAACTAAGCCTTGGATGATGTTAGTCATCAAAGGCATTCCCTCCCTAGCCCATCTGGCCACTTCAGCAAATGATGGACTAAACTGGAAGTAGCCCAACATCCTTAGGTGGCTCTGGGTACCTGTCAGTCATTCAGGTCATTTGGGGTGCAAAGAGAAAGCCTACTAAAGTTGAAAGTATTTAATGACCATATATTTTTAGAATCTTAGCAATACATCAGTAGGCCCTGCCCCGCCCCCAAAGGACCATGTGCCTTTGCACTTCCGGAGGCTTGATTGAAAGACTTCAACTTGGGATGGTGTGTCTGTGTTGCTGTGAAGAAGCTGGCGGCAACTCGTGAGTAGAGAGGCCAGTCCCCTGCATCAGATTTGCCAGAAACGGGGGGGGGGGGGGAGGAAAGGGAAACATCTTCATGATTCCCTAAGTGGAGATTGATTCTCATAGGGTATAATGGGGAATTGATCTGGAGGTTTCGGGGGCTCTGGAGGAGCTGTTTTTTGAGGTAGAGGCACCAAATTTTCAATATAGTATCTAGTGCCTCTCCCCAAAGTACCCCCCAAGTTTCAAAACGATTGGACCAGTGGGTCCAATTCTATGAGCCCCAAAAGAAGGTGCCCTTATCCTTCATTATTTCCTATGGAAGGAAGACATTTTAAAAGGTGTGCTGTCCCTTTAAATGTGATGGCCAGAACTCTCTTGGAGTTCAATTATGCTTGTCACACCCTTGTTCCTGGCTCTGCCCCCAATGTCTCCTGGCTCCACCCTCAAAGTCTCCTGGCTCCACCCTCAAAGTCCCCAGATATTTCTTGAATTGGACTTGGCAACCCTATACATCAGGCACTTCCTTTTCTTTTTTTTAATGGTAACTTGCATCAGCTAATAATATGCCGCCAACACTTTAAAAATATATAATCCTGAGAGAAGCCATCTGAAGCTGCCACAAAGTTCCTCACTTCATATCTTTTTGCATTTCTCATTAGCACCAATCCACTTCTGCTTTCTATACATCGGCTTGGCCTCCTATGAATTTCAATAGGATTTTCCCCTCTGTTGGTTTTTGCATTGCTACGTTCTTAGTTCTCGTACAGATATGATCATAAAGTAGTGTTCGTAACACAAGAAGCTCTTCTCTCACTGAGCATCTAGCGATCTGATTCAACTTAATGGTCCTAAAGCCAGAGAGAATTATTGTTAGGTTGGCAGCTTGCTGTCTTTGATAGGATTATGTACATAAGATAATGATGTATTTTTACTGGCTGGAATTTTTTTTTTAAAGATAATGATGTATTTCACTGGCTGAGACTTTTTAAAATAAATCATAATGGCTATTCTACAGGAATAGAAATGATAGAAATCTCAGAATATACGTGGCTGCACTGAAGAGACAATATGGACTTTGAATCAATTCAAACATGGGCCTTCTTCTATTTTGCTCACCCTA
Organism: Heteronotia binoei; assembly: GCF_032191835.1. Lineage (NCBI taxonomy): Eukaryota > Metazoa > Chordata > Lepidosauria > Squamata > Gekkonidae > Heteronotia > Heteronotia binoei. The sequence goes on along the minus strand of NC_083236.1, from coordinate 39,293,271 downwards.
AAGACATTACTTTACATACTCTGTATCTAAAAGCTATGGTAAAGCAGATAGATTCTCCCACTCAATTCTTTTATAACTCCAGAATTTCTCTCTGTGTGGTTTTCCACTCCTCCTAATTCTGCTTTAACCAAGAGAGCTTCTACATAATTCCAGACCTGGATCATGAACCAATTTCAAAGCTTTTAGTTCCTTCAGTTTATCCACATCTTTCCTTCACTCCGCACTACCAATGTGCCTGAGTGCATTAATAAAACACTGCATGCACACACAGAGAATGTGAACATTTTCCCCAATCTTGAGCATTGCCACCAATCAAAAGGGCAGGTTAGGGTGTTTAAAAAAAAATTGCATTCCAGCAGCAAAATGCATCAGTGCTGGTGGGTGCCTGTTCTGAAACAAGCAGCCATTCACATTAGGAATACCAACACCATCAGCCAATCATAGCCCTCTTTATTTCACTCAGACTCCAGAGCAAATTGTTGCACGTCCCTGGGCACCATTTTCAAACACATTTTTTGTCTTTAGTCTTTCTCAGCAAGTTTGGATAAATCTGATGAAGGAGACATAGCACAGATGGTTTGGAGGTGTAGGGTTGTGTTAAAAGGCATGCTTGGCAAGGTGGTTCATTAGAACTTAAGAGAAGCCATGTTGGATCAGGCCAATGGCCCATCTGCCCAACACTCTGTCACACAGTGGCCAAAAAACCCAGGTGCCATCAGGTAGTCCACCAGTGGGGCTGGGACACTAGAAGCCCTCCCACTGTTGCCCCCTCTGAGCACCAATACAGAGCATCACTACCCCAGACAGAGAGTTCCATCTATACTCTGTGGCTAATAACCACTGATGGACCTCTGCTCTGGTTCAGTTCATTCTCATTGAAACCCCTGATATTCACAGAATGCTGGGGGCTGCAGCAGTTACTGCCAGGAGGACACTCATTCATTCTGCAGGCATATTTCTTAGAGCCAACTAGGAGAGAGGAGGCAAGGCAGAGCTGGGAGAGTGCCAAGTCCAGAGTAGGCAAGGCAATGAATTAATCCTGGCTCGCTGCTCGTAGTGGTGCTTGAGCTGATCCAGAAGAGGACCTCATTTATTTAGAAAACTTATGTCACTTCTGTAGAGATCTATTTGCAACAGCTCACAAAGGAACAAAATATAATAAAATCATTTTTAAAATCATGACAATTCTCAACAATAAGTCATAAAAACAACCAATGGACATAAAGTCAACATAAAAGCAACATTCAGCTGCCTGAATAGAATGTTATTTATTAAAAAGCAGTCAGACTACAAGACCATAAAAACACCTGGTGGCAAGGAGAATGGAACCCACTTAGAACCTTGAGTAAAAAAGAAATATTTGATTCAGGCACCTAAAGGGCATAATGTACGCTAGGTATGTGTGCTGTCAAATTGTAGACAATTTATGGTAACCCTGCAAAGTATATTCAATGCAAATAGGAAGTAATGGAGGTGGTTTGCCAATGCCTTCCTCTACAGATTCTTCCCTTTCCATCTAAGTACTAACCCTGCTTAGATTTGGAAATCTGGTGAGATCAAGCTATACCTTCCCTCCCAGTAAGGTATATTTGTGCTCTCCTGTCAGGAAATGAGTAGATAGCATTTGTTCAATTTCAGCCTTCAAGGTAAACTTGACTACAGCTGCAAAATATTCACTCAAGTCTACTTAATTAAATTTACCCCTCCAGAATATTGTTCAACCAGAGGACTCCTTTCTAAGGCACAAAACATGTTGTATGAGTTAAAGGACACTGCTAAGAACTACTACGTTGATACGTTTAGATACCTGAGAAATTATACTGAAGAGATTTTTCTCCAAAAACTGGAACCACAAATTGATGATGATGATGATGATGACGACGACGACGACAACGACAATGACGACAATGATGACAATGCACTCCAAGGAATTCTCCTACAGCAATCCAAAAGGGCTTAATTGCCTCTGACCACTATCGGGAAGTCCCACTATTGTTGTGGAGTGTATAAATTCCATCCCTCCAAAGGATGATGATTATCCTATGTTTCTACAGGACCCAAAATGGCTGCCAGATGGACCATGACAACAGCAGCCACAAAGGCTAGATTTATTAATTCAAATTACTGCATTTTGTTACACTTGATCTCCAATAGCGTGGAACATTATTTTGCAAATTGTTATTAATAGAGTTCACCCCGAGTTCTGAAAGGCTGGAGCTCTAAAGTAAAGTACTAATTGAAATTTGACTTGTAATTTCTCACAGAAGAACTGAACTGCTGAGTTCTGGCAATGGTCATGGGAGAGACTTGTTGTGAGATTCAGACAAAAACCATTTCAGAGATTCATCTACATTTGCAGAAGATCTCCTTGGTCCCAGCACCCCCAAATAAAGACACAAGACTACAGCATGGGTTTAACTAATTTCATTTCAATTGCCAGTTCCAGCCCCTGGGCTATATGTTTGTAATCCTTTCCCACTATTCTCAAGGCTTTTTTTAAAGCCAAGCAGTAAGTCATTTGCATATTAGGCCACACCCCCTGATGCCAAGTCAGCCGGAACTGTGTTCCTGTGTGTTCTGCTCAAAAAAAGTCCTGTCTATTCTCCACCCCCTCCTTTACCTACAGCTCCTTAATCAACAACCAAAAGAGGTCCGCATACTCTCCTTGCCAGGTTTTCATGTAAGTGGAAAGCAAGGGGTAGTCCCCCAATGACAGGGATTGCTCTTAGTTAGTGAAATGCTTCAGTGGTACTTGCTGCTGGCTCCACTTGGCCAACATCCCAGTGAGCAGCCCTATGATCACCATGTGAGGGTAATTTAACACCAGAGACAAAAGAGACAAAGGTGATAGACACCATGATGTTAAGGTCCTCCCACATACACACCGCACCCTGCTACCCATTCTGTCCCCGAAACTTCTTCTCCATTACCAGTAGTATCTTTTGTAGAAATTTCAGTGTCCTGGCCAGCCAGTCACTTCAGTGTAGAAGGTGCCACAAGGATACAATTTAAGGCAAGGGTTTGCTCAGGTAATCCTGTTGCTTCTAACCAGCAGTCATTTTGTAGAAAAATAGGTGGTGGAGCACATCCAGGGATTCTGATGCAGTTGCAATACTATTCAATTGACAAGGAGGTGGAACTCTCAGAAGGAGGAGGTGGAACTCTCAAAAAGGTTTCGGAGCTGCACTCCTGTGAGCTCCCACTGAATCTGAGGCCTGTTTTTAATACAGCTGGCATAGTAGTAACCCCTTTTGAAAACCCTGTAGTATAGCCTGCAACCCTGGCCAGTAAGGAGGAGGAAGGAGGGTTAGCAGATCTCCTAGCCAGGACTACACTAGCCAACTGGCCTTCTGGGTTGCCCATTCCAACCTTGTCACCAGTTCAGCCACATTAGGTTCCTCCACATCATCAGAAGATAGCTATATGGTAGGACTCTTGGAAAGAAGCTGTTTGGTCAACCCTCCACTTTCTTGCAGGACTTTCTTTGGTGCCTTGCTTTGATAAAACAGAAGAGATGTAATATCCACAAAGTTAACTGTTAAACTCTGGCCTTCTAGGCTGGCTGGAAATTCAATTAATTCTTATGTACCAATTCCAATGAACTGCACCAACGATGTCAAACTCTCAACCTGCCTGCAGTCCAATTTTATTCTACCCACACCCTCGGCTAGCTGTATAACCTAACCTCAATTAAACAAGCACCTGATAATTAACTATCCAAAACCTTTTACTAAACTATGTGTATTTATTTATTTAATACACATGAACTATGCACTCCTGACTAATCCAAACCATACTAATTAACTACACAAATTGCCCTCTTAACTGTGCAACAAAACCTTGCTCTCAAATTGCAAGGGGGGGGGAACCTTAATTAACCGTGCTAACTATGCAACTAAGCATAATTAAATAAATAATTCCTTTTAAAAAACCAATTAACTCTGTAGCCAAACACTCTCCCTATGCCCCCGCCCCCATAACAGGGAGTGTATGATAAACTATGACTACCCAAGCTCCCCTTTTACCCTTTTTTTGCCTCTAAATCACCAACTGGGCATAACTGCTACTCCATCTAGGCAAGAAATGCCTCCTGCACCTGCCCTAACCCAGCACAACAAATGAAATCTGTTTGGGCATGTGGTTACAAATGATACACTAACCACCTGAAACCACAAGCTCAGTATACCAAAGCTCAGGGCCGCCCCACCACTAGGCAAACTAGGCAATTGCCTACAGCTTCGGCCTTCTCAGGGTGCCCCCCACAGTAATATTATCAGTGCAGGGTTTTGTTCCCCCCAGAAATTAGCCTTGCCAAGGGTGCCAGACAGTCTAGGGCTGGCCCTGCCAAAGCTACAAAATGGCTGATGAGGGGTTGATTGAATGTGCCCAAAATGGCCACCACATTCTTGAGCTCCAAAATGCAGGAGGATGGATGATCATCCAAACGGGGAGGGGGGGCACTGTGAACATAAAGCCTGCACCCCTGAGAGACTAAGGAAGCAACTAAAACCATGTTCAAGCCCTGTTTGCTGCCATGTCCTCCAGCTCACAGGGATAACAGGAAGCCCAGTACAGCCCAAGCCCTCCGAATGGTACAGAGCTACTTGCTCCATCCCCAGGGCCATGCCTCCACTAAACAGGAAAAACTTGCTTCCCTGCAAGGGGATAAATTACCTTCCTTTTCCAAACAAATAGCCCCTAACAGAAAAAAGAAATTTGCTTCTCCTGCAAGTTCACAAGATAAAGAGAGAGAATAGAGAGAATTTTTCTCTCTCTCCAAAAATACTAGAAAGTTGGTGAAAGTAGATTGGCAATGAATTTGAGACAGACAGAAGGAACTACTTCTTTACACAACTAGTATGTAGAATTCTCTGAGGGGGGGGTGTAGTGATGGCCACAGACAGCTTTAAAGGGGAATGTGAGAGATTCGTGGAGGATAAGTCTATTAGTGGTTATAGCGGTAGTGACTGAGGAACTCAATATCTAGAGGCACTAAAGATCTGCACACTGGTGCTGAAGTAACATCAGGGGAAGGCCTCAGCCTCTATTCCCTCCTGCTGAACCTCCAAAGGAACTGGTTGGTCACTGTGTGACAGGGCTGTAGCCAGGATTTGAAAGGTTGGGGGGGCCAATAATTTTTTCAGAGGGCACAGCAGCTCCACCCCATAGCCTACCCTCCCACTCACTTCAAATAAAATTGCACTACATTATATGGGTGATGAGGAAAGGTAGGCAGCAGTTACTAGAGCACTGACTGAACTTGGCAGGCTCTGCAAAGGGAAACTGACAAGTATTTTTCCTTGGCTTTAAGGGATGGGGAAACACCCACCCCACCCCTTAAAGCCAAGGGAAAATGACGATTCCCCTCTCTTGCAATGGCTGAACTCGGCCTTCACTGCCGAGAGAAACAGACAAGTGTTTTTCCTTGGCTTTAAGGGGTGGGGGAAGTCCCCCCACCCTTTAAAGCCAAGGAAAAAAGGGAGATTCTCCTCTCCTGCACTGACTGAACTCGGCTGGTCCTGCAGAGGGCAACTGACAAGTATTTTTCCTTGGCTTTAGGGGGAGGGGGGAACCCCCCCTTAAAGCAAAGGAAAAACGGCAATTCCCCTCTCATTCTCCCCATACATAAGAGGTTGTCCATTCATACAGGTTGTCCTGTAGTGGCTAAACTCGGCCCGCGCTGTAGAGGGAAACTGACAAGTGTTTTTCCTGGGCTTTAAGGGGTGGGAGGTCCCCCCCCTCCTTAAAGCCAAGGAAAAAAGAGAGATTCCCCACTCCTGCACTGGCTGAACTCCTCCGGCGCTGCAGAGGGAAACTGACAAGTGTTTTTCCTTGGCTTTAAGGGGTGGGGGGAGTCCTAAAGGCAAGGAAAAAAGGGAGATTCCCCTCTCCTGCAGTGGCTGAACTCGGCCTGTGCTGCAGAGGGAAACTGACAAGTGTTTTTCCGTGGCTTTAAGTGGTGGGGGGAATCCCCTCCCACCTTAAAGCCAAGGGAAAAAGGGTGATTCCCCTCTCCTGCACTGGCTGAACTCAACCCAAGCTGCAGAGGGAAACTAAGTGTTTTTCCTTGGCTTTAAGGGGTGGTGGTAGTCTCCCCCCACCTTAAAGCCAAGGAAAAAAGTGTTTTTCCTTGGTTTTAAGGGGTGCCCCCCCCTTAAAGCCAAGGAAAAACGGAGATATCCCTCTCCTGCACTTGCTGAACTCTACCACACTGAAGAGGGAAACTGACAAGTGTAGGGGCCCAAAGTTAGGGGGGGTCTCATCCAGAAGTGGGGAGGGCTGTGCCCCCACAGGCCTCCTCATAGCTACAGGCCTGCTGTGTGAAATAGAATGCTGGACCAGATGGACCACTGATTCAGCAAGGTTCTTCTTATCAGTGGGTGAAAAAGCCCCCCCCCCACCTCTCTTACACTAGCAGCAGACCCATTCACATATAAATACATACAAAACACAGCAGATACATTCAAATTACTTGCTCACATACATAAATACCATCCAAACAACCCTCAACAACCAATAAATGCTCAGAACCAACACTCAGACCAAATTAAAGTAATCCTGTGTCCCTCCCAGTGGCAAAAAACCTGCCTGAATGCTTATAACGTTGCTCACTGGGTGTGATCACACAAGAGGTTTGATCCGGTCTATCCATGCCTCCCATCCAGATCTCATGTGCACAATCACATGTGCATATCTGCCACTTGTGTCCCATCCACACCTAACTCTTCTGCAGACCAGTTGGGACTGGATTAAATAATACCTGGAAGTTCCTGGTAACAAATCTCTACATTGTATGTAGGGAACATTTCCCAGCTGACTGAATGGTCAAGTGCACTATGCACCCACTCCCCATGTGCGTGAGCAGTTTGAATGCTCCTCATACACATGTGTGGCCAATGCCTCTCCCGACAGCAGGGCAGGGGCTGTGTGAATGCCCCCACACACATAAAAGAATACTGGCTTTTTCAAAACTGGGATACTGCCAAACCAGATTCCTTGTGTGATCACACCCATTATGTGTCCTCATTGGCTAAAGGGTTTTCAGAATATCTTCACCAAGCCACCAAAACACTCAGAAGTATTCCTGTAAGAGAGCATCATCTCAGTATCAGATCCCTCTTCAGAACCTAGAAGTCCACTCCTGATACATTTTTGTGTCACTGTTTTAATGTTGCTGTTACTTGCTGGTTTTGATTTGATGACCACTGATGTTTTATTGCTTTGAGACTGCAAACCACCTTGAATGCATTTATAGATATAGGTAGGATTAGGGCTGCCAAGCCCTAGGTGGAGGCTGGGGGATTCTCCACTCCCAGGTCCCATTGATCATCACAGCTTGGAGTGGTGGTGAGATAATTTTTTTAAAAAGACTCACGAACCTACTGGAAGTTCTTACTTACAGTTTGGAGTAGTGGTTAAGTGTGCGGACTCTTATCTGGGAGAACCAGGTTTGAATGAATGAATGAACTTTTTTATTACGGTCATAGACCAATATAAAAATTATAACACATCATGTAAAACCCCTCCTAAAATACATAAAATACATAAAATACAATAAAATACGTAAAACTTTTCCGAACCTATACAGGTCGGGGATAACTAAAATATAATTTAACCAATTTTAAAATCCAGAATCAGTTCAAATTAATATAAAATCCTTTAAATCCGAATATATAAAATCGTTTATAACCTAAAATTCAAACAGATCATACAAAACCTACCATTTCTTGTTTCTTAGTATGGAACTTCACCAGGTAATGGCAGAATTTAGCTATCTGTCTAGAGATAGATGGACTTGCATCCACCAAAAGTTTCTCCAAACACGCCCTGTCCGCATCTACTATTGGTTTGACTACAATTTATTTATTTATTTATTTAATTCGATTTATATCCCGCCCTACCCCACCGAGGCGGGCTCAGGGCGGCTTACAACATAAAACCAACAAAATCAATTTAAATATATTAAAAATACATTAGTAATTATAATTATACAATAAAATACTTAAAATACATATAAAAATACATAAAACACATAAAGCTCGTAGAGCTCACATCAATATATACTATGCTGCCATTCTTCAAATCAGTTCTTCAGTGTTCCAATATTAGATAGTCTGATGTTCGAGATTAGATGTTCAGGCATTCCGATAGCAATTTACTTGTATGCCAACCGGAAGAGGGCTGTTTTGCAGGCCCTGCGGAACTGTTCAAGGCTCCGCAGGGCCCTCACCTCCTCTGGGAGCTGATTCCACCAACAAGGAGCTACCACCGAGAAGGCCCTGTCTCTAGTCACTTTCAGACGGGCCTCCTTTGGCCCAGGGATTGTGAGAAGGTTTTGGGACCCCAATCTCAGCACTCGCTGGGGAACATGTGGTGAGAGACGGTCCCTAAGGTAGGCATGTCCCAGGCCATAAAGGGCTTTAAAGGTCATAACCAGCACCTTGTACCGAACGCGGTATGTTATCGGCAGCCAGTGCAGTCCCCGAAGCCCCGGCTGAATGTGCTCCCATCTAGGGAGCCCTAACAACAGCCGGGCAGCGGCATTCTGCACTAGCTGCAACTTCCGGGTTCGGCACAGGGGCAGCCCCATGTAGAGGGCATTGCAGTAATCCAGCCTCGAGGTGACCGTTGCATGGATCACTGTTGCCAGGTCGTCGTCCTCCAGGAAAGGGGCCAACTGCCTTGCCCGCCTAAGATGAAAAAATGCGGACTTGGCAGTGGCCGCTATCTGGGCCTCCATAATTAAAGTAGGCTCCAATAGCACCCCCAGGCTCCTAACCCTGTGCGCCGCTGACAGGGGCACACCATCGAGGGCCGGTAAGGGAATCTCCCTCCCCGGACCATGGCAACCAAGGCAAAGGACCTCTGTCTTCGACGGATTTAGTTTCAGCCCGCTCAGCCTAAGCCACCTAGATACGGCCTGCAATGCCAGGTCCAGGTTTTCAGGGACACAGGCAGGCCGGCCAGCCATAAGTAGATAGAGCTGGGTATCATCAGCATACTGGTGACAGCCCAGCCCATATCTCCGGGCAATCTGGGCAAGAGGGCGCATGTAGATGTTAAACAACATCGGGGAGAGAACTGCCCCCTGAGGGACCCCGCAATCCAGCGGGTACCTCCAGGACAGCTCACCCCCAATCGCCACTCTTTGTCCCTGACCCTTGAGGAAAGAGGTAAGCCATTGTAGAGCCAACCCCTGAATCCCCACGTCGGCGAGACGGCAAGTCAGCACCCGATGGTCGACCATATCGAACGCTGCCGATAGGTCTAAAAACATCAGTACCGCCATGCCGCCTCGGTCCAGATGCCGTTGGAGATCATCCACTAGGGCAACCAGCACTGTCTCCGTCCCATGACCCAGGCGAAAGCCCGACTGATGGGTATCAAGGGGGAACAAACCTGTCCCTATATGCTTGGTGGAATGAACATATGAATCATCGACTCCACCTCTCACATAGCACAAGAACAGCGTCGATCTTCATATGGAACTTTTCTATATTTCCCTTCCAGGTTTGATTCCCCACTCCTCCACTTGCAGCTGCTAGAATAGCCTTGGATCAGCCAGAGCTCTTGCAGAGGTTATCCTTGAAAGGGCAGTTTCTGGGAGAGCTCTCTCAGCCCACCTATCTCACAGGGTGTCTGCTGTGGGGGAGGAAGGTAAAGGAGATTGTAAGCCGCTCTGAGACTCTGATTCAGAGAGAAGGGCAGAGTATAGATCTATGGTCTTCTTCTTCTGTAAGTGACAAAGGGTAGCTCTAGGAATCACCACCAGAAACTCTATGGCAAAACCCTTTGTATCAACACTGTTTGTATCAATCCTGTTGGAAAATGCATTGAAAGTGGATTGAAAGTGCATTATTTAGTGTGTATGTTCTCAGCCATTGGGTGTTTTCACATATGGTAAATAGTGCAGTTTCAATCCACTTCAGTGACTGTTTGTAAGTGGATTTTGCCATTTCACACAATAAAATTCAGTTGAAAAGTGCATTGAGAGTGGATTGAAAGTGCATTATTCAGTGTGTTTGAAAGCACCCATTGTCAGTAGAACAGGAACACCCTACGGGATCACATGCTGCTATACCCTTCTTACTCCTCTCTCCTTTGTGCAGACTCCTCTCCCGTCTTTCTGGATCTAACTATGGTTAGCACTAATTTTCTGGAAATGTATTCTCATCTCTGCTATCCAAAACTGACAGGGCTGGACCCACAGCATTCCACATTCATGGGGAGGAGTAAGTTCAGGGCTGGGATGTCTATTGCTGTTTCAGTCAGGGTGGGGAGAGTCACATTAATATACCCAGTATAACAGCGGTGGACAACAAAAACCCTCCTGATAGCTGCCAGGCACTGCCTGGTAACCCTAAGCAGGAGACTAATGAATGAACAACAACAACAACAACAAAATTTAACAGAGTGATGCAGAACAGTCAAAAAAGTACAGAAATATTGTCACCAAAAATAATAACGAACCTGATCGACATCCCGATTCACACATGCTGATGCAGTAGAGTGGGCATTTCTGTGTGGGCATTTCTGTGGGATCTAGTCCACTTTTCCACATTGATATGTGGAACAAGCATATAACTGAATTTCCCAGCAGCACCAGCAACGTGCGTGCATCAAGGACCAGGCATAGAGAAGCAAGCTATTAGAGAGGGGGAAATGTCATGATAAAAATCTTCCATTTAGAACAGATATTTAACTGCCACTACATTTCTGGGGTTGCTGTGGCTAATTTCTTTGAGACATCCTGCTGATGAGACTAATCACCTTTAAGGCAAGCTTTCTGCTACTTTAAGCTGATTGCCAGCCATTTTATTATTCATCTTCAAACTGCATCAAAAGGAGAGATAAAATGTTGCTTGATGAAATTGATAGAGCTATTGAGCTTTGCAATTTGCTTTGCTAAACGCCTTTCCAATACCTGCATGCCACAATCTGCATACACAACAGCCTTTAAACGCTTTCCCATTGATCCAGCTGTCCTTGCAAGTTAAATAACTGTTGATGAGCCCAAGTAGCAATATTGAAGGAAGAAGCCAAAGGCTCACCTTGACCAAGGATTGCCCACCTCTTTCCCCTACCCCTGAAGTCAGCACTCCAATAGCTAAGCTATCATAATGGAAAGGGGTATGATTCAATGACAGAACATTGGCTTTGTGTGCAAAAGGTCCCAAGTTATTATGAAAGTCCCAGCACTTCCAGTTTAAAGGATCTCTTAGCAGGTGATGTTAAAGATCTTTGCCTGAGGCCTTAGAGAGCTGCTGCCAGTCAGAGTAGACAATAATGACCTTGATAGACTCAGTATAAGGCAGCTTCATGAATTACAGGGATGGTTTGCCCAGGGCCCAGATTCTGCAAGTTTTTGTTGTCCACTGCTGTTATACTGGGTATATTAATGTGACTCTCCCCACCCTGACTGAAACAGCAATAGACATCCCAGCCCTGAACTTACTCATCCCCATGAATGTGGAATGCTGTGGGTCCAGCCCTGTCAGCTTTGGACAACAGATATGAGAATACATTTCCAGAAAATATGAAATGCTAACCATAGTTAGATCCAGAAAGACGGGAAAGGAATCTGCACAAAGGAGAGAGGAGTAAGAAGGGTATAGCAGCATGTGATCCCGTAGGGTGTTCCTGTTCTACTGACAATGGGCTTTCAAACACACTGAATAATGCACTTTCAATCCACTCTCAATGCACTTTTCAAATGAATTTTACTGTGTGAAATGGCAAAATCCACTTACAAACAGTCACTGAAGTGGATTGAAACTGCACTATTTACCATATGTGAAAACACCCAATGGCTGAGAACACACACACTAAATAATGCACTTTCAATCTACTTTCAATGCATTTTCCAACAGGATTTTGCCAGTTCTCGCACTAAAATCCAGTTAGAAAGTTGATTGAAAGTGCATTATTTAGTATGTGTGACTGCAGCCAATGTTTAGCAGACTGGACGCTATTGATTCCTCTGTACTGAGCCTTGGAAATACCTTTCCCCAGGGATCACTTAGGAAACAGGATTACACAGCTCTCTGCTTGCTCCAGCTTTTCCATGGGCTCTGCCAATGAAGTTGATTAAGGAACAGGGGGACTCATCTGTATTAATGGGGCAGGGAGAAATCTAACTGTGGTGCCAAGCTCTGCCGCTTTCCAATATCGAACCATCCAATTCTTTTCAAGGTTTGCAAGTCTTCACATTTACTTAGCAGCCTCAGGAATCTATGAACTGAGACTGCAGGTTACAAATATCCCAAGTCATTAAACAAGTAACTTTGTAGGCTTTGCTCACCCATATTACAGGCAAGTGGGTTGTATCTTATATGGCTATAGAAGGTCTGTAGAAAAACAGTCATTTTACATCGGGAATCAAAGTCAGTGCCTGCCCTTTCGACAGGGCTTTTTTTTGTAGCAGGAACTCCTTTGCATATTAGGCCACACTTCCCTGATGTTGCCAATCCTCCAAGAGCTTACCGTAAGCCCTGTAAGAAGAGTCCTGTAAGCTCTTGGAGGATTGGCTACATCAGGGGTGTGTGGCCTATTATGAAAAGGAGTTCCTGCTACAAAAAAAACCCCTGCCTTTTGGTATCCAGAAAGCATAGTTTCTGCTAATTTCAGCCTAAAGACTGTTAACAACTTAGTTATATTAAAAAATGTGGCTACAAAATTGACTTGATTTAGGAATAGTTCCTAAATTTAGAACACACACATTCAGTGTCTGGGGTGAGAAAACAGTAGCCTCTTCAACCTTGTCTCTAAGATATAGGACCCATTTCCAGAGGATTTTATGCAATTTCTATAATTTAACATGTTATAACTCTCCATGACACCATTGCAAGAGCAGAACTTGCTAACACAAAACAGTACCCAAACATCACACTTGAGCTCTAATGCATTTTGAATCAATAAGATTGTCACCTTTAATGGCCTGGTAGCCTGGCACACAGCAATAGAGCTGGTGACCATTTTCTTCCTTTGCCACTCATGTCCATGACAGGAAAACAGGTACCTGCTCTGTGCAAAAATTTCAGATTAAAGGTGCATGAACAAAACCAATAAACCCAGGCAACAAATCTGTAAGAGAAACCCGAGAGATGTTGGGGTGGAAGTGTTAACAGCTCTGAAGGGAACATTGGTCTTTTTCTAGGACCTGTCATTGAGAAGATAATTTATAGGGATATGCATTGGATAATACCTCATCAAGAACTGTCCCAAACTCTTCTCTTAAGACAGTTAATATAACGAATCTGATTGCCATGCTTTCTCACTTAGAGTAAGTATCTGAAATACTGAGATTTGGAGCCCAATTGTTGGATTTCAGCAAGAATGATAGTGAGAGGAGAGAGCAGCAGCAGCAAAAGCTTTGTGTCTGCAAAGATACCAATCAACTATTGGGGGAAAGTGGGAGGATTTGTTCTAAGGACAATAGGAAGAGAAAAAGGATTTTGGGGGAAAAAGGATCATCTCTGCTTCCCCTCCCCCTGCGGAGCAGTCTTTCTAACAGTCTGCTGTCTTTTCCTAGTTGCCAATGGAGGCTCTGGAGCATTCCTCTGCATTGTTCTCGAAATGTTACAAAATATAAAAGAAGAACAATACAAAATATAAAAAAATTAAACTTAAAAAGGGCAAATTTCACACCTGCATAGCTCTACACCTTTAACAAGAAACGGTATAAAGACTTGCTACATAGGACCAAATTGTCACATTGGCCTTTGGACTGTTAACTGTTCAAAGCTTGCTTGTTTGATGCAGTCTTTTATCCAAGCATCAGTTACTGCTGCCAGGATTCTTTTGTAATTATTGAAAGAAGGTTTGGAAATCTTCTGGGGCTACTTTGAATATTGTATTAATAGATGTAGTATAGGGATGGGCATAAACTGGGAAAATGGTGGTTCATGTTGGTTCATGGTTTGTTTGCTTGAACCATGAACTTGTACAAATTTTTCCATTTCCTGAACTGGATTGTGGCTTGTTTGGCTCAGGAGTAGTAGAACAGCCCCCTTATAAGTTAGACATGTCAAACTAATAGGGAGTCTTCAGCAGGCTCTTCTAGACCCACACTCCACGTTTGGCAAAGATTGGATTTGGGATTCCCAAGTTATAGCCCCTCAAACCAAGTGCCCTCCAGGAAAGCTCAGCTCTAGCTTCAGATCTGGTCCCTGTAACTACAGCAGGGAATACCTTTCCATTTGGTAGAGGTGTCTAAAAACTGTTCCACTGTGTCAGGGGAAAAGGAGTCCCTCAAAGACTCCTTATATCAGTCATGCAACAAGAAAAAAATTATTCTGCTCTCACAACTGCTAACTCTTCTCTCTGCAAAGTGAAAGAAGCTGAGTCAGGGTATGGTATTATACTGGTATACAATTTGCTCCATAGAGCAGAATGAGAGCTCCATGGTTGGTTCCCAGAGCTGCCAATCAAGCTATGGACAACTGTTTTGGGTGCTTCTAGAGCTCTTCACATCCACCCTCAGCATTGTCTAGGAATTGATTGAATCATGCCAGGCTGTCTGGAGAATAAACCACAAAAACTTACCACCTGAACCTCCACAGAAAGAAGGCAGTTCGTTTGTGGGTTCAGGAATGACAATACCAAATGAACTTTTTTTTAACAAATCACAAACTGGCCTGCTCCATGCTCAAACTGTGGTTCATTTTTTGGTTCGTCCGCATCCCTAGTTTAGTAGTAATGGGTTTGAGGGCAGCAGAAAATGAGGAAGACCTAAAATGAGATGGATTGACTTAATATAGGAAGCTAAAAAAGATTTGCAGAGATTTTGAATGGTTGTGGAATTTAGCAGGGGCTTACAAGTCCATTTCTTCACAAGATGGATTCCTGATTCCTGAAACAGCAAACTGTCAGTTCAACATGCCAAATGTAAATTGGAACTTGAATAAATGAACAAATGTGCTACATGAAAGCAAATTTGATGACTGTACTATCTAGAATAGAATTTAGTTAAAGATGAATTGTATCTTAATCACAATGTAAAAAACAACCAATACTTTTGAAAAGTTTTCTTGCTACTCCTCAAAGCTGGGCACTTCAATTACTTTTCCATGCTAGCAGAAAGTATACATGAGAGCAAACCCATTGTTTTGGAGATAGGTTGAAGATCACAATAAATGTGCATGTAGCTCTCTGTTGACTGGCACAGAAAGAGACCACTAAAATATATTTTACATGAAATAACTAGGTACATGAATATATATTTTAAAAATCAACATCAACCATTGTCCTTGATTTTTTTTTCTTATCAAATCTTGCATTCCACTTGTGTTACACTTCTGTTGCAAAATCTATCCAGAGATGGACCTATTGTACAGGTAAAAAGATTTTTAAGTAAAATGGTTTGGGGGTGGTTATTGTCTAATGTTCCTATCTGTTAGGATCATACAATGTGCAAGGGAGGAAGATAATAGTATAAGTGGTGCCTACCACCTCCAGGTAGTCTAGCTAATGCTGAAGTTAATACATTGTCATTATTCAAAAATTGCATGGTTCATAAATGAAGACACCTTATCTTGATATTACTAAGTAATGTCATTTATATTTCCATTATTATGTCAAATTTGCATGTCTACTTCTTAATGTACAGAGCAATTTCTTTTGCATTTCAAATAGCAGCCCAATCATTTGCTTTTCAAGATAATGTTGCCTGATGTGTGCAGCTGGTTGGGTAGAGCTATCTCAGGGTGACTCTCTTGACCTAAACTTTTTTTCTAGGTAAACAAAACATATTTAAAGCCCTATATGGCCGAGGACCAGCCTACCTAAGGGACCGTCTCTCCCCATACAAACCCCAGAGGGCACTGAGGTCAGTGGGTAAAAACAAAATGACTACCCCTGGGCCGAGAGAGGTCAAACTCCAAAACACTAGAGTACGGGCCTTTTCAGTTGCGGCACCTGCACTGTGGAACCAGCTTCCGGAGGAAGTGCAGGCCCTGCGGAACCTTGATCAATTCCGCAGGGCCTGCAAGACCGCCCTTTTTAGACAAGCCTATGGTGACACTGACTGCTGAGTTGCATGATATAAAGAACCGCCATCTATTAAATATAAGAACACTCATATAAGATTGTCTAAACCGGCAGAACCAGCGCTATAATAGTTTATTACTGCCAGATATATTTATATATAGTGTAATGTAAATTATGTATTTTAACTTAACTGACTGGTTTTTATATGTTTAATTTTAACTGTTAAATTTAAAGTTTTATTTATGTTAACGTATAAATTGTTGTTAGCCGCCCTGAGCCGCCTAGGCGGGGAGGGCGGGATAGAAATAAAAGTTGTTGTTGTTATTATTATTATTATTATTATTATTATTATTATTATTATTATTATTATTATTATTATTATTATTATTATTATTATTATTATTATATTGGGGTGTGTGTATTTTTCCCATCATCACTGTCTCTGTTCAAAAAATGTACGTACTAAATGCCCACTAGTTTTCCTGTAGTAGTTTAAATGCTGATAAACCAAATAGTTTTTTCCCCCCAACATCACAATTAGTTAAAATTATGGGTTTGGATCCTACAAATTCATTCTGCTATGAGTGGTTTCTCTGGAGTCTCCTCCTGCCCCCCCCCCCCCGGTGGAATAAGCTACTGATTTGGTGGAAGATCAGACAAAATTGCCACCATTAGTTGAGTGGATCTACAGGAACCCCCCCACGATCATTCATTCATGGAGTAGAGATTGGGAGGCAGACACAAATGCACTAAAGGAACTGAAATATGGGGCATCCTGTGTATGTATAAAATTTAGAAATGAAAAAAGGAAGATTTCCAGTGCATCAGTTCTACTTTGGAAGTGAGACCAAGTAATATGGAATTACAAAATATAGGGAACATTTCAGCAAAGTGAATTTTGGATGCATCATTCAATAGCACCTCAGCTAACATGTCTATGTTCTGTAAACATGGCATGAATTCCCAGAGAGCACATTGCTCCATGAGTGACATCACAGAATTGTACAAGGCAGAATGAAATGATGTTGAGGAAAGAATGAGGAGATAATCCTGTCAAGTCTCTGTGAAGTTAAGGCTTAAGTGGTCCTGTTGGTGAAGGTCTCATTCAATAAGCTATCATAACATACATTCAGATGTTTGCACCATCAATGAAAGTCATGACTGCACTGTGGATGAAGATAGAGGTTTATTTTCAGAGGAACTTGTTAAGTTTGGTCAAAGTCTTACTGTAGTTGTCATTCCATATGGACTAGAATGTCATATTATTAATCGATCCTTGATTTAAAAAAAAAACCTTTCTGTTGGGTGAATAGCTAATGTAATGGAATTGGACATTCATGTCTTGGTCACCTCACCCTTTAAATAGACTCATTTGCACAGTTATTAACAGGACAGAATATGTGAAGGGTTTTTTCTCTAAATAATATATTAATGTGTTAAGTAAAAGTGCCAATCCTTATCTGTTGAGAACATCTATCTTTCCTATCACAATCTTCATCCCTGCTCTCAAGCGATACCTCTTTTTTTTACATTCATGTTTTTAACAGTCCTTATAAGTATAAATGTAAATCATTTATAAAGATTGAAATCAAATCTAGAGGGCACAGACTTCACAGGCCTGAATGCAAATATATTCCACAAAATTGGAAACCTGTTGAACTAGCACGTAAAGAACATAAGAAAAGCTTTCCTAGATTAGACCAGTGGTCCTTCTACTTAG
Organism: Heteronotia binoei; assembly: GCF_032191835.1. Classification (NCBI taxonomy): domain Eukaryota; kingdom Metazoa; phylum Chordata; class Lepidosauria; order Squamata; family Gekkonidae; genus Heteronotia; species Heteronotia binoei. The sequence goes on along the minus strand of NC_083236.1, from coordinate 39,275,564 downwards.
ACTGTCTCACATTGCAGCCAACCAGTTATCTTGCAGGACCAATAAACATGACATAGTGGCCAAGGCACTTTATAAAGATGCCTTTTATAAAGATAAACTGTGGGAATGTCTGGCTCAGTATTGTCTCCTCTGACTGTACCAGACCATCAAGCTCTGAGGTAGAAAAATGTCTTTGACCCATCCTGACCTGGATAGCCCAGGCAAATCCAATCTCATAAGATCTTGGAAGTTAAACAGGGTCAACTCTGGCAAGTACTTGGATGAGAGACCTCCTTGAAATACCAGGAATCAGAAGGACAGGGGCAGACTTTATTCAGCCACCTTTCTGAATATTCTCCAGGACCCCAGTAGGGGTTAGTCACCAGAAGTCACCATGACTTCCAGCTGTAGACACATACACACATGATACAAAAATACTGAAAAAAATGTCTTTAACAGTTTTTAAATTGCCTTTGTATTCTCTTTTAGTAATTGGTTGCTTATGGATTTTTTTCTGTCATTTCAGACAGACCCATTTTAGTAAGCAGTTGATAGTAGAATTTATTTAACTGTTCATACAAACCTATTTGCATCAGGTAAGGAAGGCATGGTTGAACCACTTTGGAAGGAAACGGATTTTTTTCTTTTATCAACTCCCTTCACCCCATGCATAATTTTAGAAATTTGCACCCCCAGTTGGAATAAAGAGGCTGACACAAAATAATTGGGAAACAGGCCACTTTATTAACTTCAAACTCAACATGGCAAGGTAACTACAAATGGGCAAGCCCTGGGGTCTTCCACCGACCCCGCCAAGTCCATAAATGCGTGAGCCACCCCACCCCCAGCACAAGCCATACCATTGTGGCTAGCGCTGGGCCGGCAGGCCACAAATTACCTCCCCTTACCCCTGAGCCCCGATCACCAGAAGGAGGCTAATAAGGGGAGGAATGAATACATTCTGCATTATACGACATTGAGCCATAAAGCCCATCTGCCGTTCATGCGAAGCGACTGCACTAAACAGGTGCAGAGGCCTGGGTGCTCACCGGCAAGGAATAAACCCCTTGCTCCTTCTGCCACTGCAAGTGCCAAGCCTCTACTTAGCCCAGAGCCGCCTGCAGGCCTTGCCGTAAATTTTTTTAAAGGCCCGGTTCCCTGCATGGGACAGATGAACACCATCCGCTCGATAGAAATCCACCATCTCCACCTTAACACCGGGTGTGGAAGGAAGGTACCCAGACCCCCTTCCAAGGCCTTCCTCAGGGCCCGATTTGCCTTCTTGTGGGCCCACTCAATCCCAGCTGGATCCCAAGCGGCCCGCCAAATTCTCTGAGGCAGGATAGCGGACAAATCAAACAAACTCCGGGCCACCTCCACACGATGACCTGAAGATCCGCCACCGCCTGCAGGGACAGGGCCTTCCCTCTCATCAAACCCAAATCATTATCCCCCAGGTGAATGACGAGAATGTGAGGTGGGGAACCAACCCTTCCTGAAAACAACAAAGGCAGGAGCCCAGGCCATCTTAGCTCACGTTGCCCCTGCCATTCAACCGTAGCCAACTCGCTTAGCCCCAACTGGGACCCGATTGGCGATCTCCTGGCAAAGCGAGCGGCCCAGAAAATCATACTGTGCCCACAAATGAGGATCCGCAGCCTCCCTTGACGAGCCAAAGCACCTGGAATGAAACAACAATTAATAACTGGACATCAACATAACAAGGATAAACCGCTAACTCGATCCCTCAAGGGAACAACAACGGACGCACATAAGCCTGGTAAGCTGCAGAACGCCAACATCCCACCCGTTGGATAACCCATAGCTGCCGCCGTGGATGCAGCTCCAATCTGGAAGGAATGAGCCCCAAACTTAACTCTGCCTAATCCCAACCTATCCAGTGCCCTTGAAGTTACCACCCAAAATTGATACTTAGTGAGGGCTACCCCCCCCCCCCCCCGAATGGCAGAAAAATGGACCCTGGGCGTTGCCGCGGACAGCAACATACTATCGTAGCGCTTGCACCGGGCATAAACCAGCCTCAGTGCAAGGACCAAGTTCCACCGTGGTGCCCTTCTGCCTCTGGTCAGTTTTAGATCTTCGGACTCGCAGGAGCACGCGATCACCCTTAAATGTTACATCGCCATGCCGTAATGCACCATCAGACTGGTCACTCCTAAAGATCATAACCAGTTCACTTACCCTTAAGGCTCCAAAAAATGCGGTAAGCGCTGCTGCATGGAACAACGCCACCTCATAATCTGAACTACACACCTCTGGCCAAATACCGCCCAGCCAACTCAGTATAGAAGGGGAAATAGGTTGCCTGTCATCTGCTTGCATCCTGCGCTCCCTAGACCAACCCTTGAGCATCTTCTTAACCCTAAAATTATCTACGGACGCCGGGTACCCCTGAGCCTTACTAATAAAGGCTAAAGCAGCCAACTGACCACGGATAGATTTAATCGTTAATCCCCTACTTTTTTGTTGCACACAAAATTGCATTAGGTGTAGAACCAGTATGGGCCAAATATCACCTAGCCCTGCAGAATTCCTAAATATCCTAAACTGTAATGCCACCCTCTCATAGGCTTTCCGTGTCCTCGGGGCCAAAGCTAAAAGAATTACCTTACCGGCTTCAGACTGCCAAGTTGCCACAGGTCCTGAGGCATCCGAGCCAACAGAGGATCGGCCTCCGGGGCCAGCAGACAAAAGCACTCCATCTGTCAGCGAGACAGAGCGTTTGCCACCTCGTTATTGACCCCTCGGCACATGTTTGGCTAAAAACAAAATATTTAAACAGAGGCAACGTAACATAAGAACCCTGATTAGGTTCATCACAGGTTTAGACTTAGAGGACAATGAGTTGATGACATGAACAACCGCCAAGTTGTCACACCAAAAGTGTACAACTTGGTCGGCCAGCTGCTCCCCCCACAAGTAAACTGCTACCACAATTGGAAAAAACTCCAAAAATGTTAAGTTTCTGCAGATGCCGCTAGCTTGCCACTCCTCGGGCCACTGTTCAGCACACCAATGTTCCCTAAACAAAACCCCAAAACCAAAAGATCCAGCAGTGTCCAAGGATATCTGGAGTTCAGCCTCGATCTTCATGTCCTCACGCCAGAAAGAAACCCCGTTGAAAGACTCCAAAAAACACTCCCAAACCTCCAAATCACTGTGCATGCTTGCAGTTATGCGCAATCTGTGATGAGGTATCCGCAGGGACCCCATGGCATCACAAAAACACTGGTGGAATGCCCTACCCGGTGCTATTACTCTACAGGCAAAATTGAGATGACCTACCAGTCGCTGAAGCTCTAACAAAGACACCTTATGCTTTTGCTTCAATGCAGCGAGCCGTTCCCTAAGCTGCTGAACCTTCTCCACTGGCAACCATGAGGCTTGCTGAAAGGTGTCTAATTCAATACCTCAAAATGTCAGCCAAGCAGCAGGGCCCTCTGTCTTCTCGGGTGCCAAAGGCACTCTGAGTTCCTCCACCAGCTTCATAAAAAGCTCCAAGAGCTTGGAACAATGCCCAGTCCCCCACGCACCCACGAACAGTTAGTCATCTAAATAATGAACTGTCTCGACACGCCCCGATCTATCCTTCAGCAGCCATTCCAAAAAGGAACTAAACCGCTCGAAGGCGGCGCAAGACACCGAGCATCCCATAGGTAATGCTCTATCCATATAATACTTCCCTTCAAACTTGAACCCCAACAACTCAAAATCATCCAGGTGAACTGGCAACAGGCGAAAGGGTGACTTGATGTCGCATTTGGCCATTTCTGTGCTAGTCCCACACCCACGCACAACCTTGACCGCTTGATCAAAATAAGTGTATCGAACCAAACAAAGGTGGTCGGGAATCCATCATTCACCGACCCACCACTGGGGTATGAGAGGTGATGAATCAACCTATACTCACCCACGGCTTTCTTAGGGACAACTCCCAATGGGGAAACCCTCAAACATGGAACCAGGGGGGTGTCAAAGGGGCCAATAACTCACCCTTTCTGACATTCCTTAACTATCTTAGCCCTAACGAACCGCTCAAGCCCTACGACAAAACGAAGATTGGATGCACTACAAGGGGCCCTAGGCCCCTGAAACGGGATTCTAAAACCAACACTGAACCCCTCCCACAGATAGTCTCTATCCACTACCCTAGGATAACCTTCCAAGAAATGCCTAAGAACACTCAGCCGAATGGGACTGGGACACCTTACCAGGTGTCTGCGAATTACCCCCTCCTCCAGGGTGCTTTTGCCCACTTTTTTGATTGGCCTTACTGCATGCTGAAAATGCGTGGGGGCCACCACATAACGGGCACTCGTGTCTAAATTTACATGATTTCCAAGAACAAACTCCTTGAGATGTGAACTCCCAACATAACATCCAGGGTTAAACCGGCTGAACCGCAATAGGCCCTATCACCCAAATTGGGCTTTGCCAGGGCCATCAGCTGCAACCAAAGCTGTTGATTGATCTGATCCCATGGCAACAATGGGTTGATCACTGCTCTCATCCGAAACAATGGCACAGCCCTTGCTGGCTGCATCCTAGCAATTACACCCACATATATGAGGAAACCCAGCAGCCAATTGGCTCAGGTCCTATCTACCCTCCTATGCCTGAAGCTTCTTTTCATCCATTTCTTCCTTACTCTTCTTCTCCAATTCTCTATAAAGGAGACTAAACACGTCAACATATTCGCCCCTCAAAATCTTTTCTCTCATCGCAGAAGTCAAATGGTCCCCTAAAGGCATTGCCAAATCTCCAAACGGGATAGCCAAAAAGGGGACTGACCCGTAAGGATTTGATGCATAACCCCAAGGGTTGCAAGGAACACTGGACCACACCAGGGGATGTGTCGCTGACATCTGTCTACCCCAAGGTAAAACCCACACTGACGTAGCCGTTACCGTCGACCCCTGTGCAACCTCAGACCCAATATTCGTAAAGGATGGATGGCACCAACCCGCCGGAGGGCCCTGAGCCTGCCCAAAGGCCGGGCACCCTGATGCCCAAGATGGTCCCAGCTGGGCAGGCGAGACCCAATGCCCCCCCTGTAGGTCCAAGCCCCGCCCCAACTGGCCCCAACCCCACATCGAAACCCCAAGGTCTCCAAGGCCATGTAACCTGCTGTTGCGTTGCTGCACTCTTACCTTCAACACCTGTCTGTGCGACTGCTACCGCCACAGGCTGGGCCAACTGCTGCCCCGCCTTGTCCTCTTCCTGCTCCACCATATCATTGCTCGGTACCGTATCCTTGCTTTTATTTGCTTCCTGGCTTTGTTCAGGTGCCACTCCAGTGCCCGTGCTCTCCTGCAAAGCAGAAAGTCTTGCAAGCACTTCCCGTTCAAACGTAAGTGTACCAGAGCGCCCAGAAGCACTGTGCCTACCGGGCCACACCGTCGCCGTTCCGGACGCACCCTGCTCCCTCTTGAGAGCACTCAGCCTCTCCATTATAGCTTGCCTCATCTCCGTGCTATCCATGTGCTCCTCCCCAGGGGCCACAGTCCGTACCTGTTTCTGTGGGGTCTTGGCCGGCTGCTTGCCTTTGGAAGGGCCCTGACCCTTCTTTGGATCTATATTGATCCCCCCAAGAAACCCACCAAGCCACCTTGATGACCAATAAAGAAGGGGGGGAGAAGGAGAGGTAGGGCATGTACCCTAAATGATGCCAATAATAATTCCCCCAGTCCCAAATTAGGGGGGAAGGGGGGGTAGAGTCCTATCAAGGCCCTTGAGACAAAAAAGGGGGGTGCGTAAGGTGCACGGAGGCACCCACTACCAAACACCTTCCCACTAGCCAACCGGGAACTGGGGGGGGGACTGATCAGGGCCACTCCCAGGCACCCCCTTCCCTTCCCATATCACCGAAAGCCCCCTCCGGGGCTCGTAGCCTGAAAGCCCCCGCTCAAGCCGGGTCGACGATCGCCGTCGCTACACACTCCCGAGCTCTCCCAAGCCCCCAGCTGACAACGAGGCCCCAGCTACACACTCTTGGTCGAGGAACACACGTGCGTCCTGTCTGACCGAGAGCTTTGCGCAACTGATCCATTCAGGTGGGGCTGAGGCTGGCCCCTCCCAAAAGCACCCGGATGCCCGGGAAGCCCTCTGGCAAGCCTCACATCCATCTGGGGCCGCAAAAACAGCCCTGCGGCGTGCAGCCACTTTCACGGCGCGGCCGAGGCAGGGCCGAATTCTATCATGTCCCCCCTTAGTCCTCTATTTTCTAAACTTCATAATGTAATGATGCACAGTAGACAGATGGAAGCTGCAGAAACAAAGTCTCATAATAGAAGAAATCCACTTGGGAGGAAGGGCTTTCTTCACTCGAGGATAAAATGGGAAGAAGAAAGGCATTTTGGCTCCCCACTGGGGGAAAAATGTGGGGGGATGAATGAATGAAATCATGGGACCATCATCTTGTGTATTGTCTTCTCTAACTGGCAGCCACTGCCCAGGTTATTAAGCAGGGAAATGTATTTCCCATTTCCCAATGCCCTTCTAACTCAAGATATCAAGAATCAGACCTGGGACCATTAATATGCTAAGCGCAAGTGCTCTACCACTGAGACAGGGTCTTTCTCTATTAAGTAGGACATCCTTTCCATGCTTTGCACCAGTGCGCAATTCTGTTAAAAACTACTCAGGTCTCCTCTTCCCAGAAGCAAGGCACTGCTGAAAATAACCTCCAGGTCTTTGCTGGGTGTTTTGCCTAATTATCATAGAATTATTAAATCAGTTGTCAGCAGCTAATACATTGCTTTTCTTCTCATATGGATTTTCCCCTGAAGAGTACTGAATTAGCTTTCTTGTTCACTAATACAAAAGAACACAAAATCTATACTCTAATTTATGAGCAATGGATAACAATAATAAGACTTACTTGTTATTTATAAAGAACCATTGTGTCTCTAGGCCAAAAAGTTCTTTTTGTAGAGGCAGTAGTTTTAAACCTAGTGATGTCAATTCAAAAGACTTCATATTGCCTTATTTTATTAGTCCAATTTCCAATCCAAACATGGGGAAATTTCCATTTGAAAGCCACATACTGACGGTGTGGCAATATTTCCATGGGCTCCTTAATCCATTTGTGTTGTGTATGGCAGACATTCAACCCTGTAAGCCAGTCCTTCCAGTTCATTCATTTCAAAACATAATGTGCCTCTTTAGATACATGAAACTGGATAAAATAACATTTTTTTGGGGGGGGAGGTTTGCCTTTTATCATGATGGCTTCTCTTATGTTCTTATTTAAACTGGTGAGTTTGAAAGGGTTTGGTGAGTTTTCCTAGAACGTCAGCATGCAAAATGCCAATTCCAAAGACAGTTATATGTTTGCCAGGTGCCTGTTATGGGCGTTGAAACTCCTTCTCCTGCCCACATTGCCCATCCTTGATCCAATGAGGAATAGGAGAAAAATAGAGGCGAAGGTCACTGACACTTTGACGTCACAGCATTGCCAGGCCATGATGCTCCAGGAACTTTCCCAATCTCTATGGTATTTACCTTAGGCACTGGTGGGATTCCTAGAGCATCCCAGTGGGGCAGTGATATCATTTCTGGATCTTTACCCAGAAGTGATATCGTCATCATCAAAAACTTTCCTCCTCCCAAGCTTTACCTCCAAACAGCTTGTGGGCACTGCAGGTGTAGGCCTGGCAATACTAGACAGCCATCATAACTGGAGTTAGATTAATCTACACTAATGAAGAAGTACTATTATTACAGTCCTAAACAGAGTTACACCTTGCTAAACCCACTGACTTCAATGAACTTAAGTGGGTGTAACTCTATTTAGAGTCACAATATTATATAGCATCAAAAAGGTTTCATATAGAATATTTCTTTATTACTGAGATTATGACTTTAATATATCTTGCTACCAGAACAATATCAGTTCCTTGTGCAATGTAATCTGCCCTTTTTTTAAAAAAAAAATCAAGACTGTCTACAGGTTTTCTGATTCACATTTTACACAGGTTGGACTTGGAGTCTCCATTCTCTGCAATGGTCTAATGTGAGTTTCAAGGTTATTTATTTAGATGTAATTATTCTTATGGTGCCTCAAATAAGTCTATGGGGTTTTTTTGCTAAGGCTAATACATTGATACTTTTGTCAATATTCCTCACTTTTTCACTCAAGGTTATTATATTTGTAAGTTTGTCCATTTGCTATTTGTATGTTTATTTGGGTTTTTTTTTACCTGTATTGAATTATTTTCTGTTTTCATTGTTATGATGCTTTATGATTAAATAAAGTATGTTTTTTTAATGAAAAAAGGTTATTTATTTAGGGAATTTAGATGACACCTCTCCAAATTCCTGCTGGAAGCAGATTACAAGTAAGGACAATTTGTTGGGTTTACCAAAGACTCCTAGTCCCTGTACAAATGACTGGCGCTGTCACTGCTAACTCACCAGAAAGCTGTGTAAGTGCTGCCTCAACTGCGAGAGCCATGGGGCTTCCATTTCAAGAACACGTATCCATCAGCGTGCCCAGTTCCTCCTGTGGCTGGAAATATTTGCAGACAATTCTGCCTCTCTCCTTTGAATGTACTACATGTCCTTACCCTGATTATAGCATATGTATTTAAACTGGGGGCAGTTTCTTTCTCCCCCATCCCACATCTATCAGATTCGTAATTGGTAGACTCTCAAGAAAATCACTTTCCTCTCACAATCAGAATTCAGAAAATTGCATTTCATTGCAGATGATATAACCAAATAACTCTAACTTTCTGTTCACTGCTAGGTCAATATTTTCTTCCTTCTGGTTCATTTTTATGACTTTATTATTTCACATGTAGGCTGCCAAGCAGCTCTTTTTTTCCTCACTACTTCTTTTCTCTTTTCCTTTCTGTTTTCTTCAGTCTGTCAAAGTTAGCAGTGACTCTATGGATCACCTAAACCAGGGGTGGCCAAACTGCAGCTTGGGAACCACATGTGGCTCTTTCACACATATTGTGTGGCTCCTGACGTCCCCACTGCCCTGTTGGTC